>NC_138291.1:99117500-99717500 GCF_965601325.2 Salmo salar
TCACAGTGATTGAATTGAAAGTGATGAGCACCATAGGTCACAGAGAACATTTCAAATGAAATTGTATTAGTCACGTGCGCCGAATACAACAGGTGTAGACCTTACAGTGAAATGCTTACTTATGAGCAGCTAACTAACAATGCAGTTTTAAAAAAAATATGAGTAAGAATAAGAAATAAAACTAACAAGTACAGTGCCTTGCAAAAGTATTCATCCCCCTTGGAGTTTTTCCTATTTTGTTGTATTACAATCTGTAATTGAAATTGATTTTTATTTGGATTTCATGCAATGGACATACACAAAATAGTCCAAATTGGTGAAGTGAAATTTAAAAAATAACTTGTTTCAAAGAATAAAAAAAAAATCCCAAACTGAAAAGTGGTACGTGCATATGTATTCACCCCCTTCACTATGAAGCCTGTAAATAAGATCTGGTGCAATCAATTACCTTCAGAAATCACATAATTAGTTAGATTGCACACAGGTGGACTTTTTTTAAGTGTCACATGATCTGTCACTTGATCTCAGTGTATATATACATCTGTTCTGAAAGACCCCAGAGTCTGCAACACCACTAAGCAAGGGGCACCACCAAGCAAGCTGCACCATGAAGACCAAGGAGCTCTCCAAACAGGTCAGGGACAAAGTTGTGTAGAAGTACAGATCAGGGTTGGGTTATAAAAAAATATCAGAAACTTTGAAAATCCCACGGAGCAACATTAAATCCATTATTAAAAAATGGAAAGAAGATGGCACCACAACAAACCTGCCAAGAGAGGGCCGCCCACCAAAACTCATGGAACCAGGCAAGGAGGGCATTAATCAGAGAGGCAACAAAGAGACCAAAGATAACCCTGAAGTAGCTGCAAAGCTCCACAGCGGAGATTGGAGTATCTGTCCATAGGACCACTTTAAGCTGTACACTCCACAGAGCTGGGCTTTATGGCCAGAAATGTGTCCAGAAAAAAACTATTTTTTGAAGAAAAAAAGAAGCAAACACGTTTGGTGTTTCCCAAAGGGCATGTGGGAGACTGCCCAAACATATGGAAGAAGGTATTCTGATCAGATGAGACTAAAATTGAGCTTTTGGCCATCAAGGAAAACGCTATGTCTGGCGCAAACCCAACACCTCTCATCGTCCCGAGAACATCACCCCAAGATCATCATCCCCACAGTGAAGCACGGTGGTGGCAGCATCATGCTGTGGGGAGGTTTTTTATCAGCAGGGACTGGGAAACTGATCAGAATTGAAGGACTGATGGATTGGCACTAAATACAGGGAAATGCTTGAGGGAAACCTGTTTCAGTCTTCCAGAGATTTGAGACTGGGACTGAGGTTCACCTTCCAGCAGGAGAATGACCCTAAGCATACTGCTAAAGCAACACTCGAGTGGTTTAAGGGGAAATATTTAAATGTCTTGGAATGGCCTAGTCAAAGCCCAGACCTCAATCCAATTGAGAATCTGTGGTTTGACTTAAAGATTTCTGTACACCAGCAGAACTCATCCAAATTGAAGGAGCTGGAACAGTTTTGCCTTAAAGAATGGGCAAAAATCCCAATGGCTGATGTACCAAGCTTATAGAGACATACCCCAAGACTTGCAGCTGTAATTGCTGCAAAAGGTGGCTCTACAAAGTATTGACTTTGGGGGGGGGGGGGGGGGGGGGGGGGGGGGTGAATACTTATGCACACTCAAGTTTTCAGTTATTTCTTGTTTATGTCACAATAGAACATATTTTGCATCTTCAAAGTGGTAGGCATGTTGTGTAAATCAAATGATACAACCCCCCCCCCCCCCCCATAAAAAATCTATTTTAATTCCAGGTTGTAAAGGCAACAAAAATGACAAGGGGGTTAAATACTTTCGCAAGCCACTGTAGGGGGAGGCCACCTGCTGTTAGTGTCAACTTCCTGTCTGAGAAGTGTGTCTGATGCTGCACCAACAGGAGATGTGGGACGTTGGTGTACCTTCAGCTAGGAAGGAACCTGCTGTTAGTGTCAGCTTCCTGTCTGAGAAGTGTGTTTCTGACCTGTACCAACAGGAGATGTGGGACGTTGGTGTACCTTCAGCTAGGAGGGAACCTGCCTTTCTCTTAAAAGCCAAACAGCAGGATTTGATTACTGATACTGTTAGAGCAACACACACACACACACACTCAAAAGAACACACACAAGCGAACGCACACAAGCAAACGTAGACACACATGCGGGAACACAGACGTGAACGCACATGCACGAACACACACACGCACACACAAACACACATTATACTACTGCATCTGGCAGTCTATGGTGTAGGGCAAGTCCAGCTATGGCCTGTCTGGCCTACCCCACTGGCCAATGGTTAGTGAGGAACGCTGTGGCCAGCAATAGTGAACACATATAAAGTGGATATTAAAAAGCCTGTGTATCGGCCAAAAGCCTTGTGGAGCAAGGTGTCGAGATCATTAATTTTAACAAGGAAAGCTGATATAATCTCAGCGGAGCGCTTATTTAATAGACGTCCTGCTCTGTAGTTGGTGCACTACAGAACGCTGGGACATGAGGCACACACACACACACACACACACACACTGAAACCCCAGAGACAACAAATCCTGGATGCAATACCCATCAGTGGTAGTTTAAGCACTATTACTGAGAGACAATGCTTAGAGCAAAGGAATTTGCAGCTTGCCGCGTCAACGCTGTGGCAGGGGCAGCAGCCATCAGAATTTTAATTGTCTGAGACATAGGGGTTTTTTACATTTTTGCTCTGGTCCTTTCCCCCCGTCTTCCATGGAACAATACATTTGTCTGGACCTGTTATGGAGATCTTTTGAAGTTCTGGAGGAGACCGTAAATTTTTCAGGCACCTTTGGGAGCCGGTGCAGTGGTGCAGCATACCTCTATTTCATAGTCACTGTGATCTATGAAGTGGTCGGCCTACCTCTATTTCAGAGTAATGATGATCTGTGGTCCTCTGCATCTCGGTTTCCGAGGCACCGTAAATCTCGGGGCCTGGACGGCCATCATTATGGGTGGGGGGGTTGGTGGAGGGAGGTCCACTTCTTTTCTCATGGGCTAATACATTTAGTAATTTTACTGCACAGGGAAGCTACAGTATTGCCCCCCCCCCCCCCCCCCCCAGACTATCCCGTCCTCAAAACCCATACTATCCCATTCCCCAGACTATCCCGTCCACAAAACCCATACTATCCTATTCCCCAGACTATCCCGTCCCCAAAACCCAGACTATCCCATCCTCAAAACCCAGACTATCCCACTGCCCAGACTATCCCGTCCCCAAAACCCAGACTATCCTATTCCCCAGACTATCCCGTCCCCAAAACCCAGACTATCCCATCCTCAAAACCCAGACTATCCCATTCCCCAGACTATCCCGTCCCCAAAACCCAGACTATCCCATCCCCCAGACTATCCTGTCCCTACCCCCCAGACTATTCCACCCCTGGCCCAGTCCGCTAGCCAGCCGCTGTCAGACAGTTTTTCTACGTGCTGTCCATCTGTGTCTCTGCTGGGTCTTCAGCTATTCACCTCGTGCCGACCTGGTTGTCCTACATGCTCGTAAAAGACCGTATTCCTATTAAGTTCTAAAGGTTTTTATAACAAATGCACCGTTTCATGGGCTTGAAAGAGTGAGGAATGTCAGAGGACAGATAAAACTGAGTTACTGTTTCCAGTTTCACAAATCACAGCAACAAGTTACCAATGAAAAGGAAAGAAAGAGAGAAAGACAGGAGAAGGAGAAAGAGAACGACAGGAGAAAGAGAGAAAAGGAGAACGAGAGAGAAAAGGAGAGAGAGAAAGAGAAGGAATGGAAAAAAAGAGAGAAGGAAGGAAAGAAAGCAGAAAGAAAGAGAGGGAAAGGAGAGAATCCAGATCTCCTATCCTCTTTATCTCACTCTCTCTCTCTCTGTCTCTCTCACTCTCTTCCGTAGACACCTGTGCGAGTCTAATGTTTGAGCGGGTCCCTGAAAAATAAACGCATTGCTCCAATCTCTTAATCAGAGTGGCTCCGTCGAGTATGGTCACATGATACGGTCTTGGGCGGCTGATGATGCCTGAGCGTCGGTGGAGGAGGGGGGTGGGGCAGCTTAATCTTTTTTAATTCAAATCAAGGAGGTCCCTGGTGGGGCGCTGGGATGATACCCTATCCGGCGCAATCAGGCTGACCTCCACTCTGAGCAGCGCTCTAAATGATTAATGGAGCTGCCTCCCTGCTCTGTCCCCATGGCAACGGGAAACTCGATAACCCTCAGGAATTCGCTGCTCGACACAAAGTTGGTGTGTGTGTGTGTGTGTGTGTGTGTGTGTGTGTGTTTGCCAGGATATAGCTGGGTGGGTGAGTGTAGTGGAGAGAGGGTGCTTCATGGAGATTTGTCAAGGAGAGAGTGTAATTATTGGGAATCATTCACCCCAGACCACTAACTAGTTGGGGTAAGGAGGTAGTCCAGCAGCCAGCAGGATTTGGAGGGAACATTTCTAGTGAAATTAAGGTAGGGCTGGTGTGTTCAGGGAGAAGTATCATTTCTGGTGAGGTTAAGGAAGGATGGTACAGAGAGGTGCATAGGCTACTGATACTCTGAAGCCTTCATAGGAAAGTGAGTGGTCGGGCATGCAGACAAACAGAAAGAACACCCCACAGGGCTACAGTTTTTACAGTCACACCGCATGTTATTGGCAATGGGTGGACAACTGGAAAGTGTATCTCACAGAGAAGCAAATAAATAATGCAGAGAATATGTAAATCTATCACAATCTCCAATAAAAGTAAACTTCCATGGCTACTGTAGTTGATACAGTCAAAACAGATACAGAAGTCCACTGCCATAGCTACTGTAGTTGATACAGTCAAAACAGATACAGAAGTCCACTGCCATGGCTACTGTAGTTGATACAGTCAAAACAGATACAGAAGTCCACTGCCATAGCTACTGTAGTTGATACAGTCAAAACAGATACAGAAGTCCACTGCCATAGCTACTGTAATTGATGCATACAGAAGCTACAGCAATTACAGCCACTGTTACTCCTCTGTTTGAGTGCACTCCGACCTGCCGTCCAGTGTGGAGTTCCCCTGATTGGGGGCCTGGCCCATCCAGTGTGGAGTTCCCCTGATTGGGGGCCTGGCCCATCCAGTGTGGAGTTCCCCTGATTGGGGGCCTGGCCCATCCAGTGTGGAGTTCCCCTGATTGGGGGCCTGGCCCATCCAGTGTGGAGTTCCCCTGATTGGGGGCCTGTCCCATCCAGTGTGGAGTTCCCCTGATTGGGGGCCTGGCCCATCCAGTGTGGAGGTCCCTGATTGGCATCCTGGTCATAGCTGGTCAGTCAGCCCTTTTGTCCATTGGTCCAGAGAGCCACTGATATGGAAATCTATGTTAACACGTTGGGGTCTCTTGTGCTCATGTGCCCCTGCGTCTGTTAAGAGGAAGGGTGGGGTTGCTACTTACAACCCACATTGATCTGATTGTCTGGGGTATTGGAGTGAGGCCTGTCTCTATCGGCAGGGGTAAGGAAACTACAACCCCAGAGTCAATAGAGGCCCTATTCAGGTCTGTGAATGGTGGCCTGCAAAGACATCAACTCTACTGTTAAATTCAATACTTGCAGCCGGCATAGTCTTCTGTGGGCGCCAATGGGCAGCAGCTAGTGCTCATCTAGCAGCTAGACTCCCACACTTGGGTGAAGTCAGGCTGGCCACATGGAGAGAGCTCTAAAGGACCCTTTCCTGTGTTGGCTCATATTCTGCACATTTTGGGACGATTGCACACTTAAGTCATGCATGTATATATGCCAAAAAGGTGTGTGTGTGTGTGTGTGTGTGTGTGTGTGTGTGTGTGTGTGTGTGTGTGTGTGTGTGTGTGTGTGTGTGTGTTGGGAAGTATCTTGTATCAGGCCCATTGTGGCAGTTGAAGGATGAATCAACCGCTTGGCTTTGACAAGAATCCACACAGACAGCTCACTGAAAATGCCATACTGTCCAGGCTGTGTATTAAAATACCATCCTGTGTGTGTGTGTGTGTTGTTGCATGGAAATACCATTCATTCGTTGCTCATGATATCCCCTTTTAGGTAATTGTATATTTGCTCCACACACATCATGTCAACCCAGAAAACTTCCTCCACACAACATAATGTGAACCCACAACACTTCCTCCACACAACATAATGTAAGCCCACAACACTTCCTCCACACACCATAATGTAAAGCCACAACACTTCCTCCACACAACATAATGTAAACCCACAACACTTCCTCCACACAACATAATGAAAACCCACAACACTTCCTCCACACAACATAATGTAAGCCCACAACACTTCCTCCACACACCATAATGTAAAGCCACAACACTTCCTCCACACAACATAATGTAAACCCACAACACTTTCTCCACACAACATAATGTAAACCCACAACACTTCCTCCACACAACATAATGTAAACCCACAACACTTCCTCCACACAACATAATGTAAACCCATAATAATTCTTCCACACAACATAATGTAATCCCACAACACTTCCTCCACACAACATAATGTAAACCCACAACACTTCCTCCACACAACATAATGTAAACCCATAATACTGACTCCAGACAACATCATGTAAACTCACAACAATTCTTCCACACAACATAATTTAAACCCATAATACTTCCTCCGCACAACATAATGTAAACCCATAATACTTCCTCCATACAGCATCATGTAAACCCACAACACTTCCTCCACACAACATCATGTAAACCATAATACTTTCACAACTCTGCTTTTGTTAGCCAGGATTCTTTAGCACACTGAAAAAAAAAAGAAAACTCAACTCTACAGTTTTCTCCTGTTCTCATGGGAAATGCTATCCTTTGGTGCTGCTCCAAAGTGTGTAAAAGAGCACTCTGAATACATCCAACCTGTTAACACACAATCAGCACTGTGTAGTATCCCTGGTGGAGAGAGGGTTTAGAGACCATGTTAGAGGAGCAAATAATTAATATACAATGACTGGAATGATTTAAAGACCACATTACATCAGGGAATCATCAAAAGAGATAAGGGTGAAATGGACAACTGATCTTGAAGGTGTGTGTGTGCGTGTGGCTGCATGTTTGTGTGGTGAGTGACAGATGCCACGGGGATATCAGTGACAAGCTGACAGGCATATAAACCCAGTCTGACCTGTTCTACTCTGGCCCCTCGATCCTACACCCTCCAGTCTCTGGTTCCTGGTAACTCTGGACCCTGAGTCCTGCACCCTCCAGACTCTGGTTCCTGGTAACTCTGGCCCCTGGGTCCTACACTCTCTGGTTCCTGGTAACTCTGGCCCCTGGGTCCTACACTCTCTGGTTCCTGGTAACTCTGGCCCCTGGGTCCTACACTCTCTGGTTCCTGGTAACTCTGGCCCCTGGGTCCTACACTATCTGGTTCCTGGTAACTCTGGCACCTGGGTCCTACACTCTCTGGTTCCTGGTAACTCTGGCCCCTGGGTCCTACACTCTCTGGTTCCTGGTAACTCTGGCCCCTGGGTCCTACACTCTCTGGTTCCTGGTAACTCTGGCCCCTGGGTCCTACACTATCTGGTTCCTGGTAACTCTGGCACCTGGGTCCTACACCCTCCAGTCTCTGGTTCCTGGTAACTTTGGCCCATGGGTCCTAAACCTTCCAGACTCTTGTTTCTCTACTTCCTATGTTCTGACACCAGCAATAAAGAACCAATAAAGGCCATGCCGAACAAACCGGCAAGCGTGTGACATACCCCTCATACTGTTGTCATGGGCACCTTTAGTTATTCCACACTGAGTCCAATACTGTCCCATGACTCACTGACTCACTTAGCTATACCACACTGAGGCCAGTCCTGTCTCCTGACTCACTTAGCTAAACCACCCTGAGGCCAATCCTGTCCCCTGACTCACTGACTCACTTAGCTATACCACATTGAGGCCAGTCCTGTCTCCTGACTCACTTAGCTATGCCACACTGAGGCCAGTCCTGTCTCCTGACTCACTTAGCTAAACCACCCTGAGGCCAGTCCTGTCTCCTGACCCACTTAGCTATACCACCCTGAGGCCAATCCTGTCTCCTGACTCACTTAGCTATACCACCCTGAGGCCAGTCCTGTCTCCTGACTCACTTAGCTATACCACCCTGAGGCCAATCCTGTCTCCTGACTCACTTAGCTATACCACCCTGAGGCCAATCCTGTCTCCTGACTCACTTAGCTATACCACACTGAGGCCAATCCTGTCCCCTGACTCACTGACTCACTTAGCTAAACCACGCTGAGGCCAGTCCTGTCCCCTGACTCACTGACTCACTTAGCTATACCACAATGAGGCCAGTCCTGTCCCCTGACTCACTGACTCACTTAGCTAAACCACGCTGAGGCCAGTCCTGTCCCCTGACTCACTGACTCACTTAGATAAACCACGCTGAGGCCAGTCCTGTCCCCTGACTCACTTAGCTAAACCACGCTGAGGCCAGTCCTGTCGCCTGACTCACTGACTCACTTAGCTATACCACACTGAGGCCAGTCCTGTCTCCTGACTCACTTAGCTATACCACACTGAGACCAGTCCTGTCTCCTGACTCACTGACTCACTTAGCTATACCACACTGAGGCTAGTCCTGTCTCCTGACTCACTTAGCTATACCACACTGAGGCCAGTCCTGTCTCCTGACTCACTTAGCTATACCACACTGAGACCAGTCCTGTCTCCTGACTCACTGACTCACTTAGCTATACCACACTGAGGCCAGTCCTGTCTCCTGACTCACTTAGCTAAACCACACTGAGGCCAATCCTGTCTCCTGACTCACTTAGCTATACCACACTGAGGCCAATCCTGTCCCCTGACTCACTTAGCTATACCACACTGAGACCAGTCCTGTCTCCTGACTCACTGACTCACTTAGCTATACCACACTGAGACCAGTCCTGTCTCCTGACTCACTGACTCACTTAGCTATACCACACTGAGGCCAGTCCTGTCTCCTGACTCACTTAGCTAAACCACCCTGAGGCCAGTCCTGTCTCCTGACTCACTGACTCACTTAGCTATACCACACTGAGGCCAGTCCTGTCTCCTGACTCACTTAGCTAAACCACCCTGAGGCCAGTCCTGTCTCCTGACTCACTGACTCACTTAGCTATACCACACTGAGGCCAGTCCTGTCTCCTGACTCACTTAGCTATACCACCCTGAGGCCAATCCTGTCTCCTGACTCACTTAGCTATACCACACTGAGGCCAATCCTGTCCCCTGACTCACTGACTCACTTAGCTAAACCACGCTGAGGCCAGTCCTGTCCCCTGACTCACTGACTCACTTAGCTATACCACAATGAGGCCAGTCCTGTCCCCTGACTCACTGACTCACTTAGCTAAACCACGCTGAGGCCAGTCCTGTCCCCTGACTCACTGACTCACTTAGCTAAACCACGCTGAGGCCAGTCCTGTCCCCTGACTCACTTAGCTAAACCACGCTGAGGCCAGTCCTGTCCCCTGACTCACTGACTCACTTAGCTATACCACACTGAGGCCAGTCCTGTCTCCTGACTCACTTAGCTATACCACACTGAGGCCAGTCCTGTCCCCTGACTCACTGACTCACTTAGCTATACCACACTGAAGCCAGTCCTGTCCCCTGACTCACTGACTCACTTAGCTATACCACTCTGAGGCCAGTCCTGTCTCCTGACTCACTTAGCTATACCACACTGAGGCCAGTCCTGTCTCCTGACTCACTTAGCTATACCACACTGAGGCCAGTCCTGTGTCCTGACTCACTTAGCTATACCACGCTGAGGCCAGTCCTGTCCCCTGACTCACTGACTCACTTAGCTATACCACACTGAGGCCAGTCCTGTCCCCTGACTCACTGACTCACTTAGCTATACCACAATGAGGCCAGTCCTGTCCCATGACTCACTGACTCACTTAGCTAAACCACGCTGAGGCCAGTCCTGTCCCCTGACTCACTGACTCACTTAGCTAAACCACACTGAAGCCAGTCCTGTCCCCTCACTCCCTGACTCACTGAATCATTTAGCTACACCACACTGAGGACAGTTCTGTCCCCTGACTCACTGACCCAATTAGGCCTACACTGGACTCACAGAACACACTGTGTCTACAGTCAACCAATAAGTATCTGAAGGTCAGCTCAGTTGGACCTGTTCCAAGTGTTCTACTGTCAGATGAGTCACTAGCGTACTGTTTGTGACCTAGCCTACGTTGCGCTGAGATCTAATTTGACAAGAAGACCAGGCCTTTTCCATGTTCCCAGGTCGCTGTGTTTACTTTCATAAACAAACTAACCAACAGGCGAAATGAAGACAAATGACCAGTGAAACACCACCACTGCAGCAGCAGTAGAAGTATTGAGTTATATTGGAACTGAGGAAACATGTATAGAGTAGAAAAATAACAGAGTCCTGTTGGGCAGAGAGGGGTGGGGCAGAGAGGGGCGGATCGGAGCGGAGATGGGCAGGGTGGGGCGGAGAGGGGCAGGGTGGGGCGGAGAGGGGTGGGGCAGAGAGGGGCGGGGCGGAGAGGGGCAGGGTGGGGCGGAGAGGGGTGGGGCAGAGAGGGGCGGAGCGGGGCGGAGATGGGCAGGGTGGGGCGGAGAGGGGCAGGTAAAGGCAGGGTGGGGTGGGGAGGGGTGGGGCAGGGTGGGCTGGGGTGGGCTTGAATGTTGAGTACTAAGCTAATTAGCCATAGAGTGCAAAGTGAAGAAATATATTAGAGGTTAACACAGAAAGGGGAATGTTTACAGAGAGATACCTCATGGGAGATGGGCTTGGAGGGGCTCCAAGCGATATCGCCGTATACCGTTGGTACTAACCACAAGACAGCCACTGCACACATCATGCACAGCCCGTCAACACCATGTCACAGTGGTAGACAGTGTCACTAGCCTGTCTGTCCATCTGTGGTCCTGGTGGTCACCCAAGCTTTATCTCCGCACACAACCCTCAACAAATTAGTTCCCAAGCAGAACCCAAAGCACTGCATTCTCATAGTACTTGTGTACCCTATTTTAGTTGTTGAATATTCAGTTCCACCCCCCATCAATCTTTTGAAATGCAGTCTCTCTCCTGCTTGCGTCTACCGTTCATGTTGCTGACCGTAGGCTGAAAGGAGTCATACAGTAACACAACTGCCTGCACAATATTTCCTCGAAACTATGAAAAAAAGGGATCATACAGCTGCAAACATTCGACCGCAACGACTTTAGAGGCAGGCTGTCCTCCAGAGTGTAGTCTCCGGCGCGGGAGAAAGAGAGAGCTCTGACAGACCAAATGAAATGCAGAGGCAGAGAGGGCTGGCGTAATCGGGTTACATGATTGATGAGAGGGGGAAATGGGATCATGTTGTATTAAGAAAATGTGTGTTTGAACCCAAAACCGGTGCGTATCAGCAGACTAATGCATCAGCTATGGACATCTGAGAGCTAGATGCTGTTAGCTCGGTCCCAATGGTGAGCAGGCCCATCGATCCTACGCAACCTCTCTTGCTCTCTCGCTCTCTCGCTCTCTCGCAAACTCAACATAGCATCTGTGTCTGTTTTTGCCGCAGTGTTCAATGTAAACTTTTGGCATAAGCAGGCTGCCAACACTTAATATCTGTGGCTTGTTAGGGGTACAGTAGCACTGCGCTGCCTCAAGGAATTTAGGAGTGCGTGCTGCAGGTGTTTGTCTCGCTACAGGCCAGCTAGAGTGGTGAATTAGTGTTCTTGGTTAAGTATGTGGCTAAATTGATTCTGCAATAAATAATATTCTACAAATATAAAATATATTGATGTACAGTGCATTTGGAGAGTATTCAGACCCTTTGACTTTTTCCACATTTTAAATTACGTTAGTCTTATTCCAAAATTGATTAAATAAAAATATTTGCATAATATTCAGACCCTTTGCTAAGAGACTCGAAATTGAGCTCTCGTGCATCCTGTTTCCATTGATCATCCTTGAGATGTTTCTGCAACTTGATCGGACATGATTTGAAAAGGCACACACCAGTCTATATAAGGTCCCACAGTTGACAGTGCGTGTCAGAGCAAAAACCAAGCCATGACATTGAAGGAATTTGTTTTTTTATTTTACTCCCTTTTTCTGCCCAATTTCGATCTTTTGTAATCGCTGGCACTCCCCAATGGGTTCGGGAGGCAAAAGTCGAGTCATGCGTCCTCCGGAACATGACCTGCCAAACCACGCTTCTTAACACCCACCTGCTTAACCCGGGAAGCCAGCTGGACCAATGTATTGGAGGAAACACCGTTCAACTGACAACCGAGGTCAGCTTGCAGGCGCTCGGCCCCCCACAAGGAGTCGCTAGAGCGTGATGAGCCCCACCCCGGCCAAACTTGGTCGACGCTGGGCCAATTGTGCGCCACCCTATGGGACTTCCGATCACGACCGGTTGCGATACAGCCCAGGATCAAAACCGGGTCTGTAGTGGCGCCTCTAGCACTGCGATGCAGTGCCGTAGACCGCTGAACAACTCAGGAGGCGCAGGCTTCCATCATTCTTAAATGGAATAAGTTTGGAACCACCAAGACTCTTCCTAGAGCTGGCCGCCCAGCCAAACTGAGCAATCGGGGGAGAGGGGCCTTGGTGAGGGAGGTGACCAAAGTCACTCTGACAGAGCTCCAGAGTGACACTCTGGGGATGGGAGAATCTTCCAGAAGGATAACCATCTCCGCAGCACTCCACAATCAGACCTTTATGTTCCTTGATAGGCACATGACAGCCCACTTGGAGTTTGCCAAAAGGCCCCTAAAGACTTTCAGACCATGAGAAACAAAATTCTCTGGTATGATGAAACTAAGATTCAACTCTTTGACCTGAAAGCCAAGCGTCATGTCTGAAAGAAACCTGGCACCATCCCTACGGTGAAGCATGTTGGTGGCAGCATCATGCTGTGGGATGTTTTTCAGCGGCAGGGACTGAGATTCTAGTCAGGATCGAGGGAAAGATGAACGGAGCAAAGTACAGAGAGATCCTTGATGAAAACATGCTCCAGAGCGCTCAGGATCTCAGACTGGGGCAAAGGTTCACCTTTCAACAGGACAATGACCGTAAGCACACAGCCAAGACAATGCAGGATTGGCTTCGGGACAAGCCTCTGATTGTTCTAGAGTGGCACAGGCAGAGCCTGGAATCTACCATCTCTGGAGAGACCTGAAAATAGTTCTGCGGCGACGCTCCCCATCCAACATAACAGAGCTTGAGAGGATCTACAGAGAAGAATGGGAATAACTCCCCAAATTCAGATGTGCCAAGCTTGTAGCGTACTTCAACAAAGTACTGAGTTTCTGAAAACTTACGCCATTTTTTATTTTAATTTTCATTTATTTTATACATTTGTAAAAAAAAAATGTAAAACCTAGTTCTTACTTTGTCAATATGGGGTATTGTGTGACGATTGATGTGGAAAAAAACGATTTAATACATTTTACAATAAGGCTGTAACAAAACAAAATGTGGAAACAGTCAATGGGGTCTGAATACTTTCCGAATGCACTGTATCTACCAAAAAGCATACAATATAGCTCAGTATTTGAATTATTTATTTTATGTAGTTATTATTGCTCATCTTTATCAAGGGTGCCCACTGTAAGTATATTTTATGTAGAGTAATATAATATATTGCATTTATAATGGGTTTTGTATGTTGCAGCCATGTTTCAATTTAAAAAATGGTCTCCTCGTGTACAAGTGTGCACGTGAGTGTGGGTGTCCTAGAGCAAAGGTTACTGTGATATCTGCATTTCTGGACGAGCTGTCTGTTTTTGGTTTTGCTCAACTGAACCATCATTTTGAAATGTTATGTTCTAAAACAAATCAGTGGACAATCCCTCAACAAATAGTCACTGGGGTGGAAACCAACGTCATAAAGAGGAATGAAAGAAGAAATGGAGTCAATGTCACGCAACAGCGGAGAATGAAAGCAAAATCAGCCAAAACAACCCCTAAAGAAACTAAACCTGCAATATATAATGAGTGTCTTTCCGTATTCTTGATTTTATTTAATCTTATCATGCACCAAACATTTGCTCATGTCACAACTTTTCAGAGAGGAAAATAGTATTATGGGTAATATTTTCATTTTTCCACGCTGTTATATTTTTCCACTGTCAAACAAATCAAAAAGCTAAAACCAAGTTTTTATTTTATTTTTTATTTCACCTTTATTTAACCAGGCAGGCTAGTTGAGAACAAGTTCGCATTTGCAACCGCGACCTGGCCAAGATAAGCAGTTCGACACATACAACAACGCAGAGTTACACATGGAATAAACAAACATACAATCAATAATACAGTAGAAAGTCTATATATAGCATGTGACAAGGGAGGTAAGGCAATAAATAGGCCATGGTGGCGAAGTAATTACAATATAGCAAATAAACACTGAAATGGTAGAATGTGCAGAAGATGAATGTGCAAGTAGAGATACTGGGGTGCAAAGGAGCAAAATAAATCAATAAATACAGTATGGGGATGAGGTAGTTGGATGGGCTATTTACAGATAGCTATGTGCAGGTGCAGTGATCTGTGACCTGCTCAGACAGCTGGTGCTTAAAGCTAGTGAGGGAGGTAAAAGTCTCCAGCTTTAGTGATTTTTGCAGTTCGTTCCAGTCATTGGCAGCAGAGAACTGGAAGGAGAGGCGGTCAAAGGAAGAATTGGCTTTGGGGGTGACCAGTGAGATATACCTGCTGGAGCGCGTGCTACGGGTGGGTGCTGTTATGGTGACGAGTGAGCTGAGATAAGGCGGGGCTTTACCTAGCAGAGACTTGTAGATGACCTGGAGCCAGTGGGTTTGGCGACGAGTATGAAGCGAGGGCCAGCCAACGAGAGCGTACAGGTCGCAGTGGTGGGTAGTATATGGGGCTGTGGTGACAAAATGGATGGTACTTTGATAGACTGCATCCAATTTGTTGAGTAGAGTGTTGGAGGTTATTTTGTAAATGACATCGCTGAAGTCGAGGATCAGTAGGATGGCGAGTTTTTCGAGGGTATGTTTGGCAGCATGAGTGAAGGATTATTTGTTGCAAAATAGGAAGCCGATTCTAGATTTAATTTTGGATTGGAGATGCTTAATGTGAGTCTGGAAGGAGAGTTTACAGTCTAACCAGACACCTAGGTATTTGTAGTTGTCCACATATTCTAAGTCAGAAACGTCCAGTGTAGTGATGCTGGATGGGCGGGCAGGTGCGGGCAGCAATCGGTTGAAGAGCATGCATTTAGTTTTACTTGCATTTAAGAGCAGTTGGAGGCCACGCAAGGAGAGTTGTATGGCATTGACGCTCATCTGGAGGTTAGTTAACACAGAAGGGCCAGAGGTATACAGAATGGTGTCGTCTGGGAAGAGGTGGATCAAAGAATCACTAGCAGCAAGGGCGGCATCAGTGATGTATACAGAGAAGAGAGTCGGCCCGCAAATTGAACCCTGTGGCACCCCCATAGAGACTGCCAGAGGTCCGGACAACTGGCCTTCCGATTTGACACACTGAACTCTATCAGAGAAGTAGTTGGTGAACCAGGCGAGGCAATCATAGCTAATTGAGCCTGCAGGAGAGGCTCAGCTTTCCAGAGCAAGTTTGACAAACAGGCTTTATGTAGGAGTGATGGCCATTGTTTGTGTGACTCTGTCCTACTGGCCACAGAGCGACAGAGATGTTTTAACTTATTTCGGGATCAGTGTCCCGTCCATGGGACGGTTGAGCTAAGGTAGGCTAATGCGATTAGCATGAGGTTGTAATTAACATGAACATTTCCCAGGAAATAGACATATCTGATATTGGCAGAAAGCTTAAATTGTTGTTAATCTAACTGCACTGTCCAATTTACAATAGCTATTAGAGTGAAAGAATACCATGCTATTGTTTGAGGAGAGTGCACCATTTGTAACATGAACAGTTGTTATTAACCTTTTTGGGATAGGGGGCAGTATTTTCACGTCCGGATAAAAAACGTACCCGATTTAATCTGGTTACCACTCCTACCCAGTAACTAGAATATGCATATACTTATTACATATGGATAGAAAACACCCTAAAGTTTCTAAAACTGTTTGAATGGTGTCTGTGAGTATAACAGAACTCATTTGGCAGGCAAAAATCTGAGAAGGTTTCATGCAGGAAGTGGCCTGTCTGACAAGGTGTTGTTGTTCTTGCTTCTGTTTATTGAAGAGTCAGGATCTTAGCTGTAACGTGACATTTCCCACGGCTCCAATAGGCTCTCAGAGCCCGGGAAAAACCTGAACGATGACGAGGCAGCCTCAGGCTGAAACACGTTATCGCCTTTTCCAAGTGGCCCATCAGAGGACAATGGAATTAGGCGCGTGCCCGATTCGACCCAGTGATATATTTTCCTTCGGCTGTTTATCTAATTGCAGATTCCCGGTCGGAATATTATCGCTTTTTTACGAGAAAAATGGCATAAAAATTGATTTTAAACAGCGGTTGACATGCTTCGAAGTACGGTTATGAAATATTTAGAAATCTTTTGTCACGAAATGCGCCGTGCGCACGACCGTTATTTACCATTGGGATAGTGTCTGGGACGCACGAACAAAATGTCGCTGTTGGAACATAACTATGGATTATTTTGGACCAAACCTACATTTGTTATTGAAGTAGAAGTCCTGGGAGTGCATTCTGACGAAGAACAGGAAAGGTAAGACCATTTTTCTTATAGTAAATCTGATATTGGTGAGTGCTAAACCTGCTGGGTGTCTAAATAGCTAGCCCTGTGATGCCGGGCTATGTACTTAGAATATTGCAAAATGTGCTTTCACCGAAAAGCTATTTTAAAATTGGACATATCGAGTGCATAGAGGAGTAATGTATCTATAATTCTTAAAATAATTGTTATGCTTTTTGTGAACGTTTATCGTGAGTAATTTAGTAAATTGTTAGTAAATTCGGCGGAAGTTTGCTAGTTCTGAACGTCACGTGCTAATGTAAAAAGCTGTTTTTTGATATAAATATGAACTTGATTGAACAAAACATGCATGTATTGTGTAACATAATGTCCTAGGTGTGTCATCTGATGAAGATCATCAAAGGTTAGTGCTGCATTTAGCTGTCTTCTGGGTTTTTGTGACATTATATGCTAGCTTGAAAAATGGGTGTCTGATTATTTCTGGCTTGGTACTCTGCTGACATAATCTAATGTTATGCTTTCGTTGTAAAGCCTTTTTGAAATCGGACAGTGTGGTTAGATTAACGAGAGTCTTGTCTTTAAATAGCTGTAAAATAGTCATATGTTTGAGAAATTGAAGTAATAGGATTTTTAAGGTATTTGAAAATCGCGCCACAGGCTTCAACTGGCTGTTACGTAGGTGGGACTTTGCACATACACTGCTGCCATCTAGTGGCCAAAATATAAATTAGACCTGGGCTGGAATAATACATTATGGCCTTTCTCTTGCATTTCAAAGATGATGGTCGAAAGAATACAAAAGAACATTTCTTTCATATTTCCACAAACTTTAAAGTGTTTCCTTTCAAATGGTATCAAGAATATGCATATCCTTGCCTCAGGGCCTGAGCTACAGGCAGTTAGCCTCTCTAGGGTATGTGGGACGAAATCGTCCCACCTACTCAACAGCCAGTGGAATCCCGTGGCGCGTTATTCAAATACCTTAGAAATGCTATTACTTCAATTTCTCAAACATATGACTATTTCACACCATTTTAAAGACAAGACTCTCATTAATCTAACCACACTGTCCGATTTCAAAAAGGCTTTATAATGAAAGCAAAACATTAGATTATGTCAGCAGAGTACCCAGCCAGAAATAATCCGACACCCATTTTTCAAGCTAGCATATAATGTCACATAAACCCAAACCACAGCTAAATGCAGCACTAACCTTTGATGATCTTCATCAGATGACACCCCTAGGACATTATGTTATACTATACATGCATGTTTTGTTCAATCAAGTTCATATTTATATCAAAAAACAGCTTTTTACATTAGCATGTGACTAGCATGTGACTAGCATTCCCACCGAACACTTCCGGTGAATTTACTAAATTACTCACGATAAACGTTCACAAAAAACATAACAATTATTTTAAGAATTATAGATACAGAACTCCTTTATGCAATCGCTATGTCCGATTTTAAAATAGCTTTTCGGCAAAAGCACATTTTGCAATATTCTGAGTAGATAGCCCAGCCATCATGGCTAGCTATTTTGAACCCCACAAGTTTGGCCCTCACCAAACTCCGATTTACTATTAGAAAAATTGTATTACCTTTGCTGTTCTTCGTCAGAATGCACTCCCAGGACTTCTACTTCAATAACAAATGTTGGTTTGGTTCAAAATAATCCATAGTTATGTTCAAATATCCTCTGTTTTGTTCGTGCGTTCAAGACACTATCCGAAGGGTGACGAAGGGTGACGCGACCGACGCGTTTCGTGACAAAACATTTCTAAATATTCCATTACCGTACTTCGAAGCATGTCAACCGCTGTTTAAAATCAATTTTTATGCGATTTTTCTCGTAAAATAGCGATAATATTCCGACCGGGAAACCCTGTTTACATTCAAAGACAGAGAAAATAAAAACATGGTGTCGCCTCGTGCACGCGCCTCAGTCTCATTGTCCTCTGATCGACCACTATCCAAATGCGCTAATATTTTTCAGCCAGGGGCTCCAAAGACATCATTCACCGGTTTGCCGCCTTCTGAGAGCCTATGGGAGCCGTAGGTAGTGTCACGTTACAGCAGAGATCCTCAGTTTTCAATAAAGAGAGTGTAGAAGCCCAAGAAATGGTCAGACAGGCCACTTCCTGTAAGGAATCTTCTCAGGTTTTTGCCTGCCATATGAGTTCTGTTATACTCACAGACACCATTCAAACAGTTTTAGAAACTTTAGCGTGTTTTCAATAATGATATGCATATTCTAGTTTCTGGGCAGTAGTAATAACCAGATTAAATCGGGTACGTTTTTTATCCGGCCGTGCAAATACTGCCCCCTATCCCCAACAGGTTAAATTAGGGTATGTAATTTTTGGCGAAAATTGAAAAAAAGGGGCGGATCCTTAAGCGGTTTAAGGCACATGCAGAGTTACAGTGTCCCAAATGGGTCACCATTTGCTCAACTTTACAATGATAGAATAAATAGTATATTTGGAGGATAAAAGTAATGTCATGCTTTCATTTGAATTGTTATGTTCTCAATACTTACATGATATTAGTATTATATACATTATAACTATTCAGCATGTACTGTAAATCTAATGAACATTATGGTAAATATTGCAGCATAGAAACTGCCCATGCTATAACCTGTTTGTGATGTGTGCAAGATAGTAGAATCGTGATCTGAAAGTAAAGGTAATGGGTCAGACAACAGAGCCATAGCACACATGACTATACTGACACCAAACTAAATAGCCTATTTCTTATTTCCTGGATTTCGTTATCCTACAGTCTTGTGTTTTATCATTACTGTTATATATGATAGAGTTCAGAGTTAAAAGTGTGCTGCCTCATACGATGTATAAGTCTCTCACTGAACTCTCTGAAATTTGAGTGAAATATCCCATTGATTTTCTCAAAGCCTTTTTGCTCTGGTCCAAAAGGTGGTGATTGTATGGTTGTTCCCCTCCATTAAAAGCCTAGATTACTGCACATTAGCTATGGGCCTAGATTAAAAATAAACGGCATTGAAACTTCATTCAATACCACAATGACCGCGGAAATGTGTTGTTACACACTGGGAACATATGTTCCGGAACTCCAATTTGAGCAGCAGCAGCTGAAAAATGAGCTCCTACAAATATTGAAATTTACATGGTTTTTAGAGTGAAGTACATCGGAAAAAAGCAAAAGAAAACTGCAAGACTGAATAGGAGAAAAAACAAGCAACAAACAAAGAAGATAGGCTTTTGAAAAATAACAATTTTTCATAAAATTGTAGTTATCTTAGCTAGCTGAATTGTTTACCAGTTGCTAAGCAGTTGCTAGGGACTCTTTTGGAAGAAGCTAGCTAGCTAACGAAGAACAACAAAGAATATCTAGTTAACAGAAGAAAATAAAGAGAAAATCAGGACAGAAGAAAAAGGATATCAAAGTGAAACAGTTCTCTAAAGACACAAGAGACAATAATACAAGAAACAACACTTCTGTAGCTTGTCAACTATGTGTCTGTCTATCCTTGTTCTCTCCCCTCTGCACAGGCCATACAAACGCTTCACACCGCGTGGCCGCTGCCACTCTAACCTGGTGGTCCCAGCGCGCACGACCCACGTGGAGTTCCAGGTCTCCGGCAGCCTCTGGAACTGCCGG
Organism: Salmo salar; assembly: GCF_965601325.2. Taxonomy (NCBI): domain Eukaryota; kingdom Metazoa; phylum Chordata; class Actinopteri; order Salmoniformes; family Salmonidae; genus Salmo; species Salmo salar. The sequence continues at coordinate 99,137,822 of NC_138291.1, forward strand.
TCTGCAGCCAACAAGGCTGAGTTCATCTCAGCCTATGCTACCCTCCAGTCCCTAGACTTCCTGGCGCTGACGGAAACATGGATTACCACAGATAACACTGCTACTCCTACTGCTCTCTCTTCGTCTGCCCACGTGTTCTCGCATACCCCTAGAGCATCGAGCCAGCGGGGTGGTAGCACTGGAATCCTCATCTCTCCCAAGTGGACATTCTCTCTTTCTCCCCTGACCCATCTGTCTATCTCCTCATTTGAATTCCATGCTGTCACAGTTACCAGCCCTTTCAAGCTTAACATCCTTATCATTTATCGCCCTCCAGGTTCCCTTGGAGAGTTCATCAATGAGCTTGACGCCTTGATAAGTTCCTTTCCTGAGGATGGCTCACCTCTCACAGTTCTGGGTGACTTTAACCTCCCCACGTCTACCTTTGACTCATTCCTCTCTGCCTCCTTCTTTCCACTCCTCTCCTCTTTTGACCTCACCCTCTCACCTTCCCCCCCTACTCACAAGGCAGGCAATACGCTTGACCTCATCTTTACTAGATGCTGTTCTTCCACTAATCTCATTGCAACTCCCCTCCAAATCTCCGACCACTACCTTGTATCCTTTTCCCTCTTGCTCTCATCCAACACTTCTCACTCTGCCCCTACTCGGATGGTATTGCGCCGTCCCAACCTTCGCTCTCTCTCTCCCGCTACTCTCTCTCTTCCATCCTATCATCTCTTCCCTCTGCTCAAACCTTCTCCAACCTATCTCCTGATTCTGCCTCCTCAACCCTCCTCTCCTCCCTTTCTTCATCCTTTGATTTTCTCTGTCCCCTATCCTCCAGGCCGGCTCGGTCCTCCCCTCCTGCTCCGTAGCTCGACGACTCACTACGAGCTCACAGAACAGGGCTCCGGGCAGCCGAGCGGAAATGGAGGAAAACTCGCCTTCCTGCGGACCTGGCATCCTTTCACTCCCTCCTCTCTACATTCTCCTCTTCTGTCTCTGCTGCTAAAGCCACTTTCTACCACTCTAAATTCCAAGCATCTGCCTCTAACCCTAGGAAGCTCTTTGCTACCTTCTCCTCCCTCCTGAATCCTCCTCCCCCTCCCCCCCCTCCTCCCTCTTTGCGGATGACTTCGTCAACCATTTTGAAAAGAAGGTTGACGATATCCGATCCTCGTTTGCTAAGTCAAATGACACCGCTGGTCCTGCTCACACTGCCCTACCCTGTGCTTTGACCTCTTTCTCCCCTCTCTCTCCAGATGAAATCTCGCGTCTTGTGATGGCCGGCCGCCCAACAACCTGCCCACTTGACCCTATCCCCTCCTCTCTTCTCCAGACCATTTCCGGAGACCTTCTCCCCTTCCTCACCTCGCTCATCAACTCATCCTTGACCGCTGGCTACGTCCCTTCCGTCTTCAAGAGAGCGAGAGTTGCACCCCTTCTGAAAAAACCTACACTCGATCCCTCCGATGTCAACAACTACAGACCAGTATCCCTTCTTTCTTTTCTCTCCAAAACTCTTGAACGTGCCGTCCTTGGCCAGCTCTCCTGCTATCTCTCTCAGAATGACCTTCTTGATCCTAATCAGTCAGGTTTCAAGACTGGGCATTCAACTGAGACTGCTCTTCTCTGTGTCACGGAGGCTCTCCGCACTGCTAAAGCTAACTCTCTCTCCTCTGCCCCCTTCCTTCTAGACCTATCTGCTGCCTTTGATACTGTGAACCATCAGATCCTCCTCTCCACCCTCTCCGAGTTGGGCATCTCCGGCGCGGCCCACGCTTGGATTGCGTCCTACCTGACAGGTCGCTCCTACCAGGTGGCGTGGCGAGAATCTGTCTCCGCACCATTCGCTCTCACCACTGGTGTCCCCCAGGGCTCTGTTCTAGGCCCTCTCCTATTCTCGCTATACACCAAGTCACTTGGCTCTGTCATATCCTCACATGGTCTCTCCTATCATTGCTATGCAGACGACACACAATTAATCTTCTCCTTTCCCCCTTCTGATAACCAGGCGGCGAATCGCATCTCTGCATGTCTGTCAGACATATCAGTGTGGATGACGGATCACCACCTCAAGCTGAACCTCGGCAAGACGGAGCTGCTCTTCCTCCCGGGGAAGGACTGCCCGTTCCATGATCTCGCCATCACGGTTGACAACTCCCTTGTGTCCTCCTCCCAGAGTGCTAAGAACCTTGGCGTGATCCTGGACAACACCCTGTCGTTCTCCACTAACATCAAGGCGGTGACCCGATCCTGTAGGTTCATGCTCTACAACATTCGCAGAGTACGACCCTGCCTCACACAGGAAGCGGCGCAGGTCCTAATCCAGGCACTTGTCATCTCCCGTCTGGATTACTGCAACTCGCTGTTGGCTGGGCTCCCTGCCTGTGCCATTAAACCCCTACAACTCATCCAGAACGCCGCAGCCCGTCTGGTGTTCAACCTTCCCAAGTTCTCTCACGTCACCCCGCTCCTCCGCTCTCTCCACTGGCTTCCAGTTGAAGCTCGCATCCGCTATAAGACCATGGTGATTGCCTACGGAGCTGTGAAGGGAACGGCACCTCCATACCTTCAGGCTCTGATCAGGCCCTACACCCAAACAAGGGCACTGCGTTCATCCACCTCTGGCCTGCTGGCCCCCCTACCTCTGAGGAAGCACAGTTCCCGCTCAGCCCAGTCAAAACTGTTCGCTGCTCTGGCACCCCAATGGTGGAACAAGCTCCCTCACGACGCCAGGACAGCGGAGTCAATCACCACCTTCCGGAGACAGCTGAAACCCCACCTCTTTAAGGAATACCTAGGATAGGATAAAGTAATCCTTCTAACCCCCCCCCCTTAAAAGATTTAGATGCACTATTGTAAAGTGGTTGTTCCACTGGATATCGTAAGGTGAATGCACCAATTTGTAAGTCGCTCTGGATAAGAGCGTCTGCTAAATGACTTAAATGTAATGTAATGGAACAGGAGGAGCATTTGTTTGCACTGAGCGATTCCTTTCAAGGTCTTGAATGTTCTGAACTGATCAAATAAACAGCTGCATATGAGAACAAGTTTCAAAGCAAATGTTACAATTTCAATAACTACAGAGATGTAAATGCCCTATTCCACTGTTTATGATATATCTACAAAAACTCAAAAGTTTTACATTAAAAAAGTTAACTCTTTAAAAATGTTTTATTTACTTTCAAGGTCTTTGCAATATTGTCCATACATTTTAGCCTAATCAAACTGAGGTCAATATGAACAGTTTAAAACTCATGCAATTTGAGGGTGCTAATCATGTAGTCGAACAGCAGTATGCATTTCATGACTGCACTGCAGATGATTCTCAAATGGGATATTTGGCTTGTGTTTTTAGTCAATGTAAATATACCGTTATACATGTACTCTATGTGTATTGTTACTGCAAATTAGTGTGAAATGCAATGAAAAATGTGATGTATAATTCCAAAATAGAATGTTATTTATACTTTACAAAGGGAACACAGGTTCTAATTGATCTTAATAGAAAAATAATACATGCATGCTCTATTATCTATGTACTGTATGTAGTTTGACTGACGAAAGACTAATTGTATCTTTGATCAAATAATAATATTTCATCAAATCTCTTTCCTCTTGTCTTGGGTGTGTGTTGGGGTTTACTGTAACCCCCAGAGATATTGCACAGAGTGTATCAGATAATGTGAAGATTAACAGCGGACCACCCCACACGCAAACAGGATGTAATGGCTGTCTGCATTTTTTTTCTCTGTCATCAGTCATTGGGGTCAAAGGTCACACGATTAATCAAAACTGTTTCTGCGGTGTGAGATACACAAATGAGCCTCTTAGGATTAGCCAGGGATGAAGATGGCCGCGTCTGTTTATATCTACCAGACCGCAGGGTTACTTTAAACTCCCCATTTCTAGTCTGGTGTGAACTAATCAGCCATTCCATTTGAGTGACTTTACTCTGTCCTCCATTTCCTACTCTTCTGTCACGATGAGCCTCGTATGGGACTCGTATGAGGTCCTGCCGGTTACATTAGCTGGTGTTTGGACATCTGTGGGGCTTGGCTCAATGAGGAGGCCTGTCAACGTGGCTTTTGTAAATCGAGAGATAGTCCAAACACTCGGACACGCGGTAATAAAAACAAGCCCCTGTTCCCTGCATTAGCTCTGCATTAGTGGAGAGGGATGGGTCTGAGTGATGCATCATGCATTTCTGTTACAGCTAAAGGGGAATTTCACCCTGGGGGAATCTGGGCTTGTTTTCATGATGTCTGAGGCATTTCCAGGACAGTGAGATGTTATACTGATCACACTATGTTATACTGATCGCACTATACTGTACGTTTTTGTGGGTGTAGATATGATTGTCCTTGTTTGATAGAGCCATTGCCCATATTTCAGCAATGTTCCTATCAGCGGATTCATTGCTAAATATACAAGCAGACACATTGTTTTTGGCGGTGCTTTATGCTCTGGCATCCGTCCCTCCCCCAAAGCGGGATTTTTTTTAAAGGAGGTGGACACTAACAACAATCCTTAAACTGAAAGAACTAACCAGAAGAAATGGCTTCAAGTGACTACTCTCATCAACACAAATTAGACGATAGAGCACCTATTAGCTACATGGTAACATTCAACCATACATGTTTCCACCGGAATATAGAGAAGAGGATTCGAAACAAAGAGTTGGATTTAGCTAACTTTAGAAGTTCAGCAACAGCTCATGCCAGGAAAGAGAGGACAGATGACAAAAACAGTGCCTAGCTAAGTAAGTTATTTTTCCTGCAAGCCACCTAGCTAGCTAGCTAACTTCAGTTTATCTACTGAAACCCATATTGTGTATTGCTGGTGAACATACTACTTTGTTACAATGGGCGGGAAATCAAAACATTTTTCTGTTTGCTAACAAAGCTAGCTACTGCGCATTTGGAAAGTATTCAGACCCCTTGACTTGTTCCACATTTTATTACATTGCAGGTTTATTCTAAAATGGATTAAATTATTTTTTTCCTCATCAATCTACACACAATACCCCATAACGACAAAGGAAAAACAGGTCTTTAGAATTTTTTGCAAATGTATTAAATATAAATAACAGAAAAATCACATTTACATAAGCGGTCAGAACCTTTACACAGTACTTCTTGAAGCATCTTTGGAAGCAATTACAGCCTCAAGTCTTCTTGGGTATGAAGCTACAAGCTTGGCACACCTGTATTTTGGGATTTTCTCCCATAATTCTCTGCAGATCCTCTTAAGCTCTGTCACATTGGATGGGGAGCGTTGCTGCACAACTATTTTCAGATCTCTCCAAAGATGTTCGATCGGGTTCAAGTCTCTGGCTGGGCCACTCAAGGACATGCAGAGACTTGTCCCGAAGCCACTCATGTGTTGTGTTGGCTGTGTGCTTAGGGTCGTTGTCCTGTTGGAAGGTGAACCTTCGCGGCCAAAATCTCATGGCTTGTTTTTTGCTCTGACATGCACTGTCAACTGTTGGACCTTATATAGACAGGATGTGTGTCTTTCCAAATCATGTCCAATCAATTGAATTTACCACAGATGGACTCCAGTCAAGTTGTAGAAACATCTCAAGGATGATCAATGAAAACAGGATGCACCTGAGCTCAATTTCGAATCTCATAGAAAACGGTCTGAATACTTATGTAAATAAGGTATTTCTGTTTTTAATTTTTCATACATTTCAGAGACCTGTCTTCGCTTTATCATTATGGGGTATTGTGTGTAGATTAATTCAGATTTTTTTTAAATTAATAGATTTTTGAATAAGGCTGTAACATAACATAAAATAAAAAAATTCAGGTGGTCTGAATACTTTCCGAATGCACAAAAGATAGCTATATCATATAACTGATGTCTTTCAGAGTTCAATACAGAACTTTGACATAAGCTAGCTAGCTAAATTAACCAGCTAGGCTAGCAATCTAGCTAACATTACGTTTATTCTTATTCTCATCACCTCTCAGCTCTCGTCGAAATGGATACCCCATCAGTTCAGTTTGAAAATCTTTCTGATAATCTTTGGTCACCGCATCATTCTTGATAGCCGCAAGCCACTGGCAGAATCGGGGTGAATGTCTGGTAGGTAGAATGGTGAAAGATAACTCATTTTTGTGATTGTTTGTAATTAGCACAGCCAGGCACCATACGGGCATGATGAAAAACAAACACTTTCTAAAAATCTTGCCTAGGGAAATTCAGAGATTACTGTGTGTTGGTTGTTTGAAGTAAACAACTTCATTATTCAAGTTTATTGGCACACCCACTCTGCCTAGTGGGCGGTATCAGTATTCGCTTTGAATGCTGGACTTTGTGGTTCACTATGAGTACACTAATACACAAGGAGTCGAAACTTCCCGATTCTACCAGTGAAATGAAAATGTGCTCATTCTAGCTTGTGGTTTGGATAATTGTGATGTTTATGATAAAAACGTAATGTTGTTAATATAGTAATGACTATATGCCATGGCAGAGCCAGGGTGAAATTCAGCTTTAAAGAGATCTTCTGGAATAATTAGTGAATTACTGTGAAGGTGTTTCCTCGACCACAGTTGAAAGGAAAATGATTGCCCTCCTTAACTTTCTGTAAATTAATAGGATTGTGGGTAATGGTTTTATAAAGCAGATTGTATACGTTATTACTGAAGTCCAGAGAGGACATATGAATAAATAAATAAAAATCATTTTCTATGTCGAGTTCACAACTTATACACTGCTCAAAAAAATAAAGGGAACACTTAAACAACACAATGTAACTCCAAGTCAATCACACTTCTGTGAAATCAAACTGTCCACTTAGGAAGCAACACTGATTGACAATACATTTCACATGCTGTTGTGCAAATGGAATAGACAACAGGTGGAAATTATAGGCAATTAGCAAGACACCCCCAATAAAGGAGTGGTTCTGCAGGTGGTCACCACAGACCACTTCTCAGTTCATATGCTTCCTGGCTGATGTTTTGGTCACTTTTGAATGCTGGCGTTGCTTTCACTCTAGTGGTAGCATGAGACGGAGTCTACAACCCACACAAGTGGCTCAAGGTAGTGCAGCTCATCCAGGATGGCACATCAATGCGAGCTGTGGCAAGAAGGTTTGCTGTGTCTGTAGTGTCCGTAGTGTCCAGAGCATGGAGGCGCTACCAGGAGACAGGCCACTACATCAGGAGACGTGGAGGAGGCCGTAAGATGGCAACAACCCAGCAGCAGGACCACTACCTCCGCCTTTGTGCAAGGAGGAACAGGAGGAGCACTGCCAGAGCCCTGCAAAATGACCTCCAGCAGGCCACAAATGTGCATGTGTCTGCTCAAACAGTCAGAAACAAACTCCATGAGGGTGGTATGAGGGCCCGACATCCACAGGTGGGGGTTGTGCTTACAGCCCAACACTGTGCAGGACGTTTGGCATTTGCCAGAGAACACCAAGATTGGCAAATTCGCCACTGGCGCCCTGTGCTCTTCACAGATGAAAGCAGGTTCACACTGAGCACATGTGACAGAGTCTGGAGACGCCGTGGAGAACGTTCTGCTGCCTGCAACATCCTTCCTCCAGCATGACCGGTTTGGCGGTGGGTCAGTCATGGTGTGGGGTGGCATTTCTTTGGGGGGCCGCACAGCCCTCCATGTGCTCGCCAGAGGTAGCCTGACTGCCATTAGGTACCGAGATGAGATCCTCAGACCCCTTGTGAGACCATTTGCTGGTGCGGTTGGCCCTGGGTTCCTCCTAATGCAAGACAATGCTAGACCTCATGTGGCTGGAGTGTGTCAGCAGTTCCTGCAAGAGGAAGGCATTGATGCTATGGACTGGCCCGCCCGTTCCCCAGACCTGAATCCAATTGAGCACATCTGGGACATCATGTCTCACTCCATCCACCAACGCCACATTGCACCACAGACTGTCCAGGAGTTGGCGGATGCTTTAGTCCAGGTCTGGGAGGAGATCCCTCAGGAGACCATCCGCCACCTCATCAGGAGCATGCCCAGGCATTGTAGGGAGGTCATACAGGCACGTGGAGGCCACACACACACACTACTGAGCCTCATTTTGACTTGTTTTAAGGACATTACATCAACGTTGGATCAGCCTGTAGTGTGGTTTTCCACTTTCATTCTGAGTGCGACTCCAAATCCAGACCTCCATGGGTTGATAATTTGGATTTCCACTGATTATTTTTGTGTGATTTTGTTTTCAGCACATTCAACTATGTAAAGAAAAAAGTATTTAATAAGATTATTTCATTCATTCAGATCTAGGATGTGTTATTTTAGTGTTCCCTTTATTTTTTTGAGCAGTGTATATCTCATGATCACTACATAACAAAAGTTGTTTTGTCAAGATAATCAAAAGTACCAAGCATCATCCATTAATTTGTTCAGATGCATGATAACCACCTTATCAATTGATGGCAATATGCTTGTGGGGGATTTAAGCCCTAAGATAATCAAAGACCACATCCATTCGCATGCAAGGAACAAAGCAGCTAACCTTCCTAGTTTAATGAGCTAGCTAGTTAGCTAGGTAGTCTTATTAGCTAGCTTACCTAGCTAGCTAGCGAGCTATCTTGTCATCTATGCTGGTTGTTAGCTTGCTTAACTGATATGTGTATAATTAGAAGGGACACTTCATGTTTGGTGGATAATATTTACATTTACATTGGGGTGAGCTCCATTTCTGACAGGCTGCTCAGATTCTATTTCAGCCTCAGAGGCTAATAAATCGGGATGCTGTAATCTCCTTGCAGACAGCATATAAAGTAACATCCTGACTTATCAGCCTCTGAGGCTACTAATGAATCTGATCAGCCTGCCAGGAATAGAGTGCACCCACTGTTGATCATATGCATAATGCACTGACTGCTATCTGCCTGCCAGGAGCTTTACCTATAAAGGTGAAACATCTGTTGAAGTGCTCTTGAGCAAGGCATGTAAACCTAATTGCTCCTGTAAGTAGCTCTGGATAAAAGCATCTGCTAAATGACTAAAATGTTAAATGTAAACAGCCTACAAGGCAGAATCCTGACTTATCAGCCTCTCAGGCTACTACTGAATCTGATCAACCTGTCAGGAATGTATTGTTTTATTTTACCTTTATTTAACTAGGCAAGTCAGTTAAGAACAAATTCTTATTTACAATGACAGCCTAGGAACAGTGGGTTAACTGCCTTGTTCTGGGGCAGAACAACAGAGTTTTACCTTGTCAGCTCAGGGATTCGATCTAGCAACCTTTTGGTTACTGGCCCAATGCTCTAACCACTACCTGCCGCCCAGGAATAGAGCTCACACAAATGTAAATGTTATCCATAAAAAATTAAGTGTCCCTTCCAATTATACACATATCAGTTCTGCAAGCTAACAACCGGCTCAGATGACAAGCTAGCTAGCAACAGTCCAAACAGACCGGGTTTGGGGTATGAGTAGTCAATGGGAAAAGTGAAACATTCTTCTTTAGATGTTAACCTGCTCAAAATCTAGATTCGAGACAATGTCTTAAGCAGTTGAACATGTTATTACTCCAACCTTTAGAAAGTGACAAACTGACACATAACTTTGATTTGACGGCCTGGTTATGTGCAGTTCAGCGCAAGACGGCTGTTAGACAAAATGAGTGTTTCTACACATAACTTGCTTACTTACTGACTATATTGTCCCTATGGGGAAATTTTGTTGCAGTGTCATGTACTTGTTTAAAGTGGCGTTTAAATACAAAACAAATTGACAATACAACTTTCATAACAGTTACATACCAAAGAAAAATATATTTTTTAAAAAGGCTAGCCTGCTGGCCTTACTGAGTCGATAGGAACATTAGCCCGAGCTATTTAGGAGGGATATCACACCTGGCACAAATGATTGTCTAGTTGTGTTTTTCCTGCTGAGGGGTGCCCTGTACCTGCGCCCAGAGGGGAGAAGTTCAAAGTCCTGGTACAGGGGTTGGCTTGGGTTTAAAATGATTTTGTGAGCATTGTGGAGGGCCTTGACCTTAAAGATCTCATCAAGGCCTGTCTGTTTGACTCCAAGTACCTTGCTTGCTGTGGTGATAATCCTTCTCAGCATATTTCTCTGGCTGACAGTGGCATTGCCAAACCAACAAACAATACAAAAAGTTAAAATGCTCTCAATGAAAGATTTGTAAAACAGAGTCAGTATAGTACAGTCTACATTAAAAGATCCCAGCTTTTTGAGAAAGTACAGTCTCTGTTGGCTCTTTTTGTAGATCAGGTCTGTACATTTACTCCACTGAAGTTTATTGTCCAAGAGGACACCCAGGTATTTGTATTCCTCTACAATCTCTATATTCTGACCTCTGATAGATGTTGCAGAGGTAGGTGTTGTAATATTCCTGAAGTCTATGCATCTCTTTGGTCTTGTTGGTATTGAGGACCAAGTGTGATTCCTCGTCATCATGCAACCGGCTGATCAAGGCAGTGTCATCAGCAAACTTAACGAGGTGTCTGTCAGGATGGGAACTAGTACAACTATTAGTGTACAAGATGTACAGGAGTGGGGACAAAACACATCCCTGAGGAGAGCTTGTGTTGGTATTGCGTATGTCCGACACGTGGGAACCTATTTTGACTCGCTGTGAGCGTAAGCTCAGGAAGTCCAAGCATAATCTTAGCTAGCCAACGTAGCCATGATATCGCCTACAAGTGTGATCGGGGATTTCTATTGGAGAAGAAGTTTTAGCCATACTGTAAGGTTCTTTGATTGTGTGATTACGAGTAGTAGCAGTTCCTGGTTTGTGGGTTTTGTCATTGATTATTTGGACAAATCAGAATTGGGCGAAGGCAGTGCCTAAACTGTTGCAGTGATTTTCAAGACTGCGTGTGGATTATAAACGGTTTACACTAGATTCCACAGCCAAAAATTCTAAATGAGCTATATCGTAAAAATGGATGGAAATGAAAATGCCTTTTTTTGCCAATATAGACACCGGTGAAATTAGCGGAAGGGAGGAGTTTGGCTGAGCTTGAGTTTCCGTTTGCACAATTGTTAACTGCATTCCCCCGAGAAGTAAAACAGGAAATTATAAACTTTCGCAAGATAATTTTACTTCTGGGTAACTGAGATTAGCATGAAATGTGTCATCTCTTAGTGTAGCAATCAATAAAAACATATGCACTGATCCACCGAGTGCTCTGCTGCCTCAGCCATACTGTCAATCTATCATCAATACTTCCACTCCTATAGAGTACCACGGTATGAGTTAATATACCCATAAAACTTAGTGGTCAAACAGGGAAATGGTTCCAATCGTTTTTCCACCATTCATTTTTCCTATAGAGGATTTTAGAAAAACTTCAGATAAGGGCTGTGTTTTGTGTAGGCTTACACTGGCATGATGTTTTGATAACAGTGTAAATCTTTCTAGGACAAAGTGACTTTTATCAACATATTCGCTTGTATTCCCCCCCCCCCAAAAAAAATATCAAATGTTAATTAGCTGCTAATGTGGCTTTCATAAAGAACTACACATGCCGTTATGATCTGGACAAGAATCGAGGCAAAGGTAAGAATCTCTGGATTAACTATCTAATATTTGCTAAATGTAGTAATGAATAAATTGGCAACATGTCTTTATTCTGTGAACAGTCTAGTGCAAGTTTTAAACTAGCCCAATACCTGTTAACAAAGGTGTTAGCTAGAAATGATGTACAAGAGCTTGCAGGGATTGGTAGTTTTGCATGATGTCTACTTTGATGCAATTAGCATTTTCAATCTGAGAGTAAATAGAGCTGAATATATTGATAAAATTCACCTTGTCCTAGAGAGATTTACATGGTTATCAAAACGTCACGCCAGGGTAAGCCTACACGAAACGCAGCCCTTATGTTAAGTATTTCTATAATCCCCTATGGGAATAATGAATTGTGGAAAAACGATTGGAACCGTTTCCCTGTTTGACCACTAGGATTTATGGGTAAAATGACACCTCCAAAGTCGGACTTTATTTATAGTGTTTATCTTGTGATCTTGACAAAACAACTTCTGTTATGTCGTGATCATAGGATAAATAAGTTGTGATCTTGACATAACGAGGGAATATTTTTTTTATTCATATATCCTCTCTGGACTTCCATACATTTGATATTAAAGATGTTGAGCTTTGTGGACTTTTAATGTTATGTATTAAATTATAAGTTGAGTCACAAAACAACAGTGGGGCACATGGAGCGATAAGTTTGATATTCAGTGGGGTGTTAATATATAATAATATATGCCATTTAGCAGACGCTTTTATCCAAAGTGACTGACAGTCAGTCATATGTTCATACATTTTACGTATGAGTGGCACCAGAAGGAATCTAACCCACTACCCTTAGCATTGCAAGCACCACGATATACAGTTGTGTTATTGTCAGCAATAACACGTTTTTGACTATATAACACCTTATGTATGATACTTAATCTCCCTAACAAGGCATATATACAGTTGAAGTTGGAAGTTTACATACACCTTAGCCAACTACATTTAAACTCAGTTTTTCACCATTCCTGACATTTAATCCTCTTAGGTTAGTTAGGATCACCACATTATTTTAAGAATGTGAAACGTCAGAATAATAGTAGAGAGAATGATTTATTTCAGCTTTTATTTCTTTCATCACATTCCCAGTGGATCAGACATTTACATACACTCAATTAGTATTTGGTAGCATTGCATTTAAATTGTTTAACTTGGGTCATACGTTTCGGGTAGCCTTCCACAAGCTTCCCACATTAAGTTGGGTGAATTTTTGCCCATTCCTCCTGACAGAGCTGGCGTAACTCAGTCAGGTTTGTAGGCCTCCTTGCTCGCACATGCTTTTTCAGTTCTGACTACAAATTTTCTATAGGATTGAGATCAGGGGCTTTGTGATGGCAACTCCAATACCTTGACTTTGTTGTCCTTACGACATTTTGTCACAACTTTGGAAGTATGCTTGGGGTCATTGTCCATTTGGAAGACACATTTGCAGTCAAGCTTTAACTTTCCGACTGATGTCTTGAGATGTTGCTTCAATTTATCCACATAATTTTCCATCCTCGTGTAACCATCTATTTTGTGAAGTGCACCAGTCCCTCCTGCAGCAGAGCACCCCCACACATTTTATCATAATATAATAACATTACAACTGGTATATATAATATAATTATATTGTAATTGGTATATATAACATAATGATATTATAACTGGTACATATTAGAAAATATATTTTTTGACTGGTATGTTTAAAATAATAACATTACAACTGGTATACACAATATAATAACATTATAACTGGATTGTATAATATAATTATATTAAACTGTTATATATAATATAATAACATTGTAAATGGTGTATATATAATACTATTGTATTGTACAATATAATAATATCATAATGGGAATATATAATAACATTTGAACTGGCATATACAGTATAATAGCCTTATAACTGGTATATATGTACTATAATAACATTTATAACTGGTATATATAACAAAATAACATTATAACTGGTATATATAATATAATAACAATATAACTCGTATATATAATATGATAACTTTATAACTGGTGTATATGATATGATACTATTATAACTGGTATATATAATATAATATATAACTATTATAGCTGGTATACATAATATAATAACGTTATAACTGGTATTTCAAAATATAACATTATAACTGCTATGTTTAAAATAATAACATTATACATTTTAAATATAATACAGTCGAAGTCAGAGGTTCACATACACTTAGGTTGGAGTCATTAAAACTCGTTTTACAACCACTTCACAAATTTCTTGTTAACAAATTATGGTTTTGGCAAGTCGGTTAAGAATGTACTTGTGCATGACACAAGTACATTTCCCAACAATTGTTTATTTAACTTATAATTCAATGTATCACAATTCCAGTTTGTCAGAAGTTACATACACTAAGTTGACTGTGCCTTTAAACAGCTTGGAAAATTCCAGAAAATTATGTTATGGCTTTAGAAGCTTCTCATAGGCTAATTGACATAATTTGAGTCAATTGGAGGTGTACCTGTGGATGTATTTCAAGGCCTACCTTCAAACTCAGTGCCTCTTTACTTGACATCATGGTAAAATCAACAGAAATCAGCCAAGACCTCAGAAAAAAAATTGTAGACACAAGTCTGGTTTATCCTTAGGAGCAAATTCCGCACGCCTGAAGGTACCACGTTCATCCGTACAAACAATAGTACGCGAGTATAACACCATGGGACCACGCAGCCGTCATACCGCTCAGGAAGGAAACGCATTCTGTCTCCTAGAGACGAACGTACTTTGGTGCGAAAAGTGCAAATCAATCCCATAACAACAGCAAAGTAGCCTAGATGTAGCCTAGTAGGCTCACGTTAACTAGCTAGCTAACTATATAATGTAGCTTTGTTGATTTGATTATGCTTAAATGTTTAAGTGTAAATGGTGTTGGAATAGCGAAGCCAGTGCTCCTGTTGTATGTGCTGCCTTGCGGTAACTCCATGGTTCTAAATCACTAGTTGTTTAGGAAACTGAAACTCAGGCAACTCTCTGTCGGTGATGCTGATGTTAAATCACAGTTCAGAAAATGCCAAATCATATGGGAGACAAACAACTCTGTACCTTCAACATGCACAAACACACACGCACACACTCATGTGCACGCACGCACGCACGCATGCGCGCACACACACACACACACACACACACACACACACACACACACACACACACACACACACAGTCTTGTACAGCTAACCTTGTGGGGACACACAACTTCTGGTCCCCACAAGAATAGTTAAACACGTCCACACACACACACACACACACACACACACACACACACACACACACACACACACACCACACACACACACACACACACACACACACACACACACACACACACACACACACACACACACACACACATTTATCAGCAGAGCAGCTGTTTATTTTAGGAACAGAGAGCTTTAGTGAAGCACAGCTCATCCTCATCTCAGCTAGATTCAGTGTCTTCACGGGCAGAAGATGCCAACTCTGGCTTCTCAACTACTGCTCTGTCTATGTTAAGTTGTTTTTCAAGACCTATAATCCCTGCAAAAAGCTTTCTGTCTGTAGCCTATTCCTCAACTCAAAAGGAGACAGAGATGAGATAGTGAGTAATAAAATACTAAAAGACAAAAATAAGGGAATTCACTTCATAAATGTCAACTTGTCACAAAGAAATCCCCCGTATGGAGAGAGGAAAGACAACGGCATTATTTATTTGTCTCCATATGCATACTTTAATCTAATGTGGTAGTCGGCTAAAAATGGCATCAGCTGGACGAAAACTGTGAAAAACTATTTAGCAACGGCTTCTGGAATAATGTGCTGCAGTATTGTCTTAGCCAGCAGATCCGAGCCTCTTGCTTACAGCTGCACTAGGGTCAGGCAGCATTCCTCTGTATATTAAGACACTGCAGAGCTGGCAACGAGATATTGCTCGGAAAACAGACCTCAATCCAGGGATGAGATATGCTTTCCACTCCGAATTGTCCTATTATCCCAACTGTTACACGAAGAAGATTGAACTACTGCTAGTTTTTCCGGAAAACTGTCCTTTTCATCTTCATACTAGGTAGCAGAAGCCACAGCAGCTATTTTTGAATCTGAGTGACAGCTAATCAGCTCCTTTGTTGTTCAATGCAACGTGCCATTCCAAAATATGATATCTGAGTGAGAGTGACTAATAAAATCAATGGGGGACCCCTGGAGGTCAGGGCCACTGGGCATGTGCCCTGTGTGCTCGGTATTCGGCCATGATTACTACATGTTTAGTTAGCTGGCTAGACTAAATCACCAATCTAAAAAATGTTAGCTGACATGGCTAATTGAGTGACTGTCACTGACTAACATAACAAGAGAAAAACTGTTGCACAATCAAATTTCGAAATGGTACCTTGTGTATTCTATTATTCTAACTCAGTTAGAAAGGTAACAGTAAATTGAGATCCCGACTGAGTTCCTAGCGGCAGGGGGCCCTAAGCGACTGCTTATGTCCCTTTTGCCTGGAACTGGCCCTGCCTGCATGTAGATTTATTGGCAACAAACCCCAATGATGATTATGCCATCGGTTTATCGATAGGCATAGGTTACTATAAACCCATACCATTTGCTATGATGATTACTGAACGGTGTTTTGTAACATTGAAAAACCTAAATCACCAATATCATGTAAAGAATGTACAAAGAGGGGCAGATGGGGCAAACTCTTTATTTTAATGTAACACGACACCAAAGATTGTGGATGAATTAAGATGTCTTACTCAGGCCGTTTACCATTGGAAGAAATGGTCACAGCTCCGGTGTGCATTAAGGGGGTAGCTCTCCCATAGGCACCAATGCGATTGCAGCTGGGTCTGGTCTGCTTAGTTCATTGACTGTGTATGAATCAGAAAAAAAGAGTAGGATGTCTCGCTTTCTCTTCCGTCTCTGATGACACCAACTTGACTTCCTCTGTTGTTTCTTCTCTGTTTCCATGACAGCTGGCAGCAGAGAGAGGACACAGGGGCCTAAGAAGGGAGGCCTACTCTTAACATCACCCATCCAGCAGGATACTCACTGTAAACAATGGCTAACCCCACCCCCATCTCCAGCTTCAGCCAGGTATTTATTGTTCTCTGCACTAATCCAGCTTCTTCCTGAGTCCTGTCTCTCTTCCTCCACTGTGTTACTCATGTCTCTGAAGTGATTTTTTTAGGTTTTTAATAGGGTAGACTACATAATGGGGTAAACTACTCTTCTTGAACTGCACTGTTGGTTAAGGGCTTGTAAGTAAGCATTTCACGGTAAGGTCTACACTTGTTGTATTTGGCATATGTGACAAATAAAGTTTGATTTCATTTGATAATGGACATTTACTACAAAATCGAAAACAGTGAGGTAAAGAATTGGAAAGAATATATTTTTATACCCTGTTGATGATCAGTCTTGATTGTCAGGGTATCGTGTGTCTCTGTATAACATACATGGATTTTAATCCAAGTAAACATTACATACATTTTTGTACCTGAATGAAATAAACATAGAATTGTATTGATGAACTAACCCTTTGACCTTGATCTTTACCGTTTGCCCAAAGCAGGAATAGAAGTATGAGGTCGTATCTGATTACATTTAGAGTTAGTAACAGTAAATCATGCTTTGAGGGCTAATCTGTTCCGCAATATAAAAAGGTTCTAGGCTATTTAGGTTATATTACAGGGAATCATTTCCCTTCCTTAGAGAAGCTGAAGTTTACAGAGACAGTTGAATATGAAAATGAAATAACTGTACTGTACTGTATGTGGTAAGCGAAACCCTCAACAGAATTGTTGTCAGTTTGTTACCTTGACTAGATGGCTTAGTGGGATGGTAACTGATCGTTTTACTTGGGAGGTGATAGATTTGAAGTCTGTGGCTATGCGGGCAATAACTTAAAACATCTTAGAAATATTATCTAGTTGTTTCATGAGTGTGATGTTCGCTTCTAACGCGTGACTGAAATAATTGACAAATAACGAGTGATTTAAAAAAAAGTAAAATTACCTCATGATAGTCCAGACAGAGATCATATGTGTCATATTACCTCCTGTACACACTGTATGAGAAGACTGTTTTGATTTGTCTTTACATTTCACAGAAATTGACCGACCACAGTGTATCTGGACAGAAAAGGCACCGATGCAGCAGGTTTCTTGACAAGGTCAAGACCTAGCGAGCGTGTTGCCTATCCGTGTTTGGGGGCGATCAGAACCAGATGGGTCAGGTTGTACCTTCCCGCCAGGCTAGGGCATTGGAGCGACTGTCACTCAGACCCCGGCTGTGTATGGTCGAGGGGGAGGAGGGGGGGCATGTTATGGCGCTGAGGTGTAAGTCTAAAAAGAGTCTCCAGGATATATAACTGACACTCTGCAACCATCTGTTTCAGTGGAAGACCTGCCATCCTCCATTTAATACAGAATCAAAGAGAAATGTAGCAACAGCCAGCTCGAGAGGATGAGAAACATGCTGTAGACAGGAAAGGACTGGAGAGGTGAAAAATACTGATTTTGGAAAAGTTTCAGCCAAGGGAGTCAGGTGACAGGAAGAAGTATCAATCAGGGGAGTCAGGTGACAGGAAGAAGGGAGATACCCATGTAGAAAAGGCTTTATAGAGATTATCATGAAACACAGACATATTCTAGCTCTGTCTGCACATGATGGGGTTTAAAGATGAGCACACATGGAGAGGGAATGGCGAGAGGGTGCAGTGGTGAGTGACTTTACCCTTCTCTTCTCCTTCCTCTCATTCTTTAATTCCGTCACTCTCTGACGATCAGGTTTCTCCCAGTCCTTCAGCTGAGTGGTCGGGTGGGGCTTGATCAATGGCAGGACACCAGCGGATCAAATGGTGATTAATCTGAAAGCGATAGGCCAGTATCTACACAACCATACCTCTGAGACCTCTGTGACTTTACCTCCATGTGATGTTGGGGTTGTGTGTAATCTTCTCCCCTAAAGTACACAGTAACCCTGAGGGTAGATGAATACAGTACACAGTCCTAGGGGTTGTTTATTATGCTCAATATGCTTATTACTCACTCACTCTCCGCCAGCTGTATGCAAATATAAAACATATTGCCTTGGGTCTCTGTGGAGAACCTCACTACTCGCTCAGACTCACCATAGGCCTTTATCTGTAATTAAACACACTAACTTCGTCTCTGGGGTTATTGATATTGATATTTGTATCATGAATAAAAAACGTGCTGTAAGGGATTGCACTGCTGTTTCCTTTTGGCGGCTGTTTGTCTGTCATTCTGAAATTGTTTAAATAACTTGATTATATTATGTATCTTCAATAAATGTTATGAGCTGATATTGGATTAATTGTCCACATTCTCAGAATGCTGTATAGTATTATATATTAAGGTACTTAAATATGATACCTCATGAATCATGGATTTGCTCATGTATAATAGATATGCTCATGTATCATGTATTGCAGCAGACATAGGCCCCCCTTCTTGTCAATTAGAACTACCCCAAGGGCAAAACTCCAACTGTACTACAATGCTGTCCAATAAACAAGACAATACTGTATTTTCTACCGCATATCTGGAAACACTTAATCCAATGTTTGACAACACAATTCATTGATCATTATCATGTTCTGTTGAATGACTGATTGAAAGACTGATTGATGGCAGGTTGTTCTGAAAAAATCTTTACTAATCCACTAACTGAGCTGGGGGATTGTGCTTTCCTGAGGAGAGGAGTGTTCCTAATATGGACCCCTTACATATATTATGGGGTGTTCCAAATCTGGACCCCTTACAGTGTGGTAGGGTGTTCCTGATCTGGACCCGTTACAGTGTGATGGTGTGTTCCTAATGTCAATCCCTTACAGTTTGATGGGGTGTTCTTAATCTGGGTCCCTTACATTGTGATGGGGTGTTCCTAATCTGGATCCCTTACAGAGTGATGGGGTGTTCCTAATATGGACCCCTTACAAGTGTGATGGGCTCTCCTGCCACTCCTGGTAACACTTTGCTTCTGTCAAAATAGACTTTCTTAAATTGAATTAAGGTCCTGTTCTGTGCTGCAGCCCCCTCGGCCCGGCCCTGTTCCCCTCATCTAGCCGCCTCAGACTACTTAAACCAGTGTGGCCTTGTCTTTGCTGGATTAAACCTAACGAGGGTCCACTGACTCCAACAACATGTGCCGCTTGATGAGAGATAGAGAGAAAGAGAAAGCCCTTAAATTGAAATTGAATTGAGAGAGGGAGAGAGAGCAATGGGGGGATTTGTCCAGGCAGCCTTGAAACCTAATACACTTAATTCCCTACAGATGATACAGAGGAGAAACAGACTATTTATGTTGATAGGTTAAATCACTAGGGTGTGTTTTAAAAACTGTTAGTGAACTCATCTAAATGTGGCATTATTGTGGAGAGTCATCTCAGCTTTTTATGAATCCATTTGATGCCATTATACAGACAGATGAATGTCTGTCTGTCTGTCTGTCTGTCTGTCTGTCTGTCTGTCTGTCTGTCTGTCTGTCTGTCTGTCTGTCTGTCTGTCTGTCTGTCTGTCTGTCTGTCTGTCTGTCTGTCTGTCTGTCTGTCTGTCTGTCTGTCTGTCTGTCTGTCTGTCTGTCTGTCTGTCTGTCTGTCTGTCTGTCTGTCTGTCTGTCTGTCTGTCTAATTAGAAACACACTAATTAGGCCATTGCAGTCGGTATACCGTCGGTATACAGTCGTTCTGGCATGGGTCAACCTGAGTTTCCCATGTCACTCATAGCCAATCTCTGGCTATCACAGATAAACGACTTTGTGAATGAAGTGTTCGAGTCCAGATAGTACACACATATCTGGGACATCGCCTTTGCGGTGACTATTGAGCGGAGCTGAGGCCACAGCGGTGCAATTCCACTCTGGCTTTTTGTCCGATGAAGAGCTTGCCATAGTAACCTGTCCAACTTGTACTGTGGCTTCATTTGCTTTTTAACCGTAATCCTTTAAGCACTGCTAACGGACAGATTTCAGGTCACCGTGTCATGAAATCTCAGTGTTTTTGTTATATTGGCGAACACTGGCTGCATTCGATTTCAAAAGACATTGCCTTACCTAAGCTGCTATGGTTATTCAATCTAGTGCACAATATTCGCATTCATTTTAAATTAGGTTATTTTCACTCAGAATAATTACTTTAAAAAATAATTTATAAAAAAATAAACGTCAGTAATAAATTCGGGAATAACTAATTAAAAATCAGTTTAATTTTGCTAAATGTTTAGACTAACATTCGAAATGCTAAAAAATTGTGATATTATTTCAAGACAAAGGAAGAAAGATGCATGCATATGTTGACCTAAACATATTGACCTAGGTATATTATTACAACAATAAAATTAACAGTTTAAATTAGTTACAAATTTCAAGTGAATTTCTCCCCAAGCTTAAACATCTGAATGCAACAGCAACAATTACACAACGGTTTCTGCAAGATATATTATGGCAATACAATTATTTGAAATAATTATAATTACAGTATAATGACATTTCAAATATTATTATAATAAATATTATTATTATTTTAGTTATTATTACAATTGTCATTATTACCATTATTATTATCATAATTACTTGTATTGAAAGAGAGAGGAATTACCAGGCCAAGTATACTGATCTTTAAAGTGGTTGTGAGTAAACCGTTTTACTCTATTGGTTTATATGTGTCACCAGTAATACTGAACAACGATGCAACTCTTTCTAATGGTGTAAATATGTATGTATAGCAGTCAATGTCCCTGACTGTTTAGTGTTGGTCATTAGGTTTGACTGGTGCGTGCCCTGCCTCTTATGGTTACTTCAGAGGAGCAGCATCATTGTTTGTTGTGATATTGTAATGAAGCCCTCAGGCCCTCTTTAAAGTAATTACCCACTCTGCCTACCTCTCTGCTTTGCGTAACCAGGCCTCCTGCTCAGTGCTTACTCTAGTCATCATAAAAGACACACTAAGCCTTCCTCTCTCATGTATCCATTCTATCCCAGTGTCAGTTGGCATCTGGCTGGGCTGTAGGGGCTTCTGCCAGCACTGGCCAGCAGTACACACATTCCCATGTGTTACTGTAAAGAAGCATCTCCAGGGTCAAGCTGTGCTCCTCTGCCACACGCCTGGCTGGCCTTCTCTCCCAACTTGTGGCACCAGGATTTTACCTTGCTGTCAGTATTCTACCACTCTCATTATTTTGCACTCAATGATGCCAATGCTAAACTGTAACTAACCAAACAAATCAATTCATATTTTGGGTTGGTGACTCCTGATACATATACACTTATTAGATATTCCAAATAGGTTGTTTTAACTTGAGTCAATAATCTTGTGTACATTTTATTCCTTTACTAACTTGAACAAGCAGCCTACATTTTTTGGGGTTAATGTAAACATTTACAAGTGATTTTAACTCGTTACTAATTTGAACAATTAGCCTGAGAAAAATAGTCCTCATGTTATGGTTGTTGTAGGCATGAGCGGACCAAATTGCAGCGTGTGTCGTTCCACATTTTATTTATACTGTGAAACTATGCAATACATAAATAAACTGAATGACAAAAAACAACAAACCGTGATGCAGAGGTGAAACATACACTACTCAAAATTAATCTCCCACAAACCCAGGTGGGACAAACACCAACTTAAATATGACCTCCAATTAGAGACAATGATGACCACCTGCCTCTAATTGGAGATTATCCAAAACACAGCCCAACATAGAAATAGAAAACTAGAACAAAACAACATAGAAAAACTAAACTAGAAAAAAAAACTGTCACACCCTGACCTACTCTACCATAGAAAATAACAACGTACTATGGTCAGGACGTGACAGTACCCCCCCCCCCCCCCCCCCCCCCGAAGTGCAGACTCCGAATGCAACTAAACAACAAAATAAAACAAATAAAAGGGAGGGTAGGGAGGGTGACAAGTATCTATGGCGGCTCTGGTGCAGTACACAGAATCTTATTATCCAGCGGATCCTCCAGCAGAGGAGGCGACTCCGGTTCAGGGCGTCTCAGGAGGTTCCGGACTGCGGGCCGTCTCAGGAGGTTCCGGAATATAGAACGTCGCCGGAAGCTCTGGACCGGGAACTGTCGCCGGAAGCTCTGGACTGGGAACTGTCGCCGGAAGCTCTGGACTGGGAACTGTCGCCGGAAGCTCTGGACTGGGAACTGTCGCCGGAAGCTCTGGACTGTGAATGCGCACTGGAGGCCTGATGCGTGGGGCTGGCACAGGTGGCGCCAGACTAGTAACATGCGCCTCAGGGCGAGTGCGGGGAGCAGGAACAGGACACCCTGGACTGGGCAGGCGCACTGGAGGCCTGATGCGTGGGGCTGGCACAGGTGGCGCCAGACTGGTAACACGCAGCTCAGGGAAAGTGTGAGGAGCAGGCACAGGGCGTACCAGGCTGGATAGACACACTGGAGTTGGGGTATGTGGGGCAGGGACAGGATATACTGGGCCGTGGAGGCGCACTGGAGGGCTTGAGCGTATAGCTGGCACAACCCGTCCTGGCTGGATGCTTACTTTCACCCTGCAAACGTGGGGAGCTGGCACAGGACGAACTGGGCTGTGAATACGCACTGGCGACACATTGCACAGCGCCGGTGCAGGATATCCTGGACCGAGAAGGCGAACTGGAGACCAGGAGCGCTGAGCTGGCACCACCCTTCCTGGCTGAATGCTCAACCTAGCTCAGCAAAATGCGGGACGCGGGCACAGATCGCACCAGACTGTGAATGCGCACTGGCGACACAGTGCGCCTCATCGCATAACACGGTGCTTGCTTCTTCACTCGCTTCCCACGGTAAGCACGGGGAGTTGGCTCAGGTCTCCAACCTGACTCTACCAATCTCCCCGTGTGCCGGGGGGCTGCCTCTCGCACTTGCCTCATGGTTGGTTTAGTGACTCGTAGTATCGCCGCTCCACTCTTGCTGCCTCGATTTCCTCTTTAGGACGGTGATACTCCCCAGCCTGCCTCCAGGGTCCTTTCCCATCCAATATCTCCTCCCAAGTCCATTTGTCCTGCTGATCACACTGCTTGGTCCTTTGGTGGTGGGAGATTCTGTCACGGTTGTCGTAGGAATGAGCGGACCAAATTGCAGCGTGTGTGTCGTTCCACATTTTATTTATACTGTGAAACTATGCAATACATAAATAAACTGAATGACAAAAAACAACAAACCGTGATGCAGAGGTGAAACATACACTACTCAAAATTAATCTCCCACAAACCCAGGTGGGACAAACACCAACTTAAATATGACCTCCAATTAGAGACAACGATGACCAGCTGCCTCTAATTGGAGATCATCCCAAACACAGCCCAACATAGAAATACAAAGCTAGAACTACCCAACATAGAAATTCAAAACTAGAACATAACATCATAGAAAAACTAAACTTGAAAACACCCCTGTAAAAGCCCTGACCTACTCTACCATAGAAAATAACAACTTACTATGGTCAGGACATGACACCTCATTACTAAAATTAACAATTATCCTAAGAAAATGGTTTGTTTCATTAGTTTGTTTTCTTCTTTATACCTACTAAAATGTCAAGAATTCTTAATGCTATGTTATGAATTAATTTATTACTTTCATGTGATATTTAATGCTATGTTATGAGTTAATTAATTGCTTTCAGGTGATGAGTAATCTTGCCTAAGAGCAAACATTGTGTTAGCTCTTAAAGATATCAAGGTTTTAGCTCAGTGGTCCAAGACAGTCTTGAGTAACTCTGACAACCTGGATTTGAGACCAGGTTGTTCACACAGGCCCTGGAGAAGCCAGTTTGGTCAACACGCAGTCCCATAAGTGAGGCTGCAAGTGAGTCCTGGGGCCAGTCCAGATAGGTCCTGGTCTTGACCAGTCTTGCCAGACGGTGCTGGACTGACAGTTGCCGAGGGGGATGTCCTCCAGGACGACCAGGATGAGAATGTTCCTGTGCTCCACAAGCAGACGGAGGGTGGCCAGGCGTAGCTTTAAAGAGCACCAGTTACTGCACAGGTAGTGACAACGCAGGGAGTAGCGCTGCCATAGAGGCTGTCTGTGATGTTGTCATGATGTCCTTCCCCAGCAGGAAGTCCCTGCTGTGCAAACTGAGATACAGGAATGGGGGCCTCCTCTGCTCCATGCCTGGCAGCAGCTTCTCCACCACCCAGTGTTTGTCTCTCCTGCTGAACGACACAAAGGCATCCACATGGCCTCCTCCAGACAGCTGCGGGCGATGTGTCCGAGGGCCAGCAGGTAGTCCCCGGCCAGCTAATGGAGCAGCACCACCAGCATGAAGAGGAGAAGGCCCATGGAGTTGCAGATGAACAGGACAAAGCCCACATCTAGGGAACAGTTAGCCTTTGAGTACCTATTACATTTCTGGATAGCATTTTCATTATTGTATGATAGCTCTGCCTCCCCAAGGTGATACATGATGACCTGGGCATGTCTATATTTTATTTATTTTTATTTCACCTTTATTTAACCAGGTAGGCTAGTTGAGAACAAGTTCTCATTTGCAACTGTGAGCTGGCCAAGATAAAGCAAAGCAGTTTGACACATACAACAACACAGAGTTACACATGAAATAAACAAACAAACATACAACCAATAATACAGTAGAAAAATCTATATACATCATGTGCAAATGAGGCAGGATAAGAGAGGTAAGGCAATAAATAGGCCATGGTGGCGAAGTAATTACAATATAGCAATTAAACACTGGAATGGTAGGGTGGGCAGAAGATGAATGTGCAAGAAGAGATACTGGGGTGCAAAGGAGCAAGATAAATAAATAAATACAGTATGGGGATGAGGTAGTTGGATGGGCTATTTACAGATGAGCTATGTACAGGTGTAGTGATCTGTGAGCTGCTCTGACAGCTGGTGTTTACAGCTAGTGAGGGAGGTAAGAGTCTCCAGCTTCAGAGATTTTTGCAGTTTGTTCCAGTCATTGGCAGCAGAGAACTGGAAGGAGAGGTGGCCAAAGGAAGAATTGGCTTTGGGGGTGACCAGTGAGATACATGCTGGAGCGCGTGCTACGGGTGGGTGCTGCTATTGTGACCAGTGAGCTGAGATAAGGCAGGGCTTTACCTAGCAGAGACTTGTAGATGACCTGGAGCCAGTGGGCAATCATTTGAGAAACCAAGGCTGTTGAGTCTGCCAATAAGAATGTTGTGATTGACAGAGTCGAAAGTCTTAGCCAGGTCGATGAATACGGCTGCACAATAATGTATCTTATCGATGGCGGTTATGATATCGTGGCTGAGGTGCACGCATGACCAGCTCTGAAACCAGAATGCATAGCAGAGAAGGTACGGTGAGATTCGATGTGGTCGGTAATCTGTTTGTTAACTTTGCTTTCAAAGACCTTAGAAAGGCAGGGTAGAATAGATATAGGTCTGTAGCAGTTTGGGTCTAGAGTGTCTCCCACTTTGAAGAGGGGGATGACCGCAGCAGCTTTCCAATCTATGGGAATCTCAGACGATACGAAAAAGAGGGTGAACAGGCTAGTAATAGGGGTTGCAACAATTTTGGCAGATCATTTTAGGAAGAGAGGGTCCAGATAGTCTAGCCCGGCTGATTTGTAGGGGTCCAGATTTTGCAGCTCTTTCAGAACATCAGCTATCTGGATTTGGGTGAAGGAGAAGTGGGGGAGGTTTGGGCGAGTTGCTGTTGGGAGCGCAGGGCTGTTGACCTGGGTAGGGGTAGCCAGGTGGAAAGCATGGCCAGCCGTAGAAAAATGCTTATTGAAATTCTCAATTATTGTGGATTTATTGGTAGTGACAGTGTTTCCTAGCCTCAGTGCAGTGGGCAGCTGGGAGGAGGTGCTCTTATTCTCCATGGACTTCACAGTGTCCCAGAACATTTTTGAGTTTGTACTACAGGATGCAAATTTCTGTTTGAAAAAGCTAGCCTTAGCTGTCCTAACTGCCTGTGTATATTGGTTCCTAACTTCCCTGAAAGGTTGCATATCACGGGGGCTATTCGATGCTAATGCAGAACGCCATAGGATGTTATTGGGTGCAGGGTCCTTGGGTCCAGGGGACCAGCCAGTTCTTATCACAGCTGATGACCTGGACATGTCACTGTCCTTGGGCCCAGGGGACCAGCCAGTACTTATCACAGCTGATGACCTGGACATGTCTCTGTCCTTGGGCCCAGGGGACCAGCCAGGAGTTATCACAGTTGCAATGTATTCGAGGATCATAGAATACAAGGGACCTCAGGCTGGTCAGGGTCTCTGGGAAGCTCTCTATCACATTGAACTCTTCTAGAGATTCCACCATCAACTGCCTGAGGGAGTGGAGGTCTCTGCTCAGCTCTTCCTCCAGAGTGAATTGAATTCAGGCTCTCCAGCCTGGTCAGGTTGTGAAACATGGTGGCCAGCCTTTCCCATCAGGTTCAGAAACCTCAGCTACACAAGCATGTTCAGGTCAGATAAGTATTCCAGGGAGGGAAGGTACCTTGCGGCGAAGTGATGCCAACATAGAAGTTGATCGACTACTGCCGTGAGGCTGACGACAGACTGGAAGAATGGCCTTCAGCAGTTGAGCACATAGCTGAAGAGTGAGGCCGGGTTTTAGGGTGCTGTTTCTGCCAATGATGATGGTAAGGGGGTACCCAATGGAGGAAATGTTCAAATTAGTCAGGCCTTGAGGGAAGGCACCAAATATATGTGTCACATTCAAACTGTTCTCCACCTCAGAGGGAGGAGGGAGAAAGTCCCTTAAATCTACGTTCTTCAGCGAAATGAGGTGGATGAATGCAGACACGTCGATATGTACAAGGGGGTTTTCTCACAACATGAGGGTATCCAAGCTGTCAAGGCCAAAGAAATGATTATCTGTAATCTGAGAGATCATGTTTAATGTTAGGTCTAAGAATCTCAATTTACCCAGTCCCTGAGATGTTAAGTCTAGAATAATGGTTATGGCATTGAGTCCTGAATCTAGCCACTCCAGATGTCTCAAGCAACTGAAATGCTCTGAGGTGATGTTTGTGATGCCATAGGCATGCAAGGACAATCTCTTTAGCCTTGGGACAGGACTTTTGAATGTCACAAAGCAAAATTAACTGAGGGATAACTTTCAAAAGAAAACTAACTGCCACATCGGTACGATTCTTCAAATAATGAATCAAGCCTAAATTGACACTGTCATTATCTCTAGAAAAGATTACTATTTCTCAGTGCAGACCATGACTAGTTTCCAATTTTATGGATCCTTAAATCAAGTTTTGTGATTGAGAGTTTGTGTACTGTCCCAAAAACAGACACAAAGGAAATGTTTTTGTCATCGAAATCGAAAGAACGCAATCTACTGATACCAGACTGCAGAAGCTGAGTCTGTCATTCATCAATGTCAGGCAAAATCAGAGATGAGATGTTTTCGAATCATATTTTATTGTGACGCGCTCCACTGAATGAAAAGTCCACTTCTTGCAGACAATAGAAATAAGGAAGCTCAAGAAAAGCTCTGTTTCTGTCAGAGCAGTTCTGGTGTCTCAAAATGTATATCTCTTCTGAGTGAAAGACATACATCCCAGCAGGAGACACTAAGCTGTTGTAAGAGTAATTTTAATAGATACCTAAAACCGGATTGTCTTCTCAGAAAGAATGCATTTGTTACTCAACCAACCCAAGGAACAAAAATCCAAACCGCATAAAATCCCAACAGAGGAAAGACCAACCACATTTTTCTCATGAAGTAGAGACACCTGCAGATTATGTTGGCTGTTTTGTTTGTCCAAGGGAATTGATTTCAGTTTCTTGTTCATTTTAATTCAGTTAAGGTCAGTTTATCCAATGTCTGGAATAGATGATTGAGAAGCAGGTTTCTGCTTTAAAAAATGGCATGAGACCCTGTTGGGATTACTTGTCAATGGATTAAAGACCTGGAGTTATTTCACTGCTTTGTCTGTTACCTGTGTTCTAGCTCCTCTTTGTCTGTTACCTGTGTTCTACCTCCTCTGTGTATTTTACCTGTGTCCTAGCTACACTTTGTCAGTTACCTGTGATCTAGATCCTCTTTGTCTGTTACCTGTGTCCTATCTCCTCTACGTCTGTTACTTCTGTTCTATCTCTGTGTCTGCTACATGTGTTCTTTCTCCTCTGTGTCTTTTACCTGTGTTCTATCTCCTCTGTGTCTGTTAACTGTGTTCTAGGTCCTCTTTGTCTTTTACCTGTGTTTTAGCTCTTCTTTCTCTGTTACCTGTGTTCTAGCTCCTCTGTGTCTGATACCTTTGATCTAGATCCTCTTTGTCTGTAACCTGTGTTCTAGCTCTTCTTTGTCTGTTATCTGTGTTCAAGCTCCTCTGTGTCTGTTACCTGTATTCTATCTCTGTGTCGTTTAGCGGGCTACAGTGCATAATTACCCACCGCAAATCTGCATGAAGACTAGGGTTGAGTTATTGTAGATTTTGGGGAAGCTCCATTTCTCATCTCTTTTCTGTGGTGCCCGGTGTGATTGTATTTTCTCTTTTTGTGGTCTGGTGTGTTCAGTAGAGGGGTTGAGTGAGAATTTTTTTGACTATGGCGTCTAAAGTAGACGAGTTCATTCGCTTTCCATCAAAGGAACTGTTAGATGTATGTACTAAAGAACAGCTGTTGAAGGTTGCTGAACACTATAAGGTTGAAATTAGTGATAAACGTAAAAAAAATTATATTAGGTTAATATTGAAAGCCAATCTGATGGAGAGTGGTATTCTTGAAGATACCACTGGGGCAGCCTCTGCTGAGGACACGCCGTCTACCCGATATGTTACAATTACCGCTCCATCGGTTAGTCCTAGTAGTCTTATTTTTGAACAGCAGAAAGAGCTGCTTCTGTTACAGCTAGAGCACGATCGTGAGAAGCTAGAGCATGATCGTGTAAAATATGAGAAGGAATTGGAATTTAAACAGGATATGGAGCGTGCTAAAATCAAGCTGCAACAAGAGCGACTAGAGTTGGTTAGGGAAGGAAAGCTCTCAGGGGAGAGTTTGCTCTGGGAAGGTGATGCAGATTTACTTAGGAGTCGTTCCTCTTTTGGTCGTGCCCCGGACACATTTGACATTGTTGGGAATTTACGGTTGTTGCCTCAGTTTAATGAAAAGGACCCTGAGACGTTCTTCTCGTTGTTTGAGCGTGTTGCTGACGCTAGGAGTTGGCCTGTTTCTGACCGCACTTTGATGTTGCAGTGTGTGCTGACTGGTAAAGCGCAGGAAGCATATTCAGCTCTTAGTGTAGCCGACAGTGTCAGTTATGTTAAGGTTAAAATGGCGGTGTTACAGATTTACGAATTGGTTCCTGAGGCTTACCGCCAACGATTTAGAACTTTAGAAAGGGATGATAGGCAGACTCATGTTGAGTTTGCGCGAAAATTATCTTCACAGTTTAATCGCTGGTGTTCCGCCTCTGCGGTTATGACTTTTCAAGGGCTGTGTGATCTGATTATGCTAGAGCAATTTAAGGACACAATCCCTGGTCATATAGCGACGTATATTAACGAACGAAAAGTAAAGACTGTCGCTGAAGCTGCGGTTTTGGCGGACGAATATGTTTTGACTCACAAAAGTGTTTTTGTAGAACCCCGTACTTGGAGTGAGTGGGGGCGTTCGGAGAGATTTGGGCCTCGCTCACCGAGATACTCTGGTTCACGGGCAGAGTTTTATTCAACTAGGGTTGAGCCTGACTCCCGTGGTAAAACTGACTTTGGTCAAGAGTGTCACTACTGTCAAGGCTCAGGTCATTGGAAAAACGAATGTCCGGTTCTCAGGTCTAGGGGTAAATTCAGTACGTGTGTTAACGTTAAGTGTAGGCCTACGGCGTTAGCTGCGTCTGTTCCACATCAGTTTACTCCTGACACATTGTCTCAGGCCCATGGGCATGTGAAAGTCCATATTGACCCAGGCTATTTACCTTTCATTACGGAGGGTTTTGTGTCTATGTTAGGAAGTAAGAACCTAGTGCCAGTGAAGATCCTACGAGACACAGGTGCCTCGGAATCGTTTGTGTTGGAATCTGTGTTACCTTTCTCTGCTGAGACTGATTCTGGGAATAGTGTTCTAATTAGGGGAATAGGTTTGAACAATCTGTCAGTTCCATTGCATAAACTGATATTGGATTGTGGACTGGTGAAAGGTGAGGTTGTTGTGGGGGTGCGTCCTTCGTTGCCTATTGAGGGTATCGACGTTATCCTTGGGAATAACTTGGCTGGTGAGCGTGTGTGGCCTGTCGTGTTTCCATCTCTAGTGGTTTCCACTAAACCGTCAATTGTAGGGATTCCTGATGAGAGTGCGCAGAGTTTCCCAGCGGTGTTCTCTGCGGGTGCAGTGACGCGGTCTATGAGCCATGGTGACCTGGTCCCTGCTCCGGTAAATGAGAATACCACAAAGAAGTCTATCACTGTTTTCCCTGTTATTCCGTTATCTGTATTCCGCTCCGATCTAATCAATGCGCCACGGACTGACCCCACATTAGAAGAGTTGCGTGACCAAATTGTGCCTGTGGAACACTTGGGAGATGTCGCACATGGTTATTTTCTCCAAGAGGATGTTCTGATGCGAAAGTGGAAGTCTACAGAGGATGGTAAACCTGTTCGTTTGGCTGATACCGTTACTTCCCTTAGTTCTTGCAATGCTAGGTCTGTGCATGAGGACGAAAATGTTCCTGGTCCCGATGATTGTATACTGCAGGGTAGATTGAAAAATTCAGAGACACTGGATATTTTGGATAGCCCTTTTACTCAGCTACCTGTTGACAGGCGGAAAGAGCTGGTTGGTCTGATTCGGAAAATTCCAGGTTTGTATTCTGTGACACCTACACGTACAAACTTGATAGAGCATGATATTGACATTGGAGATGCTGACCACATTCGTCAGCGGTTCTATAGAGTTTCTGTAGAGAAACTGCGTTGTCTGGATGCTGAGGTCAGGTACATGCTGGAGAGTAAGATAGCAGAGTCTTCTTTCTCCAGTTGGGCTTCTCCCTGTATCTTGGTCAGTAAACCGGATGGAACGGACCACCGTAAGGTAAACGGAGTCACTAAGCCAGATTAATTTCCTCTTCCTCGGAGGGAGGACTGCGTTGATCAATTCGGCGCAGCTAAGTTTGTGAGCAAATTTGACCTGTTATTGTGCTATTGGCAGGTGCCACTGACGAGTAGGGCACATGAAATTTTTGCCTTTATTACACCCTCTGGTCTGTACTCGTACTCGTATTCGATGAGTTTAGTGACTATGGATCGTTGGGAAATGACAACCGTTGAGAAGTGACTATGAACCGTTGGGAGATGTTGTTTGCGTTTGTAGCTGATGTGGTCTCTTGTGCGCCCTGTTCCTGAGTGTTATGTGACTGACCATTGTTTGGTTTTGTCATGTTCTAACTTTGCTGTCTGTTCCCTCCTGGTCTTGTGTTCTCCTTTCCTCTTAAATTTTGCTTCCTGTGCACAAAGGTTGCTGAGGTCTGGGGAGAAGGAGGTTGGCTGGGGCAAGTGGAAGGTGAACATGTAACCCCTCATAAATTTGGGACGCAGAGGCCTGTGTCAATTTGGGACGCAGAGGCTGGTACGTTGTTCCGGGGCCCTTGTTGGTCCCCGGTTTTATGGGGGGATGTGTGACGACCCTCCCACTGTCTGCCGTATTCTCTCTCTTTGTTCTTGTTTCCTTATTAGGATGCCGGTGGGCGGAGTTGGAAGGGTCGTCAGCTAAATGGGAAGCACCTGGGCCCGGCTGGGTCCCAGGATAAATAGACCTCTTCCACAGTCATTAAGGGGAACTCTCTCCATGCAGACACTTTGTTGATTTTGGTTGTGTAGTTTTGTGGCTTTTTTGGTTATTTGCTTTGGTACCTTTCAACACCCTGCATTATTACATTCAGGTATGCAAAACACTCACTTACACTACTGATTACTGATTACACAC
Source organism: Salmo salar (assembly GCF_965601325.2). Classification (NCBI taxonomy): domain Eukaryota; kingdom Metazoa; phylum Chordata; class Actinopteri; order Salmoniformes; family Salmonidae; genus Salmo; species Salmo salar. The sequence goes on from NC_138291.1 coordinate 99,170,266, forward strand.
GCCATTGTTAATTATTTAGTTACTTTAGTTAATAAATATATATTTTGATACTCCTTGTCTCCACGTTGTCTCCCTTTTGTTGTGAACTCAGAGCCGGTTCGTAACACGTTTACCTGTGTTCTTTCTCTTCTGTGTCTGTTACTTGTGTTCTATCACTGTCTGTTAAATGTGTTCTTTCTCCTCTGTGTCCTTTACCTGTGTTCTATCTTCTCTTTGTCTGTTACTTGTGTTCTATCTCCTCTGTGTCTGTCACCTGTGTTCTAGCTCCTCTTTGTCTGTTACCTGTGTTCTAGCTCCCCTTTGTCTGTTACCTGTGTTCTAGCTCCCCTTTGTCTGTTACCTGTGTTCTACCTCCTCTGTGTATTTTACCTGTGTCCTAGCTACACTTTGTCTGTTACCTGTGATCTAGATCCTCTTTGTCTGTTACCTGTGTTCTATCTCCTCTGTGTCTGTTACCTGTGTTCTATCTCTGTGTCTGTTACATGTGTTCTTTCTCCTCTGTGTATTTTACCTGATTTCTATCTCCTCTGTGTCTGTTACCTCCTATCTCCTCTGTGTCTGTTACATGTGTTCTTTCTCCTCTGTGTCTTTTACCTGTGTTCTATCTCCACTGTGTCTGTTACCTGTGTTCTAGCTCCTCTGTGTCTGTTACCTGTGTTCTAGGTCCTCTTTGTCTGTAACCTGTGTTTTAGCTCTTCTTTGTCTGTTACCTGTATTCTATCTATGTGTCTTTTACCTGTGTTCTTTCTCATCTGTGTCTGTTACCTGTGTCCTATCTCCTCTGAGTCTGTTACTTATGTTCCATCTCTGTGTCTGTTAAATGCATTCTTTCTCCTTTGTGTCTTTTACCTGTGTTATATCTCCTCTGTGTCTGTTACCTGTGTTCTAGCTCCTCTTTGTCTGTTACCTGTGTTCTAGCTCTTCTTTGTCTGTTATCTGTGTTCAAGCTCCTCTGTGTCTGTTACCTGTATTCTATCTCTGTGTCGTTTACCTGTGTTCTTTCTCTTCTGTGTCTGTTACTTGTGTTCTATCACTGTCTGTTAAATGTGTGCAATCTCCTCTGTGTCTTTTACCTGTGTGCAATCTCCTCTTTGTCTGTTACTTGTGCTCTATCTCCTCTGTGTCTGTTACCTGTGTTCTATCTCCTCTGTGTCTGTAACCTGTGTTCTATCTCCTCTGTGTCTGTTACCTGTGTTCTATCTCCTCTGTGTCTGTAACCTGTGTTCTAGCTCTTCTGTGTATTTTACCTGTGTTCTTTCTCCTCTGTGTCTGTTACCTGTCTTTTTTCTCCGCTGTGTATTTCACCTGTGATCTGGCTCCTTTTGTCTGTCACCCATGTTCTTTCTCCTCTGTGTCTTTTACCCATGTTCTATCTCCTCTGTGTCTCTTACCTGGGTTCTTGCTCCTCTTTGTCTGTTACCTGTCTTCTATCTCCTCTGTGTCTGTTAACTGTGTTCTTTCTCCTCTGTGTTTTACCTGTGTTCCAGCTCCTCTTTGTCTATTACCTGTGTTCTAGCTCCGCTTTGTCTGTTACCTGTGTTGTAGCTCTATTTGTCTGTTACCTGTGTTCTAGCTCCTCTGTGTATTTTACCTGTGTTCTAGCTTCTCTGTGTATGTTACCTGTGTTCTAGCTCCTCTGTGTCTGTTACTTGTGTTCTATGTCCTCTGTGTATTTTACCATTGTTCTAGCATCTCTGTGTCTGTTACCTGTGTTCTAGCTCCTCTGTGTCTGTTACCCGTGTTTGATCTTCTCTGTGTCTTTTACCTGTGTCCTAGCTTCTCTATGTCTGTTACCTGTGTTCTAACTCCTCTCTATCTGTTAAGTCTCGTTCTGGTCTTTTTTTCTATTGTTTGGACATAGAGAGAGGCTTTGAGGCACAAATACTGTTGTTACTGATTACCACTGTCTAACTTCCCTTTGCACATGCGCCAAATACAACAGGTTTAGACCTTACTGTGAAATGCTTACTTACAAGCCCTTAACCAGCAATGCAGTTCAAGAAATTAATTCAAGAAAAACATTTACTAAATAAAAGAGAAAAAAAAGTAACACAATAACTGTACAAAACAATAACGAGGCTATGTACAGGGGGTACCTTTACTGATCCCTACAAAGAGGTAATGAGTTGTATGTGTTGTTGGTATATTTGACATGCAACACAGTCTAGGGTCACTCTCGACTAACTAACTTTGATAGGCCCAGGTCTATAGGTAACGTGGTACCTTTTTCAATAAAGGAACACATATTTTTTAACCAATAATGTCAGTTGTATCTTAATTTTCCCATTCAATTCATATCCATATAATGTCAAAATAGACCTTTCGCAATTACATCACATACAGTATGATTGCCTGCATATTTGGTGAGCTTCTCTCTTTAAGAAAAATGTAATGAAAATAAAGTAAACCAACATGGTGTAAACTATGGTTGGATGTGAATCACCCATGTGTGTTTTGTGTGTCTATGACAATGAAGACTATGATGATGATGATTGGTTAATTGCAGGCAGGTTGTAAAATAGCTTGCGCTGTGGGAGGGTCCATATTTCACAGATTGGAGGAGAAAGGACAAGGGTGCTGGCGATCGGCATGTAATATGTTAAACTACGGTAAAGTAGTGTTTTGAGAATTGGAAATTGCTTACATCCCTCTCTCTCCACGGGGACACTGTCCAGATCTCAAGGTACACACACACACACACACACACACACACACACACACACACACACACACACACACACACACACACACACACACACACACACACACACACACACACACACACGTTTCCTTATGTAGCGTGTTTCAGGGCCTTCATGGCATAGTGCCAAAGCGTCACTGAAATTTCAAGGCATTGTCTGAGTGGCAAAAACAGTAGAAGGGCATATAAGAGAGGCTTTACTTTTGCAGAGATAAATGCAGAGATACATACATAGATAAATGCAGAGATAAATGCATCACGTTAGATACATCTAACACCACTCCTCTGTTTTGGAGTCTCGGTTCATCATTTAATAATCCTCGTCTGAGCGGAGAGTGAGACAGTCAGACATAACCACAATACTACTTTTTGAATATGAGGAACTTTTCACACGTAATATTTACTCTGATGTTTTCATGACGTGGCAACACAGAACTGTGAACCTCTCTCCGACATGACATTCTTCATGTAATTTAAGAACAGACTGGATAATGTTTCTTTTACTTTCTTAACTTTGCATAAATAAGACACCCTTTCAGGCCTTTCTATGTGAGCCTTCTGTGTGCCATAGGTTTACCCTAACATGCTCACTTCATAGAGTCTATCTTTATTTGTTTGAAGGAAATGGACACAAAAACATACAGAATTATGTGTAATTACATGTGAAGGTTTATTTAAGTTTGAAGGAACCATGAAAGGAAAACAAACTAGACAAGGGTCTATAGTGTTCACCAGGAGTGAGTGCCTGATGTTGTCTGGGCCAAACTGGCTGAATGGTTTGAATTTACTGCTCCACCACAGTAAAATTGTCCTAATCACTAGGTAAACAGATACTTCCCCTCCTATCAGAGCGCTTGGCAAATGGGGGGATAACTTTCACTGTTGTTTTCCTTCTTATTCGGACTTAAAAACACCAGCATAATTATTTGTAAGTACCACTTTGATTTTGTGAATTTGTTTGAAAGAGGCTGAAGGTGTTTTACTGAATTATTCACTTACGTTTGGTCGTGGAGTTTCCTTGCAGCATTTCAAGTCAAATTAGAAAGGAAAGACGGGAGCTGGGTAGTGTTACATATCTTTAGGCCTTTTTGAATTTCCTGATTTTAATCTGACTTCACCTCTTGAAGACTTTATGTTGCCCAATTATTGTAATTTTATTTTACCCATACATAAAAGTATAACTAAGAATGCCACACTCACTCAATGAAATAAACCAATGTATTAATTCATTCTTCATTTAATCACAATACGTAATCAATGTATCATTTCATATAGTATATGAAACATTTCATTTGTAAAAAAATGAAAAAGATCAATAACATTCATTGAGATATGTTCAGCAACCATAACGTTCATTGAGATATGTTCAGCAACCATAACGTTCATTGAGATATGTTCAGCAACCATACTATTCATTGAGATATGTTCAGCAACAATAACATTCATTGAGATATGTTCAGCATCAATAACATTCATTGAGATATGTTCAGCAACCATAACGTTCATTGAGATATGTTCAGCAACCATACCGTTCATTGAGATATGTTCAGCAACAATATCATTCATTGAGATATGTTCAGCAACAATAACATGAATTTGAGCAAGCTGAGGAAGAGTAAAACAGACCAGGGGTAGATGAGGCTGAAGAGAGGGAAGCAACATGACTGACTCATGTACAGTGATTTTGGAAAGTATTCAGACCACTTGACTTTTCCACATTGTTGCTTGGCTTTCAGGCCAAAAAGTTCAATCTTGGTTTCATCAGACCAGAGAATCTTGTTTCTCATGGTCTGAGAGTCGTTACGTGCCTTTTGGCAAACTCCAAGCGGACTGTCATGTGTCTTTTATTGAGGAGTGGCTTCCATCTGACCACTCTACGATAAAGGCCGGGTGGGTGGAGTGCTGCAGAGATGGTTGTCTTTCTGGAAATTTCTCCCATCCCAATTTCTCCCAGAGGAACTCTAGAGCTCTGTCAGAGTGACCATCAGGTTCTTGGTCACCTCCCTGACCATGGCCCTTCTTCCCCGACTGCTCAGTTTGGCCGAGTCTTGGTGGTTCCAAACTCCTTCCATTTAAGAGTGATGGAGGCCACTGTGTTCTTTGGGACAAATTTTCATAAATGTTTTGATATCCATCCCCAGATCTGTGCCTCGACACAATCCTGTCTTGGAGCTCTACAGACAATTCCTTCAACCTCATGGCTTGGTCTTTGCTCTGACATGCACTGTCAACTGTGGGACCTTATATAGACAGGTGTGTGCCTTTCCAAATCATGTCCAATCAGTTGAATTTACAACAAGTGGACTCCAATCAAGTTGTAGAAACATCTCAAGGATGATCAGTGGAAACAGGATGCTCCTGAGCTCCATTTCGAGTCTCATAGGAAAGGGTCTGAAAACTTATGTAAATGAGGTATTTATTTTTAATATATAAAACATTTGCAAAAAAATGTAAAACCTGTTTTAATTTTGTCATTATGGGGTATTGTGTGTAGATTGCTGAGTTTTTTATTTTTATTAATCCATTTTAGAATAAGGCTGTAATGTAACAAAATGTGGAAAAAGTCAAAAGGTCAGAATAATTTCCAATGCATATCTCACTATGGGAGTGTAGGACTGGGCCTAGGTGTAGAAATGAGGCCTTGACACTTTCAGGAAGGACAGAAAGCAGATGTTGGGAACGTGCTAAATGACTGTCTTGTTGATAATCAACCTGCTATCAGAGATGTATGTTGCAGTAGTCCTGCAGGCTTGGAGAGGATTATTAGTCAAAGCCCTCCAGTGGACTTGACAAATTACTTCACTTGCACATCTCCACTTGTATCCTCTCCTGTGCCTCTGCGGAGTGCAGACAGAGGGAATTCTGGGTAGAAATATGTATGTGTTTGGCAGTTCAGGAGGTCCTGTAAAAGCAACTTGATTTATTTGATTTCCACCAAATCAGGGAGTGAAACAATATACTAACCTAACAAATCTCCAAAACGAACACATCTCCTAACCAAACACATCTCCTTGGTGGTGGCAGGTAGCCTAGTGGTTAGAGCATTGGACTGGTAACTGAAAGGTTGAAAGATCAAATCCCCAGGCTGACAAGGTAAAAATCTGTCGTTCTGCCCCTGAACAAGGCAGTTAACTCACTGTTCCTAGGCCGTCATTGAAAATAAGAATTTGCCTAGTTAAATAAAGGTTAAAAAAATATCACAACACATGGAAATGAAGACCTGGGGAAAAGGTAATAGTAATTTTTACATTTGAGTCATTTAGCAGACGCAACAGCCACTCTCAACTTTCAAAGGCAGAGAAAGTGGGTGAGCAAGAGAGAGAGAATGAGAAAGAAAGAGGGAGAAGGGAGGGTGAAAGAGAGAGAGAGAGAGAGAAAGAGAGGAAGAGGGAGTGTGGGATCAGGATAGGGAGAGGGAGGGAAGGAGAGAGAAAGAGAAATAGAGAGAGGGATAGAGAGAGGGAGGGAAGGAAGGATAGAGAAAGAAACAAAGGGATAGAAAGAGGGAGGGAGAGAGGGAGGGAGGGAGGGAGGGAGGGAGAGGTAGGTAGAGAGAGTGGGAAAAAAGTTTGAAAAAAGTTTGAAACCAAGGTCTGAGACTCCCAGTTGCAGCCAGGCTCAAGTGAGACAGCTGCAACTTTTCATGGCTCCAACTCAGCAAATTTCCATCAGCCGCCACTGCCAGAGACCACAAAACGCTTTCAAACAACGCCTCACTTGTGGTTTGGGGTGTGGGGGAGTACCAAGGTGAAGACGGCGTGTTTCGTCTCAAACTCCTCTCCCTCTCTCCCCCCTACATTAGCGCTTGTCAGGGATGGCCATTATGCTCAAAGCCGGTGAAGAAATGTAATTACCAAACCGTTTATTTAATTGAAAGAAAAATAAATCCCCAGCACCTCGGAATGCATCGGGGTAGGGTGCTGATGTTTTTTGGAGAGGTTGATAACACCAAGGACCCCGAAACGACACAAGCCTAGCGGCTGAAAATAATGTTGCTTTTACTTGAGGCAAGGAGCTTTCTCTCCATTAGAATCAGCTGCCCCACATAAGTCATTCTTGATTTAAGCTCAATTAAAATAACCACTAATTTAATGAAGAAGGCTATTTATACCTGCTTGTTACTCGTTAGTAACCATCCATTGATGAAGAGGGGGAGGGAGGAGAAAGAGAGGGGAGGCTGTCTCAATAAACCAGTGGGTTTACATAGCATGCATGTAAAACAACTGGGCCCAATCGAATCGTGACCTGGAGTTACGACAACAGACAGCCTTTGTCATGTGCAGCCAGATATTGGTCATGGAACAGAGGACTAGGAGGGAAACACAAATTGACAGCTCTCTTTAATGAATGGGCACCAGTTCAGATTGAAAGGAAGTAGTTAGCTGAATTTGACTGGTGAGAGATTGGAAGTAGGTAGCTGATTTGGACTGGAGAAAAAGGAAGTAGGTAATTGATTTGGATTTGAGAGAGAGGAAGTAGGTAGCTGATTTGGACTGGAGAGAAAGGAAGTTGTAAGTAGATGATTTTTGACTGGAGAGAGAGGATGTAAGTAGCTGATTGGGACCGGAGAACGAGGAAGTATGTATCTGATTTGGACTTGAGAATGAGGAGGTTGTCGGTAGCTGATTTGGACTGGAGAGAGATGAAGAAAGAAGCTGATTTGGACAGGAGAGAGAGGAAGCAGGTAGCTGATTTGGACTGGAGACAGAGAAGGGTTTAGGTAGATGATATGGACTGGAGAGATAGGAAGTAGTTAGCTTGTATTGAATAGAGAGAGAGGAAGTATGTAGCTGATTTGGACCGGAGAAAGAATATGTAGGTAACTGAATTGACCTGCAGAGAGGAAGTAGATAGCTGGTTTGGAATGGAAAGAGAAGAGAAGAGGTTGTAGGTAGTGGATTTGGACCTGAGAAAGAGAAGGTTGTAGGTTGCTGATTTGGACTGTAGAGAGAGGAAGGAGGTAGCTCATGTATACTGTAGAGAGAGGAAGTAGAAAGCTGATTTGGACAGGCGGGAGAAGATGAAGGTAGCTGATTTGGACTGGAGAGAGATGTAGGTAGCTGATTTAGACTGGAGAAAGAGGTTATAGGTAGCTGATTTGTACCGGAGAGAGAATATGTAGGTAGCTTATTTGAACTGGGAAGAAAGTTTGTAGGTAGCTGATTTGGACTGGTGAGAGAGTTTATAGGTAGCTGATTTGGACTGGAGAGAGAAGAAGATTTGGACTGGTGATAGAGGAAATAGGTAGCTGATTATGAATGGAAAGACAAGAAGTAAGAAGCAGATTTGAAATGGAGAGAGAGGATGTATGTTGCTGATTTGGACTGGAGGGAGTGGATGAAGATAGCTGATTTTGACTGGAGAGAGAGGAAGTAGGTAGCTGATTAGGACTGTAGAGAGAGGAAATAGGTAGCTTATTTGGACTGGAGAGAGAGAAAGTATGTAGATGATTTGGACTGGAGAAAGAGGAAGTAGGTAATTGATTTGGATTTGAGAAAGAGGAGATTATAGGTAGCTGATTTGGACTAGAGAGAGAGAGCGAGAGAGGAGGTAGGTAGCTGATTTGGACTGGAGAGAAAGGAGGTTGTAAGTAGCTGATTTGAGACTTGAGAGAGAGGACGTAGGTAGCTTATTTGGACTGGAGAGAGAGGAGGCTGTAAGCAGCTGATTTGGACTGGAGAGAGAGGAAGTAAGTAGTTGATATGGAATGGCAAGAGAGGAAGTAGGTAGCTGATTTGGACTGGACAGAGATGAGGTTGTAGATAGCTGATGTGGACTGGAGAGAGAAATGCCGTTGGTAGCTGATTTGGACTGGAGAGAGAGGTTGTATGTAGCTGATTTGGACTGGAGAGAGAAGATGATTTGGACTGGAGAAAGAGGAAGTAGGTACCTAATGTGGACTGGACAGAGAGGAAGTAGGTAGCTGATATGGAATGGAGAGATAGGAAGTTGGTAGCTGATATGGAATGGAGAGAGAGGGAGTATGTAGCTGATTTGGACCGGAGAGAGATGAACTAGGTACCTGATTTGGACCTAAGAAAGAGGAGGTTGTAGGTAGCTGATTTGGACTGGAGAGAAAGGAGGTTGTAAGTAGCTGATTTGAGACTTGAGAGAGAGGACTTAGGTAGCTTATTTGGACTGGAGAGAGAGGAAGTAAGTAGCTGATATGGAATGGCAAGAGAGGAAGTAGGGAGCTGATTTGGACTGGACAGAGATGAGGTTGTAGGTAGCTGATGTGGACTGAAGAGAAAAATGCCGTAGGTAGCTGATTTGGACTGGAGAGAGAGGTTGTATGTAGCTGATTTGGACTGGAGAGAGAAGATGATTTGGACTTGAGAAAGAGGAGGTTGTAGGTAGCTAATTTGGACTGGAGAGATAGGAAGTAAGTAGCTGATATGGAACGGAGAGAGTGGAAGTAGGTAGCTGATTTGGAATGGAGAGAGAGAAGGCTGTAAGTAGCTTTTTTGGACTGGAGAGAGGTTGTAGGTAGCTCATATGGAATGGAGAGAGAGGAATTAGGTAGCTGATTTTGACTGGACAGAGATACAGTTGTAATTAGCTGACGTTGACCGGAGAGAGAGGTTGTTGGTAGTTGATTTGGACTGGAGAGAGAAGATGATTTGGACTGGAAAGAGAGGAAATAGGTAGATGATTTTGACTTGAGAGAGGAAGTATGTAGCTTAATTGGACTGGAGAAAGAGGAAGTAGGTAGTTGATTTGGACTGGAGAAAGAGGAAGTTGTAGGTAGCTGATTTGGACTGGAGAGATAGGAAGTAAGTAGCTGATATGGAATGGAGAGAGTGGAAGTAGGTAGCTGATTTGGACTGGAGAGAGATGTTGTATGTAATCAATTTTGACTGGAGAGAGAAGATGATTTGGACTGGAGAAAGAGGAAGTAGGGAGCTGATTTGGATTAGAGAGATAGGAAGTAGGTAGCTGATATTGAATGGAAAGAGAGGAAGTAGGTAGCTGATTTGGACTGGAGAGAGAAGATGATTGGTACTGTGGAAAGTGGAAGTATGAAGCTCATGTGGACGGGAGCTAGAGGAAGTCGGTAGCTGATTTGGAATGGAGAGAGAGGAAGTAGGTTGCATATTTTAACTGGAGAGTGAATAAGTAGGTAGTTGATTTGGACTGGAGAAAGAGGAATTAGGTAGCTGATTTGGACGGGAGAGAGAGGAAATAGGTAGCTGATTTGGACAGGAGAGAGCGGAAGTAGGTAGTTGATTTTGACTTGAGAGAGAGGAATTAGGTAGCTTATTTGAAATGGAGAGAGTGGAAGTAGGTACCTTATTTGGACTTGAGAGAGAGGAAGTAGGTTATTGATTTTGACTGGAGAAAGAAGAAGTAGATCATTGATTTGGACTTAATAAATTGGAGGTTGTAGGTAGATGATTAGGACTGGAAAGAGAGTAGATTGTAAGTAGCTGATTTTGACTGGAGAGAGTACAAGAAGAAAGATGATTTGGACAGGAGAGAGGAAGTAGGTTTCTGATTTGGACTGGAGAGAGAGGAAGTAGGCAGCTTATTTGGACTGGAGAAAGAGGAAGTAGGTAGGTTATTTGGACTGGAGAGAGAGGAAGTAGGTAGACGATTTGGACTGGAGAAAGAGGAAGTAGGTAATTGATTTGGATTTGAGAAAGAGGAGATTATAGGTAGTTGATTTGGACTAGAGAGAGAGAGGAGGTAGGTAGCTGATTTGGACTGTAAAGAAAGGAGGTTGTAAGTAGCTGATTTGAGACTTGAGAGAGAGGACGTAGGTAGCTTATTTGGACTGGAGAGAGAGGAGGAAGTAGGTATCTGATTTTTACTGGAGAGAGAGGAGGCTGTAAGCAGCTGATTTGGACAGGAGAGAAAGGAAGTAAGTAGCTGATATGGAATGGCAAGAGAGGAAGTAGGTAGCTGATTCGGACTGGAAAGAGATGAGGTTGTAGGAAGCTGATGTGGACTGGAGAGAGAAATGCCGTCAGTAGCTGATTTGGACTGGAGAGAGAGGAAGTAGTTATCTGATTTTTACTGGAGAGAGAGGAGGCTGTAAGCAGCTGATTTGGGCTGGAGAGAAAGGAAGTAAGTAGCTGATATGGAATGGCAAGAGAGGAATTAGGTAGCTGATTTGGACTGGAAAGAGATGAGGTTGTAGGTTGCTGATGTGGACTGGAGAGAGAAATGCCGTCGGTAGCTTATTTGGACTGGAGAGAGAGGTTGTATGTAGCTGATTTGGACTGGAGAGAGAAGATGATTTGGACTGGAGAAAGAGGAAGTAGGTAGCGGATTTGGACAGGAGAGAGAGGAAGTTGGTTACTGATTTGGACTGGAGAGAGAGGAAGTAGGCAGCTTATTTGGACTGGAGAAAGAGGAAGTAGGTCATTGATTTGTTCTTAAAATGGGTAGGTTGTTGGTTGCTGATTTGGACCGGAGAGAGAGGAGGTTGTAAGTAGCTGATTTGACTGGAGAGAGAGGAGGTTGTAAGTAGCTGATTTGAGACTGGATAGAGGGGAAGTAGGTAGTTGATTTGAACTGGAGAGAGAGGAATTAGTTAACTGTTTTGGACTTAAAAGAGGAGGTTGTAGGTAGCTGATTTTGACTTGAGAGAGAGGAATTAGGTAGCTGATTTGGAATGGAGAGAGTGGAAGTAGGTACCTTATTTGGACTTGAGAAAGAGGAAGTATGTAGCTGATTTGGACTGGAGAGAGAGGAGGATGTAGGTAGCTGATTTGGACTAGAGAGAGAGGAGGATGTAGGTAGCTGATTTGGATTGGAGAGAGATAGGTTGTAGGTTGCTAATTTTGGACTGGAGAGAGACTAGATTGTATGTAGCTGATTTTTACTGGAGAGATAGGAAGCATGTAGCTTATTTGGACTGGAGTGAGAAGATGATTTTGACTGGAGAGAGATGAAATAGGTAGATCATGTGGACTGGAGAGAGAGGAAGTTGATAGCTTATTTGGACTGGTGAGAGAGGAAGAAGGTAGCTGATTTGGAATGGAGAGAGAGGAAGTAGGTAGCTTATTTGGACTGGAGAGAGAGGAAGTATGTACAGTAGCTGATTTGGACTGGAGAGAGAGGAAGTCGGTAGCTGATTTGGACTGGAGAGAGGGGAGGTTGTAGGTAGCTAATTTGGACTGGGGAGAGAACGATTGTAGGTTGCTGATTTGGACTGGAGAGAGAGATTGCAGGTAGTTTATTTTGACTGGAGAGAGAAGATGATTTGGGCTGGAGCGAGAGGAAGTAGGTAGCTGTTTTGGACTGGAGAGAGAGGCACTAGGTAATTGATTTGGACTGGAGAAAGAGGAAGTTGGTAATTGATTTGGACTTAAGAAATAGGAGGTTGTAGGTAGCTGATTTAGGACTGGAGAGAGAGTAAGTAGGAAGATGATTTGGACTGGAGAGAGTGGAAGTAGGCAGCTAATTTGGCCTGGAGAAAGAAGAGGTTGTAAGTGGCTGATTTGAGACTGGATAGAGGGGAAGTAGGTAGTTGATTTGGACTGGGGAAAGAGGAAGTAGGTAGCGGATTTGGACTGGAGAGAGTGGAAGTAGGTAGCTGATTTGGACTGGTGAGAGACGAAGTATGCGGCTGATTTGGACTGGAGAAAGAGGAAGTAGGTAGCTGATTTGGACTGTAGAGAGAAGCGGTAGTTAGTAGCTGATTTGAGACTGGAGAGAGGGGATGTAGGTAGTTGATTTAGACTGGAGGGAGAGGAAGTAGGTACTTTATTTCAACTTAAGAATGAGGAGGTTGTAGGTAGCTGATTTTGACTTGAGCGAGAGGAATTAGGTAGCTGATTTGGAATGTAGAGAGTGGAAGTAGGTACCTTATTTGGACTTGAGAAAGAGGAAGTTTGTAGCTGATTTTGACTGGACATGAGTGGAGGTTGTAGGTAGCTGATTTGGATTGGAGAGAGAGAAAGGTTGTAGGTATCTGATTTTGGACTGGAGAGGGAGTAGATTGGAAGTAGCTGATTATGACTGGAGAGAGAGGAAGTAGGTAGTTAATTTGGACAGGAGAGAGAAGAAGTAGGTAGTTAATTTGGACAGGAGAAAGAGTTAGTAGGTAATTGATTTGGACTTGAGAAAGAGCAGGTTGTAGGTAGCTGATTTTGGACTGGAGAGAGAGGAAGTTGGTAGCTGATATGGAATGGAGACTTTGGAATTAGGTAGCTGATTTGGACTGAAGAGAGGGGAGATTGTAGGTAGCTAATTTGGACTGGAGTGAGAAAGGTTGTCGGTAGCTGATTTGGACTGGAGAGAGAGATTGCAGGTAGCTTATATTGACTGGAGAGAGAACATGATTTGGACTGGAGAGAGAGGATGTAGGTAGCTGATTTGGACTGGAGAGAGAAGAAGTAGGTAGCTGATTTGGACTGGAGAGAGAGGAAGTAGGGAATTGATTTGGACTGGAGAAGAGGAAATAGGTAATTGATTTGGACTTAAGATATTGGAGGTTGTAGGTAGCTGATTTAGGACTGGAGAGAGAGTAGATTGTAAGTAGCTGATTTTGAGTGGAGAGAGAGTCAGTAGGAAGATGATTTGGACTGGAGAGAGAGGAAGTAGGCAGCTGATTTGGACTAGAGAAAAAGGAAGTAGGTAGCTGATTTGGACTGTAAAGAAAAGAGGTTGTAAGTAGCTGATTTGAGACTGGATAGAGGGGAAGTAGGTAGTTGATTTGGACTGGAGAAAGAGGAAGTAGGTAATTGATTTGGACTTAAGAAATATGAAGTTGTAGCCTGCTGATATTGGACTGGAGAGAGAGTAGATTGTAAGTAGCTGATTTTGTGTGGAGAGAGAGTAGGAATTAGGAAGGTGATTTGGACTGGAGAGAAAATAAGTAGGTAGCGGATTTGGACTGGAGAGAGTGGAAGTAGGTAGCTGATTTCCACTGGAGAGAGAGGAAGTAGACTGCTGATTTGGACTGGCGAAAGAGGAAGTAGGTAGCAGATTTGGACTGTAGAGAAAAGAGGTTGTAAGTAGCTGATTTGAGACTGGATAGAGGGGAAGTAGGTAGTTGATTTGGACTGGAGCGAGAGGAAGTTGTTACTTTATTTGGACTTATGAATGAGGAGGTTGTAGGTAGCTGATTTGGTTTGGAGAGAGAAAGGTTGTAGGTAGCTGATTTTGGACTGGAGAGAGAGTATACTGTAAGTAGCTGATTTTGACTGGAGAGAGAGGAAGTAGGTAGTTAATTTGGACTGGAGAAAGAGTTAGCAGGTAAATTATTTGGACTTGAGAAAGAGCAGGTTGTAGGTAGCTGATTTTGGACTGGATCGAGAGGAGGTTGTAAGTAGCTAATTTTGACTGTGGAGAGAGGAAGTCGGTAGCTGATTTGGACTGGAGAAAGAGGACATTGGAAGTATATGATTTGGACTTGAATGAGTGGAAGTGTGTTGCTGATTTGAACTGGAGAGAGAGGAAGTAGGTAGCTGATTTGGACTGGAGAGAGAGATTAGGTTGTAGGTAGCAGATTTTGACTGGAGAGAGGGGTTGTATGTAACTGATTTGGACTGGAGAGAGAAGATGATTTGGACCCTCATGCCAAATTGAGTCAAAGGCTTTTTTGAAATCAACAAAGCATGAGAAGACTTTGCCTTTGTATTGGTTTGTTTGTTTGTCAATTAGGCTATGAAGGGTAAATACGTTCTCTGTCGTATGATAATTTGGTAAAAAGCCAATTTGACATTTGCTCAGTACATTGTTTTCACCGAGGAAATGTACAAGTCTGCTATTAATGATAATGCAAAGGATTTTCCCAAGGTTGCTGTTGACACATATCCCAGAGTAGTTATTGGGGTCAAATTTGTCTCCACTTTTGTGGATTTTGTCTCTCTCGCACTCTCTCTCTTATTAAACAGGTCTGTCGAGCCAGAGAGGTTTGTTTGAAGTCTGGGATGTAGAAAGGCTGCAGCAGTAAAGGGACTCCGCCTGCCTTCCTCTGACCGTATAAATGACAGCCAGTGAAACTGGATCTGCTTCCCCTCCGTAAAATAGTCCCGATATCTGCACCACCCTCTCTGTTAATCAAATGAGCTGTAATTGTCATTTGCAGATTTTTAAAGGCACGGAGGGGAAATACTAACTTGACCTGTGACCTGTGCCTTGGGGTCGTTTGAGAGTTTGTATATAGTCATGCTCCGAGGTATATTAATGTCTGCAAAGCCTTTGGGTTTCAGGGAGGGAGTCTGTGTCCACCTCTCTCTCTCTCTCTCTCTCTCTCTCTCTCTCTCTCTCTCTCTCTCTCTCTCTCTCTCTCTCTCTCTCTCTCTCTCTCTCTCTCTCTCTCTCTCTCTCTCTCTCTCTCTCCAACAACCATTTAATCCCTCTGATCTTCAAAGCTGGAGTGGGGCATAAGTCACCCAGAGACCAGAATATAAACCCATTTAAAATCTGGAAAGAGGACACTTCAACACGCTTTGTGCTCCACTCAACTACTTAACCGTCTTCCCTCTCACCACACAACCGTTGCATCACTAGAACACTGGGCCTCTGTGTCAATCACTGGCACCATGACAATTCTCTACTCACTAGGCTCTGGATGTGCAAGTGACCGCTCAGCCCCTCTACAACTCTACCCACCCACCCACCCCCTACCAGCCAGCCCCTTTACCAGTCTACCCAGCCATCACACATCAGTCTACCCACCCACTACCAGCCAGCCCCTCTACCAGTCTACCCAACCTCACCAGCCACCACACACCAGTCTACCCACCCCTACCAGCCATCACATACCAGTCTACCCACCCCTACCAGCAAGCCCACACCAGTCTATCCACCCCTACCAGCAAGCCCATACCAGTCTATCTACCCTTACCAGTCTACCCACCTCTACCAACCAGCCCACACCTGTCTATCCACCCCTACCAGCCAGCCCACACCAGTCTACCCACTCCTACCAACCAGCCCACACCAGTCTATCCACCCCTACCAGTCAACCCACCCCTACCAACCAGCCCACACTATTCTAACCACCCCTACCAGCCAACACCAGTCTACCCACCACTACCAGTCAGCCCCTCTACCAGTCTAACCACCCCTACCAGCCAGACAACACCAGTCTACCAACCACTACCAGTCAGCCCCTCTACCAGTCTAAACACCCCTACCAGCCAGACAACACCAGTCTAATCACTCTTACCAGTCAGCCCCTCTACCAGTCTAAACACCCCTACCAGCCAGACAACACCAGTCTAACCACCCTTACCAGTCAGCCCCTCTACCAGTCTAAACACCCCTACCAGCCAGACAACACCAGTCTACCCACCCCTACCAGTCAGCCCCTCTACCAGTCTAAACACCCCTACCAGCCAGACAACACCAGTCTAACCACTCTTACCAGTCAGCCCCTCTACCAGTCTACCCACCCCTACCAGCCAGACAACACCAGTCTACCCACCCCTACCAGTCAGCCCCTCTACCAGTCTACCCACCCCTACCAGTCAGCCCCTCTAACAGTCTTCCCAACCCTACCAGCCAAACAACACCATTCTACCCACCCCTACCAACCAGCCTCACCAGCCTATCCACCCCTACCAGTCTACCCATCCTCAACAGCCAGGCCACATCAGTCTACCCACCCTTAACTGTCAGCCAACACCAGTCTACCCAATCATTTCAGCCAGCCCCTCCACCAGTCTACCCACCCCTACCAGTCAGCTCCTCTACCATTTTACCCACCCTTACCAGTCAGCTCCTCTACCATTCTACCCACCCCTACCAGTCAGCTCCTCTACCATTCTACCCACCCTTACCAGTCAGCTCCTCTACCATTCTACCCACCCCTACCAGTCAGCTCCTCTACCATTCTACCCACCCTTACCAGTCAGCTCCTCTACCATTCTACCCACCCCTACCAGTCAGCTCCTCTACCATTCTATCCACCCCTACCAACCAGCCCACACCAGTCTATCCACCCCTACCAGTCTACCGACCCCTTCCAGCCAGAAAGCACCAGTCTACCCACCCTAACAGCCAGCCCCTCCACCAGTCTACCCACCCCTACCAGTCAGCCCCTCTACCAGTCTACCCACCCCTACCAACCAGCCTCACCAGCCTATACACCCCTACCAGTCTACCCATCCCCAACAGCCAGCCCACATCAGTCTACCCACCCTTAACTGTCAGCCAACACCAGTCTACCCAATCATTTCAGCCAGCCCCTCCACCAGTCTACCCACCCCTACCAGTCAGATCCTCTACCAGTCTACCCACCCCTACCAGTCAGCTCCTCTACCATTCTACCCACCCTTACCAGTCAGCTCCTCTACCATTCTACCCACCCTAACAGCCAGCCCCTCCACCAGTCTACCCACCCCTACCAGTCAGATCCTCTACCAGTCTACCCACCCCTACCAGTCAGCTCCTCTACCATTCTACCCACCCCTACCAGTCAGCTCCTCTACCATTCTACCCACCCTTACCAGTCAGCTCCTCTACCATTCTACCCACCCCTACCAGTCAGCTCCTCTACCATTCTACCCACCCCTACCAGTCAGCTCCTCTACCATTCTACCCACCCTTACCAGTCAGCTCCTCTACCATTCTACCCACCCCTACCAGTCAGCTCCTCTACCATTCTACCCACCCCTACCAGTCAGCTCCTCTACCATTCTACCCACCCTTACCAGTCAGCTCCTCTACCATTCTACCCACCCTTACCAGTCAGATCCTCTACCATTCTACCCACCCCTACCAGTCAGCTCCTCTACCATTCTACCCACCCTTACCAGTCAGATCCTCTACCATTCTACCCACCCCTACCAGTCAGCTCCTCTACCATTCTACCCACCCCTACCAACCAGCCCACACCAGTCTACCCACCCCTACCAGTCAGCTCCTCTACCATTCTACCCACCCTTACCAGTCAGCTCCTCTACCATTCTACCCACCCCTACCAACCAGCCCACACCAGTCTATCCACCCCTACCAGTCAGCTCCTCTACCATTCTATCCACCCCTACCAACCAGCCCACACCAGTCTATCCACCCCTACCAGTCAGCTCCTCTACCAGTCTATCCACCCCTACCAGTCTACCCACCCCTTCCAGCCAGAAAGCACCAGTCTACCCACCCCTAACAGCCAGCCCCTCCACCAGTCTACCCACCCCTACCAGTCAGCCCCTCTACAATTCTATCCACCCCTACCAACCAGCCCACACCAGTCTATCCACCCCTACCAGTCTACCCACCCCTACCAGCCAGACAACACCAGTCTACCCACCCACCCCTACCAGCCAGCCCCTCTACCAGTCTACCCACCCCTACCAGTCAGCCCTTCTACCAGTCTACCCACCCCTACCAGCCCACCTCTATACCAGACTACCCATCCCTGCCAGCCAATCAATCCCAGCCCTTTGTACTCTACTGTACTGATTCTAGTGGGAGGGGCAGGGGACCAGCTGGAGAGACAGGAAGCTGCCTGGTACTGCCCTGTAGGGTGCTGAATTATGAGAGGTGTCAGTGATATGCACCAGTCTGCAATGAGGGTGGCCCCTTCAACTGACATCACCGTCACTGGTGTCCCACCACGCAGGCAGCCGTTGGCCAAGCCAACTCCTCTTGCTTAATTCAGGTTCACACGTTTAACTCGCCAAATTTGAGAGCCCTCTGAGGCGTGGAGGAAGGGGAAGGGGAGCATGAGGAAGGAGGATGAAGTCTGAAACGGTCCAACCGGAAAGGCTTAAGAACTTGAGTGAATGGTTTTGTTATAAAAAATAGGTAAGTGTCAGTAAATGTGAATCCCTTGGAAATAGACTTGACCAATTCATGATTGCTGACATATTACTGTGGTTCAGGACCTCCGAGGTTTAGAAGCCTGAAATGTCAGATCAAATTTTCGTATCAAATATATCCATGACACCAACTTTCAGGATTTGTGTTGAAAATATAATATTGTGTTTTAGGTCCAGTTTGTTTTCTTTCCCTATTCCACATGAATTGATATTTGTTGATATTTGTTTAGCCTGTGGTGTTATGGGTAATTGATTCGATGGAGACGCAGTGTGAAGCTGTCGAGGGTAAATAAATATGTCCTTCATCTATTACAGTGCATTTGGAAAGTATTGAGACCCCTTGACATTTTTCACTGTTTTTATTTTTAATACATTTGATAACATTTCTAAAAACCTGTTTTGACTTTGTGATTATGGGGTATTGTGTGTAGATTGACAAGGAAAATGATTTATTTAATCCATATTAGAATAAGGCTGTAATGTAATAAAATGTGGAAAAAGTGAAGTGGTCTGAATACTTTCCAAATGCACTGTATAGTGATACAGACCTTCCATCCTATTCACAGCTGAATAACAGCAGAACTGACTCTGAGCTTTCATTTAAACAGACATACAGATACAGACCTTTCATCCTATTCACAGCTGAATAACAGCAGAACTGACTCTGAGCTTTCATTTAAACAGACATACAGATACAGACCTTTCATCCTATTCACAGCTGAATAGCAGCAGAACTGACCTCAAGCTTTAATTTAATCAGACACAAAGGAGAAGTGCAGAGAGGACCAGTGGTGTCTGGCCATGAGAATGTCTCTCCCTCTTTTAATATGTCTGCTGACAGTAACTCTGACTGTGTTTTCAATTTCTCTCCCTACTTGGAAGAGGACAGTGTCATCGCTGGTTCGGGTCCAGTCCGACATGTGGCACCTCCATTGTGTTCTGAGTAGCTCTTTATTGGGACAAGAGTTTCATGGGGAAATTGACCATATTACAGCACTGAGCAAGTATGCACTTTATCGCCTCGGACTGAACGGGCACGTTTGATTTGAGTTCCAGTCCATTTGAATTGACATAAACTAGTCTTGATTTCTTCCCAAGAGATTTCATTGAGTCGGACAGAACCCTGACCATGTGAACATTACAGCAGGCCTGTGTGTGTGTGTGTGTGTGTGTGTGTGTGTGTATGTGTGTGTGTGTGTGTGTGTGTGTGTGTGTGTGTGTGTGTGTGTGTGTGTGTGTGTGCGTGCGTGTGTGCATGCCTACATGTGTGTGTGTGTGGTCCAGTGCATGCATATGTGTGTTCGCGACGCATGGTTGTGTACAGTGCATTCAGAAAGTATTCAGACCCCTTGACGTTTTCCAAATTTTCTTAGGTTACAGCCTTATTCTAAAATTGATTAAATCGTTTTTTCCCCTCATTAATCTACACACAATACCCCATAACGACGAAGCAAAAAACAGCTGTTTTTTGTGCAAATGTATTAAATAAAAAAAACTGAAATATCACATTTACATAAGAATTCAGACCCCTTACTCTGTACTTTGTTGAAGCACCTTTGGCAGCAATTACAGCCTCGAGTCTTCTTGGACATGACGCTACAAGCTTGGCACACATATAATTGGGGAGTTTCTCCCATTCTTCTCTGCGATCCTATCAAGCTCTGTCAGGTTGGATGGGGAGCGTCATTGCACAGCTATTTTCAGGTCTCTCCAGAGATGTTTTATCGGGATCAAGTCCGGGCTCTGACTGGGCCGCTCAGGGACATTCAGAGACTTGCCCTGAGGCCACTCCTGCATTGTCTTGGCTGTGTGCTTAGGGTCGTTGTCCTGATTGAAGGTGAACCTTCGCCCCAGTCTGAGGTCCTGAGCACTCTGGAGCAGGTTTTAATCAAGGATCTCTCTGTACTTTGTTCATCTTTCCCTTGATCCTGACTAGTGTCCCAGTCCCTGCCGCTGAAAAACATTCCCACAGCATGATGCCACCACAATCATGCTTCACTGTAGGGATGTTGCCACGGTTCCTCCAGTGATGCTTGGCATTCAGGCCAAAGAGTTCAATCTTGGTTTCATCAGACCAGAGAATCTTGTTTCTCATGGTCTGAGAGGCCTTTAGGTGCCTGTTGGCAAACTCCAAGCGGGCTGTCATGTGCCTTTTACTGAGGAGTGGCTTCCATCTGACCACTCTACCATAAAGGCCGGGTTGGTGGAGTGATGCAGAGATGGTTATCTTTCTGAAGATTTCTCCCATCTCCACAGAGGAACTCTGGAGTTCTGTCAGAGTGGCCATCGGGTTCTTGGTCGCCTCCCTGATCAAGGCCGTTCTTCCTCGATTGCTCAGTTTGGCTGGGCAACCAGCTCTAGGAAGAGTCTTGGTGGTTCCAAACTTCTTCCATTTAAGAATGATGGAGGCTACTGTGTTCTTGGGGACCTTCAATAACGCATACATTTTTTGATATCCTTCCCCAGATTTATGCCCCAACACAATCCTGTCTCGGAGCCCTACAGACAATTCTTTCAACCTCATGGTTTGGTTTTTGCTCTGACATGCACTGTCAACTGTGGCACCTTATATAGAGAGGTGTGTGCCTTTCCAAATGCCCAAGCATTTGAATTTACCACAGGTGGACTCCAATGAAGTTGTAGAAACGTCTCAAGGATGATCAATGGAAACAGGATGCTCCTGAGCTCAACATTGAGTCTCATAGCAAAGGTTCTGAATACTTATTTAAATAATGTATTTATACTTTTATATTTTAAAACTTATTGAGGGCCGGGGGCAGTACTTGGACATTCGGATGACTGACGTGCCCAAAGTAAACTGCCTGTTACTCAGGCCCAGAAGCTAGGATAGGCATATAATTGGTAGTACTGGATAGAAAACACTCTGAAGTTTCTACAACTGTTACAATAATGTCTGTGAGTATAACCGAACTGATATGGCAGGCAAAAACACGAGGAGAATCCATCCGGAATCTTTTTTTTTAGGTGTCTGCCCATTCAAATCCTTGTTATTGGGAAAATCAAAGGAATACCTCCCAGATTGCAGTTCCTAGGACTTCCACTAGATGTCAACAGTCTTTAGAAAGAGTTTCAGGCCTTTTTTTGAAAAATGAGCTAGAATTTGTAGTTTTTCTAGGTGGCTCCCATTTTGACTGTAATATTGTGGCCCGCGTGAATGAGGGCGCACACTTCGTTATTTATCTCCGGTAATGAACATACTATTCTCCATCTTACATTTGATCATTTATTTACATATTAGGGTACCTGAGGATTGATTAGAAATGTTGTTTAACTTGTTTGGACGAAGTTTATTGGTAACTTTTGGGATTCCTTTGTTTGCATTTTGAACGAGGGAAACAGGTGGATTACTGAATCAAGCGGGCCAACTAAACTTTTTTGGGATATAAAGAAGGACTTTATCTACCAAAAGGACCATTTGATGTGTAGCTGGGACCTTTGGGATTGCAAACAGAGGAAGATCTTCAAAGGTAAGTGATTTTTTTTTATCGCTATTTCTGACTTTCGTGACGCCTCTGCTTGTTTGGAAAATGCTTTTGTACGCGGGGCGCTGTCCTCAGGTAATCGGAAGGTATGCTTTCGCCGTAAAGCCTTTTTGAAATATGACAAAGCGGCTGGATTAACAAGAAGTTAAGCTTTTAAACTATGTAAGACACTTGTATTTTTATGAATGTTTAATATTACGATTTTGTATTTTGAATTTGGCACGCTCCGATTTCACCAGATGTTGTCGAATTTGATCCCGTTAACGGGATTTCCACACTAAGAGGTTTTAATACATTTGAAAACATTTCTAAAAACCTGTTTTCACTTTGTCATTGTGGGGTATTGTGTGTAGATTGATGAGGGACAATAATTATTTATTCAATTTTAGAAATAAGCTGTAACGTATCAAAATGTGGAAAAAGAGAAGAGGTCTGAATACTTTCCGAATGCACTGTATGTGTTAATGTGCATGTGCTCTGCCCACATGTTTAACAAGCAGGCTTTTTTTGTGATACAGGGGGCTGAAGTGTTCACTCAGTACTCTGACCTTCTCTCTGTGACACTTATAAATACCAACGCCTCTCTAAATCGCCCAGCAGCCACACAGGCAACACGATCCTAATGCTCCACGGGCCCTCCTATTGGTCAAGCTTACGCACATGGGCCCAATTTGTACCAATAGGATTTCAGAACGTAGATGGCCGAGGGATATTTTTATACAGTGCTTGTTGTTGAGAAGCCATCTGTAAAATTTGTGTTAGGGTGACTGGGTGTTGAGTTTCACGTTGAAACCAGATCGCACTAATACATCCAAATGTACGCTAACTACAGGATGATAATGCACAGTGATCACATTCCCTGACGCCAGTGAAAGGGAAGCCCCTGCTGTCCCCAGAGCTGCAAAAATGTCATATAATGTCTATGGAGCATTTGCCAGGTCGGGTGATGCAAGTCTAATACTAGGCAGTCATACCAGGTGGTCACATATCACATGGGCAAAGCATAGCGACCCCCAGCCTGATGGGCATAGATGGCTGGACAGGGTGTGCTGCTGTTCCCTCAGCGAATAACAGCCTAACCCATGACATGGTGATTCAGCAGTTCATTTCTTTCATCAAAAACACTAGGCTACATGTAGTAGCACTTAGTTGTGGGACTGAAGACAGCACTGGGTTAAAAGACAGATGTCAGTCATGAATCA
Organism: Salmo salar; assembly: GCF_965601325.2. Classification (NCBI taxonomy): domain Eukaryota; kingdom Metazoa; phylum Chordata; class Actinopteri; order Salmoniformes; family Salmonidae; genus Salmo; species Salmo salar. The sequence goes on from NC_138291.1 coordinate 99,193,391, forward strand.
TTTATAACAGTATAACAAAAGACCAGAACACTTGAAATATTTGCAGTTGATACCTGGGACCAGGGGATTGTATTTAGAGACATCTGACACAATCAGGACACACAAGTTGAAATATCAAAATCTCAATACCAACTATATTAATTTGCGAACAGGTCGAAACACACACAAAATATTCATGGACATTTAGCGAGCTTGCTGTTGCTAGCAAATTTTTGTCCAGGGAGATAAACATTGGGTGGTTATACTTTTTTTGCTGGATCTTTGTAGAATCTTGTGTTCTCTACGGACAATTCCTTCAACCTCATGGCTTGGTTTGTGCTCGGACATGCACTGTCAACTGTGGGACCTAATATAGATGGATGTGTATCTTTCCAAATCATGTCCAATCAATTGAATTTACCACAGGTAGACTCCAATCAAGTTGTAGAAACATCTCAAGGATGATCAATAAAAACAGGATGCACCTGAGCTCAATTTCGCATGAGCTCAATAGCAAAGGGTCTGAATACTTATGTAAATAAGCTATTCTGTTTTGTTATATTTTTATTATTTGTTTCAAAACACATATTTTCGCTTTGTTATTATGGGGTATTGTGTGTAAATTGCTGAAAATTATATATTTTTAAAATGCATTTTAAAATAAGGCGGACGAAGGTGGCTAAGGATGGGAATGTCAGTATAATCAAACTAGCCAGGACAATGACCACAAATCAGTCATAACGTGGCTAATAGGCTTGCGTGTCTATTTATGTGAATTTATGAACAGACAATCTGACAACGTTCTGATTTTATGAACACCAAGAGCTCACTTTGACGCACTGATGGCAATTTACCAACACACGCATAGTTGTCAATCAAATGTATTTTGCATCAATCAAATGGGAGGGCAGGCATGTTCCCTTTTAGTTGTCAAAACGTGTGTTGGGACAAGCATGCATTGGCCGGCAAGCTGCAGGATGAGAGCAGGCTACTGTTCCCCATCGTTTATCAGCACAATTGTAACTGCCAATGGGTGGTAAGTCTGCGTACGAGTTCGGCTGGAGACAGTCTAGCCCTGCCAAGCTGAATCGGCTTGGGAAGAGGTACATCGGCAGGCTTCGGAGGCTCTTGGAGGAACTCTGGTAAGCTTGAATCCTCTCTGGGACGTAGACACCGGGGACTTCCGGGAGTCCATCAGATGCAAGGTGGGATTGTTGAGTGAGCGATTGGGACTGCAATCAGACCACTTCTCTCTCCTACTTTCCTGTAGCCATCCATCGATCTGGATGGTCAAGGCGATGAGTGAGTCAAGATCCGTTGGTAGTTCCCTGGCTGCAAGCTCTTTCTTACTTCCTCCAATACTCCATGCAGGAACGTGTCGAACAGCGCTTCCGGGTTCCAGGCACCCTCCTCTGCTAGCGTGCGGAAATCCACCGCATAGTCGGCCACACTGAGGGAGTCCTGCCAAAGCTGGAGTAACCTCCGAGCAGTCTCTTTCCTGGACACCGGAGCCTCGAACACCTTTCTCACCTCTGCCACGAATTCCTCCAGACTGAGGCAGACAGCGGATTGTTGCTTCCACACCGCCGTGGCCCAGTCCAGTGCCCTCCCGGACATCAGCGTAATGATGTACGCTTTCCTCAAGTGGTCCGAAGGGAACGAAGAAGGCTGCAGCTCGAAAATGAGGGAGCACTGGGAGAGAAAGGCCCGGCAGGTTCTGGAATCTCCATCGTAGCACTCCGGGGGAGATAAGCGGGGTTCCCGAGAAACCTGGGTGACGGAGCTGCTACCAGCTGGGTTACTGAGGGGCTGGGAGGTTACCGTCATGGTAGGCTGCCTAGTAGGCAACACATGGAATTGCTCCCGCAATGTGTCCAAAGCTAGGTCATGACATTCACCCACGGCCTGGAACCTTTCCATCAGATTACAAAGCAACTCCTCATGCCTACCAATGGTAGCTCCTTGGGAGAAGATGGTCCAAGTCTGCTGGGTCAGTCATGGCCAGTTTGTACTATAACATTTCAGGTAAGACCCAAATGCAGACTATGTTGAAGTAACAATGTTTATTACAGCAACAGGGGCAGGAAAACCACAGGTCAAGGCAGGCAGGGGTCGATAATCCAGAGTGGTGTGGCAAAGGTACAGGACAGCAGGCAAGCTCAGGGTCAGGTCAGGCAGAGGTAGGTAATCCAGAGTAGGGGCAAAGGTATAGGGCGGCAGGCAGGCTCATGGGCAGGCAGAGTGGTCAGGCGGGCGGATTCAGTCCAGTCCAGACAGGCAAGGGTAAAAACCAGAATGGTCAGAAAAAGAGAGACTGGGGAAAAGCAGAAGCCTAGAAAATCGCTGGTTGACTTGACAAACAAGATACACTGGCAACAGACAACAGTCAAACAGAGAACACAGGTATAAGTACCCAGGGGATAATGGGGAAGATGGGTGACACCTGGAGGGGGGTGGAGACAAGCACAAAGATAGGTGAAACAGATCAGGGAGTGACATTTATATACAGTACCAGTCAAATATTTGGACACACCTACTCATTCAAGGGTTTTTTGTTATTTGTACCATTTTCTACATTGTATAATAATAGTGAAGACATTAAAACTATTAAAAACACATATGGAATCATGTAGTAACCAAAAAAATTAAAATATACACTGCTCAAAAAAATAAAGGGAACACTTAAACAACACAATGTAACTCCAAGTCAATCACACTTCTGTGAAATCAAACTGTCCACTTAAGAAGCAACACTGATTGACAATACATTTCACATGCTGTTGTGCAAATGGAATAGACAACAAGTGGAAATTATAGGCAATTAGCAAGACACCCCCAATAAAGGAGTGGTTCTGCAGGTGGTGACCACAGACCACTTCTCAGTTCCTATGCTTCCTGGCTGATGTTTTGTTCACTTTTGAAAGCTGTGGTGCTTTCACTCTAGTGGTGGCATGAGACGGAGTCTACAACCCACACAAGTGGCTCAGGTAGTGCAGCTCATCCAGGATGGCACATCAATGCGAGCTGTGGCAAGAAGGTTTGCTGTGTCTGTCAGCGTAGTGTCCAGAGCATGGAGGTGCTGCCACGAGACAGGCCAGTACATCAGGAGACGTGGAGGAGGCCGTAGGAGGGCAACAACCAAGCAGCAGGACCGTTACCTCTGCCTTTGTGCAAGGAGGAGCAGGAGAAGCACTGCCAGAGCCCTGCAAAATGACCTCCAGCAGGCCACAAATGTGCATGTGTCTGCTCAAATGGTGAGAAACAGACTCCATGAGGGTGGTATGAGGGCCCGACGTCCACAGGTGGGGGTTGTGCTTACAGCCCAACACCGTACAGGACGTTTGGCATTTGCCAGAGAACACCAAGATTGGCAAATTCGCCACTGGCGCCCTGTGCTCTTCACAGATGAAAGCACGTTCACACTGAGCACGTGACAGACATGACAGAATCTGGAGAAGCCGTGGAGAACGTTCTGCTGCCTGCAACATCCTCCAGCATGACCGGTTTGGTGGTGGGTCAGTCATGGTGTGGGGTGGCATTTCTTTGGTGGGCCGCACAGCCCTCCATGTGCTCGCCAGAGGTAGCCTGACTGCCATTAGGTACCGAGATGAGATCCTCAGACCCCTTGTGAGACCATATGCTGGTGCGGTTGGCCCTGGGTTCCTCCTAATGCATGACAATGCTAGACCTCATGTGGCTGGAGTGTGTCAGCAGTTCCTGCAAAAGGAAGGTATTGATGCTATGGACTGGCCCGCCCGTTCCCCAGACCTGAATCCAATTGAGCACATCTGGGACATCATGTCTCGCTCCATCCACCAACGCCACGTTGCACCACAGACTGTCCAGGAGTTGGCGGATGCTTTAGTCCAGGTCTGAGAGGAGATCCCTCAGGAGACCATCCGCCACCTCATCAGGAGCATGCCCAGACGTTGTAGGGAGGTCATACAGGCACGTGGAGGCCACACACATTACTGAGCCTCATTTTGACTTGTTTTAAGGACATTACATCAAAGTTGGATCAGCCTGTAGTTTGGTTTTCCACTTTAACCTGTTAGGGCTAGGGGGCAGTATTTACATGGCTGGATAAAAAACGTACCCGATTTAATCTTGTTATTACTACTGCCCAGAAACTAGAATATGCATATAATTATTGGATTTGGATAGAAAACACACTAAAGTTTCTAAAACTGTTTGTATGGTGTCTGTGAGTATTACAGAACTCATATGGCAGGCAAAAACCTGCGAAGATTCTGTACAGGAAGTACCCTCTCTGACCATTCCTTGGGCTTCTTGGCTCTGTTTATTGAAAATTTAGGATCTTTGCTGTAACGTGACACTTCCTACGGCTCCCATAGGCTCTCAGAACCCGGGAAAAAGCTGAATGATGTAATTCCAGCTGCTGGCAGAAAAACTTTAGCGCCTTTGGTTAAGTGGTCTATCAGAGGACAATGAGCTGAGGCGCGTGCAGGGGGCGACACCATGTTTTTATTTTCTCTCTCTTTGTACTAAAACACAGATTCCCGGTCGGAATATTATCGCTTTTTTACGAGAAAAATGGCATAAAAATTGATTTTAAACAGCGGTTAACATGCTTCGAAGTACGGTAATGGAATATTTAGAATTTTTTTGTCACGAAACGCGTCGGGCGCGTAACCCTTATTTACCCTTTCGGATAGTGTCTTGAACGCACGAACAAAACGCCGCTATTTGGATATAACTATGGATTATTTGGGACCAAACCAACATTTGTTATTGAAGTAGAAGTCCTGGGAGTGCATTCTGACGAAGAACAGCAAAGGTAATAACATTTTTCTTATAGTAAATCTGACTTTGGTGAGGGCTAAACTTGGTGGGTGTGTAAATAGCTAGCCCTGTGATGCCGGGTTATCTGCTTAGAATATTGCAAAATGTGCTTTCACCGAAAAGCTATTTTAAAATCGGACATAGCGAGTGCATAGAGGAGTTCTGTATCTATAAATCTTAAAATAATTGTTATGTTTTTTGTGAACGTTTATCGTGAGTAATTTAGTAAATTCACCGGAAGTTTGCGGGGGGTATGCTAGTTCTGAACGTCACATGCTAATGTAAAAAGCTGTTTTTTGATATAAATATGAACTTGATTGAACAAAACATGCATGTATTGTATAACATAATGTCCTAGAAGTGTCATCTGATGAAGATCATCAAAGGTTAGTGCTGCATTTAGCTGTGGTTTGGGTTTATGTGACATTATATGCTAGCTTGAAAAATGGGTGTCTGATTATTTCTGGCTGGGTACTCTGCTGACATAATCTAATGTTTTGCTTTCGTTGTAAAGCCTTTTTGAAATTGGACAGTGTGGTTAGATTAACGAGAGTCTTGTCTTTAAAATGGTGTAAAATAGTCATATGTTTGAGAAATTGAAGTAATAGCATTTCTAAGGTATTTGAATAACGCGCCACGGTATTCCACTGGCTGTTACGTAGGTGGGACGAAATCGTCCCACTGGCCCTAGAGAAGTTAATTTTGAGTGTGACTCCAAATCCAGACCTCCATGGGTTGATAAATTGGATTTCCATTGATTATTTTGGTGTGATTTTGTTGTCAGCACATTCAACTATGTAAAGAAAAAGTATTTAATAAGATTATTTCTTTCATTCAGATCTAGGATGTGTTGTTTAAGTGTTCCCTTTATTTTTTTGAGCAGTTCCCTTGATGACAGCTTTCCACAGTTTTGGCATTCTCTCAACCAGCTCCACCTGGAATGCTTTTCTAACAGTCTTGAAGGAGTTCCCAAATATGCTGAGCACTTGTTGGCTGCTTTTCCTTCACTCTGGGGCAGCAGGTAGCCTAGTGGTTAGTGCGTTGGACTTGTAACTGGAAGATTTCAAGATCAAATCCCCGAACTGACAAGGTAAATATCTGTCATTCTGCCCCTGAATAAGGCAGTTAACCCACTGTTCCTAGGCCGTCATTGAAAATAAGAATACGATCTTAACTGACTTGCTTAGTTAAAAAACGGTAAAATAAAAACAATTAAAACTCTGCTGTCCAAACCATCTCAATTGGGTTGAGGTTGGGTAATTATGGAGGCCAGGTCATCTGGTGCAGCACTCCATCACTCTTCTTCTTGGTCAAATAGCCCTCACACAGCATGGAGGTTTGTTGAGTTATTGTCCTGTTGAAAAACAAATGATAGTCCCACTAAGCACAAACCAAATGGGATGGCGTATCACTGCAAAATGCTGTGGTATCCATGTGTCATGCCCTGACATTAGAGATCCTTTTATGTCTCTATTTTGGTTGGTCAGGGCGTGAGTTGGGGTGGGCATTCTATGTCCTTTTTTCTATGTTTGGTATTTCTTTGTTTCGGCCGGGTATAGCTCTCAATCAGGGACAGCTGTATATCGTTGTTGCTGATTGGGAGCCATACTTAGGCAGCCTATTTTCCTTTGGGTTTTGTGGATGGTTATTTTCTGTTTAGTCATTTGTTACCTGACAGAACTGTTTAGCTGTTGCACTTTGGTTTTTTGATTCAGTGTTCATTCAAATACATTTCATGTTGAGCACTAACCACGCTGTGCCTTGGTCTACTCTTTCAGACGGCCGTTACAGAATCACCCATCATAAGAACACCATGCAGCGTGGATTGGAGCATCGGGTTGACGGATGGACTTGGCAGAAGGAGCGAAGATTCTGGGAGGACAAGCTACGGGAGCTCGAGAGGCAGCCCCCCAAAAACTTTTTGGGGTGGCACACGAGAAGTTGGCCTGAGTCAGGATGGAATACTGAGCCAACTTCCCGTGCTTACAGGAGGCATCGTAGTACTGGTCAGGCACCGTGTTATGTGGTAGAGCGGAAGGTGTCCCCAGTATGCGTTGAGAGCCCGGTGAGCTACATCCCAGCTCCTAACATCTGCCTGGCGAGAGTGGGCATTGAGCCGGGGCGGAGTGTTCCAGCTCAGCGCGTCTGGTCTCCGGTGCATTGTCTCGGTCCAGGTTATCCTGCGCCGGCGCTGCGTACTGTGTCTCCAGAGCGATGGGATGAATCAGTCCGTCCTGTGCCTGCGCTCCGCCTGCGCCGGGCTAGGTTGGGTATTCAGCCTGGAAGATGGGTAACAAGCCTACGCACCAGATCTTCAGTGCGACCCCACAGTCCAGTACTCCCTGTTCCTGCTCCTCGCACTAGCCTTGAGGTGCGGGTCTCCAGTCTGGTACCTCCAGTGCCATCATCAAGCACCAGGCCTCCAGTGCGTCAGCCCAGTCCAGTACGTCCTGCTCCTGCTCCTCGGGCTAGCCCTGTGTGCGTGTAAATAGTCTGGCGCCTCCAAAGCCAGCCCCAAGCATCAGGCCTTCAGTGTGCAGTCCCCGTCCAGAGCTTCCGACGACAGTTCCCCGTCCAGAGCTTCCGGCGACAGTTCCCCGTCCAGAGCTTCCGGAGACAGTTCCCCGTCCAGAGCTTCCGGCGACAGTTCCCCGTCCAGAGCTTCCGGCGACAGTTCCCCGTCCAGAGCTTCTTGCGACAGTGCCCCGTCCAGAGCTTCCGGCGACAGTGCCCCGTCTAGAGATGGTCCAGAGCCTGCAGAGACGGCCCACAGTCCGGAGCCTGCAGAGACAGCCCACAGTCCGGAGCCTGCCGAGACGCTCCTCTGCCCTGAGTCTCCAGAGACGCTCCTCAGCCCTGAGCGAGAGTCGCCCACCAGCCGGGCGCAGCCAGAGTCGCCGGGCGCAGCCAGAGTCGCCCTCCAGTCCGGGGCCCGCTGCGAGGGTCCCCAGTCCGTGGTCGGCGGCAAGAGACCATGCTCTAGGGGAGCCATTAAAGTGGGGTGAGCCAGCGGTGGAGCGGGGTCTGCGTCCTGCTCCTGAGCCGCCACCACGGGTAGATGCCCACCCGGACCCTCCCCTATAGGTATAGGTTTTGCGGCCGGAGTCCGCACCTTTGGGGGGGTGTACTGTCACGCCCTGACCTTAGAGATCCTTTTATGTCTCTATTTTGGTTGGTCAGGGCGTGAGTTGGGGTGGGCATTCTATGTCCTTTTTTTCTATGTTTGATATTTCTTTGTTTCGGCCGGGTATGGCTCTCAATCAGGGACAGCTGTATATCGTTGTTGCTGATTGGTAGCCATACTTAGACAGCCTGTTTTCCTTTGGGTTTTGTGGGTGGTTATTTTCTGTTTATTCATTTGTTACCTGACAGAACTGTTTAGCTGTTGCACTTCGGTTTTTTGATTCAGTGTTCATTCAAATAAATTTCATGATGAGCACTAACCACGCTGCGCCTTGGTCTACTCTTTCAGACGGCCGTTACACCATGCTCGTTAAGTATGCCTTGCATTCTAAATAAATCAATGACATTGTCACCAGCAAAGCACCACCACACCATCACACCTCCTCCATGTTTCACAATGGGAACCACACATGCAGAGATCATCCGTTCACCTATTCTGCATCTCACAAAGACACAGAGGTTGGAACCAAACATCTCAAATTTGGACTCAGACTAAAGGACAGATTTCCACTGGTCTAATGTTCATTGCTCTTGTTTCTTTGCCAAAGCAAGTCTCTTCTTATTATTAGTGTCCTTTAGTAGTGGTTTCTTTATAGCAATTCGACCATGAAGGCCTGATTCATGCAGTCTCCTCTGTCTGTTACTTGAACTCTTTGAAGTATTTATTTGGGCTGCAATTTCTGAGGCTGGTAACTCTAATGAACTTATCCTCTGCAGCAGAGGTAACTCTGCGTCTTCCTTTCCTGTGGTGGGCCTCATGACAGCCAGTTTCATAATATCGCTTGATGGTTTTTGCAACTGCACTTGAAGAAACTTTCCAAGTTCTTTGAAGATCCTAAAAGATAAAATATATTTTGATTTGTTTAACACTTTTTGGTTACTACATGATTCCATATGTGTTATTTCATAGTTTTGATGTCTTCACTGTTATTCTACAATGTAGAAAATAGTGAAAATAAAGAAAAACCATTGAATGAGTAGATGTCCCCAAACTTTTGACTGGTACTGTATATGGTATAGAGATCCAGTGGAAAGACCTTACAGACCTGGGATCTATTTCACCTCTGGAATTAGATGGATCAAACGTCTCCACCTCTCCCTTCCCTCAGCCCTGGAAGCCGAGCCCAGTGGATGTAAGAAGACACCACACCCTGCAGGCTGCAGACAATCTCCAGGGCCATGCCATGGCTCTCCCACACTGCCGGCCAGCAAGCCACAGGATCCCGCCCCAGACTACAGACCCAGACCTAGGAGCCAGGGCCCAGAGTCCCAGCCCAGGAGCAGATGGAGGAGGCCTGGTTTTCCTGGCCCCATCCTGGGTGGGCATCGTGGCCACAGACTCAGACTCCCCAGGGGGAGAGTGGCAGGCGGGCCCTGCTGCAGCTGCCTCCAAAATTCAATCACGCACATTAACCACAGCCATTCATCCCCACTCAGACTCCATACAAAATGATTGCTTTGTACCAATAATGGTTAGCGCTACATTTAAAACAGGACGAGAGAGTGTGAAAAGCTGACTAAACTGGTATTCGTCAGTTTGCTATTTCTTTATATTGAAAGTTGTTTGCTGTACGAGCCCAAGTATTCCCTTAATATGGCAAAATGAAAGTTAGTTTCTATCAACAAAAAACATTAGTGCTCCTTTGGCGATATACTTGACATGCACAGACAGCACTTCTAATAATTCACTGCCTCCAGCTAAAAAAGGTCAACTATGAAAATGCAGACAATGTGAGAAAGGAGCTCTGTTCCGCTGCAGCTCAATGCTTATTGACGGCTGATGGATTTTCTGCATTTAGTCCAATTGTTTTCTCTGGAACACAATCTGCACATTGTTTATAGCTGGGCTTCAAAATAAAAGTCTCAGGCTTCGATGAACATGACTGTTTGCAACCCAACACCCATCTTTAATTGCAGTGAGGAAGAAGAGGAGGTTGTGATGGCTAGGTTAGTGAGGTGGGGGTGAATGGAGAGAAAGAAAGGAAAGGACAGGAAAAGAAAAGAAAAGAGATTTCACAAAAGATGGTGTCAGTCATGACAGACTGGACTGTCCCTGTGTGTCTGTGGTACAGTACCTGTAGACCTGAGACTATCCCAGGGTGGTGTCTGTGGTGCAGTACCTGTAGACTGGAGACGGTCCACGTGTGTCTGTGGTTCAGTACCTGTAGACTGGATACCGTCCCACTGTGTCTGTGTTGCAGTACCTGGAGACTGGAGACGTCCCAGGGTGGTGTCTGTGAGCAGTACCTGTAGACTGGAGACTCACCCAGCATGTCTGTGGTGTGGTACCCATAGACTGGAGACCGTCCCATTGTGTCTGTGGTGCAGTACCTGTAGACTGGAGACCGTCCCATTGTGTCTGTGGTGCAGTACCTGTAGACTGGAGACCGTCCCAGTGTGTCTGTGGTGCAGTACCTGTAGACTGGAGACCATCCCAGTATGTAGACTGGAGACCGTCCCAGTGTATCTTTGGTGCATAACCTGTAGACTGGAGACCGTCCCCCTGTGTATGTGCTGCAGTACCTGGAGACTGGATACCATCCCAGTATGTCTGTGATGCAGTACCTGTAGACTGGAGACCGTCCCAGTGTGTCTGTGGTGCAGTACCTGTAGACTGGAGACCGTCCCAGTGTGTCTTTGGTGCATAACCTGTAGACTGGAGACCGTCCCCCTGTGTATGTGCTGCAGTACCTGGAGACTGGATACTGTAAAAGGGTGGTGTCTGTGATCAGTAGCTGTAGACTGGAGACTCTCCCAGTGTGTCTATGGTGCAGTACCCATAAACTGGGTACTGCACACCAAACACCACCTACTTTCGCAGGGTGGTGTCTCTGATGCAGTAGCTGTAGACTGGAGTCCATCCCAGGGTGGTGTTTGGTGTGCAGTACCTGTAGACTGGAGACATCCCCAGTGTCTGTGATGCAGTGCCTGTAGACTAGAGGCCATCACAGTGTGTCTGTGGTGCAGTGCATGTAGAATGGAGACCGTCCCAGTGTGTCTGAAGTACAGTACCTGTACACTGGAGAACGTCCCAGTGTGTCTGTGGTGCAGTACATGTAGAATGGAGACCGCCCCAGTGTGTCTCTGGAACTGTACCAGTAGACTGGAGACCATCGCAGTGTGGTGTCTGTGGTGCAGTACCTGTAGACTGGAGACCGTCCCAGGGTGGTGTCTGGGGTGAAGTACCTGTAGATTCGAGTCCCTTCCTGTCCTCTTGACTGTGAGACTGTCTGTCTGTCTTTCGGCTGGAGTCCCTTCTGTTCCCGTGATTGTGAGACTAATGACCGTCCCAGGGTGGTTTCTGTGATGCAGACCTGTAGACTGGAGACCATCCCAGGGTGGTGTCTGGGGTGCTGTACCTGTAGACTGGAGACCATCCCAGGTTGGTGTCTGGGGTAGTGTACCTGTAGACTGGAGTCCGTCCCAGGGTGGTGTCTGGGGTAGTGTACCTGTAGACTGGAGACCGCCCCACGGGGGGCCAGCACAGAAAAAAAAAAAAATGAAATGTATGCATTCACTACTGTAAGTCGCTCTGGATAAGAGCGTCTGCTAAATGACTAAAATGTAAATGTAAATGTAGACTGGAGTCCGTCCCAGGGTGGTGTCTGGGGTGCTGTACCTGTAGACTGGAGTCCGTCCCAGGGTGGTGTCTGGGGTGCTGTACCTGTAGAATGAAGTCCGTTCCAGGGTGGTGTCTGGGGTGCTGTACCTGTAGACTGGAGTCCATCCCAGGGTGGTGTCTGGGTTGCTGTACCTGTAGACTGGAGTCCGTCCCAGGGTGGTGTCTGGGGTGCTGTACCTGTAGACTGGAGTCCGTCCCAGGGTGGTGTCTGGGGTGCTGTACCTGTAGAATGAAGTCCGTTCCAGGGTGGTGTCTGGGGTGCTGTACCTGTAGACTGGAGTCCATCCCAGGGTGGTGTCTGGGTTGCTGTACCTGTAGACTGGAGTCCGTCCCAGGGTGGTGTCTGGGGTGCTGTACCTGTAGACTGGAGTCCGTCCCAGGGTGGTGTCTGGGGTGCTGTACCTGTAGACTGAAGTCCGTCCCAGGGTGGTGTCTGGGGTGCTGTACCTGTAGACTGGAGTCCGTCCCAGGGTGGTGTCTGGGGTGCTGTACCTGTAGACTGGAGTCCGTCCCAGGGTGGTGTCTGGGGTGCTGTACCTGTAGACTGAAGTCCGTCCCAGGGTGGTGTCTGGGGTGCTGTACCTGTAGACTGGAGTCCGTCCCAGGGGATATTCCTCATCCACTACTAACCACACTTAAAGGAAACCATATGAGAACTATGAGCTTTGATGGGGATTTGTAATTGAGCTCACTATAAAATAATATGTCTGATGACTACACTGAGTTGTTAAAGTAGGCTAATGGGATACAGTAACTGAGATGAAATCCTGTGCAAGAAAGGACTATGACTGAATAGAAAAACATGTGACTGTACTGCGGTATCTGACTGTGTACTGTGCAGTACTGTCGTTATACTGTTCAGCAGGACAGGCTTTCAAAAGTATTGGACACCTCTGCAGTAATCTCTGGACATTGGATTTATATATTTCAAAGACCAGGACTGAGAATGACTTAACAAAATGTCACCCTCTCTAGATAGAGAGTCTCCGGATAGAGTTTACTCTGTGATGGTTTAGAAAGATTGTCTCCAAAACATAACCTTGTCTCTAATCTACTTTGGCCTGTGAGTAGAGTGGGCTTGATGTCAAGGTGGTCTTTCATGAACAGAGACAGGTCACACCTTGATTGGTTTCAACGTCTCTGAATTGACCATGACCGTGTAATAGAGGAGACCTACTTCCCGGTCCATGTGTTTTCATCTCTTGAATTCTCATAGGAATCAGGAGAGATGATCATCAGAGTTTAGCAGCAGTGTGATCTACAGTGGAGCGTTCGAGTCATGAACTCTCTGAACACTCTGCAGTCTGTGCTAGCAGCACTGACCTTCCGGCATTGTTCTCCAGGAAAAAAAGGAGATGGATCATCTTACCTTTTCAGGAAGATAGAAAAAAAACACTACAACCTAAAACTCTGGAACACAGGGGGAAAGGGGGGAGTAGTTTAGTGTGAGAGAGAGAGAGAAAGAAATATAGGGTGGAGTTAGAGAGCGAGAGAGGGGGTGAGATAGAGAGAGGGGATAGAGGGGAAAGAGATATACAGGTTAGAGAGAGAGAGAGAGAGAGAGAGAGAGAGAGATGGGGGGAGAGAGAGAGAGAAATAAGACAGGGTGGAGGGAGAAAGCGAGCCATGGGGGTGGAGATAGAGGGGAAAATGATATACAGGTTAGAGAGAGAGAGAGAGAGAGGGGGGGGGGGGGGAGAGAGAGAGAGAAATAAGACAGGGTGGAGGGAGAAAGCGAGCCAGGGGGTGGAGATAGAGAGAGAGATCGGATAGAGGGAAAGAGAGAGAGAGAGAGAAAGAGAGAGAAAGAGAGAGATGCCATGGCGTGCAAATCAGGGCCTTATATATGTCTTCCAACCTGTCCATCTATTGGCTGGAGTCCCTTCCTGTTCTCCTGATTGTGAGACTGTCTGTCTGTCTTTCGGCTGGAGTCCATTCCATCCCCGTGATTTTGAGACTAGTGTCTGAAGAATTACTGCACATCCTGTACTTATCCTGATCGTGTGTGTGTGTGTGTGTGTGTGTGTGTGTGTGTGTGTGTGTGTGTGTGTGTGTGTGTGTGTGTGTGTGTGTGTGTGTGTGTGTGTGTCCTGTTCTCATTATGTCCACTCCAATCTCAGCCATCAGACTACTGTCCAGGGACCACAGGTACCCACAGAGTGTAACCTGCTGTAACTCAATATATACATAATACACATGCTACTACTGCTACTACTACTACAACTACTACTATTACATCTACTACTACTATTGCTGCTGCTACTACTACATCTACAGCTACTACTACTACTACTGCCGCTGCTGCTACTACTACCTCTACTACTGCTACTATTACTACTACTACTACTACTACTACTAATGCTGCTGCTACTACTACTACTGCTGCTACTACTACCACTACTGCTGCTACTAGTACCTCTATTACTACTAGTACTACTACTGCTGCTGCTGCTGCTGCTACTACTACTACTACTACTACTACTACTACTACTACTACTACTACTACTACATTTTAAAAAGTTTAATTTCTTTTCAAATGTTAATAGTATATTTTTGACAAATCCTTTATTTTTTTTACATACAGATGTGTCTTGTTGCCACTCATAAAATAAATGAACTTAGTTCCTGCTGTACATTCATTTCCTCTCTCACTTCTTCAATGTAAAGCATGGAGAAGATCTTGTGTAACAACGTTCAGGTAACTGTAGCGAAATTAGCTACTTATCAAGGTTGAGTCTTTTTTTTTTCACCATTAATTTTACTTTTACTTGAGTAGGATATTTCAGTACTCTTTCCACCGCTGATGCACGTTCACATGCATGCACATACTTGGCACAACAGCAACAATTCCCTTCCATACCAGTGTGGTAAGAGTACCTCAATCATTCTCACAACAATGCCCTGAGTGATTTATGACAGAAATGATTACAATTGGTGCTAAATGCTATTAATAATCTTATAATGATCACCATCACTGTCATTGTCACCGGTGCCATTGTGAGGCCTGTCTCTCTGCCTCCTGGCTGTTTCTTGGGGATCCTTTGGTAAGCTGAGATCTTTCAGACACTAACATGATCTTATTACTCCTCCCCATACTGTATTTACTTATTTATTTTGCTCCTTTGCACCCCAGTATCTCTACTTGCACATTCATCTTCTGCACATCTATCACTCCAGTGTTTAATTGCTATATCGTAATTACCTCGCCACTATGGCCCATTTACTGCCTTACCTCCCTTATCTTACCTCATTGCACACACAGTATATATACTTTTTTTCTACTGTATTATTGACTATATGTTTGTTTATTCCATGTGTAACTCTGTGTTGTTGTATGTGTCAAACCTTGGCCAGGTCGCAGTTGTAAATGAGAACTTGTTCTCAACTAGCCTACCTGGTTAAATAAAGGTGAAATATATATTTTTTAAATTAGACGGATCAGGTATGTATGGGAAAGTGATACAGAGAGACACTTCTCCCCTAGATAAGGCGGTACAAGGTTCCAGTTTGCGCTGCAGGCGTATCCTGTTACTAATACTGATCTGTATCCTGTTACTAATACTGATCTGTATTCTGTTAATAATACTGATCTGTATCATGTTACCAATACTGATCTGCATCATGTTACAAATACTGATCTGTATCCTGTTAATAATACTGATCTATATCCTGTTTCTATTACTGATCTGTATCATGATACTATTACTGCTCTGTATCCTGTTACTAATACTGATCTGTATCCTGTTACTAATACTGATCTGTATCCTGTTACTAATACTGATCTGTATCCTGTTAATAATACTGATCTGTATCCTGTTACTAATACTGATCTGCTTTTCTTGCTGTGCCCCAAGGACCAGGAACATCAACTTCCACCCTCGCCCCCCGTCCCTCTTACTCCCTAGTTTTCTAGCTCCACCCAGTCCCCAGTCTCTCTCTCTCTCTCACACACACACACACACACACACACACACACACACACACACACACACACACACACACACACACACACACACACACACACACACACACACACACACACATACACACATACATACATACATACATACATACATACATACATACATACATACATACATACATACATACTGGAAACACTTATCTCCTTCACTAGCTTTAAGCACCAGCTGTCAGAGCAGCTCACAGATTACTGCATCTGTACATAGGCCATATATAATTTAGCCCAAACAACTACCTCTTCCCTTACTGTATTTATTTATTTATTTTGCTCCTTTGCACCCCATTATTTATATTTCTACTTTGCGCTTTCTTCCACTGCAAATCTACTATTCCAGAGTTTTACTTGCTATATTGTATTTACTTCGCCACCATGGCCTTTTTTGCCTTTACCTCCCTTATCTCACCTCATTTGCTCACTTTGTATATAGACTTATTTCTCTACTATACTATTGACTGTGGGTTTGTTTTACTCCATGTGTAACTCTGTGTTGTTGTATGTGTCAAAGTGCTTTTGTCACAGTATCCAACGAAGGTGGCGCCCCTCCTCGGTCGGGCGGCGCTCGGCGGTCGTCGTCGCCGGCCTATTAGCTGCCACCGATCTATGTTTCTGTGTCTTTTGGTTTTGTCTGTCTATCCCGCACCTGTTTCATGTCTGTCATTAGTGGGGGGTTATTTAGTGTGTATTTTCAGTTTGGGTTCTCGTGCGGGATTGTTTATTGTCCACTCAGGACAGTTGTGTGTGTGGCCTGTTTCGCTGGCCTGTGTCAGCTTTATTGCCGGGCTGCGCCCCGTGCGCTTTTTCCTCGTGTTTATTTTGGTAATGTGTTTTCCCTGGTGGACTTTATTGAGCGCCCTGTGCCTTTCGGCTATTGTGTTTTTTCCCGTTGCATTAAAACACTGTTGCTCCGGCCCTCTGTCTCCTGCGCCTGATTCCGCATCTCCACTGGTCCTAGAATTCCGTAACAGCTATGCTTTATCTTGGCCAGGTCGCAAATGTAAATGAGAACTTGTTCTCAACTTGCCTACCTGGTTAAATAAAGGTGAAATAAAATAAATAAATACATACCTACATACAGCACTGCAAACGTCTGCACAAACCCAACAGTCCCACACATCTTTCATGGACAAAAAAGAAAACACACAACATTGGAGCCCTAAGTACCACACATATCAAATGTTATTGGTTACATAAACATTGTTAGCAGATGTTAATGCGAGTGTAGCAAAATGCTTGTGCTTATAGTTCTGACAGTGAAGTAATATCTAACAAGTAGTCTAGCAGGTAGCCTAGTGGTTAGAGCATTGTGCCGGTAACCAAAAGGTTGCTGGATTGAATCCCTGAGCTGACAAGGTAAAAGTCTGTTGTTCTGCCTCTCAACAAGGCAGTTAACCCACTGTTCCCCGGTAAGCCAATGTAATAAGAATTTGTTCATAACTGACTTGCCTAGTTAAAAGAAATCTAACAACTACCTAATACACACAAATCTTAAGGGTGGAGTAAAAATGTGCACATATAAATATATGGCTGAGTGACATAGGCAACATGCAATAGATGGTATAAGATAAGTGGGGGAAAAAGTATTTGATCCCCTGCTGATTTTGTACGTTTGCCCACTTACAAAGAAATGATCAGTCTATCATTTTAATGGTAGGTTTATATGAACAGTGAGAGACAGAATAACAACAAAAAATTTCAAAAATGTTATAAATTGATTTGCATTTTAATGAGGGAAATAAGTATTTGACCCCTCTGCAAAACAAGACTTAGTACTTGGTGGCAAAACCCTTGTTGGCAATCACAGAGGTCTGACGTTTCTTGTAGTTGGCCACCAAGTTTGCACACATCTCAGGAGGGACTTTGTCCCACTCCTCTTTGCAGATCTTCTCCAAGTCATTAAGGTTTCGAGGCTGACGTTTGGCAACTCGAACCTTCAGCTCCCTCCACAGATTCTCTATGGGATTAAGGTCTGGAGACTGGAGACTGGCTAGGCCACTCCAGGACCTTAATGTGCTTCTTCTTGAGCCACTCCTTTGTTGCCTTGGCCGTGTGTTTTGGGTCATTGTCATGCTGGAATACCCATCCACGACCCATTTTTCAATGCCCTGGCTGAGGGAAGGAGGTTCTCACCCAAGATTTGACAGTACATGGCCCCGTCAAATGATGCGGTGAAGTTGTCCTGTCCCCTTAGCAGAAAAACACCCCCAAAGCATAAGGTTTCCACCTCCATGTTTGACGGTGGAGATGGTGTTCTTGGGGTCATAGGCAGCATTCTTCCTCCTCCAAACATGGCGAGTCGAGTTGATGCCAAAGAGCTCCATTTTGGTCTCATCTGACCACAACACTTTCACCAGTTGTCCTCTGAATCATTCAGATGTTCATTGGCAAACTTCAGACGGGCATGTATATGTATTCTTGAGCAGGGGGACCTTGCGGGCGCTGCAGAATTTCAGTCCTTCACAGCGTAGTGTGTTACCAATTGTTTTCTTGGTGACTGTGGTCCCAGCTGTCTTGAGATCATTGACAAGATCCTCCTGTGTAGTTCTGGGCTGATTCCTCACCATTCTCATGCTCATTGCAACTCCACGAGGTGAGATCTTGCATGGAGCCCCAGGCCGAGGGAGATTGACAGTTCTTTTGTGTTTCTTCCATTTGCGAATAATCACACCAAATGTTGTCACCTTCTCACCAAGCTACTTGGCGATGGTCTTGTACCCCATTCCAGCCTTGTGTAGGTCTACAATCTTGTCCCTGACATCCTTGGAGAGCTCTTTGGTCTTGGCCATGGTGGAGAGTTTGGAATCTGATTGATTGATTGCTTCTGTGGACAGGTGTCTTTTATACAGGTAACAAGCTGTGGTTAGGAGCACACCCTTTAAGAGTGTGCTCCTAATCTCAGCTCGTTACCTGTATAAAAGACACGTGGGAGCCAGAAATCTTTCTGATTGAGAGGGGGTCAAATACTTATTTCCCTCATTAAAATGCTAATCAATTTATTTTATTTTTGACATGCGTTTTTCTCAATATTTTTGTTGTTATTCTGTCTCTCACTGTTCAAATAAACCTACCATTAAAATTATAGACTGATCATTTCTTTGTCAGTGGGCAAATGTACAAAATCAGCAGCGGATCAAATAATTTTTCCCCCCACTGTATAGATGAGTAATGTAAGATAAAGTGACTAGTGATCCATTTATTAAAGTGGCCAATGATTTGAGTCTCTATGTAGGCAGCAGCCTCTTTGAGTTAATGATTGCTGTTTAGCAGTCTGATGGCCTTGATATAGAAGCTGTTTTTCAGTCTCCGTCCCAGCTTTGATGCACCTGTACTGACCTCGCCTTCTGGATGGTAGCGAGGTGAACAGGAAGTGGCTCGGGTGGTTGATGTCCTTGATGATCTTTTTTGGACTTCCTGTGACATCGGGTGCTGTAGGTGTCCTGGAGGTCAGGCAGTTTGCCCCCTGTGATGCATTGTGCAGACCGCACCACCCTCTGGAGAGCTTTGCGGTTGAGGGGGTGCAGTTGCCGTACCAGGCGGTGATACAATCCAACAGGATGCTCTTAATTGTGCATCTGTAAAAGTTTGTCAGGGTTTTAGGTAACAAGCCAAATTTCTTCAGCCTCCTGAGGTTGAAGAGGCGCTGTTGCGCCTTCTTCACCACACTGTCTGTGGGTGGACCATTTCAGTTTGTCTGTGATGTGTACGCCGAGGAACTTAAAACTTTCCACCTTCTCCATTGCCATGTAGCCTTAGAAATAAGGTTCATGAAATCAATAACTTGCTAACATCAAATAACATTCATATATTAGCCATTTCTGAGACTCACTTAGATAATTCATTTGATTATACATCAGTAGCAATACAATGATATAGTATTTATAGAAGAGACAGAAATGCTTATGGGGTAGTTGTGTGTTGCTGTACATATGTACAGCAATATCTCTGTAATGCTTAGAGAAGATTTTATGTCAAGTGTTGTGGTTGCAGGTTCACTTGGCACATTTAAAGCCTTTTCTTTTGGGGTGTTGCTATAGGCCACCAAGTGCTAACATTCAGTATCTAAATAATATGTCTGAAATGCTTGATAGTGTATGTGGGGACCTGAAAATGGAATGGTTTTCATCAAGCTGTCCGCTCAAGTGGAAGCTTCTTAATGTACCCAGTGCCTGTAATCTGGTTCAGGTTATTAATCAACCTACCAGGGAGTTTACAAACACTACAGGAACAGGAATATCCACATGTATTGATCACATTTTTAGTAATGCTGTAGAATTCTGTTCTAAAGCTATATCCATACCCATTGGATGCAGTGATCACAATATAGTGACTATATCCATGAAAGCCAAAGTTCCAACAGCTGGGCCTTAAATAGTGTATAAGAGATCATACAAAAGACTGCTGTGACTCTTATGTGGATGATGTTCAAAATATTTGTTGGTCTTATGTGATTAATGAGGAGCATCCAGACACTGCACTTGATGAATTAATGAAATTGCTTCTTCCAATTATTGATAAACATGCACCTGTTTAGAAACTGACTGTTAGAACTGTTAAGGCTCCATGGATTGATGAGGAATTGAAAAATTGTACGGTTGAAAGAGATGAGGCAAAAGGAGTGGCTAATAAGTCTGGCTGCACATCTGACTGGATAATTTACTGCAAATTGAGAAATTATGTGACTAAACTCAACAAAAAGAAAAATGAACTTTATTATGAAGCCAAGATCAATGAAATAAAGAATGATGGGAAAAAAATCTTTGGAGTACTTTAATTGAAATGATGGGCAGAAAGACAAATTCAACTCCATCTTTCATCGAATCAGATGGCTTATTCATCACAAAACCATTTGATGTTGGCAATTATTTTAATGATTATTTTAATGGCAAAGTGGGCAAACTTTGGCAGGAAATACCCACAACGAACAGTGAGCAATTGTATTCATACATAAAAAAAAACTAAGAATGAAACTAAAGCAGTGCATTTTGTAAAGTTAGTGTGGGAGAGGTGGAAAAATTATTGTTATCGATCAGTAATAACTGTAACGGTTGTCGTCGGGGATAGAGGACCAAAACGCAGCAGGAATGTGGATGCTCATCTTGTATTTATTTTTAAACAAAGAGAACACCAAAATAACAAAAACGAAGAACTCGCGAACAACAAAACAGTCTTGTCATGCTCACACAGACAAAACAAAAAACAATCTCCCACAACACCAAACCAAACAATTACCCATATATAGGACTCTCAATCAGAGGCAACGAGAAAGCACCTGCCTCAAATTGAGAGTCCAACCCCACATCAACCTAAACATAGAAATACAACAAACCAGAAAGAACATAGAAATACAAAACATAGAACATAGACCAAAACCCGGAAATAATAAATCAAACACCCTACTACATAAATCACCACCCCGAACCACATAAACAAAATACTCTCTGCCACGTCCTGACCAAACTACAATAACAAATAACCCTTTTACTGGTCAGGATGTCACAATAACAAACCTCCTGGCATTGACAACTTAGATGGAAAGCTACTGAGGATTGTAGCTGACTCACTCCTATCTGTCATATTTTTAATCTGAGCCTAGAGTAAAGTCTTTGTCCTCAGGCCTGGAGGGAAGCCAAGTTATTCTGATATCCAAGATCAGTAAAGTGGCCTTTCTGGTTCTAACAGCAGACCTGTAAGCTTTCTGCCAGCACTTAGCAAACTGTTGTAAAAACATTGTGTTTGACAAAATGCAATGCTATTTCTCTGTAAACAAATTAACAACAGACTTTCAGCATGTTTATAGAGAAGGGCACTCAACATGTACTGCACTGACACAAATGACTGATGATGAAATTGATAATAAGAAGATTGTGGGAGCTGTACTGTTAGATTTCAGTGCAGCCTTTGATATTATTGACCAAAACGTATGTGCTATGGCTTTTCAGCTTCTGCCGTATCGTGGATTCAGAGCTATCTATCTAATAAAACTCAAAGGGTTTTCTTTAACTTTTTAGTGGCAGCAGTATTTGGAAATTCAGATGAATGACGTGCCCAAATTAAACTGCCTGCTACTCGGGCCCAGAAGGTAGGATATGCATATCATTTGTAGATTTGAATAGAAAACACTCTTACGTTTCTAAAACTGTTTGAATGATGTCTGTGAGTATAACAGAACTCATATGGCAGGCAAAAACCTGAGAAAAATCCAAACCAGGAAGTGTGTAAATCTGAGGTTTGTAGTTTTTCAAGTGATTCTCTATCCAGTATACAATGACTTAGGGTTCATTTTGCACTTCCTAAGGCTTCCACTAGATGTCCCAACAGTCTTTAGAACGTTGTTTCATGCTTCTACTGTGAATAGGGAGAGAATAAGATCTCCTGGAAGTAGATGAGTGAGAAAATGACATGAGCTCAGTGGCGCACGCTCCCGTGAGTTAGCTGTGTTCCTTTTCTTTTTTGAAGACAAAGGAATCGTCCGGTTGGAATATTATGGAAGATTTATGATTAACCTGTTAGGGCTAGGGGGCAGTATTGACACGGCTGGATAAAAAACGTACCCGATTTAATCTGGTTACTACTCCTGCCCAGTAACTAGAATATGCATATAATTATTGGCTTTGGATAGAAAACA
This sequence comes from Salmo salar, assembly GCF_965601325.2. Taxonomy (NCBI): domain Eukaryota; kingdom Metazoa; phylum Chordata; class Actinopteri; order Salmoniformes; family Salmonidae; genus Salmo; species Salmo salar. The sequence continues at coordinate 99,215,582 of NC_138291.1, forward strand.
CTCCAAAGTTTCTAAAACTGTTTGAATGGTGTCTGTGAGTATAACAGAACTCAAATGGCAGGTCAAAACCTGAGAAGATTCTGTACAGGAAGTACCCCGTCTGACCATTTCTTGGCCTTCTTTGCCATCTCTATCCATTACAAAGGATCTCTGCTGTTACGTGACACTTCCTACGGCTGCCATAGGCTCTCAGAAGGCGGCAAAAAGCTGAATCTGACTATTTTACAGCATTGACTATTTTACAGCATTTTAAAGACAAGACTCTCCTTTATCTAACCACACTGTCCGATTTCAAAAAGGCTTTACAGCGAAAGCAAAACATTAGATTATGTCAGCAGAGTACCCAGCCAGAAATAATCAGACACCCATTTTTCAAGCTAGCATATAATGTCACAAAAAACAAAACCACAGCTAAATGCAGCACTAACCTTTGATGATCTTCATCAGATGACAACCCTAGGACATTATGTTATACAATACATGCATGTTTTGTTCAATCAAGTTCATATTTATATCAAAAACCAGCTTTTTACATTAGAATGTGACGTTCAGAACTAGCATTCCCACCGAACACTTCCAGGTGAATTTACTAAATTACTCACGATAAACGTTCACAAAAAACATAACAATTATTTTAAGAATTATAGATACAGAACTCCTTTGTGCAATCGAGGTGTCCGATTTTAAAATAGCTTTCGGTGAAAGCACATTTTGCAATATTCTGAGTACATAGCCCGGCATCACAGGGCTAGCTATTTAGACACCCAGCAAGTTTAGCCTTCACCAAACTCCGATTTACTATTAGAAAAGTTTGATTACCTTTGCTGTTCTTCGTCAGAATGCACTCCCAGGACTGCTACTTCAATAACAAATGTTGGTTTGGTTCAAAATAATCCATAGTTATATCCAAATAGCGGCGTTTTGTTCGTGCGTTCAAGACACTATCCGAAGTGTAAATAAGGGTCACGCGCATGACACATTTCGTGACAAAAAAATTGTAAATATTCCATTACCGTACTTCGAAGCATGTCAACCGCTGTTTAAAATCAATTTTTATGCCATTTTTCACGTAAAAAAGCGATAATATTCCGACCGGGAGTGGTGGTTTTCGTTCAAAGATAAAACATGGAGTCCACTCGTGCACGAGCCTGAGTCTCACAGTACTGTGACCAGCCACTAATTATATGCATATTCTAGTTTCTGGGCAGGAGTAATAATCAGATTAAATCGGGTACGTTTTTTATCCGGCTGTGAAAATACTGCCCCCTAGCCATAACAGGTTAACAAAGCATGTGTTGGCGTTACTTTAGATTGCAAACTGTCATGGTCAAAACATATAGATTCAATGGTTGTAAAGATGGGGAGAGGTCTAGCTGTAATAAGGACATGCTCTGCTTTTTTGACACCACACTCCAAAAAGCAAGTTCTGCAGGCTCTAGTTTTGTCTTATCTTGATTATTGTCCAGTCGTGTGGTCCAGTGCTGCAAGGAAAGACCTAGTTAAGCTGCAGCTGGCACAGAACAGACCGGCATGTTTTGCTCTTAATTGTAATCAGAGGGCTGATGTAAATACTGACCCTTTTCGTGTAAATCTTCTTCATTCTTCTGACCCCTGACCTTTCATTCAGCTCAGTTCAGCCACCTGCTTAACCTGCTACCTCCAACTACCCCAGAGATTCACCTGAGCAGGTAAACACCTATACCAATGAGTACATGCATTTGCACACACACACACACACACACACACACACACACACACACACACACACACACACACACACACACACACACACACACATACACATACACACACACACACACACACACACACAGTCTTATTAGCATGCCTTACTATCTGGTATCAATATGAAATCTTATTATCTGGTATCATTATGAAATCGTATTATCTGGTATTATGATGTAATGACATGTGCTGTGTTGTTTACAACAATTCCCTCACTTATTGCAATTCCTTACATCCAAATCACATTGAATCGCATGGAAATATTTTCTTGGTTGCGTGGTATTCTAGCCCCAGAACTAGAGTTAAAAGGAACTGGAACTTAACTTCAAAATGCCATTCGGACCGGGGACCTATCGACTGATGGACGTCCACCTCGTTGCTGCTGCTCCTCTCTGCCTGCTGTGGGACAAAGACCTACATCACAACGCTCTCTCTATAGCACTATTAAGGGGAAGGGCTTGTTTCCAATGTGTTAGTGTGACTCCAATTGTTGGCCATTACATGCTGTAATTGTATGTTTTGTGTCCCCCATGACAACAGACAACGGAGACACGCCGGACACAGTTGCATGTGGCTACACCTAACGCTACCAGGCCAGACATGTTGGGGGGAATGGATGGGAGTTTGAGTGAATGGGGTGGGAGGTTGGGGGAATTGATTTTATCTTTATTTAACTAGGCAAGTCAGTTAAGAACAAATTCCTATTTTCAATGACAGCCTAGGAACAGTGGGTTAACTACCTTGTTCAGGGGCAGAATGACAGATTTGTACCTTGTCAGCTCAGGGATTCAAACTTGCAACCTTTCAGTTACTAGTCCAACACTCTAACCACTAGGCTACCCAACCGCCCCATGGGGTGGGGTTTGAGGATGGAGGATCACTTATTTTTGCTTCTTTTCCTTTACATACTACATCTATTATTTTTTAACTCTATAATATAATGATCCAAACTTTGTATTGATGTACCTTTTTGTTGTTTTCTGTTTAAGTGGCAGCCCACAGGTGAATACAAACTGAATATGAAATTATATGAATTTGTATGTTATACCCATGACTCCCCCATAAAAAAAGACAAAGTAAATAAAAATGTGGTGGAAAGATAAAAGTTACATCTAGTTAACTGATTAACTCTGACAGACCAAATTATTTCACAAGACCACTTGGGTAAAACACATATCAAATGAAAGTAGTTCAGTTGTGCTTGATTCATCTTAGTTTGCAATTAGTGACTATTCCAACATCTCTATTGTAATAGAAAAACTAAATAATGTTCAGCTTCAGTATTTGACGTCTGCTCTTATGCCATGTCTAAATCATGTGCAACTTTAGTATTTGACATCTGTTCTTAACCCAGGTCTCTTATTCTCTGTGGTCAGTCACCATTCCAACTATTTACCTCTGTCCCCACCTTCATAAGTTTCATCCTTTACCTCTGTCCCTGTCACGTCCTGACCATAGAAGCTTTAATATTCTATGGTAGAGTAGGTCAGGGCGTGATGGGGTTGTGTCTAGTTTAGATTTTCTATGTTGTCATGTTCTTGTTTCTGTATTTCTATGTTGTTGTTTTTTGGGATGATCTCCAATTAGAGGCAGCTGGTCATCGTTGTCTCTAATTGGAGATCATACTTAAGTAGTTGTTTTTCCCACCTGGGTTTGTGGGAGATTGTATTTTGAGTAAGTGTATGTTGCACCTCTTCGTCACGGTTTGTTGGTTAGTTTATGAGTTTATTTGTATGTCTTGCATAGTTTCACAGTTAAAATAAAATGTGGAACGATACACACGCTGTGCCTTGGTCCCATTCTTCAGACAGCCGTGACAGAATCTCCCACCACCAATGGACCAAGCAGCGTGGTCAGGAGGACTGGACCTGGGAGGAAATCCTGGATGGGGCAGACCCTGGAAAAGGCCCGGGAAGTATCGTCGTCCAAAAGAGGAGATTGAAGCAGCGAGAGCAGATCGGCGAGGGACGAGTCGGAGAGCAAAGAGGAATATTGGGGTGAGTCAGAGTCCGTTGAGGAAATATTGGATAAAATGGAGGAGAGTGAACGGAGGGGAAATTTAGAGACGTTTGAGGAATTGTTGGATAAATTGGAGGAGAGTGAAGAGAGAGAGCTGTTGGTTTGACGTAGTATACACGTCATTCACCCTGAGGAGCGTGTTAGTCGTCCAATGCCACCTGTGTCAGCTTCCCGTACTCGTCCTGAGAAGTGTGTTAAAGTTCCGGTACAATTGAGGCCAGCTATATGCACCAGGTCTCCAGTGCGCCTTCACAGCCAAGTAAGTCCCGTGCCTCCTCCTCGCACTCGCCCTGAAGTGTGTGTCACCAGTCTGGGGCCACCTGTCCCGGCTCGACGCACTAGGCCTTCAGTGAGTCTCTCCAGTCCGGTGTGTCCTGTTCCTGCTCCCCGTACTCGCCCTGAGGTGCGTGTTACCAGTCTGGCGCCACCTGTGCCAGCCCCACGAATCAGGCCTCCAGTGCGCATTCCCAGTCCAGAGCTTCCGGCGACGGCCCGCAGTCCGGAGCCTCCTGAGGCGGCCCGCAGTCCGGAGCCTCCTGAGGCGGTCTGGAGCCTCCTGAGGCGGTCCACAGTCCGGAGCCTCCTGAGGCGGCCCGCAGTCCGGAGCCTCCGGCGATGAACCACGGTCCGGTTCCGACGACGATGATCCATGGTCCGGTGACACAAAAGCGGGGGGATCAGCGGGAGAAACGGGGGCTACGCCCCGAACCGGAGCCGCCTCCTATGATGTTGGATTCGCAGGAGGAGAGGGTTCGTCGTCCTGCACCCGAGCCACCTCCTATGCTGGCAGATAAGCAGGATGAGAGGGTTCTTCGTCCCGCACTAGAACCGCTTCCGATACATGAGGATCCGCGGGAGGAGAAGGTTCTTCGTCCTGCACCAGAGCCGCCACAGACATTAGACACCCACCCTTTTTTGTTCCATTTTTGTGTTAGATGTTTTGCGTTTGGAGTCCACACCTTTGGGGGGGGGGGGGGGGGGGTACTGTCACATCCTGACCATAGAAGCTTTTATTTTCTATGGTAGAGTAGGTCAGGGCGTGACGAGGGTGTGTCTAGTTTCGATTTTCTATGTTGTCATATTCTTTTTCTGTATTTCTATGTTGTTTTTTGGGATGATCTCCAATTAGAGGTAGCTGGTCATCATTGTCTCTAATTGTAGATCATACTTAAGTAGTTGTTTTTCCCACCTAGGTTTGTGGGAGATTGTATTTTGAGTAAGTGTATGTTGCACCTCTTCATCACAGTTTGTTGTTTTGTTTATGAGTTTATTTGTATGTCTTGCATAGTTTCACAGTTAAAATAAAATGTGGAACGATACACACGCGGCACCTTGGTCCCATTCTTCAGACAGCCGTGACAGTCCCCACCTTCATAAGTTTCGTCCTCTACCTCTGTCCCCACCTTCATAAGCTTCATCCTCTACCTCTGTCCCCACCTTCATAAGTTTCATCCTCTACCTCTGTCCCCACCTTCATAAGTTTCATCCTCTACCTCTGTCCCCACCTTCATAAGTTTCGTCCTCTACCTCTGTCCCCACCTTCATAAGCTTCATCCTCTACCTCTGTCCCCACCTTCATAAGTTTCATCCTCTACCTCTGTCCCCACCTTCATAAGTTTCATCCTCTACCTCTGTCCCCACCTTCATAAGCTTCATCCTCTACCTCTGTCCCCACCTTTATAAGTTTCATCCTCTACCTCTGTCCCCACCTTCATAAGTTTCATCCTCTCTACCTCTGTCCCCATCTTCATAAGTTTCATCCTCTCTACCTCCATATCCATCTTCACACGCTCCGCCGCCTCTTTCTTCCCATTTTCAAACTCCTCCCTCTCTGTCTCCTTCTCCCTATCTTTCCCTCTAATCTTCTCCTCCAATCCCTTCAACTCTTCTTTCATTTTCTTCATCTCCATCTTTGCCTTTTCTTCGACATGATTTTCTTTCTCTCCATCTTTCTTTTTAATCATCTCTCCTATTGTCATATTCTTCAGTCTCTCATCCACATCCAGTTTAAACCTTTCCACTATCTTATTCTTCTTCTCCAACATCTCTTTCTTCCTTTCCAATATTTCCAGCTTCTTACTCTTATTCTCTAGTTTCCCTTTCTGTCTATGCACGTACTTCTCCTTCATCACCCTCTGCTTCTCCTTCACCACATATCGCTGCTTGGCCACCACTGTCTCCTTCCTCTCTACCTTCTCCCTCTCTGCCTGGCGACCTCGGTCTCCATCCTCTCTTCCTCCTCTCTCCTGTTATTCAGAGCCTCATTTGTGTACTACACTCTCTTCAACAGCTCCTCCCTCTTTCTGGATCTTCTACAGCAGTTTATAGAGAACCTTCACAGTGTCTTCCTTCATCTCCATACTCTCTATCGCTCTCTCTCCATTTCCCTCCTCCAGCCCTCTTGCTCCATCCGAGGAGCGGACTGGGAAAGCAAATGTGAATTAGAGTATGAATGAAGGTTCAACTGTAGGGGTTAGTGGTAACTTTGAAGGTATATGGGGGGTGGGAGTGATGTGATGAGCTGATCTGGGGAATCCCAGGTCTGGGAGAAGAATATCTAGCAAAATGTGATCTGCTTAATCAGAGGGCTGCTGGCAGGAATATCTCCAGTGACACCTCTCATTGTGCCTTGGAGCACTGAACCCCTAGACTGCTCCAGGAGCGCTGCTCTGGGGCTGACTCTCTCTCAGTATATGTTTAGCTGGGTTAGGTACTGGGAAAGCAATACTCATGGGTGTGAATAATACTCCTGGGTGTCTTTCAGGCCTATAGGTCACAGAGGTTTGCACTCTGCTCTGTTCCAAGTGTTCAGCAGAAGTTACTGAGAAATTGTATTAATTTGCGCAACAATCTGAATTGTTGGGTATGTTGTCATGATAACCACATTGTAACGAGCGTCATATAGAGGGGACCAAAACGCAGTGTGTTGAGTGCTCATGATGAATTTATTAACTCAAAACACTAATAACAAAATAACAAAAGGAAACGATCAATTTACAGTTCTGTCAGGTACAAAGACTAAACAGAATGCAACTACCCACAAAAACCCAGGAAGAAAAACCCCTACTTAAATATGATCTCCAATCAGAGGCAACGAGGACCAGCTGCCTCCAATTGGAGATCAACCCCCCAAAAAAACATAGAAATAGAAAACCTAGAACTAAACATAGAAATAGAAAAACACAAAACACCCACTGTCATGCCCTGACCTACTCTACTATAGAAAATGACATCTTACTAGGGTCATGACGTGACACACATTTTGATTCTCCAGAATGATGGTGCCAGAGCTCCAGTATTGTCATATCGGTGCCTAGGTTTATTGTGCTGACCTAGTGCCGATGTAACTGACTAGACTGGAGTGGACTGAATAGAATCATTTTACTAAAGTTCCCTCACAGGAAAAATTAATTCTACTTAGTCCAGTGTAATCTGGTTTAGTCGAGGCTAGTCTAGTCCAGTCTAGCCAGTTAAAATGAATCTCCATTTATCTTAACATGATTTACAGTAAAACAGACAGTCAGATTTAATGAGAAATGTCAACATTCAACATATGGGAAGTTGTATAACACAAATTACAGCTACATTGTTTATAAAAACTGCCCATCAAAATACCCTCCAATTTGGCTACTTAATTATAGATTATTTATGAGGGCAAACTCATAGCATACTGTAGGATGTTGTCCGTTGTCTTCTCTCTTGTTTTGCTGGTCGTGAAGTTTAATTTTTTTTTTAAATAAATAAATAAGTGAAAGGTCTCGCAGTAGGCCCCTCTAGCTTAGCACCTCCCTTCCCCAGGCCCGTAAGTATCTACACTTCTGGGTGTCATTCAGGCCAATAGGTTGATGATAGATTTGCTTGTGCTCTGCTCCAAGTGTTCAGCATATTTTAGAATTTTTTTCAAACAAGTCATTTTTTTCATTTCACTAAACCAATTTGGACTATTTTGTGTATGTCCATTACAAAACATCTAAATAAATATCCATTTAAATTACAGGTTGTAATGCATCAAAGTAGGAAAAACGCCCAGGGGGGATGAATACTTTTCCAAGGCACTGTAGCTAGCTAACTATCTAATATGAAGTTAGCAAACTGAAGATATTTATTTCACCAGTATGTTAACTTAGCTAACTTGCGAACAATACGTTAGCAGCTCATTTGAGTTAGCCTGCTAATAATACATCGTTTTTGATCACTTTCAAAATGCTGTATATTTACTTACCTGAATGGGCTCCAGAGTGGCGTAGCGGTCTAAGGCACTGAATCTCAGTGCAAGAGGCGTCACTACAGTCCCTGGTTCTAACCAAGGCTGTATCACATCTGGCTGTGATTGGGAGTCTCATAGAGCGGTGCACAATTGGCCAAGCTTCGTCCGGGTTTGGCCAGGGTAGGCCGTCATTGTAAGTAATAATTTGTTCTTAACTGACTTGCCAGTTAAATAAAAGGTAAAATAAATAGTTTCTCCAACTGCCTCCATTTTCTGGGTCCTTAGGAAAACGAAATAATGGCATTCTTCCCAGAAGTTTCCGGTGGTAGCAAAACACAGCCAGCCATGTGAACAATTGGAGGACATCCAACATGGTGCCTGGTGTGGTTGCTTGGTGATTTGTGACACAACTGCAAGGCCTCTATACAGTAGGATATCTGTGGTCTAAGCCTACTGAGCTCTTACAGTATACTACCCAATGTGGACTGCCATTTCATCAAAGTATACACCCTCATCAAATATGCTAATAAATAATTGCTTCTCTTCAGTTTGTCTACATGAAGTGAATTCTCAGTTGATCAAAGACATGCTTGTCTGCTATTACACATCTGTTCAGTGGGTGTATATCTCTCTCTTCAGAATGACAATTAAGAGAGATGTTGTACAGTGCAAAACAACCTAAATAAAAACCATCACTTCATATCCCTCCCTCTCTCCCTCCTCTGTCTCATGCAGCTTGATCACACTCTCCCTCTCTCTCATGCAGCATGATCATACTCTCCTGTTCTCTCTCCCTCGCTCTCTCTCTTTCCCTCCTCTCTCTAATGCAGCTTGATCACACTCCCCCTCTCTCTCATGCAGCTTGATCACACCCTCCCTCCCTCCCTCCCTCCCTCCCTCCCTCCCTCCCTCCCTCCCTCCCTCCCTCCCTCCCTCCCTCCCTCCCTCCCTCCCTCCCTCCAAACCCTTGTATCTCATCCTGATTCTGTCAACACTGAGCTTCCCAGAAACAGCCAGTTGACAACCTGCCACTCCACCCCCCCCCTCCAACCCCCACCCCAACCCCACCCCGTGACCTGCCCTGGAGAGACAGAGGGCCTTACTATTAGAGAGCATTTCTCACATTCCTGCCCTGTTATCTTAAACCTGTTGGTTTCCTTTTTTGTCTGTCTGTCTGTGGGCCGGACCCGAATGAGCATGCACTCTTCACAGCTTTGCTGAATGAAGTTGTCAGGGCCGTGCAGAACAGGATTCCACGTCTTGGCTCCGACCCAGCGCACGCCACTCTCACCTGCACAAATAGTCATTAGGGCTGACCCCCCCCAATTTCCCCACGCGCCCAACTGTTCTTCTCCGTCAACACTCCTAATCCAGCAGCCTAAAAGCACTTCACCACTCTAAGCCGACCTGCTTTCACAACCTCAAGTGCTTTTCATGCCAAATGAAAGTTCTAAGGACAGATGCTGCTGTAATATGAGAGACCTCTTGTTTCTTCTTGTTGGTTAGTGTCAGGGGATTAAAAAAACTGGATGAGAACAGCATGTACAGTCAGGTTATTAACAGCAGTTTACCTGCATGCAGGTATACACACATAGACACACATGCAAGCAGACACACACACGCGCACACACACCAATCTATTAGTCTACAGCAGGTAGACATCGTGTCCCTCTATCCATCAGCCACCTGACAAACTGACTGACATCTGCTGGAGGAGGTAACCTGTTAAGGGCCCACACTGACTGACTTCTGCTGGAGGAGGTAACCTGTTAAGGGCCCACACTGACTGACTTCTGCTGGAGGAGGTAACCTGTTAAGGGCCCACACTGACTGACTTCTGCTGGAGGAGGTAACCTGTTAAGGGCCCACACTGACTGACTTCTGCTGGAGGAGGTAACCTGTGATGGGTACACACTGGATGCATACACACACACACGCACGCACACACACACACACACACACACACACACACACACACACACCCTTATCAACAATGCATTTCAAGAAATAGAGTTAAGAAAATATTTGCTAAATAAACTGAAGTAAAAAAAAAAAGAAACGAACACAATACGATTACATTAAAATAACGAGGTTATATAAAGCGGGTACCGGTACCGAGTCAATGTGCGGGGGTACAGGTTAGTCAAGGTAATTTGTACATGTAGGTCGGGGTAAAGGCTACGACTAACCGGTATTATTTATTCATATCACATTCAGTAAAGGCTACGACTAACCGGTATTATTTATTCATTTCACATTCAGTAAAGGCTACGACTAACCGGTATTATTTATTCATTTCACATTCAGTAAAGGCTACGACTAACCGGTATTATTTATTCATTTCACATTCAGTAAAGGCTACGACTAACCGGTATTATTTATTCATATCACATTCAGTAAAGGCTACGACTAACCGGTATTATTTATTCATATCACATTCAGTAAAGGCTACGACTAACCGGTATTATTTATTCATTTCACATTCAGTAAAGGCTACGACTAACCGGTATTATTTATTCATTTCACATTCAGTAAAGGCTACGACTAACCGGTATTATTTATTCATATCACATTCAGTAAAGGCTACGACTAACCGGTATTATTTATTCATATCACATTCAGTAAAGGCTACGACTAACCGGTATTATTTATTCATTTCACATTCAGTAAAGGCTACGACTAACCGGTATTATTTATTCATTTCACATTCAGTAAAGGCTACGACTAACCGGTATTATTTATTCATTTCACATTCAGTAAAGGCTATGACCATCAGGCATTATTTACTCATATCAGGTTCAGTAAGGCTATGACTAGGACAAAAAGGCTTCTCAACAGTTTTTATGCCCAAGCCATAAGACTCCTGAACAGGTAATCAAATGGCTACCCGGACTATTTGCATTGTGTGCCCCCCCCCTCTTTTTACGCTGCTGCTACTCTCTGTTTATCATATATGCATAGTCACTTTAACTATACATTCATGTACATACTACCTCAATTGGGCCGACCAACCAGTGCTCCCACACATTGGCTAATCGGGATATCTGCATTGTGTCCCACCCACCACCCACCACCTGCCAACCTCTCTTTTACGCTACTGCTACTCTCTGTTCATCATATATGCATAGTCACTTTAACCATATCTACATGTACACACTACCTCAATCAGCCTGACTAACCGGTGTCTGTATGTAGCCTCACTTCTGTATATAGCCTCGCTACTGTTATTTTTCACTGTCTTTTTACTGTTGTTTTTATTTCTTTACTTACCTATTGTTCACCTAATACCTTTTTTGCACTATTGGTTAGAGCCTGTAAGTAGACATTTCACTGTAAGGTCTACACCTGTTGTATTCAGCGCACGTGACAAATAAACTTTGATTTGATTTGACTAACCGGTATTATTTATTCATATCATGTTCAGTAAAGGCTACGACTAACCGGTATTATTTATTCATATCACGTTCAGTAAAGGCTACAACTAACCAGTATTATTTATTCATATAAAATAAAATAAAATGTTATTGGTCACATACACATATGTAGAAGAAGTTATTGCAGGTGTAGCGAAATCCTTGTGTTACCTAGCTCCAAGCTCCAGTAATATCTAACAATTCACAACTACAGTGAGGGAAAAAAGTATTTGATCATCTGCTGATTTTGTACGTTTGCCCACTGACAAAGAAATTATCGGTCTATAATTTTAATGGTAGGTTTATTTGAACAGTGAGAGACAACAAAAATATCCAGGAAAATGCATGTTAAAAATGTTATAAATTGATTTGCATTTTAATGAGGGAAATAAGTATTTGACCCCCTCTCAATCAGAAAGATTTCTGGCTCCCAGGTGTCTTTTATACAGGTAACGAGCTGAGATTAGGAGCACACTCTTAAAGGGAGTGCTCCTAATCTCAGCTTGTTACCTGTATAAAAGACACCTGTCCACAGAAGCAATCAATCTATCAGATTCCAAACTCTCCATGTCAGGGTCAAGACTGTAGACCTACACAATGCTGGAATGGGCTACAAGACCATCGCCAAGTAGCTTGATGAGAAGGTGACAACATTTGGTGTGATTATTCGCAAATGGAAGAAATACAAAAGAACTGTCAATCTCCCTCGGCCTGGGGCTCCATGCAAGATCTCACCTCGTGGAGTTGCAATGATCATGAGAACGGTGAGGAATCAGCCCAGAACTACACGGGAGGATCTTGTCAATGATCTCAAGGCAGCTGGGACCATAGTCACCAAGAAAACAATTGGTAACACACTACGCCGTGAAGGACTGAAATCTTGCAGCGCCCGCAAGGTCCCCCTGCTCAAGAAAGCACATATACATGCCCGTCTGAAGTTTGCCAATGAACATCTGAATGATTCAGAGGACAACTGGGTGAAAGTGTTGTGGTCGGATGAGACCAAAATGGAGCTCTTTGGCATCAACTCAACTGTTTAGAGGAGGAGGAATGCTGCCTATGACCCCAAGCACACCATCCCCACCGTCAAACATGGAGGTGGAAACATTATGCTTTGGGGGTGTTTTTCTGCTAAGGGGACAGGACAACTTCACCGCATCAAAGGGACGATGGACGGGGCCATGTACCATCAAATCTTGGGTGAGAACCTCCTTCCCTCAGCCAGGGCATTGAAAATGGGTCGTGGATGGGTATTCCAGCATGACAATGACCCAAAACACATAGCCGAGGCAACAAAGGAGTGGCTCAAGAAGAAGCACATTAAGGTCCTGGAGTGGCCTAGCCAGTCTCCGGACCTTAATCCCATAGAAAATCTGTGGAGGGAGCTGAAGGTTCGAGTTGCCAAACGTCAGCCTCGAAACCTTAATGACTTGGAGAAAATCTGCAAAGAGGAGTGCGACAAAATCCCTCTTGAGATGTGTGCAAACCTGGTGGCCAACTACAAGAAACATCTGACCTCTGTGATTGCCAACAAGGGTATTGCCAGCAAGTACTAAGTCATGTTTTGCAGAGGGGTCAAATACTTATTTACCTCATTAAAATGCTAATCAATTTATGACATTCTGGATTTTTTTGTTGTTATTCTGTCTCTCACTGTTCAAATAAACCTACCATTAAAATTATAGACTGATCATTTCTTTGTCAGTGGGCAAACATACAAAATCAGCAGGGGATCAAATACTTTTTTCCCTCACTGTATACACACAAATCCAAAAGTAAAATAACAGAATTAAGAAATATCTAAATATTAGGACTAGCAATGTGGAGTGGCATTGACTAAAATACAGTAGAATAGAATACAGTATATACATATGAAATGAGTAAAGCAGCATGTAAACATTATTAAAGTGATCAGTGATTCCATGTCTATGTATATAGGTCAGCAGCCTCTAAGGTGCAGGGTTGAGTGACCGGGTGGTAGCCAGCTAGTGACGGCTTTTTTAACAGTCTGATGGCCTTGAGATAGAAGCTGTTTTTCAGTCTCTCTGTCCCAGCTTTGATGGACTTGTACTGACCTTGCCTTATAGATGATAGCAGGGTGAACAGGCCGTGGCTCAGGTGGTTGATGTCCTTGATGATCTTTTTGGTCTCCCTGTGACATTGGGTGCTGAAGATGTCCGGGAGGGCAGGTAGTTCGCCCCCAGTGATGAATTTGGGCAGACCACACCACCCTCTGGACCGCCCCGCAGGGCGGTGCAGTTGCTGTACCAGACGGCGATATAGCCCAACAGGATGCTCACAATTGTGCATCTGTAAAAGTTTGTGAGGGTCTTAGGGGCAAAGCCAAATTTCTTCAGCTTCCTGAGGGTTCCCGAGTGGCGCAGCGGTCTAAGGCACTGCATCTCAGTGCAAGAGTTGTCACTACAGTCCCTGGTTTGAATACAGGCTGTATCACATCTGGCTGTGATTGGGAGTCCCATAGGGCAGCACACAATTTGCCAGTGTTGTCTGGGTTTGGTCGGTGTAGGACGTCATTGTAAATAAGAAATTGTTCTTAACTGACTTGCCTAGTAAAATAAATAAAAATGTAAAAAGGTTGAAGAGGTGCTGTTGTGCCTTCTTTTCCACACTGTCTGTGTCGGTGGACCATTTCAGATTATCAGTGATGTGTACACAGAGGAACTCGAAGCTTTCCACCTTCTCCACTAAAGTCCCTCTGTTTAACCCTGAAATCCACAATCAGCTCCTTCATTTTGATGACCTTAAGGGAGAGGTTAAAATGTATGGCACCACTCTGCCAGGGCCCACACCTCCTCCCTGTAGGCTGTCTCGTCATTGTTGTTAATCAGGCCTACTATGGTTGTGTCGTTGTCACGTCCTGACCATAGTAAGATGTTATTTTCTATGGTAGAGTAGGTCAGGGTGTGACAGGGGGTGTTTTGTGTTTTTCTATGTTTTGTATATCTATGTTTAGGTTATAGTTTTTCTATTTCTATGTTGTTTTTTTGGGATGATCTCCAACTAGAGGCAGCTGGTCCTCGTTGTCTCTAATTGGAGATCATACTTAAGTAGGGTTTTTTTCCACCTGTGTTTGTGGGTAGTTGTCTTCTGTTTAGTTTTCTGTACCTGACAGAACTGTGCGCTTTCGTTTTCTCTTTGTTATTTTTTTTCTTTAGTGTTCTGAGTTTAAATAAATATTCATCATGAGCAATCAACACGCTGCGCTTTGGTCCCCTCTCTACGACAGCCGTTACAGTCGTCTGCAAAGTTGATGATTGAGTTGGAGGTGTGTGTGGCCACGCAGTCATGGGTGAACAGGGAGTATAGGAGGGGGCTGAGGACGCACCCTTGTGGGGCCCCAGTGTTGAGGATCAGTGAAGTGGACGTGTTGTTTCCTACCTTCACCACCTGGGGGTGGGCGTCAGGAAGTCCAGGACCCCGTCGGACAGGGCGAGGTTCAGACCCAGGGCCCCGAGCTTGATGATGAGCTTGGAGGGTACTATTTGTATTTGTATTTATTATGGATCCCCATTAGCTGCTGCCAAAGCAGCAGCTACTCTTCCTGGGCTCCAGCCAAATTAAGGCAGTTTATACAATTTTAAAACATTACAATACATTCACAGATTTCACAATACACTGTGTGTCCTCAGGCCCCTCCTCCACCACTACCACATATCTACAGTACTAAATCCATGTTTATGTAGAGTGTGTATCTTATCGTGTGTGTGTGTGTATGCATGTGTCTGTGCCAATGTTTGTGTTGCTTCACAGTCCCCGCTGTTCCATAAGGTTTCTATTATCTGTTTTTTACATTTAATTGTATTGCTTGCGTCAGTTACATGATGTGGAATAGAGTTCCATGTAGTGATGGCTCTATGTTGTACTGTGTGCCTCCCATAGTCTGTTCTGGACTTAAGGACTGTGAAGATACCTCTTTTGGCATGTCTTGTGGGGTATGCATGGGTGTCCGAGCTGTGTGCCGGTAGTTTAGACAGACAGCTCGGTGCATTCAACATGTCAATACCTCTCATAAATACAAGCAGTGATGAAGTCAATCTCTCCTCCACTTTAAGCCATGTGAGATTGACATGCATATTATTAATATTAGCTTTCTGTGTACATCCAAGGGCCAGCCGTGCTGGCACCTGACCACACTACTGAACAGTAGTCCAGGTGCGACAAAACTAGGGCCTGTAGGACCTGCCTTGTTCATAGTGTTGTTAAGAAGGCAGAACATTGCTTTGTTATAGACAGACTTCTCCCCATCGTAGCTACTCCTTCATTAATATTTTTTTACCATGACAGTTTACAATCTAGTGTTACTCCAAGCAGTTTAGTCATCTCAACTTGCTAAATTTCCACATTATTTATTACAAGATTTAGTTAAGGTTTAGGGTTTAGTGAGTGTTTTGTTCCAAATACAATGCTTTTAGTTTTAGAAATATGTAGTGTTAACTTATTCCTTGCCACCCACTCTGAAACTAACTGCAGCTCTTTGATGAGTGTTGCAAACATTTCAGTTGCTGTAGTAGCTGACGTGTATAGTGTTGAGTCATCCACATAGACAGAAACTCTAACTTTACTCAAATTCAGTGGCATATCGTTAGTAAAAATTGTAAAATGGCGTTGACGGCTGAGCTATAGTCAATGAATCCCATTCTTACATAGGTATTCTACTTATCTATGTGGGATCGAGAAGCGTGCAGAGCAATAGCGATTGCATCATCTGTGTATCTATTGGGGTGGTAAGCAAATTGAAGTGGGTCTAGGGTGTCAGGTAAGGTAGAGGTGATATGATCCTTAATTACCCACTCAAAGCACTTCATGATGACAGAAGTTAGTACTACGGGCGATAGTCATTTAGTTCAGTACCTTTGCTTTCTTGGGTACAGGAACAATGGTGGACATCTTGAAGCATGTGGGGACAGCAGATTGGGATAAGGAGAGATTGAATATGTCTGTAAATACACCAGCCAGAAGTTCTGCGCATGCTCTGAGGACACGGCTAGGGATGTTGTCTGGGCAGCCTTGCGAGGGTTGGGCCGGCAGCCTATCACGTTCAGTAAAGGCTACGACTAACTAGTATAATTTATTCATATCACATTCAGTAAAGGCTATGACTGACCGGAATTATTTAATCATATCACATTTAGTAAAGGCTACAACTAACCGGCATTATTAATTCATATCATGTTCAGTAAAGGCTATGACTAATCGACAGGTTTTGTCTGTTGCATTACAATGTGCTTCTTTTGGCTCCCGCTGTACCTTTCACTCTTCCTGTTGTCTCTGCGGTTTCTTGTCATTCTCAGTATTTATTATTGTCCTTTGTGTGTAACCCAGCAGTAACACAGGTGTCCTGTCATTCTCAGGATGAGTGTGTAACCCAGCAGTAACACAGGTGTCCTGTCATTCTCAGGATGAGTGTGTAACCCAGCAGTAACACAGGTGTCCTGTCATTCTCAGGATGAGTGTGTAACCCAGCAGTAACACTAGTGTCCTGTCATTCTCAGGATGAGTGTGTAACCCAGCAATAACACAGGTGTCCTGTCATTCTCAGGATGAGTGTGTAACCCAGCAGTAACACAGGTGTCCTGTCATTCTCAGGATGAGTGTGTAACCCAGCAGTAACACAGGTGTCCTGTCATTCTCAGGATGAGTGTGTAACCCAGCAATAACACAGGTGTCCCGTTCTGTCTTAGGTGTGTAGCCATAGTCATGAGAATGCTGCTATCCGAGACATAGACACACTCACCGGAGTGTCAACGAGAGTTCATCCTAGCTGAAGAGAAAGTCTGCCAGACTAGTCATGCCTGAACATACTTCAACAGGAAGCCTCTCCAATATTGTCTGACAGCCAGGATGCTGTTATATGTGCTACAGCAGTGCCTGATAGAGTTGAAAAAGAGATTGAAAGAGAGAGAGGTCTGCCAACAAACATACCCAACAGGACCTATTGGCTGAACAAATACTTGTTTTTCCTTGACGTTATATACTTTGTCTCTGAAAGACGTTTGATAGAGCTATTGGACAAGGACAACCATACCTACTCTCACAGAAACATAGTGTGATCAGTATAACGTAGAGGCTTAGTGAAATGCCACAAAGCAGGACTACATTTATTTTCAGATGTCAATCAACACACTGGAAGCCATCATATGGTGTTTCTTTCAGCCCAGTCCTACCATAGTGTAGCCCAGTCCTACCATATTCGTGGCCAATTTTGTGTAAAACACATCTCATTGACTTAGAAATCCCTAGGATTACAAATTCCCCTTTACGCACCTTGCGAAGAGGACAATTCATTTTTGGATGAAAGAGCCAGGAATCTAAACAAGCTTGGATTCAACCCAATTGCACTCTGTTGACAATCCAGCTTTTAAAGGTGATGTTCCCGTGTTCGCAGAGATCGAATTCACGGTAAACACTTGATATGTCAGCACAAATGGAAATGACCTTTAAATGTCAAGCATGCTAGAACGCGGAATCAGATTGAATCCCAGCCTACAGCCACATAGAGTGAGCGGGTCAATGTGTGATGGCCTGCATGCGGTTTACAGGTGTCATCTTCTTCTGCTGGCTAGCTATGCTGCAACCACATCCTAACAACACAGCTAACATTAGACATCTCTTTTAGAAAGGAACCCATGGCACATTATGCCAGTTAAGTGGAGCTCACATTGAAAGAGTCAATGGATCATAAGGCTTATCCACTGCCACCTCCTCTCTGTCCCTCATTGCAGTCCTGTTCCCCTGGTGGGGTTTCAATATGTCCCTTCAGACCCTGGAAGTCTTCCCAATGCTGAAAGCCAAACTAGTCTGGGGTTCTGGGTCTGGGCTATGGTGCCCAGACCTGGCCAGTCAAGGGCCCTATCCCTCAGGTGCCAGTCAGGCCTGGGCCTGGGGCAAGAAGGTGCTAAATTAGAGGGGCTTACTGCGAGCTTGGGGAGCGGGTTGAAGTGAGGGGGCCGCTAATGCCTCCTCTCTTGGAGAAGAGGAATGTCAGGCCAGGGCCGGGTAGTGGAGGGGAGGTGGCCCATGCCAGGCCAGGGCTGGGTAGTGGAGGGGAGGTTGCCCATGCCAGGCCAGGGCCGGGTAGTGGAGGGGAGGTGGCCCATGCCAGGCCAGGGCTGGGTACTGGAGGGGAGGTGGCCCTGGCTAGGCAGATTGGAACCAGGCTGTGGCCTCAGCATGTAGACCATTAGAAGATTAACTCAGCACTTAATTTATTAAACACTGAACACATCTATCATCTGGTAACACACACACATGCACGCGTACACACACACACGCAGTGGTGGAAAAAGTACTTCATTGTCATTCTTGAGTAAATTTAAAGTTATGGACCTTAATAGAAAACGACTCAAGTAAAAGTAAAAGTCACTCAGTAAAATACTACTTGAGTAAAAGTCTAAAAGCATCTGGTTTTAAGAGTACTTAAGTACAGTGGTGGGGAAAAGTATTAAATTGTCATAGTTGAGTAAAACTTAAAAGTTAAAGTAAATGCTATACATCAAATTCATTATATTAAACAAACCAGACAACACCATTTATTTTCAGACAGCCAGGGGTACACTCCAACACTCAGATATCATTTACATGATTTGTTTTTAGTGAGTCTGCCAGATCAGAAGCAGTAGGGATGACAAGGCGTTAAATTGATAGGCGTGTGCATTGGACCATATTGCTGTCCTGCCTGAATATTCAAAACGTAACTAGCACTTTTGGGTGTCAGGGAAAATGTATGGAGTAAAAAGTACATATTTTCTTTAGGAATGTAGTGAAGTAAAAGTATCAAATATATAAATAGTAAAGTATAGCTACCCCAAAAAACTACTTAAGTAGTACTTACTTACTTAACACCACTGCATGCACACACACACACACACACACACACACACACACACACACACACACACACACACACACACACACACACACACACACACACACATTTCCTAAACACTTTATTCTTCATGAGCACCAGGGCTCTGTATGAGCTTTCATCAATCAACCTCTCATCACGCCACCAATACCTATTCTCAATGGATCACAACCAACTAGTTACACCATAAAATGCATGCAGTAAACTGAGTTATTATATTGTAGATGTGTCATTCATAGGACTAACATTCATCATGGCTACTGTATAGTGGGGGAAAACAGTATTAGTTCTCCTGAAATGGTCCCCACACCCCAGCAGGCTAATCCAACTTCCCCCTGGCTGGTCTGCATGATCAGGGATGTCTGCTCTTTCTCTTCCTCCCTTCTCACGACAATGGAGGGGTGAGGAGAGGGAAGAGTGGAGAACGAAGAGATCTGCTTGTGAAAATAAACATGTTAAATAAACACTCTGCATGTCCGTATCGAGTTACAGTGGTGTAACGACGAGGAGAGGCGAGAAGGGAACTGCCTGTGGTAACGTGACCAGGATAATAGTACCAGGGGAGGTACTGCTCTAAAACACATACACCCAGTGAGGGCTTCAAGCAGCTGGGGAGAGAGATTGTCCACTCACATCTCCGTAGGACTTGACTTTGCAGTCGTGCTTCATGCCAAGTGGAGGTACAGTGGGGTCCGGAATTATTGGATCCCTTGATAAAGAAGAGCAAAAAACGATAAATAATACATAAATAATACAAATACTGAAAGGGGGGGGGGAAAGTATATTATTCTATACTAATACAATTGCTCAGAGAAGGAGATTTTGCTTAACAAGTACAAAAAAAATCTCTCATGAATTATTGGTTCTCTTGTTTCAACACTCCAGTACCTCCCCTTGTACGGATAACGACAATGAGCTTTTTTCTCTGAGAAATTCTATTAGTATAAAATAATATACTTAAAAAGAAATGTAGCCTACAATATAGCTCAGTATTTGCAGCATCTCTTTTATAGTATTTTTTGTCTTGATATGGAGAGGGCAAGGATTCTGGTTGAAAGTGTCAAGTATCAGTGTAAATTTATGAGTATCTTACTGAAGGGACAGACGTGTTGTGGTCATGGCCAGTTGTTATTGGGATGCGGAGACAAACACACAATTGTATAAATGCATCGCCCCCGTGCCAGCACACACAGATCTGTGTAACCAGATCTGGCTCTGAGCTCCAGTAGCAAGTCCCAATGGGTCAGCCACAGACATGAGCGGGAAAAATGACACTGCCAATGCTCTTTTGGGAAACCCCCACTCATCCGTACAAACACACACACACACATAATCATATAATAGAAATCATACTACCAGCGCAATGGAAAGCATATCCCGCCCAAGTTGTTAAAGTCATAGTAATAGTCTGGACAATCCTCTCTCTTCAGTCTTTAGTAATATGAATGGTTACAATGAAGACTCAATGTCGGGCTTTACCATCTATGCATTGTTCTCTAATACATAATGCTACTAACTCATTTTATGGAGTGCAACTTTACTGTCAAGTTTTGACTGTGTGTTTCTGAAGGTTCTTGCTTGTGTACTAGTAAGTGGTATTAATATTTTGGTGAAGTTGATGTGAAATGAGGTGAGGAGCAGGATGGAAGAATGTACAGTATCAGATATCAGCTTATGTGAGGACGCTATCTCTCCCCTCTCTCTCTCTCCCTTTTTCACTCCTTACCTGAGAGGGCCTGGGAACAGCAGCCCTGCAGTACCTGTGAGTGACAGCTTATCTCTCGGGGTAACCACCCCGCCTTCAGGTGAGGTGTAGGCATCTCAGATTCACCCCCCCTTTCCTTTCCCCCTCTCCTCCTCCCTCCAGGCTTGCTCATCCACCTGCTGTACTGCCCCTCTCCCCCCCACTCTGTGGAACAATGGCAGGCAGGGTTGCAGCTACCCCCTGGGGCAGTGAGATTTACACCCTCTATCCCCTGAACTGTGCCTGGGAAAGGAAACACTCCTGTAACACTAACCTCCCACCTGAGGGCAACACTGGCACTCACAGCCACCTTAAAGGCATGCTGCAAGTTCAAGTGGCCAATATACATAGAATATTCACCCTTTGTAGATGGCAATACAAAAAAATGAATAATAATAATCAGAAAAAATAAGCTGGCTGCTAAAGAAAACAATGTGTGAAGCACTAGTAAGCCACGCCCCTCAAGTGCATGACGCAGCCTGGGTTCTGGTGAAGACTGGAGCTGACTGGGGCAACATCTGGTAAGGACTGGAGCTAACTGTGACAACATCTGGTGAAGACTGGAGCTGACTGGTACAACATCATGCCTCCTTGCAGCATGCCTAAGGCACGTTCACGCAGATGAGCGGGGACCTTGGGCATCTTTCTTTTGGTGTTTTTCAGAATCGGAATCAGTAGAAAGGCCTCTTTAGTGTCTTAAGTTTTCATAACTGTGACCTCCGGGTGAAAAGGGTGCCCAAAGTCAACTGCCTGCTACTCAGGCCCAGAAGATAGGATTTGCATATAATTTGTAGATTTGGATAGAAAACACTCTAAAGTTTCCAAAACTGTTAAAATAATGTCTGTGAGTATAACAGAACTGATATGGCAGGCGAAAACCTGAGAAAAATCCATCCAGGAAGTGGGATTTTTTTTATTTTTGTAGTTTTCTATTGAATGGCATTACAGTATCCAGTGACTTAGGACTCAAATTGCACTTCCTATGGCTTCCACTAGATGTCAACAGTCTTTAGAAATTGTTTCAGGTTTGTATTCTGAAAAATGAGGGAGTAAGACCAGTCTGAATGAGTGGACACTGCAGTGTCCCAGAGGTTTTTCATGCACACGACCGCCTTTCTTTTTCCTTTTATATTGACGAAGCTATTGTCCAGTTGAAATTTTATTGATTATTTTGACTAAAAACAACCTGAGGATTGATTATAAACATCGTTTGACATGATTTTACATCTGTCTGTTGTTACTGCTCTGAGCCTGTGGATTGCTGAACAAAATGTGCGAACAAAACTGAGGTTTTTGGATATAAAGAGGAACTTTATCGAACAAAACAAACATTTATTGAGTAAATGGGAGTCTTGTGAGTGCAACCATATGAAGTTCATCAAAGGTAAGTGATTAATTTTATTTATTTTATTACTGACTTGTGTAACTCCTCTAATTGGCTGCTAACTGTTTGTAATGATTTGTCTACTGGGCGCTGTTCTCAGATAATCGCATGGTATGCTTTCGCCATAAAGCCTTTTTGAAATCTGACACCGGGGTTGGATTAACAAGAAGTTAATCTTTAAACCGATGTATAACACTTGTATGTTTTATGAATTTTTTCATGACTATTTCCTTTTTTTAATTTGGCGCTCTGCAATTTCACTGGATTTTGGCCAGGTGGGACGGTAGCGTCCAACACCCCCTAGAGAGGTTATTAATTGCCTACCGTCTGTAAGCTGTTAGTGTCTTAACAACCATTCCACAGGTGCATGTTCATTAATTGTTTATGGTTCAATGAACAAGCATGGGAAACAGTGTTTAAACCCTTTACAATGAAGATCTGTGAAGTTATTTGTATTTTTTTTTTTATTATCTTTGAAAGACAGGGTCCTGAAAAAGGGCCGTTCCTTTTTTTGCTGAGTTTATTATGAATATACTATTCAACTTAAGCGCACACAATCCATCATGATTCGCCTAGGCCAAGTCTGAGCTTACTCTTACTCACTCTGTCATAATTTGTTGCTGCAGCTTTTTTCCCCTGGCAGGCAGCTGTAATTCTGTGGTAAATAATTACATTTCCTCATTCCAGGCTGCACAGCCACAGTTCCTCTAGCTTCTCTGGCCAGAGGTAGCATGACAACAGGCTGCGGGATCACCTCTACAGCAAAGCAGGTGGAACAGTCTGAGCTTAGCTCATACACTTAGAAACGTGTCAGGGTCACAACCTTTATACATACATATTCTTATTCATTCCTTTACACTTGCGTGTAAAAAGTAGTTGTTGTGAAATTGTTAGATTACTTGTTAGATATTACTGCACGGTCGGAACTAGAAGAACAAGCATTTCGCTACACTCGCATTAACATCTGCTAACCCTGTGTATGTGACCAATAAAATTTAATTTGATTTGATTTTTAACTCCACAGGCGTGTGACAGCTACCACTTTTTAGCTGTGTTATTTACCTAATCAGCAGAGGCAGCTCGGTGGTCATGCTAAACATCAGATGTAATCTTGTCACAGCAGATAGAGATAATATATGTGGCTCAGTTGGTAGAGCATGGTGTTTGCAACACCAGGGTTGTGGGTTCGATTCCCACGGGGGGCCAGTACAAAAAAAAAAAAAAAAAAAAAAAAATGCATGTAATTAAAATGAAATGTATGAAATGTATGCAATCACTACTGTAAGTCGCTCTGGATAAGAGCGTCTGCTAAATGACTAAAATGTAAATGTAAATGTATATATCAGGTATTTACTGAATCTCATGGGATTCACTTTGTTCTGTGTGTCACTCTCATTCCAGACTGCACTCTCAAACCAGACTATGACGTTTGACTGGAAGACAGAGGTTGTTTAAGCTAGGCTAGGCTAATGGTGCGTAAACATGAGAACAGACACAGTCATTGGCAACAGTGTGGCGAGTTACAATAATGGATAATGCAGACCTGTTTCTGAGCCTCAGGGTTAATATACACTCCAACTGTTGTGTAATGTAGCATATCTGGAACAGGTGATGATGAAATAGAGAGGATGAAATAATGTGCTGCACCTTTTAACTGTAAGTCAGTGGGGATGCGTTGGAGCTGGCACCTGGTTAAGACAAGAAAAACCTCAGCACATCTCAGAGAGGGTTTTATTGAGCTTCGAGCCTCAAGCAGGGTGAGAGAGATAATTGGCCAATGGATATTTCAGACGCTCCTCTCTGGTTGTTTCCAGGTTTCAGGGCCCCGGCTGGGCGGAAGTAGAGGCTTCTGGGATAGATTTATACGGGGCTCTGGCCTAAATTGCACATCAGGGTCGACTCTCTCTAATATTAAAATGAATTCCTTTTGGACTCAGCACAGATTCTGGCAAGCGTTAGCTGTCTGGAGTTCTCCAAGTAGTTTTCCATAAACCTACCACAGCACAGGGGCTTAGGAGATATGATAGTTATAACTTTCTCCCTCCCTCACACTCTCCTTCATAAATGCCAGCGGTGCGAGAAAAACTATTTCCTTCGTTTCCTCAGATATGTTTTTCTAAAATCCAATCATTTGATGTCACACTGAAGTGAGCAGTGGCCAAATTCCAATTCTTTAGCAGTATAGAATATTTTAGAGGACTCAAGCATTTTAGTACAGTTCTGATAAACTTAGCTTCAACACAATCTGGAAAAACAGACAGAGCCTGTAGGGCCACAGTCATAATAAACATATCAGCCTAGTTGACCAAATTCCTACAGCTCCTCTGCACAACAAGTGCCAAGCTCTAAGTCTGGGTCTGATGTGTCCCTGGACAGCCCAATACCCTATTAACACAGGCACTGATTTCACACTCAGAACTCTGTTAGTCAAAGACAACATGATACCCTTCCCTCCCTTCTCCACCCGACTGTCTGTAGCCTCTACCATTACACAGAACCAGGGGTCTGCTCCATCATAGAGAAAAGGACCCCACAGAGCTACCCAGCAGCCAGCCCTAGGCTTTCACTAAAACCATCACAAAACAATTAACAGCTCCACCTTAGTCAAACCCCTGTTTGCATTGGAAAATGCTGGTAAAAATGTGAGCTTCAGTTACTTGCTTTGGCTAAAACCTGATTGGAAGTTATGGATAAAATGTTCCATTAACTTAGGATAGACAACCTGGCAAAAAGCAGTGTCATTGGGTTCCTCTGATGTTTTCTGTAATGTTACCCGTAGGGTTTGTATCCAGTTTTCCCATTAGGCGAACATTCTATATATGTTTTCTTAAAACTTCTTAATGCATTGCTGGTTAAGGGCTTGTAAGTAAGCATTTATTTCACTGTAAGGTCTATCTGTTGTATTCGGCGCATGTGACAATTACAATATGATTTGATTAAGAAAACATCTGAGAACCTTTATAACATGTTTTGGTGTTAGGAGAACATTCCCTTAATGTCAAGCAAAACTTACAGTGCCTTCAGAAAGCATTCACACCACTTGACCAATTCCACATTTTGCTGTTACAGCCTGAATTCAACATTTATATTAAAAAAATAAATATAGATTTTTTTTCTCACCCATCTACACACAATACCCCATAATGACAAAATTGAAAACATGTGTTTAGAAACCTTTGCAAATGTATTGAATTAAGTACAGAAATCTATCATTTACATAAGTATTCACACCCCTGGGTCAATACATGTTACAATCACAGTTGTCAGCGATTACAGCTGTGAGTCTTTCTGGGTATGTTTCTAAGAGCTTTACACACTTGGATTGTACAATATTTGCATATTATTCATATAAAAATTCTTTAAGCACTGACAAGTTGGTTGTTGTTCATAGCTTGACAGCCATTTTCAATGACTGCCATAGATTGTCAAGTCATATAAGTCAAAACTGTAACTAGGCCATTCAGGAACATTCAATGTCGTCTTGGTAAGCATCTCATTGTGTTTTAGGTTATTGTCCTGCTGAAAGGTGAATTTGTCTCCCAGTGTCTGTTTTAACCAGGTTTTCCTTTAGGAATTTGCCTGTGCTTAGCCCCAGTCCGTTTATATTTATCCCCCCAAAAAACTCCACAGTCCTTGCAGATGACAAGCATACCCATAACATGATACAGTCACCACCATGCTTGGAAATATGAAGGGTGGTGCTTAGTGATGTATTGTGTTGGATTTTCCTCAAATAACACTTTGTATTCAGAACATTAAGTTAATTTCTCAGCATTTTTAAAATAGTTTTACTTTAGTGCATTATTGCAAACAGGATGCATGTTTTTGAATATTTCAATTCTGTACATGCTTCCTTATTTTCACTCTGTCATTTAGGTCAGTATTGTGGAGTAACTACAATGTTGTTGATCCATAGTCAGTTTTCTCCTATCATAGCAATTAAAGTCACCATTGGCCTCATGGTGAAATCCCTGACCTCTTTCCTTTCTCTCTGGAAACTGAGTTAGGAAGGATGGATGTATCTTTGTAGTGACTCAATGTCTGCTTTTTTTCATCTACCAATAGGTGCCCTTCTTTATGAGGCATTGGAAAACCTCCCTGGTCTTTGTGTTTGAAAAACAGCTCGACTGAGACAAAATGTGGAAATATTCAAGGGGTGTGAATACTTTCTGAAGGCACTGTATCTAGAAAGTGGTTGCCATGTTCTCAGAATATACAATATTAATGTTCTAGACACACTTCATGGGACATTGCAAGAACATTCATGTGTCCAGTTTTCTGAGGGTTAGGAGAATATTCCATCAACGACCCACCAAACATGGTTGCAATGTTCTCAGAATGTAATACATTAATGTTCTAGACAAGTTTCATGGGAACACTGTAAGAACATTTTTGTGTATCAGTTGACAGTTGCCTGATGGTCCCAAAGAAACATTCTCCCCCAAAAATGTTCATTACACATCACGCCTTGTTACTGTTGCCAAGACCATCAAGGCTCTGATTAGTGGACCACAGATCCATTCACAGCTCTTTTTGTCTGTTGGCAAGGCTTCATTGTATAGCTAGATGACTTCTGATATCTCCAGGACTGTTAAGTATATTTTGTCTTTAGCTGTTGTGGTCTAGTAGTCTTTTTGCTAGCTAAGGCCATGTACTTTAAGTGCTGGCTGTCTTCCCAGTAGCTTACTTGGTGTGTAAACTGCTGACTGCTCATAATTTGCAGATAGTTATTGACACATCAACCAGGATCAAGTGGGCAGGGCAACTTGTGACTTGTTTTGGTAATCAGTGGCTGTATTGGAGCGGGAGTAGTTTCAACTCTCCTAGACAATTAGCAATTAGTGTTAGTTCTTCAGTCTCCCTTGATTTCTCACCGGCAGCTGTAAGCGGCTTCAACCCTTATAATTTAGTGTACCCTGCACACACCACCGATGTGGAATTCCAGGTCTCTGGCAGCGTTTGGAACTGCCGCTCTGCGGTCAAGAACGGCAAGTTCATCTCAGCCTATACTGCCCTTCAGTCCCTTGACTTTTTGGCCCTGATGATATGGATCACCCAAGAGAACACTGCTATTCCATCTGCTCTTTCTTCATCTGACTGTTTTCTTTCATAGCCCGAGAGCGTCTGGTCGTTGCAGTGGTGGCACAGGTCTACTCACTTCTCCTAAGTGGAGATTTTCTCTTTTCTCCCTCTCTCACCTGTCCATTTCCTCATTTGAATTCAATGCTGTCACTGTCACTTGTCCACTCAAGCTTAAAATTAGTCATCTATCGCCCACCAGGTGCCCTTGGAGAGTTCTTCAATGAGCTTGACACTTTGATAAGCTCATTTCCTGACGATGGCTCTTCATACTTGACCATCCTACCGATCCTCGACTTCGGCGATGTCATTTACAAAATAGCCTCCAATACCCTACTCAACAAACTGGATGCAGTCTGTCACAGTGCCATCCGTTTTGTCACCAAAGCCCCATACACTACCCACCACTGCGACCTGTATGCTCTCGTTGGCTGGCCCGCGCTTCATAATCGTCGCCAAACCCACTGGCTCCAGGTCATCTACAAGACCGTGCTAGGTAAAGTCCCCCCGTATCTCCGCTCACTGGTCACCATAGCAGCACCCACCTGTAGCACGCGCTCCAGCAGGTATATCTCTCTGGTCACCCCCAAAGCCAATTCCTCCTTTGGCCGTCTCTCCTTCCAGTTCTCTGCTGCCAATGACTGGAACGAACTACAAAAATCTCTGAAACTGGAAACACTTATCTCCCTCACTAGCTTTAAGAACCAGCTGTCAGAGCAGCTCACAGATCACTGCACCTGTACATAGCCCATCATTAATTTAGCCCAAACAACTACCTCTTCCCCTACTGTATTTATTTTTTTATTTTGCTCCTTTGCACCGCATTATTTCTATTTCTACTTTGCAGTTTCTTCTACTTCAAATCTACCATTCCAGTGTTTTACTTGCTATATTGTATTTACTTTGCCACCATGGCCTTTTTTACCTGTACCTCCCTTAACTCACCTCATTTGCTCACATTGTATATAGACTTGTTTTTCTACTGTATTATTGACTGTATGTTTGTTTTATTCCATGTGTAACTCTGTGTTGTTATATGTTGTCGAACTGCTTTGCTTTATCTTGGCCAGGTCGCAATTGTAAATGAGAACTTGTTCTCAACTTGCCTACCTGGTTAAATAAAGGTGAAATAAATAAAAAATACAAAATAAATAAATAAATAAATACTTGGCGACTTCAACCTCCCGACGTCTGCCTTTTATTAATTTCTTTCCAACTCTCTTTCCCCTCCTTGCCTCTTTTTACTCACCCTTTCCCAATACCCTCCAACTCACAAGGCAAGCAATACGCTTGACCTCATCTTTAATAGAGGCTGCTTGCCTACTAATCTCACTGCAACCCTCCTCCAGGTCTCTGGTAACTACTTTGTGTCCATTTCTGTTTCACTTTTCTCCAACCCTAACCACTCAGCTCCATTGCAATCTTTGCTCTCTCTCTCCCACTACTCTTTCCTCTTATCATCTCTCCCTTCTGCTAAATACTTTTCCCTCCTGTCTCCTGATTCTGCTTCTTCGACCCTACCCTCCTCCCTTTCCACATCCTATAACTTGCAATGCTCCCTTTCCTCCCGGCCGGCTTGGCCTTCCCCTCCTGCTCTGTGGCTGTGTGACTCATTGCGAGTTTACAAAACAGGGCTGCGGGCAGCTGACCAACAATGAAAGAAAACAAAACTTCCGGAGGACCTATCATCCTTTCACTCCCTCCTCTCTACCTTCTCTTCCTTTGTAGCCGCTGCTAAAGCCACTTTCTATCACTCAAAATGTCAAGCTCAAAATCTTTTCCACCTTCTCCTCCTTCCTTAATCCTTCACACCCTCCCCCACCCTCCCTGCAGATGACTTTATCAACCACTTTGAAAAAAAGGTTGATGACATCCGCTACTCATTCACTCAGCCTATTTAGTCCACTGGTCTCACTCACACAGAGCTACACAACACCTTGTCCTCATTCTCCCCTCTCTCTCCAGATGACATCCTTCGACTAGTGAGGTCTGGCCACCCGAGAACCAATCTGCTCAACCCCATCCCCTCCTCCAAACCATCTCTGGAGACCTTCTACCATTCCTCACTTCCCTCATGAACTCATCCCTGACCACTGGCTGCGTCCCCTCTGACTTCAAAATGGCCCGAGTTGTCGGCCCACCACCTCAAGTTCAACCTTGACAAGACAGGACTGCTCTTCCACCCAGGGAAGGCCTGCCTGCTCAAAGACCTCGCCATCACGGTTGACAACTCCAGTGTCACCCTGGACAACACACTGTCTTTCTCTGCAAACATCAAAGCAATGACCCTCTCCTGCAGGTTCATGCTCTACAACATCCGCAGAGTACGACCCTACCTCGCACAGGAAGCGGCGCAGGTCCTAATCCAGGCACTTGTCCTCTCCTATCTGGACTACTGCAACTTGCTGTTGGCTGGTCTCCCCACTTGTGCCATCAAACCCCTGCAACTTATCCAGAATGCTGCAACCCACCTGGTTTTCAACCTTCCAAAGATCTCTCATGTCACCCTGTTTCAGTCGAAGCGCACATCCATCCACTTACCTATGGAACAGCAAGAGGAGCTGCCCCTACTTACCTTCAGGCTATGCTCAAATCCTACACCCCAACCCGAGTACTTTGTTCTGCCACCTCAGGTCCCTTGGCCCCCCCACCTCTACGGGAGGGCAGCTCCCGCTCAGCCCAGTCCAAGTTCTTCTCTGTTCTGGCACCCCAATGGTGGAATCAGCTTCCCCCTGAAGCTAGGCAGAGTACCTGCCCATCTTCCAAAAACATCAGAAACCCTACCTCTTCAAACAGTATCTTAAATAATCCTCCTCCTCACCTCACACCCCCCCCCATTTTTTTAATTTTATAAATAAATAACCCCCCCCCCCCTTCTATCTCTGACTCTGACTAAAATGTAAAATGTTAGGAATAATTAATGCTTTTAACATAGTGTTTTCAACTAACATATTTGTTCATGTTCATTTATACAGCAATTATTATTCAACATGTCCTCAACTGGGATGTAAACTCACAACCTCTTTGTTCATGGCATTCAGATCTTGCTGCTACGCCACCAAGTCTGTCAGTTGTCCATTAATTTGACTATTCTCTCAATTTATTTAATTTTCTTATTTTAGCAGTTTAAAAGGGATTTCTGTATAGTTTTCTAATATTGGTGGGGCATATTAACATGTTTAATTATACTCCTGAATCACTATGATCAATACAAATTTTTCTTGTACTTTTAACTATTTTTTAACAGAGCTGAGATTAACTTCAAAGTGCACTAACCCTATTGCTTAATCCTATCAAGTTGTGTCAGATCTACACAAATGCCTAGGGAGGAGGGGTTAGGGTTTCTTCTGGACAGGGCCTAACTATACTGGCCCAATAACCACATACTCTAGGGATATCCCTTATTGGGACAGTGTTTAGGGTGTTAGTGCTGGTGGCCTCGGCTTGAGACCCACTAGGGGAGTCACCATACTCTCACATTCTTAGCGATATGTTAATAGGAGTATAATTAAAACAGGTGAATATGCCCCACCTACATTACACAACCGTACAGAAAGCACGTACATTGTTGATATCAGTAAATTCATCTGGCTATTATTTCATCATTGATTTAACTGATACCTGACACGGTGGTGTAACAGGAAGATCAGAATACATTCGTATTTACAGATGGCATACAAGTTGGATTTTAAGGCACATGAAAGTTCACTTGTTCGAGAAGGCATTTCTTCCCCCCAAAAAACGCATTTTGATTAAAAAAATGTTTTACGCTCAAACGGCTCTCCTGTGAAGTAGTGACCCGTGACATGCCTAGTTTCCTGAAACAGGTCACATTTGTTGTTAGCTGAGTTAGGCCTTCTTTGGACCACCATACATGTCGGTTGGTAAAGGTCAAACTGCACACGGATAAAAGGGCATGTAACAAAATCTACTTCAGTACATAGGCACATTCATGCATTTGATGTTATACAGGGCAGTAATGGTATTTCCATATAGTAGGCTTGCTGAAATAGTAGACAGTTCATTTGATGTTACAAAGGGCTGGAAGAGTGTTTCCAATCAGTAGGCTTTCTGAAAACAGTAGACAGTTCATTTGATGTTACACAGGGCTGTAATGGTGTTTCCATTTAGTAGGCTTGCTGAAACAATTCATTATCTTTTTAGCCCTGGGTACAAAATGAGGTGCCCACTGTCTCTGCTTTTAACTTAACTGGTCACATGACCACTACAAGCCCCTACGATTTCCCGGGTGTGTAACATCAAGAACTGAGCAATTGACTGGGTGACAACGGCTGGAAGTAGAATTATGCATGCAGTGCCTGGAACCATCCCAAAGCGTGACTGTAACGGCTGTCGTAATGAGGGGACCAAAGCGCAGCGTGGTAAGTGCTTATGATTTTATTCCACTATGAAACACTTGAACAAAATAACAAAATGAAAACAAGCCCACAGTTCTGTCAGGTACAGAAAACTAAACAGAAAACAACTACCCACAAACACAGGTGGAAAAAGCCCCTACATACTTAGTATGATCTCCAATCAGAGACAACGAGGACCAGCTGCCTCTAATTGGAGATCATCCCCCAAAAAAATCAGAAATAGAAAACTAGAACCTAAACATAGAAATACAAAACATAGAAAAACACCCCCTGTCACACCCTGACCACTCTACCATAGAAAATAACAGCTTACCATGGTCAGGATGTGACAGTACCCCCCCAAAGGTGCAGACTCCGAATGCCACCAAAAAACAAAAACAAAAGGGAGGGTAGGGAGGGTAACAAGTGTCAACGGCGGCTCTGGTGCAGTACCCAGAACCTTATCATCCAGCGAAATCCTCCAGTAGAGGCGACGGCTCTGGTTCGGGGTGTAACCCCCGCTCCGCCCGCTGATCCCTCTGCTTCTGTGCCACCAGACCGTGGATCATTGCCGGAGGCTCTGTACTGCAGACCGCCGCTGGAGGTTCCGGGCTGCAGGCCGCCGCTGGAGGCTCCGGGCTGCAGGCCGCCGCTGGAGGCTCCGGGCTGCAGGCTGCCGCTGGAGGCTCCGGGCTAGAGGCCATCTCAGGAGGTTCCGGGCTAGAGGCCATCTCAGGAGGTTCCGGGATGCAGGCCGTCTCAGGAGGCTCCGGGCTGCAGACCGTCTCAAGAGGCTCCGAGCTGCAGGCCGTCTCAGGAGGCTCTGAGCTGCAGGCCGTCTCAGGAGGCTCCGGGCTGCAGGCCGTCTCAGGAGGCTCCGGGCTGCGGAGCGTCGCTGGAGGTTCCGGGCTGGGGAGCGTTGCTGGAGGCTCCGGACTGGAGTGCGTCGCTGGAGGCTCCGGACTGGGGTGCGTCGCTGGAGGCTCTGGATTGGAGAGCGTCGCTGTAGGTTCCGCGCCATGGATCATCGCTGCAGGCTCCGCGCCATGGATCATCACTGGAGGCTTCGTGCCATGGATCATCACTGGAGAAGAACTGTGGGCATGGATTATCCCTACAGGCTTCTTGCCATGGATTATCCCTACAGGCTTCTTGCCATGGATTATCCCTACAGGCTCTGGGCCATGGATCATCACTGGAGGCTTCGTGCCATGGATCATCACTGGAGGCTTCTTTTGTGGAGCTGGAACAGGTCTCACCGGACTGGGGAGACGCACTGGAGACCGGGTGCGCAGAGCTGGCACAGGGTATGCTGGGCCGTGGAGGCGCACTGGAGGGAGAGTGCGAGGAGCAGGCACAGGACGTACTGGGCTGTGGAGGCGCACTGGAGGGAGAGTGCGAGGAGTAGGCACATGCTCACCACGATAAGCACGGGGAGTTGGCTCAGGTCTCAAACCTGACTCCACCAATCTACCCCCATTTTTTGGGGGGGCTGCCTCTCGTGTTTCCCCAGCAGGCTTCTGTATCTCTCCAATACTTGCCCCCAAGTCCAGTCTATCCTCTCACGCAACTCCTCCAGAAACCAGGAATCCATCTCCTCCCGGGCATGCTGCTTGATCCAGTTGTGGTGGGTAGTTCTGTAACGGCTGTCGTAATGAGGGGACCAAAGCGCAGCGTGGTAAGTGCTCATGATTTTATTCCACTATGAAACACTTGAACAAAATAACAAAACGAAAACATGCCCACAGTTCTGTCAGGTACAGAAAACTAAACAGAAAACAACTACCCACAAACACAGGTGGAAAAAGCACCTACATACTTAGTATGATCTCCAATCAGAGACAACGAGGACCAGCTGCCTCTAATTGGAGATCATCCCCCCCAAAAAACATAGAAATACAAAACTAGAACCTAAACATAGAAATACAAAACATAGAAAAACACCCCGTCACACCCTGACCACTCTACCGTAGAAAGTAACAGCTTACCATGGTCAGGACGTGACAGTGACATATTTCCACAGACAGGTGAGACAGAAGCACACACAGGCCTCTTACGAGTCAGATTCCTGATCCAAAGCTGTGTCTCCATTGCATCCAAAGAATTTTAACAGCCGCCTTCATTTATGAAGATGTTCCGACCCACTTTGAATCAGTATATATATATTCATTAGGCTTAATTTTTGATGTTCCACCACAATAAAACCTCAAACCGGGTCACATTTTTGTGTTGCAGTTTGATTTCATCTCCAGCCAGGATGAGAGTTCAACTGGGATCTGAAGCACAACCTGCTGGATCTATACAGCATAAGACCAACCAACCAACAAACCCACCAACCGGGGGGAAACGCAGGAAATTCCAGATTCCTGAACCCAAAGCCGACAAAAGGCTGTGTTGTATTCCGGCCTGCACCCAGATCTGATTGCAGTAGCAGACCATAGGAGAGTGAGACACAGACGGATAACACCATTCTCCCCCTCCCTCTCCTCCCCTTCCTCTCCCCTGTATCACATTTCCCTACCCATACACAGCCGCACTCTGCCAGATCTCCCTGGTTTTAATTAATTCGCTCACCTATTTATTTATTTATTAAGGTATTACGTTTCATCCCTGTCCTTGGACCTTCTCCCCATTGAGGGCCCTTGGAGGACAGTAGTTCTTTGGTAAGATGGGGCTAAAGGAGGTAAAGGGGGTGTGCTGGTGCCTGTGTGGTTGGGACGTAGTGCTGTGCAGACGTGGAATAACATCAGATTGGCAGTGGTGGTGCTGAGAGAGGGCGGTGAGGATCAGGTGGATGTGGGAGCATCTTTGATTACAGTGCCGCTGTACTGCTGCGTAATTACACCGCTGGCCGCTCAGCTCTCATTCTGCTCTACAGCTCTCATTCTGCTCTACAGCTCTCAATCTGCTCTTACAGCTCTCATTCTGCGCTACAGCTCTCATTCTGCTCTACAGCTCTCATTCTGTTCTACAGCTCTCATTCTGCTCTACAGCTCTCATTCTGCTCTACAGCTCTCATTCTGCTCTACAGCTCTCAATCTGCTCTTACAGCTCTCATTCTGCTCTACAGCTCTCATTCTGCTCTACAGCTCTCATTCTGTTCTACAGCTCTCATTCTGCTCTACAGCTCTCACTCTGCTCTGCAGCTCTCACTCTGCTCTACAGCTCTCACTCTGCTCTACAGCTCTTATTCTGCCCTACAGCTCTCATTCTGCTCTACATCCCTCTACTCTACATCCCTCTACTCTACATATCTCAAAAACCGTAGTTGTTATGGCTTTACACCCCCTGCTATAATGTGAATAAAGAGTTACTTGTCTAACAGAACACAGAGGGTGTTAGACTCTCAAACATAATCCATGTAGAATCAGGAAATCTCCGGGGTAGGTTGTTTATGATCCTTACTTTTTTTCAATCTTTACTAATGACATGCCGCTAGCTTTGAGTAAGGCCAGTGTGTCTATGTATGTGGATGACTCATCACTATACACGTCAGCTACTACAGCAACTGAAATGACTGCAACACTCAACAAAGAGCTGCAGTTAGTTTCGGAATGGGCTACAAGGAATAAGTTAGTCCTAAGTATTTCCAAAACTAAAAGCATTGCATTTGGGACAAATCATTCACTAAACCCTAAACCTCAACTACATCTCGTGATGAATAATGTGGAAATTGAGCAAGTTGAGTTGACTAAACTGCTTGAAGTAACCCTGGATTGTAAACTGTCATGGTCAAAACATACTGATACAACAGTAGCTAAAATGGGGAGAAGTCTGTCCATAATAAAGTGCTCCTCTGCCTTTTTAACAACACTATCAACAAGGCAAGTCCTACAGGCCCTAGTTTTGACGCACCTGGACTTGTGTTCAGTCGTGTGGTCAGGTGCCACAATTGGGATTTAGGAAAATTGCAGTTGGCTCAGAAAAGGGCAGCACGGCTGGACCTTAAAAGTAAAAGGAGAGCTAACATTAGTGACATGCATGTCAATCTCTCATGGCTCAAAGTGGAAGAGAGATTCACTTCATCACCACTTGTTTTTGTAAGAGGTGTTGACAAGCTGAATGTACTGAGCTGTTTGTTTAAAATACTTGCACACAGCTCAGACACCAATGCATACCAAACAAGACATGCCACCAGAGGTCTCTTCACAATCCCCAAGTCCAGAACAGACGATGGGAGGCACACAGCACTACATAGAGCCATGACTACATGGAACTCAATTCCACGTCAGGTAACTCATGCAAGCAGTCGAATCAGATAAAAAAAAACAAGTAAAAATAAACCTTATGGAACAGCAGGGACTGTGAAGAGACACAAAAGGTTCAGACACATACATACGCATACATTGTTATATTGTTGTACTGTGGTATTAAACATGTTGTATTGTAGATATGTAGTGGTGTAATAATGTTGTGTGATGTACTATTTTATGTTTTGTTTTATATGTCATGTAAGTGTTATAATATGTTTGGACCCCAGGAAGAGTAATTGCTGCCTTGGCAGCAGATAATGGGGATCCCTAATTAATACAAATACAAATATTACATATCTCTACTACATCTCTCTCTTCTACATCGCTCTACTCTACTACATCTCTCTACTCTGCTACATCTCTCTACTCTGCTACATCTCTCTACTCTGCTACATCTCTCTACTCTGCTACATCTCTCTACTCTGCTACATCTCTCTACTCTGCTGCATCGCTCTACTCTGCTACATCGCTCTACTCTGCTACATCTCTCTACACTACTACATCGCTCTACTCTACTTCATCGCTCTGCTCTACTACATCTCTCTACACTACTACATCGCTCTACTCTACTTCATCGCTCTACTCTACTTCATCGCTCTACTCTACTACATCGCTCTACTCTACTTCATCGCTCTACTCTACTACATCGCTCTGCTCTACTACATCTCTCTGCTCTACTACATCTCTCTGCTCTACTACATCTCTCTGCTCTACTACATCTCTCTGCTCATCTATCTCTACTTGGAGGACAGTAGTTATTCGGTAAGAGGGGGCTGAAGGGGGTGTGGTCGTGTACGGGTGCCTGTGTGGTTGGGACGTGGTGCTGTGCAGACGTGGAATAACATCAGATTGGCAGTGGTGGTGCTGAGAGAGGGCGGTGAGGATTGGGTGGATGTGGGAGGATGTTTGATTAGAGTGCTGCTGTACTGCTGCGTAATTACACTGCTGGCCGCTCAGCTCTCATTCTGCTCTACAGCTCTCTAGTCTACATCTCCCTACCATACATATCTCTACTACATCTATCTGCTCTGCATATCTCCCCACTACATATTTCAATATCTCTCTACTCTACATCATTACACCTGTCGTCTCTACACCTCCCTACTCTACATCTCTCTACAGCTGTCTACTATACATCTTTCTACTCTACTACATATTTCTTCTACATTTCTCTACTCTGTCTCTACTCTACTACATCTCCCACTACATCTTTCTACATCTCTCTCTACTCTACTACATATCACTACATCTCTCTAATCTACATCTCTCCACTCTACATTTATCTCCATCTCTCTGCTCGCCATCTCTGCTTTCCATCTCTCCATCTCTCTACATCTCTTTATACTCTATTACATATATCTACTCTACTACATCTCCCACTACATCTTTCTACATCTCTACATCTCTCTACTATACAACATCATTTGACATCTCTCCACTCTACATCTATCTCTATATATCCACCTCTCTGCTCTACATCTCTCCACTCTACATCTCTCCACTCTACATCGCCACACTCTACATCTCTTCACCTGACATTTCTCTATGCTACATCTCTCTATGCTACATCTCCCTACATATATCTACCCTACATCACTCTACATCTCCCTAACCCTACATCTCGCTACATCTCTCTACTACATCTTTCTACACTACTACATATTTATTCTACATCTCTCTACTCTATTACATATCCCACTACATCTTTCTGCATCTCTCCACTCTACATTTATCTCTATCTCTCTGCTCTCCATCTCTACATATCTCTATTCTTCATCTTACTCTACTCCAAATCTACAGTGCCTTGCGAAAGTATTCGGCCCCCTTGAACTTTTCGACCTTTTGCCACATTTCAGGCTTCAAACATAAAGATATAAAACTGTCATTTTTTTGTGAAGAATCAACAACAAGTGGGACACAATTATGAAGTGGAACGAAATTTATTGGATATTTCAAACTTTTTTAACAAATAAAAAACTGAAAAATTGGCCGTGCAAAATTATTCAGCCCCTTTACTTTCAGTGCAGCAAACTCTTTCCAGAAGTTCAGTGAGGATCTCTGAATGATCCAATGTTGACCTAAATGACTAATGATGATAAATAGAATCCACCTGTGTGTAATCAAGTCTCCGTATAAATGCACCTGCTCTGTGATAGTCTCAGAGGTCCGTTTAAAGCGCAGAGAGCATCATGAAGAACAAGGAACACACCAGGCAGGTTCGAGATACTGCTGTGGAGAAGTTTAAAGCCGGATTTGGATACAAAAAGATTTCCCAAGCTTTAAACATCCCAAGGAGCACTGTGCAAGCGATAATATTGAAATGGAAGGAGTATCAGACCACTGCAAATCTACGAAGACCCGGCCGTCCCTCTAAACTTTCAGCTCATACAAGGAGAAGACTGATCAGAGATGCAGCCAAGAGGCCCATGATCACTCTGGATGAACTGCAGAGATCTACAGCTGAGGTGGGAGACTCTGTCCATAGGACAACAATCAGTCGTATACTCCACAAATCTGGCCTTTATGGAAGAGCGGCAAGAAGAAAGCCATTTCTTAAAGATATCCATAAAAAGTGTTGTTTAAAGTTTGCCACTAGCCACCTGGGAGACACACCAAACATGTGGAAGAAGGTGCTCTGGTCAGATGAAACCAAAATCGAACTTTTTGGCAACAATGCAAAACGTTATGTTTGGCATAAAAGCAACACAGCTCATCACCCTGCACACCATCCCCACTGTCAAACATGGTGGTGGCAGCATCATGGTTAAGGCCTGCTTTTCTTCAGCAGGGGCAGGGAAGATGGTTAAAATTGATGGGAAGATGGATGGAGCCAAATACAGGACCATTCTGGAAGAAAACCTGATGGAGTCTGCAAAAGACCTGAGACTGGGACGGAGATTTGTCTTCCAACAAGACAATGATCCAAAACATAAAGCAAAATCAACAATGGAATGGTTCACAAATAAACATATCCAGGTGTTAGAATGGCCAAGTCAAAGTCCAGACCTGAATCCAATCGAGAATCTGTGGAAAGAACTGAAAACTGCTGTTCACAAACGCTCTCCATCCAACCTCACTGAGCTCGAGCTGTTTTGCAAGGAGGAATGGGCAAAAATTTCAGTCTCTCGATGTGCAAAACTGATAGAGACATACCCCAAGCGACTTACAGCTGTAATCGCAGCAAAAGGTGGCGCTACAAAGTATTAACTTAAGGGGGATGAATAATTTTGCACGCCCAATTTTTCCGTTTTTTATTTGTTAAAAAAGTTTGAAATATCCAATAAATTTCGTTCCACTTCATGATTGTGTCCCACTTGTTGTTGATTCTTCACAAAAAATTATAGTTTTATATCTTTATGTTTGAAGCCTGAAATGTGGCAAAAGGTCGAAAAGTTCAAGGGGGCCGAATACTTTCGCAAGGCACTGTATCTCTACATCTCTCTCTACTCTACTACATCTCTCTACTCTAATACAGCTCTCTATTACATCTCCCATTTCATCTTTATCTCTCTACTCCACAACATCATTCTACATCTCTCCACTCTTCATCTATCTCCGTCTATCCATCTCTCTGCTCTACATCTCTCTATTCTCCATCTCTCCACTCTACATCTTAACCAACTCTACATCTCTCCACTTTACATCTCTCTACTCTACAGCTGTCTACTATACATCTCTCTACTGCATCTTTCTACTCTACTTCATATTTCTTCTACATCACTTGACTCTACTACATGGCTCTACTCTACTACATCTCCCACTACATCTTTCTACA
Source organism: Salmo salar (assembly GCF_965601325.2). Lineage (NCBI taxonomy): Eukaryota > Metazoa > Chordata > Actinopteri > Salmoniformes > Salmonidae > Salmo > Salmo salar. Next base: position 99,255,442 of record NC_138291.1, read on the forward strand.
TATCTATACATCTCTCTCTACTCTACATCTCTCTACTTTACATCTCTCAACTGTACACATCTCTATTATATGTGTCTTCATCTCTCTACCATATCTCTACTCTCCATCTCTACTCTCATCTCTCTGCTCTCCATCTTTCCACCCTACTACATGTCTCTACTTTACTACATCTCCCACTGCATCTTTCTACTGTACTACATCTCCCACAACATCTTTCTACATATCTCTACATCTCTCTACTCTACTACATATCTCTACTTTACATATCTCTACTCTACATATCTCTATTATGTCTCTCCATCTGTACTCTCCATCTCTCTGCTCTACATCGCTCTACTCTACATACCTCTACACTACATCTCTCCACTCTACATATCTCTATGCTACATCTCCCTACATATATCTACCCTACATCACTCTACATCACCCAAACACAACACCTCTCTACATCTCTCCACTCTACATTCATCTCCATCTCCCCATCTCTCTACTCTGCATCTCTCTCTACTCTACTACATCTCTCTATATCTCTACTCTATCTCCACACTCTACATCTGCACACTCTACATCACTCTACGATCCATCTCCAAACATATATCTACCAAAATCACTCTACATCTCCTTAACCCTACATCTCTCTACTACATAGTTCTACTCTACTACATATCACTTCTACATGTCTCTACTCTACTACATATACCACTACATCTTTCTACATCTCTCCACTCTACATTTATCTCTCTGCTCTCCATCTCTCTGCTCTCCATCTCTATATTCTCCATCTTACTCTTCTCTAGATCTATCTCTACATCTCTCTCTACTCTACTACATCTCTTTACTATACTTCATCTCTCTACTCTACTACATCTCTATTACATCTTTCTACATATCACTTCACCTCTCTACATCTCTCTACTCTACATCTCTGCTCTACATCTCTACTCTACACCTCTCTATTCTCCATCTCTCCACTCTACATCTCCCTACTCTACAGCTGCCTACTATACATCTCTCTACTCTACTACATATTTCTTCTACATCACTCTACTCTATGTCTCTACTCTACTACATCTCCCACTACATCATTCTACATATCTCTACATCTCTCTCTACTCTACATCTCTCTACTTTACATCTCTACTGTACACATCTCTATTATGTCTCTTCATCTCTCTACCATATCTCTACTCTCCATCTCTACTCTCCATCACTCTGCTCTACATCTCTACTCTACATCTTACTCTACATCTCTCTACTCTACATCTCAGTACAAAAAAATGCAGGAAATGTATGAAATGTATGCATTCTCTACTGTAAGTCGCTCTGGATAAGAGCGTCTGCTAAATGACTCAAATGTAATGTAAATGTCTATGCTTCATCTCCCTACATATATCTACCCTACATCACTCTACTTCTCTACATCACCCAAACCCAATATCTCTCTACATCTCTCTGCTCTACATCTCTCTACTCCACATTTATCTCCATCTCTCCATCTCTCTACATCTCTCTCTAATCTACTACATCTCTCTACATCTACCTACATCTCCCACTACATCTTTCTACATATCTCTACGTCTCTCTCTACTCTACAACATCGTTCTGGAAGTGATGGTGGTGGAAGTGATGGAGGTGATGGAGATGATGGTGATGGAGGTGATGGATGTGATGGTGATGGAGGTGATGGTGGTGGAGGTGATGGTGATGGAGGCGATGGTAATGGAGGTGGTGGTGGTGGAAGTGGTGGAGGCAGTGGAGGTGATGGTGGTGTTGGAGGCGGAGATGGTAGTGGAGGTGGTGGAGGTGATGGTGGTGATGTTGATAATAGAGGCAGTGGAGGTGGTGGAGGAGGTGGAGGTGATGGTGGTGGAGGTGATGGTGGTGGAGGCTATGGAGGCAGTGATTGTGGAGGAGGTGGTGGTGGTGGTGGTGGAGGAGCTGATTGTAGTGGAGGTGTGGCTCAGTTGGTAGAGCATGGTGTTTGCAACGCCAGGGTTGTGGGTTCGATTCCCATGGGGGACCAGTATGGAGAAAAAATGTATGAAATGTATGCATTCACTACTGTAAGTCGCTCTGGATAAGAGCGTCTGCTAAATGACTAAAATAAAAATGTGGCGGTGGCAGCAGCGGTTGTGGAGGTATTCGTGATGGTGGCGGCAGCAGCGGTGGTGAATGTGATGGTGGCGGCGGCACCATGTTTGTTTAGCCACAATTTTAGCTAGACATTAATGCTGTGGCTAATATAGCAATGCTATTAGCCCAGCTAGGGTTTAGCCACAGCAGCCAGATTGACCATTAGTGGTTAGACTTAACACAGATGCTATCTGGCCCAGCCATAGATACATCATTGTGCACAGCTGGGATCGTTTCAGGACTGGAGGTCGTTCCAGAAATAGAGAGCATCAATGAAAGCTATGGTCACTGATTCAGTAGCCTGCTCATTCATGTACTGTAGCAATCCTCCAGCCGTTCACCATTGCCCTAGTTTTTTCTGTTGTCATCAGGAGTGGAGGCAGTGTTACCAATGACTTGGGTTATAGGGCAGGGCACGAGAGACACTACTGACAGGGAGCTGAATATACAGTAACTTATTATCGGAAAAAAGTTAGTGGAGGGAATACCTCAGGGAAGGGACAATGTTATTTATAACTGTTTGTCTTGTTTTGGCACAGAGACCGTATCATAATGGAGTCATACGTTGTTTTGTGAGGACATTGACTTTAAGCAACCTTGTAGAGTTGATTTATTCTGATTACTCTCACTTTATAATGTAGCTACTATTCATTTGGACACATTTTCAAAGCCAACACCACCTCACCTCTGATCACTAAAACATTCTTACTCTCTGCCCCCTGGACATGAGAAAACTGTAAAAGTGTATTTCACTGATCTTCAAAGCCAGAGAGCTTGTTTCAAGGCTCATCAGAAAGAGCCAGAGTTTCACGCTGATTTCTCTGAATCCTGCTGTAGGCTAAACACAACACTTATGTTTCATACCTTAAAGCCCATGATGGGTTGAAATGACCACAGAGCACCAGTCTGACTCAATGGAGCTCTTTCCAGTGACGATGAGGCCTATTTTAAGAGCTGGCTGCGGCAGGCTCCAGACTACATTAACAATGGCAGGGAAGTCCTCTCCTGGGGGCCGACTGAGACCTGTGTTCTAGTGTTCTACTAACATTGGTCTGCTGGGTCTTCCATTGGAGCAGGAAGGGAAAGAGACAAGGAGCGCTTCATGCTCAATGTGATTTTAGCCATGTGTGTATTGTGTCATAATAGGTCATATTGTAGCACATGGGCTCTGCTCACTGATAAAATACATACTATGATTCTGACAGCTATTACTGTACATACGCTCCAGCGTTTGTGCCAATTTTCATAAGTGAGTGTTGGTTATATGCTCTGGTTATTCTGAAAATAACTCATAGGACTTGCTCATAGAACCTATAGTGTGCAACAAATTACAAGTATTTTTGTTATAAGCCAACTGTGAAAATAGCAATTGTACTCATGAGGAAGCAGTTGATTTTTATTTGAGATGTCTAATGCCCTGTGGATTCCTTCAGCATGCACTGAGACAAACTTTTTCAAGGAGAGAATATTTAGCTGGTTTAGCTGCTTGCCCAGGGGTTATTTCCAGTTGTTTTTGTGTGTGTGCTTTTGATTCCTGAATTTGTAGAGAAATATTGCACTATTTATTTTAGCTCTGAGAAAAATGAATTGTTCAGCAAGCAAGAGTAGATACTCAACAGGCTTTGTTCAGACAAATTGTGAAATGTATACTAAACAGTTCCTGGACAAAACAGTAAATGACAATTTCAATAAGTTTCTGTTCATAAACAAATATATGGGCTACCAAACAGAGAAAGGTTCCCTTCGTAGAATAAACACAGTGTCCCCTAGTGTACATTTAAGGGGCTAGACTAGTGAAAAGGTCTAATACAGATTACTTCCCCTGTTGATGGGCCAATTACTGTAGAGAGATGTAGAGTAGAGAGATGTACAGACATGTAGAGTAGAGAGATGTACAGACATGTAGAGTAGAGACATGTACAGACATGTAGAGTAGAGAGATGTACATACATGTAGAGAGATGTAGAGTAGAGAGATGTACAGACATGTAAAGTAGAGAGATGTACAGACATGTAGAGTAGAGACATGTAGAGTAGAGAGATGTACAGACATGTAGAGAGATGTAGAGTAGACAGATGTACAGACATGTAGAGTAGAGAGATGTACAGACATGTAGAGAGATGTAGAGTAGAGAGATGTACAGACATGTAGAGAGATGTAGAGTAGAGAGATGTACAGACATGTAGAGTAGAGTGATGTACAGACATGTAGAGTAGAGAGATGTAGAGTAGAGAGATGTACAGACATGTAGAGAGATGTAGAGTAGACAGATGTACAGAAATGTAGAGAGATGTAGAGTAGAGAGATGCAGGGGCGGAAATCCCAGGGGGGACGGGGGGGACACGACCCCCCCATCCTGGGAAAAATATGATTTGTCCCCCCCAATATATCACTGTAAACATAACTATGTAATTTAAATAATATTAATAATACGCAATGAAAGCAATTGTGCTGATTATAGACACTTAATAGCGCGTTTTTAAGTTTCAAAAGATTGCGACCCCCCCACCCATTGCCTCACAATGGTTTGATCCACTGCCAGTTCCTTAGTTGGCAAGGTAACAGAGGGGTTGTGTCTACTGTCTGAAAGGATGCACGTAACTGAGGTGAGGTTCATCCAGTCAATTGCGCCAATGCAATGTTTTGTTTTATGTTGGCAGGGTTCACACACACACTAGCTGAATATGCAGAGCTAGCGCGCAAATATTAACTATTAAGCTAGCTAGTACCTATTCCATTTATGTGGCGTCGTCAAAGATGGAATCTTTGCTATCGTCAATTTATTCCAAGATCAGCATGCAGATGATGTAAGTTAGTGCTTCAAAGTCACTGTGATAAGGTTAGCAATAAACTGAAGTCCAAACTGAACAGAACTACACTCTCTTCTACCATTGTCTTAAATATATTTAATGGTCTCGTTGCAAAATCTAAATTGTCGCAAGGGAACTTTTATTTATTTATTTTATTTCATCTTTATTTAACCCGGGTAGCAAAGATTATAGCAAACACCACTGAAACGGAATTGGTGCTCACTAGCTTTGCAAATTCAGCTATTGTTGGAAGCCAGCCAATATGAAACAAACTATTAAAATTACAAAAGGTTGCAGCATATGTTGTGTAAATGGTGAACTCATACAGCTGTCAACTCTTGTCACTGCAATCCGTTTCACATTTGCTAGCTACCTTTTAGATCGAAGCCCAAATAGAATGATAGAAGATAAGATGATAGAAGCCCATCTCCTACTGTAAATAACCTACACACTGTGTGTGTGTGTGTGTGTAGCCAGCCAGCCAGCCAGCCAGCTAGAAAAATGGCAGAAAAATTTAAAAGATGGACATCAGAGTATTTTTCAGTACACCAAAACGCAAAGTAAGAACCCTAGTAGCCTAATATCTCAAAGACTAGTTGATAAAATGTCCATAAGAAAGAAATTACATTCTAATGGAAATGTTTCACAATGATGTCATTAGGCAGAGCAGGCAACAGATGGCACACAGACAGCAGAGTTGGGGACAGATATGCAGGGACAGACTGGCAGAGACAGGGAGTCTCAGGTAAGTTTGTTGAGTCTTTGTTTGGCAACATTATGAAAGGTTCTCAATTTTTTTGACTTGTAAAATAGGAACATAATTGAAAAATGCCATGGATACCCCCACTCTCAACTTAAACTGGTGATTGAACTAAGATTTGTTAAAGGCAATGGTATTGCTGTTGTGATTAGTTGTGTAGTTTTGGGTACCGGTAGTTAGGAGTACGGCAAACACCTTATTTCTTTGGTTCCTCAATATACATTTACCATATTACAATGTAGGCTATGTGTTACAGCACTACTTTTGGTGTCCCCCTCAGGAATTGCTCTTGAGAAAATTTCATGTAATTGTCCCCTCCAAAGTTGATATCAGATTTTCGCCCCTGGAGAGATGTACAGACATGTAGAGAAGGGAGATGCGTAGAGTAGAGAGATTCATAGAATGGAGAGATGCGTAGAGTGGAGAGATGCGTAGAGTGGAGAGATGCGTAGAGTGGAGAGATGCGTAGAGTGGAGAGAGGGTTAGAGTGGAGAGAGGGTTAGAGTGGAGAGAGGGTTAGAGTGGAGAGATGGTTAGAGTGGAGAGATGCGTAGCGTGGAGAGATGCGTAGCGTGGAGAGATGCGTAGAGTGAAGAGATGTAGAGAAATATAGAGTAGAAAGATGTAGAGGAGAGTTGTAGAAAGATGTAGAGTATTCACCCCCTTGGCATTTTTCTGATTGCATTACAACCTGTAATTGAAATAGATTTTTATTTGGATTTCATGTAATGGACATACACAAAATAGTCCAAGTTGGTGAGGTGATATGAAAAAAATTGTTCATATTGATAATCTGTCGTATGACTTAAAGATTGCTGTACACCAGTGAAACCCATCCAACTTGAAGGAGCTGGAGCAGTTTTGCCTTGAAGAATGGGCAAAAATCCCAGTGGCTAGACGTGCCAAGCTTATAGAGACATACCCCAAGAGCCTTGCAGATGTAATTGCTACAAAAGGTGGCTCTACAAAGTATTGACTTGGGGGGGGGGTAATAGTTATGCACGCTCAAGTTTTCTGTTTTTTTTTAATCATATTTCTTGTTTGTTTCCCAATAAAAAATATTTTGCATCACAGAGTCCTTTCAGCCAACATTCACAGATTTTGTCATTAGTATAGTTTAATATATATGTTTGTATGCAGGTATGTTGTGTAAATCAAATGATACAAACCCCCAAAAAATCTATTTTAATTCCAGGTTGAAAGGCAACAAAATAGGAAAAATGCCAAGGGAATACTTTCACAAGCCACTGTAGAGTAGAGAGAGATGTAGAGTAGAGAGAGATGTATAGAAGAGAGATGTGGTATAGAGAGAGGGATAGATGTGGAGAGATGTAGAGCGGAGAGAGATGTAGAGAGGAGAGAGATGTAGAGATATGTGGAGTGGAGAGATTGGAAAAATGTAGTGGAGAGATATAGAGTAGAAATATGTAGTAGAGAGATGTGTAGAGATGTAGAAATATGTAGTGGAAAGAGATGTAGAGTATAGAGATGTAGAGTACAGACGTAGAGAAGTAGAGTAAAGAGATGTATTGGAGAGATGTAGAGAGATTTAGGGTAGGGAGATGTAAAGTGGAGAGTGATGTAGAGTAGAGAAATGGAGAGAAGTAGAATAGAGATATTTAAAGTGATGTAGAGTAGAGAGATGGAGAGCAGAGAAATGGAGGGCAGACAGATGGAGAGATGGAGAGACATGTAGTGGGAGATGTAGTAGAGTAGAGAGATGTAGTAGAGATATGTAGTAGAGTAGAAAGACGTAGTAGAAAGATGTAGAGTAGAGAGATGTAGCGAGACGGAGGGTTAGGGAGATGTCGAGAGATGTAGAGTAGGGAGATGTAGCATAGAGAAATGTAGCGTAGAGAGATATAGCATAGAGAGATATAAAGCAGAGACGTAGAGTAGAAAGATGTAGAGATGGAGAGATGTATAGTAGAGAGATGTAGAGTAGAAAGATGTCGAGAGATGGAGAAGGAAAGCAGAGAGATGGAAAGGTGGAGATATATGTAGGGTGGAGTAATGTACAACGATGTGTAGTGCAAAATTATTCATCCCCCTTAAGTTAATACTTTGTAGCGCCACCTTTTGCTGCGATTACAGCTGTAAGTCGCTTGGGGTATGTCTCTATCAGTTTTGCACATCGAGAGACTGAATTTTTTCCCAATCCTCCTTGCAAAACAGCTCGAGCTCAGTGAGGTTGGATGGAGAGCGTTTGTGAACAGCAGTTTTCAGTTCTTTCCACAGATTCTCGATTGGATTCAGGTCTGGACTTTGACTTGGCCATTCTACACCTGGATATGTTAATTTGTGAACCATTCCATTGTAGATTTTGCTTTATGTTTTGGATCATTGTCTTGTTGGAAGACAAATCTCCATCCCAGTCTCAGGTCTTTTGCAGACTCCATCAGGTTTTCTTCCAGAATGGTCCTGTATTTGGCTCCATCCATCTTCCCATCAATTTTAACCATCTTCCCTGCCCCTGCTGAAGAAAAGCAGGCCTTAACCATGATGCTGCCACCACCATGTTTGACAGTGGGGATGGTGTGTTCAGGGTGATGAGCTGTGTTGCTTTTATGCCAAACATAACGTTTTGCATTGTTGCCAAAAAGTTCGATTTTGGTTTCATCTGACCAGAGCACCTTCTTCCACATGTTTGGTGTGTCTCCCAGGTGGCTAGTGGCAAACTTTAAACAACACATTTTATGGATATCTTTAAGAAATGGCTTTCTTCTTGCCGCTCTTCCATAAAGGCCAGATTTGTGCAGTATACGACTGATTGTTGTCCTATGGACAGAGTCTCCCACCTCAGCTGTAGATCTCTGCAGTTCATCCAGAGTGATCATGGGCCTCTTGGCTGCATCTCTGATCAGTCTTCTCCTTGTATGAGCTGAAAGTTTAGAGGGACGGCCGGGTCTTCGTAGATTTGCAGTGGTCTGATACTCCTTCCATTTCAATATTATCGCTTGCACAGTGCTCCTTGGGATGTTTAAAGCTTGGGAAATCTTTTGGTATCCAAATCCGGCTTTAAACTTCTCCACAACAGTATCTCGGACCTGCCTGGTGTGTTCCTTGTTCTTCATGATGCTCTCTGTGCTTTAAACGGACCTCTGAGACTATCACAGAGCAGGTGCATTTATACGGAGACTTGATTACACACAGGTGGATTCTATTTATCATCATTAGTCATTTAGGTTAACATTGGATCATTCAGAGATCCTCACTGAACTTCTGGAGAGAGTTTGCTGCACTGAAAGTAAAGGGGCTGAATAATTTTGCACGGCCAATTTTTCAGTTTTTTATTTGTTAAAAAAGTTTGAAATATCCAATAAATTTCGTTCCACTTCATAATTGTGTCCCACTTGTTGTTGATTCTTCACAAAAAATGACAGTTTTATATCTTTATGTTTGAAGCCTGAAATGTGGCAAAAGGTCGAAAAGTTCAAGGGGGCCGAATACTTTCGCAAGGCACTGTATATGTAGGGAGATGTAGCATAGAGAGATGGCGCGTAGAGATAGATGTAGAGTAAGATGTACAGTAGAGAGATGTAGAGTAGAGATAGTTTTAGAGATGTAGAGTGGAAGGATGTAGAATGGAGAACTGTTGACATGGAGAAATGTAGAGTAGAGTGATAGACATGTAGAGTAGAGAGAGATAGAGCAGTGAGATGTAGAGTAGATCAGAGAGATGGGGAGGTGGAGATACAGTTGAAGTCGGAGGTTTACATAAACCTTAGCCAAATACATAAAAAAAAGTTTTTCACAATTCCTGACATTTAATCCTAGTATAAATTCCCTGTCTTAGGTTAGTTAGTATAACCACTTTATTTTAAGAATGTGAAATGTCAGAATAATAATAGAGAGAATGATTAATTTCAGCTTTTATTTCTTTCATCAAATTCCCAGTGGGTCAGAAGTTTACATACACTCAATTAGTATTTGGTAGCATTGCTTTTAAATTGTTTAACTTGGGTAAAATGTTCTGGGTAGCCTTCCACAAGCTTCCCACAATAAGTTGGGTGCATTTTAGCCCATTCCTCCTGACAGAGCTGGTGTAACTGAGTTAGGTTTGTAGGCCTCCTTGCTCGCACACACTTTTGCAGTTCTGCCCACAAATGTTCTATAGGATTCAGGTCAGGGCTTTGTGATGGCTACTCCAATACCTTGACTTTGTTGTCCTTAAGCCATTTCGCCACAACTTTGGAAGTATGCTTGGGGTCATTGTCCATTTGGAGACCCATTTGCGACCAAGCTGTAACTTCCTGACTGATGTCTTGAGATGTTGCTTCAATATATCCACATACTTTTCCTACCCCATGATGCCATCTTTTTTGTGAAGTGCACCAGTCCCTCCTGCAGCAAGCACCCCCACAACATGTTGCTGCCACCCCCATGCTTCACGGTTGGGATGGTGTTCTTCGGCTTGCAAGCCTCCCCTTTTTTCCTCCAAACATAGCGATGGTCATTATGGCCAAACATTATGGCCAAACTATTTTTGTTTCATCAGACCAGAGGACATTTCTCTAAAAAGTACGATATTTGTCCACATGTGCAGTTGCAAACTGTAGTCTGGCTTTTTATGGCGGTTTTGGAGCATTGGCTTCTTCCTTGCTGAGCGGCCTTTCATTATTACAAAGAGGAGATTCTCCTGATTAAAATGGTGCCCGTGTAACAGTTTTGCTTCCGTTCCTCTCCTCGCCCCTAAATGGGCTCGAACAAGGGACCCTCTGCACACATAGACAACAGCCACTCTCGAAGCATTGTTACCCATCTCTCCACAAAAGCCACGGCCCTTGCAGAGCAAGGGGAGCAACTACTTCAAGGTCTCAGAGTGGGTGACGTCACCGATTGAAACGCTATCAGCGTGCACCCCGCTAACAAGCTAGTCATTTCACACCGGTTACAAAGAAATCGAAATATACACATTGCGAGATATTTGGAGAAATAGACAGACATGCTGTAATGGCTGTCTGAAGAGAGAGTAGACCAAGGTGCAGCGGAGTTAGTGTTCATCTTCAGGTATTTATTAATGATGAAAGAACACTATACAAAAAACAAGAAAACCGACAGCCAAACAGTACTGTCAGGTGCAAACACGAACGAGACAGAAAACAATCACCCACAAAACCCAAAGGAAAAATTGGCTACTTATGTGTGACTCCCAATCAGCAACAACGAACTTCAGCTGTGCCTGATTGGGAGCCACACACGGACCAAAACAAAGAAATACAAAACCATAGAAAAAAGAACATAGAACGCCCACCCAATGTAACACCCTGGCCTAACCAAAAATAAAGAACAAAAACCCCTCTCTATGGCCAGGGCGTTACACATGCCTATATTTCCCCCATAGGAAACAATGGGAAGACCGCAGAGTTCCAATATTATTTTTGTTGTTTACATTTTGTTGTTTACATTTTAACTATAAAACAACGTCTCATTAGCAACAATAGCGAAGCAGGCATTGTGACATTGAACAATTAGCAGGGAATAGCCTTCCCTGTAGCTCAGTTGGTAGAGTATGGTGTTTGCAACGCCAGGGTTGTGGGTTTGATTCCCACGGGGGGCCAGCACAGGAAAAAAAATAAATGTATGAAATGTATGCATTCACTAATGTAAGTCGCTCTGGATAAGAGCGTCTGCTAAATGACTAAAAATGTAAAAATAGAACATTCGGAAGGCGAATTGGTGCCATGGTGCTCAATAGAACTAATAGGAGCTGGCAGGGTGAAAAATGCACTGAAATAAGGCCTGTTTTTTCGCGATTAATTCAAAACGACGGCAAGCTTGACTGCCGTTGCAAGGCCAGAACGCTCAAATCAACCCTACTACTCGGTCCAAACGTCCAGTGTGCACTCCGAGAGCGAAACCGTCTGAATTTACAAACTGACAATTTTTCACTGAATGGAAACACCATAATATTAATTAAATTAATTAAGCCAAATTTCTTAAAATCAATCCAATATACTATGTTATTACAAAAAAGGTTTTAAATTCTCTGGTAATGCCAATACGGAATACTCTTAAATGCTTCTCAAAGATGCCCTCTGGTGGTCAAACTAACAATAACTTGCAGTAACAGAAGAAATGGCTGAGAATTAAATTACGTGCCACAGAATGCTGCAGCAGCAGGCAGGGTGTGCCGCAGTATGACGCAACTTTTAAAGGAGGAACCACTGCTATGGGTGTACTTCAACATCAAACAGTGACCTGGGTTCTGGGATCCTGCAACACCGGCAAGCCATACCACGCCTCAGAAGAATGTTTCACATTGTATTAGGCTGATTTACCCCTATACCCCTTCCTTCTTCTAGCCAGCGTTGGTCCCAGCTCTAACGATGATCCCTGTGGGATGAACAGGAGATATGAATATGAATAAGTGTGTGACAGTTGGCTGGCCTCCTGTGAGGGGCTCCTGGATAAAAGCCTCCCCTATACTGAGGCCCTTGCGGGCCCAACCTAACCAAACACTGTTCTTTTGTCTCAGCTGTCAATCACCGTCAGCCACCAACGGCTGCCACGACTTGGGGGACAGGAAGGGGCCTGGCGTGTCCCAAAACAGATCTTGCTATGCAGTACTAGTTGTGTGTGTGTTGTGTGCGTGTGGGTGGTAGGGGAATGCAAGTTGGGAATCTGCAATTCTCAAACACAATTAAACCCATGTACACAAAGCATTCTAAGAGCCGTATACCTTAAAGGCAACAATGTTCCCCTTCTCCCTTCCCTCTGTCTCTCTCCCCCCATTCCCTTCTGTCTTTGTGGGGCCTGGGCTGCTGTAAAAATATTTACCCAGGGAGGGTTCACTGCTGGAGGGGCTGCTCCCCCCCACCACCCCACATAATCAGTCTAAATACATTATCCACTTATTGGAGATGAGCAGCGATGCTGGAGGGGATGTGCAGTCTGGGTAACATAGTTACGGTTATGGCCGCTAGTATGACAGGGTAATGAATTTCTGCTCTGAGCACACAGAGAGGAGGAATGACTGCTCAAAGGAAGGGCCGCTAATCAGACACCCGGAGAGGAGGAATGACTGCCCAAAGGAAGGGCCACTAATCAGACACCCAGAGAGGAGGAATGACAGCCCAAAGGAAGGGCCGCTAATCAGACACCCGGAGAGGAGGAATGACTGCCCAAAGGAAGGGCCGCTAATCAGACACCCGGAGAGGAGGAATGACAGCCCAAAGGAAGGGCCGCTAATCAGACACCCGGAGAGGAGGAATGACAGCCCAAAGGAAGGGCCACTAATCAGACACCCTGAGAGGAGGAATGACAGCCCAAAGGAAGGGCCGCTAATCAGACACCCTGAGAGGAGGAATGACAGCCCAAAGGAAGAGCCGCTAATCAGACACTTGTGTGCCACTGTTAATATTCCCCTTGTTTGGGGATGCAGGCTTTTATAAGCTCTGCTGATGAGGTGCAAACAGCCAGCCTGTCACCTGTCTCCAGGCATCGACATTGAGTTTATTAGGGAGAACAGTATCTCAATCAAATGTATTTATAAAGCCCTTTTTACATCAGCTGATGTCACAAAGTGCTATACAGAAACTCAGCCTAAAACACCAAACATCAAGCAATGCAGATGTAGAAACACGGTGTCCAAAAAAAACTCCCTAGGAAGCCATTTATGTGAACAGTATCTGAACACTATCTGCTGTTGATATACAGGGGGTTAGCAGTTGGTATACAGGGGGTTAGCAGTAGCTATACAGGGGGTTTGCAGTAGGTATACATGGGATTAGCTGTTGGTATATGGGGTTAGCATTATGTGTACAGTGGGTTAGCTGTTGGTATATGGGGTTAGCATTATGTGTACAGTGGGTTAGCTGTAGGTATACAGGGGGTTAGCAGATATGAAGAAGCTGTATGTATATGTGGGTTAGCATTAGGTGTACAGGGGTTAGATGTAGGTATATAGGGGATTAGCTGTTGGTATATGGGGTTAGCATTATGTGTACAGTGGGTTAGCTGTTGGTATATTGGGTTAGCATTATGTGTACAGTGGGTTAGCTGTTGGTATATGGGGTTAGCATTATGTGTACAGTGGGTTAGCTGTAGGTATACAGGGGGTTAGCAGATATGAAGAAGCTGTATGTATATGTGGGTTAGCATTAGGTGTACAGGGGGTTAGCTGTAGGTATACAGGTAATAGGTATACAGGGAGTTAGCAGTAGGTATACAGGGGGTTAGCTCTATGTATACAGGTGGTAGGTATACAGGGGGTTAGCAGTAGGTATACGGGGGTTAGCAGTAGGTATACAGGGGGTTAGCTGTATGAACTAAGGGTATGAACTAGGGAATGAACTAGGGAATGAGCTAGGGAATGAATTAGGGAATGAACTAGGTTATAAACTAAGGAAAGAAATAGGGACACCAGATTTGCAGCAGACGAACAATGCTGTGCTTCACCAGTCTATGATTGCCTTCCCCACACTATTACCAAAAGGCCACAATGTAATTCTCTAAACTCTGTGAAAGTAACATATTGTGGAGACATGTTCCATGGCACGAAGTCCATACATCCTATGAATAACCGCCCAAGCCTTAACACAGCTGGCTGATTTGTTAAACGCTAATGTTGTCTAATTTCAGAATTTAGCTAATGAAGCACTACATCATCACAGGGAGAGACTGGGGAGATGACTGGAGTCCAACAGTGATGGAAGGAGGTGCAGGGTGTCATCTTATGTCGTCACATCATAAAGTGACTCACACACGCTCTCTCACACAAGGACACAACATGATGAACAAATTCATGGCCAACTTGGAGAACTATTTTTCTTTGGCACACCATGGATGATCTTTCCATTGGCCACTGCAGGCTTCTCAGAGCTCATCTACCTCTTCAATCACACAAGTGTCATGAAGATACAGAGAGCACAGTGGCAGTGAGCCAACCTCTATGGGACAGAGACGGGAGAGATGGATGAATGGTCATAGAACTCAGTCAGAAACACAGCAAAGAGACAGAGAGGAGACAGGATCCCTCCCCTCCTCACTGTTAGTCATTTGAATCCTCCATGGTTGAGGCTGGCTGCAGCCTGGCTTCTACAGTAACACTAACCACTTGTATGGGGGGCTCCACCAGTTTGTCTGATAGACATAGCCGACAATAGCTGTCTCTCGTATCTGCGTGGTCACGTTTGGAGGGGAGAGGGAGCTGTAGTCCTGAAGAGAGGGTTGTATTGACGTGGCTCTCTCTGGCCAGACGGCAGGACAGGACTCTGTGGGGAGAGACCATGGACAGCTGTGTGTGTGCCTAGGAACCCTTGTGAGAGGGCAAGGATTTAACACACTATCAGATCCTATTCCTCTCACACACATGCCACAGATCAACCAGGCAAACACACACACACACGGAGGGAGAACATGAAAAACACCTCTCAAAAGTTAAACGATATATAACCCTGATTGGGAGACAACATGAAAAATGACAAGGCCACTAACGGGCTAAACAATAACACTGAAGTAGAAACTAAGGAGACAAGGCAATGGAGCCGATCTGCATGTATAGTCTTTGATCACCAGAAAGCACTGCCACTGTCGGTTAGGCTTGATGAAGCATCTCCGTAACACAACGCCAGTGTTAGATGCACTATGTAAATGTGCAGGGGGAGGAACAGTAATCTGGTATTCTCCAAGGTTTTCTCAGGAGACCTCAGGCCTTATTTACAGTATTTCTCTATGTGTGCCACATAAACACAAACAGATTGGATAATGCAGAGGGGACTATGGGATTAATTTTGAAGTGTCTGATTAGTGTGGCGCAGTGGCTCTGTCCTGGGGTAATTGTGTCTGGGCTCATCTCTCTGTGGCCCTCTGGCTTATTGCAGTCTGGCAGAGACCCTCCATCTACCCCCGCCCCTGCCCTAAGAGACTGTCAATCAACTCACTGGCAGGATCGCCTGGGTAACATGACACAATAATGGCATCCAGCAAGTGGGAATGACTTCAATTTGTCACAATAGTGGGTTTGAACAACAATTTACTTTGGCTTGACTTTGATCACTTTGGCTGATCATTTTCATGTAATAATACATAAAAAAAAGGTTTAATGTGTTTTAATTCAAACCGAGTCACACAAAGAAATGGTCCAACCGCGTGAAGAGTAAATAAAGATAACGTGATAAATAACTGAATACTGTATAATGAATACTACATGGTCAACAGTCAGCCTTCTGTCATAGAGATGCTCCAGGAGTGGCTACACAGAAGGGTAAACAGTCAGTCTCTTTGATGATAGGAATGCACAGAAGGGTCAACAGTCAGTTTCTTCAGCCGTAGGAGTGCACAGAAGGGTCAACAGTCAATCATTTCGGTCAAAGGAGCGCACAGAATGGTCAACAGTTAGTCTCTCCGGTCATAGGAGGGCACAGAAGGGTCAACAGTCAGTTTCTTAGGTCACAGAAGGGTCAACAGTCAATGTCTTAGGTCATAGGAGTACACAGAAATGCTCAAACAGAGTGGCATTTTCCACTGGGACAGTCAGAACCACCCTCTCTCTCAGGTCACTCATAGACCCAATTTCACAATTGAAGTGCGCCTGCTCTAAGTCTGGGGAGAAGGGAGGTGGAGGTAGAGAGAAGGAGTGGAAGGAGGGAAGGAGGGAGGGTAAACAGTTTAATTAATTTTATTTATTTAATTAAACATTTATTTAACTAGGCAAGTCAGTTAAGAACAAATTCTTATTTACAACGACGGCCTACCAAAAGGCAAAAGGCCTCCTGCGGAAACGGGGGTCAAAAATGTAAATAAATTCAATAGAAATATAGGACAAAACACACATCACGACAAGAGAGACAACTCTACATAAAGAGAAACCTAAGGCAGCAATATAGCATGGCAGCAACACATGACAACACCGCACGGTAGCAACACAACATGACAACACATTAGCAACACATGACAGCAGCACAACATGGTAGCAGCACAAAACAGGGTACAAACATTATTGGGCACAGACAACAGCACAAAGGGCAAGAAGGTAAAGAAAATAATACATCACGCAAAGCAGCCACAACTGTCAGTAAGAGTGTCCACGATTGAATCTTTGAATGAAGAGATTGAGATATAACTGTCCAATTTGAGTGTTTGTTGCAGCTCGTTCAAGTCACTAGCTGCAGCGAACTGAAAAGACGAGTGACCCAGGGATGTGTGTGCTTTGGGGACCTTTAACAGAATGTGACTGGCAGAACGGGTGTTGTATTTGGAGAATGAGGGCTGCAGTAGATATTTCAGATGGTGGGAGATTCAAAAATGTAGTTTTATAAATAAGCATCAACCAGTGGGTCTTGCGACGGGTATACAGAGATGACCTGTTTACAGAGCAGTACAGAGTGCAGTGATTTGTCCTATAAGGAGCATTGGTGGCAAATCTGATGGCCGAATGGCAAAGTGCATCTAGCCGCTCAAGAGCACCCTTACCTGTCGATCTATAAATTACGTCTCCATAATCTTGCATGGGTAGGATGGGCAATTGAATCAGGGTTAGTTTGGCAGCTGGGACGAAAGAGGAGCAATGACGATAGAGGTAACCAAGTCTGCAGCTTTGATATGTGCTGAGATAAGGACAGTGTACCGTCTAGCTATACTCCCAATAACTTTTATGAGGTAATAACACCTGTGAGGAGAGGGGCATTCTTCTTGCCAAACCACATTACCTTTGTTTTGGAAGTGTTCAGGACAAGGTTCAGGCAGAGAAAGCTTGTTGGACTCTAAGAAAGCTTTGTTGTAGAGCATTTAACACAAAATCCGGGGAGCAGTCAGCTGAGTATAAGACTGTACCATCTGTATATATATGGATGAGAGAGCTTCCTACTGTCTGAGTTATGTTGTTGATGTAAATTGAGAAGAGCGTGGGGCCTAGGATCAAGCCTTGGGGTACTCCCTTGTTGACAGGCAGTGGCTGAGACAGCAGATGTTCTGATTTATACACTGCACTCTTTGAGAGAGGTAGTTAGCAAACTGGGCCAAAGACCCCTTAGAGACACCACTAGTACTTAGCCAGCCCACAAGAATGGAATGGTCTACCGTATCAAAAGCTTTGGCCAAATCAATAAAAATAGCAGCACAACATTGCTTAGAGTCAAGGGCAATGGTGACATCATTGAGGACCTTTAAGGTTGCAGTGACACATCCATAACCTGAGCAGATACCAGATTGCATATCAGAGAGGCATCAAGAACCAGTCAGTTGATTATTGAAGTTTTTCTAACACTTTTGATAAACAGGGCAAAATAGAAATAGGATTATAACAGTTAGGATCAGCTTGATCTCCCCCTTTAAATAAAGGACAAACTGTGGCTGCCTTCCAAGCAATGGGAACCTCCCCAGAGAGGAGAGACCGGTTAAAAAAGGTCAGAGACAGGGGCAGCAACCTTAAAGAAGGGTCTAAACCATCTGACCCAGATGTTTTTTGGGGGTCAAGTTTAAGGAGATCCTTTAGCACCTTGGACTCAGTGACTGCCTGCAGAGAGAAACTTTGGAGCGGGACAGGGGAAAAGAGGAAGGAGAATCGGGGCTAGTCGTATTAGAAGGGGTGGGAGATGAAGAAATGTTGGACAGGCAAGGAGGCATGGCTGAGTCAAATGGGAATCATGAAGTGGTTCGTCACTTCACACCTCCGTGATAATTGAAGTTGAATCTGGTTTGTCTCAGTTCCAGGTTGGATGGTGTCCTCAGGTTTCTGCTGTTTGTTTGCCAAGAGCACCCTCTGTATAGCTTGGAAAAAGGAATCCTTGGTAGTAGTAATCCTCCCAGGTAATTTTGTCTAAAATGAGGTTGTAGGTTTGGAGTTTTGATCTGGAGTGAAGGTTTTGCTATGGAGGGTAGAATCCTGTGTATGTCCCTGCCGAAAATCCAAGTTTATCTAACTACCAAATCTATCTTTCTGTAAAAAAACGTTGAAAAATGTGAGAGCTCACATGCAGCTGTGTCTCTCTCCTTCCCATGCACTAAAGAATGAAGACCAGATATCATATTCCTAAGCAGGATACCAAATATTTTATTCTATATACTTCCACATTACTTGAAGTCTTTACTTGTATAAAAATTTTGTAGGGAGATTTCTCTCTTTTTCTGGAGAATTAACATAAACACAGGCTCACAGTCCAGGAAACACTCATCTACAATTATGCTCCTCTAGTACTCAAAACACATGCTATCTGTTGACACAGCTGAGTAACCACCAAGACACATCACAGCACAACCTGAGCACCTCAACCTGCTGCTGAACCCATGACCTCCAGACGCTGACTCCAAGCTCCCTACCTTACACACCCCCTACACTTCCCTCTCTCATTTAAATAGGATTGACAGAATCCCATGACTCTGATCTGAACTCACTGCACCAGTGCCGCTATCAGCATGTCCTTTAGATCCAGAACACGACCTCTTTAGATCCAGAACACGACCCTTTAGATCCAGAGCACAACCTCTTTAGATCCAGAACACAACCTCTTTAGATCCAGAATGTGACCCTTTAGATCCAGAACAAGACCCTTTAGATCCAGAACATGACCTCTTTAGATCCAGAACACAACCTCTTTAGATCCAGAACGTGACCCTTTAGATCCAGAACAAGACCCTTTAGATCCAGAACACAATTTCTTTAGATCCAGAACACGACCTCTTTAGATCCAGAACACGACCATTTAGATCCAGATCACAACCCTTTAGATCCAGAACACAACCTCTTTAGATCCAGAACATGACCCTTTAGATCCAGAACATGACCCTTTAGATCCAGAACACGACCCTTTAGATCCAGAACATGACCTCTTTAGATCCAGAACACGATCTCTTTAGATCCAGAACACGACCTCTTTAGATCCAGAACACGACCTCTTTAGATCCAGAAACACAACCCTTTAGATCCAGAACATGACCTCTTTAGATCCAGAACATAACCTCTTTAGATCCAGAACATGACCCTTCAGATCCAGAACACAACCTCTTTAGATCCAGAACACGACCCTTTAGATCCAGAACAAGACCCTTTAGATCCAGAACACGACCTCTTTAGATCCAGAACACGACCCTTTAGATCCAGAACATGACCCTTTAGATCCAGAACAAGACCCTTTAGATCCAGAACACAACCTCCAGACTAGCTTCAATGCCATACAACTCTCCTTCTGTGACCTCCAACTGCTCTTAAATACTAGTAAAACTAAATGCATGCTCTTCAACCGATCGCTGCCCATACCTGCCCGCCCGTCTAGCATCACTACTCTGGACGGTTCTTACTTAGAATATGTGGACAACTACAAATACCTAGGTGTCTGGTTAGACTGTAAGCTCTCCTTCCAGACTCACATCAAACATCTTCAATCCAAAGTTAAATCTAGAATTGGCTTCCTATTTCGCAACAAAGCATCCTTCACTCATGCTGCCAAACATACCTTCGTAAAACTGACCATCCTACCGATCCTCGACTTCGGCGATGTCATTTACAAAATAGCCTCCAATACCCTACTCAATAAACTGGATGCAGTCTATCACAGTGCCATCCTTTTTGTCACCAAAGCCCCATATACTACCCACCACTGCGACCTGTACGCTCTCGTTGGCTGGCCCTCGCTTCATACTCGTCGCCAAACCCACTGGCTCCAGGTCATCTACAAGACCTTGCTAGGTAAAGTCCCCGCTTATCTCAGCTCACTGGTCACCATAGCAGCACCCACCTGTAGCGCGCACTCCAGCAGGTATATCTCTCTGGTCACCCCCAAAGCCAATTCCTCCTTTGGTCGTCTCTCGTTCCAGTTCTCTGCTGCCAATGACTGGAACAAACTACACAAATCTCTGAAACTGGAAACACTTATGTCCCTCACTAGCTTTAAGCACCAGCTATCAGAGCAGCTCACAGATCACTGCACCTGTACATAGCCCACCTATAATTTAGCCCAAACAACTACCTCTTCCCATACTGTATTTATTTATTTATTTATTTTGCTTCTTTGCACCCCATTATTTCTATTTCTACTTTGTACTTTCTTCCACTACAAATCTACCATTCCTGTGTTTTACTTGCTATATTGTATTTACTTTGCCACCATGGCCTTTTTTGCCTTTACCTCCCTTATCTTACCTCATTTGCTCACATTGTATATAGACTTATTTTTCTACTGTATTATTGACTGTATGTTTGTTTTACTCCATGTGTAACTCTGTGTTGTTGTATGTGTCAAACTGCTTTTCTTTATCTTGGCCAGGTCGCAATTGTAAATGAGAACTTGTTCTCAACTTGCCTACCTGGTTAAATAAAGGTAAAATAAAAATAATGAAATGCATGTTCTCCCTCCACTCACGCTACAACCAGCACTGCAGCTGCAATGAATGAGTATAGAAAAGTGTATTGATAAGCTTGCGCTTGTGTCATTTTTTTTATATCAAGGAAAATTTTACTTTCTCTAGTCACAGGAGTAACAACATGAATTGGTGCATGAGGCAGAAATAATGCAGTGAGTTTTGCTGGAAGACTGCGTCCCCTTTTCTCAACAGAGGGAGGGAGAGAGGAGGGATGGTGAGTCGGGTGAGAGGCAGCCTCACCGCTGCTCCCTCCCTCCCCTCAGACTGACCATCAGGTACAGGCCATCAGTCCAGTAAAAAAACGGAAATCATACTGCTCACTCAGCTGTGCATCACAAGTAATACAACAAATTATCTATTACCAGTGTGATCATATACCTAACATGTTGAAATATAATTAAATGGTCAGGGAAATTCAAGCATAGCCAATATGCATGGGCCTATAGTGAACTGCATATACCTCCTTGCTACAGAAGTGTTTTTAATAGGTTAATGTTGCATAGACTTACATGATGATGTTGACTTAGAAAAGGTTGGTGACAACTGCTCTACTTCAGACTTGTCAGCACTGACCAGCCAGTGTACAAGCCCTATGAATTGAGGCTAACTGATACAGTTAGGACAGACAGACAGGGTGCCAGTTGCCTGGGCTGGGATTCTGGCGTCTCTCCCCTCATATAACATTCTCTCTCTCTTTTGTCTCCTTCCCATCCATACTGTATAATCTACTGCAGAGATAGCCTGCGAAGTTCTGTCATAATTTCCAGGTCTCTGCCCAAACAGTTCGAGCTTCTAATTTTAAAAATGAATCTCTCCAGAAATAAGTCTCTCACCTTGCCGCATGTTATAGACCCCCCTCAGCTCCCAGCTGTGCCCTGGACATAATATGTTAATTATTTGCCCCCCATCTATCTTCAGAGTTTGTTCTGTTAGGTGACATAAACTGGGATATGCTTAAACCTGTTAAGGACAGACGCCTAGCCAATATCCAATGGAATAGAGTGGCGCGAAATACAAAACCCCAAAAAATCCAATCATTTCAATTTCTCAAACATACGACTATTTTACACCATTTTAAAGATACACTTCTCCTTAATCCAACCACATTGTCCGATTTCAAAAAGGCTTTACAGTGAAAGCAAAACATTAGATTATGTTAGGAGAGTACATAGACCAAAATAATCACACAGCCATTTTCCAAGCAAGCATACATGTCACAAAAACCCAAAAGACAGCTAAATGAAGCACTAACCTTTGACGATCTTCATCAGATGACACTCCTAGGACATTATGTTACACAATACATGTATGTTTTGTTCAATCAAGTTCATATTTATATCCAAAAACAGCATTTTACTTTGGCGTGTGATGTTCAGAAAATGTATTCCCACCAAAAACTTCCGGTGAATTTACAAAAATACTCATCATAAACGTTGACAAAATACATAACAATTATTTCAAGAATTATAGACACAGAACTCCTTTATGCAACCGCTGTGTCAGATTTTAAAATAGCTTTACGGAGAAAGCACATTTTTCAATATTCTGAGTACATAGCTCGCCATCTATTCAGACACCCGCCAAGTTCGGGGCAACCTAAACTCAGAAGTAGTATTAGAAATATGCTCTTACCTTTGCTGATCTTCATCAGAATGCACTCCCAGGACTGCTACTTCCACAAGAAATGTTGTTTTTGTTCAAAATAATCCGTGTTATGTCCAAATACCTCCGTTTTGTTCTTGCATTCAGGTCACTATCCAAAGGGTAATGCGTGAGCGCAATTCGAGTCACAAAAAAATCAAAATGTTCCATTACTGTACTTAGAAGCATGTCAAACGCTATTTAAAATAAATTTCTATGGTATTTTTAACGTAAAATTGCGATAATATTCCAACCGGACAATAGCGTATTCATTCAAGGAGAAAAAGAAAAAACAGCGTGCTCGGGGGACCGCGCATATCCAATCCCTTTATTGCCAGGCAAACCACTCAGTAACTGAGCTCCTATACTCTGCCCCGTGACAGGAGAAGGCTCAAACCACTTTCTGAAGGCTTTAGACAGCCAATGGAAGCCTTGGAAAGTGCAACGTAACACCACAGATTCTGTAGTTTCGAAAGGGACTAGAAAGAAGAACTACAATTCTCAGATCCTCCACTTCCTGGTTGACTTTTCTCAGGTTCTTGCCTGCCATATGAGTTCTGTTATACTCACAGACACCATTCAAACAGTTTTAGAAACTTCAGAGTGTTTTCTATCCAAATCTACTAATAATATGCATATTCTAGTTTCTGGGCCAGAGTAGTAACCTGTTTAAATTGGGTACGTTTTTCATCCGGCCGTGAAAATACTTCCCCCTAGCCCAGACAGGTCCTAGAATTGAAGAATAATTTTCCGTATGGATCCTGACACATTATTTATATCTCACACGTATACAACCATAAATTATACTTATTTTCCTGTCGTTTCTTGTGACTGTTGACTGATCAATATATCTATCTCACACGCAAATAATTATCGTCTTATTCTATGTGCTTTTTTAAAACTCTGATTCAATTACTTCTATGTGTATCTCTTACCAACTGGTAATTTCCTCTAGGATCTCAGAACAATTACTTTTATGACTTTTGATAGATTATTGGGTCTCACATGTATCCAACAATTAGCTATTACCCAGAGGTTTTAAGGCCCTGGTCAACAGCCCATTTTTGCATTGTTACTTATGGCTTTTGACTGGTCAATATATCTATCTCACACGCAATTATCCTCTTACCCCTGTGGAAATTTCTAATTTGTCTATGTGTTGCTATGTGTATCTCTTTCTTGAAACTTTATCTACAGTGGGGGAAAAAGTGTTTGATCCCCTTCTGATTTTGTATGTTTGCCCACTTACAAAGAAATGATCAGTCTATAATTTTAATAGTAGGTTTATTTGAACAGTAAGAGACAGAATAACAACAAAAAAATCCAGAAAAACGCATGTCAAAAATGTTATAAAATTATTTGCATTTTAATGAGGGAAATAAGTATTTGACCCCTCTGCAAAACATGACTTAGTACTTGGTGGCAAAACCCGTGTTGGCAATCACAGAGGTCAGACGTTTCTTGTAGTTGGCCACCAGTTTTGCACACATCTCAGGAGGGATTTTGTCCCACTCCTCTTTTCAGATCTTCTCCAAGTCATTAAGGCTTCGAGGCTGATGTTTGGCAACTCGAACCTTCAGCTCTCTCCACAGATTTTTTTATGGGATTAAGGTCTGGAGACTGGCTAGGCCACTCCAGGACCTTAATGTGCTTCTTCTTGAGCTACTCCTTTGTTGCCTTGGCCGTGTGTTTTGGGTCATTGTCATGCTGGAATACCCATCCACGACCCATTTTCAATGCCCTGGCTGAGGGAAGGAGGTTCTCACCCAAGATTTGATGGAACATGGCCCCGTCCATCGTCCCTTTGATGCAGTGAAGTTGTCCTGTCCCCTTAGCAGAAAAACACCCCCAAAGCATAATGTTTCCACCTCCATGTTTGACGGTGGAGATGGTGTTCTTGGGGTCATAGGCAGCATTCCTCCTCCTCCAAACACGGCGAGTTGAGTTGATGTCAAAGAGCTCCATTTTGGTCTCATCTGACCACAACACTTTCACCAGTTGTCCTCTGAGTCGTTCAGATGTTCATTGGCAAACTTCAGACGGGCATGTATATGTATTCTTCGGCAGGGGGACCTTGCGGGCGCTGCAGGATTTCAGTCCTTCACGGCGTAGTGTGTTACCAATTGTTTTCTTGGTGACTATGGTCCCAGCTGCCTTGAGATCATTGACAAGATCCTCCCGTGTAGTTCTGGGCTGATTCCTCACCATTCTCATGATCATTGCAACTCCACGAGGTGAGATCTTGCATGGAGCCCCAGGCCGAGGGATATTGGCAGTTCTTTTGTGTTTCTTCCATTTGCGAATAATCGCACCAAATGGTGTCACCTTCTCACCAAGCTGCTTGGCGATGGTCTTGTAGACCATTCCAGGCTTGTGTAGGTCTACAATCTTGTCCCTGACATCCTTGGAGAGCTCTTTGGTCTTGACCATGGTGGAGAGTTTGGAATCTGATTGACTGATTGCTTCTGTGGACAGGTGTCTTTTATACAGGTAACAAGCTGTGGTTAGGAGCACTCCCTTTAAGAGTGTGCTCCTAATCTCAGCTCGTTACCTGTATAAAAGACACCTGGGAGCCAGAAATCTTTCTGATTGAGAGGGGGTCAAATACTTATTTCCCTCATTAAAATGCAAATCAGTTTATAAGAGTTTTTGACGTGCGTTTTTCTGGATTTTGTTTGTTGTTATTCTGTCTCTCACTGTTCAAATAAACCTACCATTAAAGTTATAGACTGATCCTTTCTCTGTCAGTGGGGAAACGTTCAAAATCAGCATGGGATCAAATACTTTTTTCCCCCCACTGTATAGAGGTGACTTTTGATCGGACATTAGGTCGCATACGTCTACGACTATAAGCTATTTTCCAGGGGTCGTAAAGCCCTAGTTAACCTGTTGGGGCTAGGGGGCAGTATTTGCATGTCCGGTTAAAAAACGTACCCGATTTAAACTGGTTACTACTCTTGCCCAGAAACGAGAATATCCATATAATTAGTAGATTTGGATAGAAAGCACTCTAAAGTTTCTAAAACTGTTTGAATGGTGTCTGTGAGTATAACAGAACTCATATGGCAGGCCAAAACCTGAGAAGATTCCATACAGGAAGTGCCCTGTCTGACAATTTGTTCTCCTTCTGCGGCATCTCTATCGAAAATACAGCATCTCTGCTGTAATGTGACATTTTCTAAGGCTTCCATTGGCTCTCAGAAGGTGCCAGAGAGGAATGACACTGGAGATGCCACTGCACATGAATTCATGTGAATTCTCCATGTTTTTCTTTCTCTGTCTTTGAATGAATACAACGTCGCTCGGTTGGAATATTATCGCTATTTTATGAGAAAAATCGGATAAAAATTGATTTTAAACAATGTTTGACATGCTTCGAAGTACGGTAATGGAATATTTGGATTTTTTTTGTCATGAAATGCGCTCGCGCGTCACCCTTCGGATACTGACCTGAACGCACTAACAAAACGGAGACATTTGGATATAACTATGGATTATTTCGAACCAAAACAAAATTTTTTGTTGAAGTAGAAGTCCTGGGAGTGCATTCTGACGAAGAACAGCAAAGGTAATCCAATTTTTCTTATAGTCAATCTGAGTTTGGTGAGGGCCAAACTTGGTGGGTGTCAAATTAGCTAGCCGTGATGGCCGGGCTATCTACTCAGAATATTGCAAAATGTGCTTTCGCCGAAAAGCTATTTTAAAATCTGACACCGCGATTGCATAAAGGAGTTCTGTATCTATAATTCTTAACCTCTTGACGGTCGCCTAGGATAGGGGGCGCTACAGCGATTTTTGAAAGAAATTCGTGCCCATTTTAAACGGCCTCCTACTCAAACTCAGAAGCTAGGATATGCATATAATTAATACTTGTGGATAGAAAACACCCTAAAGTTTCTAAAACTGTTTGAATGGTGTTTGTGAGTATAACAGAACTCATATGGCAGTCAAAACCCCGAGACCGATCGTAACAGGATGTGGAATTCTGAATTGCGGACTCAACTTCATCACTTTGCCTATTAATCACACCGTGAGCAATGGTTCATTGAGCACTTCCTATTGTTTCCACTAGATGTCCCCAGTCTTTACAAAGTGGTTTGAGTCTCCTACTGTGAAAACTGACTGAATGAGACGTTGTGGAAAGTGTCACATGATGAGGGCCATCACCATTATGACACCGGCGCCCCTGGCTACCCTCCCCTCGTCGATCATTTTATAAGACAAATGCAATCGTCCCCCTTGAATCTTATTTGAGCTCTGGTTGAAAAAGGCCCTAAAGATTTATGTTATACAATTTTTGACATGTTTATGAACAAACCTTTATTTTTCAAAAAATGCATTTTATTGAAAGAGGAGTCCCGCAGCCGACGGAAGTTTTGGAGCAGCCTTCAGAACGCGCTAACAAGAACAAGCTATTGGGACGTAAAGGATTAACTTTTTCGAACGAAAATACATTTGTTGTGGACCTGGGATTCCTGGAAGTGCTTTCTGAGGAAGATAATCAAAGGTAAGGGATTATTGACAATAGTATACAAGAGTAGATTTGATATGCGATTGTTCCAAGATGGCGCTGACCTGTAACGGTAGCCTATTTTTCTGAGTATCGCATCCCCTTTTATCGCAAAGTGTGATTACCCAGTAAAGTTATTTTTAAATCTGGCATCACAGGTGCTTTCAAGAGATATTCATCTATAAATCTTAGAATGACAATATTACATTTTAAAAATGTTTTCGAATAGTAATTTAGTAAATTGTAGCGCTGTTTCACCGGACACCGGAAAATAGTTAGTCAACGTTACGCGCCGATGTAAAATGCTGTTTTTATATATAAATATGAACTTTATCGGACAAAAGAATCCATGTATTGTGTAACATGATGTCCTAGGTGTGTCATCTGATGAAGATTGTCAAAGGTTAGTGCTGCATTTAGCTGTTTTTTGGTTATTTGTGATGCATGTGGTTGGTCGGAAAATGGCTATGTGGCTACTTTTACGATATACTCCTCTAACATAATCGAATGTTTTGCTTTTGCTGTAAAGCCTTTTTGAAATCGGACAACGTGGTTCGATTCAGGAGAGGTGTATCTATAAAACGATATAATTTGAATTATTATTATTATTTTTTTTTTATTATAAAATTTTGTTATGCTAATGGCGAAATTATTTTTAGCTGGATGCGGGACGGAGGCCGCACAGGGGTTACCGAGAGTCTTGTCTTTAAAATGGTGTAAAATAGTCATATGTTTGAAAAATTGAAGTTTTTGCATTTTTGGGGTATTTGAATAACGCGCCACGGGCAAGCGTCCCACCTAGCCCATAGAGGTTAAAATGTTCAAAAAAACACACATTTCTTTCCACAGAGCCGTGTGGTGAGACAGGGATGCAGCTTAAGCCCATCCCTCTTCAACATATATACACTGCTCAAAAAAAAATAAAGGGAACACTTAAACAACACAATGTAACTCCAAGTCAATCACACTTCTGTGAAATCAAACTGTCCACTTAGGAAGCAACACTGATTGACAATAAATTTCACATGCTGTTGTGCAAATGGAATAGACAACATGTGGAAATTATAGGCAATTAGCAAGACACCCCCAATAAAGGAGTGGTTCTGCAGGTGGGGACCACAGACCACTTCTCAGTTCCTATGCTTCCTGGCTGATGTTTTGGTCACTTTTGAATGCTGGCGGTGCTTTCACTCTAGTGGTAGCATGAGACGGAGTCTACAACCCACACAAGTGGCTCAGGTAGTGCAGCTCATCCAGGATGGCACATCAAATGCGGGCTGTGGCAAGAAGGTTTGCTGTGTCTGTCAGCGTAGTGTCCAGAGCATGGAGGCACTACCAGGAGACAAGCCAGTACATCAGGAGATGTGGAGGAGGCCGTAGGAGGGCAACAACCCAGCAGCAGGACCGCTACATCCGCCATTGTGCAAGGAGGAGCAGGAGAAGCACTGCCAGAGCCCTGCAAAATGACCTCCAGCAGGCCACAAATGTGCATGTGTCTGCTCAAACGGTCAGAAACAGACTCCATGAGGGTGGTATGAGGGCACGACGTCCACAGGTGGGGGTTGTGCTTACAGCCCAACACCGTGCAGGACGTTTGGCATTTGCCAGAGAACACCAAGATTGGCAAATTCGCCACTGGCGCCCTGTGCTCTTCACAGATGAAAGCAGGTTCACACTGAGCACATGTGACAGATGTGACAGAGTCTGGAGACGCCGTGGAGAACGTTCTGCTGCCTGCAACATCCTCCAGCATGACCGGTTTGGCGGTGGGTCAGTCATGGTGTGGGGTGGCATTTATTTGGGGGGCCGCACAGCCCTCCATGTGCTCGCCAGAGGTAGCCTGACTGCCATTAGGTACCGAGATGAGATCCTCAGACCCCTTGTGAGACCATATGCTGGTGCGGTTGGCCCTGGGTTCCTCCTAATGCAAGACAATGCTAGACCTCATGTGGCTGGAGTGTGTCAGCAGTTCCTGCAAGAGGAAGGCATTGATGCTATGGACTGGCCCGCTTGTTCCCCAGACCTGAATCCAATTGAGCACATCTGGGACATCATGTATCGCTCCATCCACCAACGCCACGTTGCACCACAGACTGTCCAGGAGTTGGCGGATGCTTTAGTCCAGGTCTGTGAGGAGATCCCTCAGGAGACCATCCGCCACCTCATCAGGAGCATGCCCAGGCGTTGTAGGGAGGTCATACAGGCACGTGGAGGCCACACACACTACTGAGCCTCATTTTGACTTGTTTTAAGGACATTACTTCAAAGTTGGATCAGCCTGTAGTGTGGTTTTCCACTTTAATTTTGAGTGGGACTCCAATTCCAGACCTCCATGGGTTGATAAATTGGATTTCCATTGATTATTTTTGTGTGATTTTGTTGTCAGCACATTCAACTATGTAAAGAAAAAAGTATTTAATAAGATTATTTCTTTCATTCAGATCTAGGATGTGTTGTTTAAGTGTTCCCTTTATTTTTTTGAGCAGTATATATATATATATATATATATATATATATATATATATATATATATATATATATCAACGAATTGGCGAGGGCACTAGAACAGTCTGCAACACCCGGCCTCACCCTACTAGAATCTGAAGTCAAATGTCTACTGTTTACAGATTATCTGATGCAACCAAGGAGGGCCTACAGCAGCACCTAGATCTTCTGCACAAATTCTATCAGGCCTGGTCCCTGACAGCAAATCTCAGTAAGACTAAAAATAATGATGTTCCAAAAAAGGTCCAGCTGCAGGACCACTAATACAAATTCCATATAGAGCACACAAAAAACTATATATATATATATATATATATATATTTTTTTTTTTCGGCCTAAACATCAGCACCACAGGTAACTTCCACAAAGCTGTGAACGATCTGAGAGACAAGGCAAGAAGGGCCTTCTATGCCATCAAAAGGAACATAAAATTTGACATTATTGTTTAATTCACTTTTGTTTATCCATTTCACTTGCTTTGGCAATGTTAAAATATGTTTACCATGCCAATAAAGCTGTGGTCTTACCTTGGTGCATGTCAAATCTATGAGGCCGGGTGAGTCTGTCTACGACGAGCTGCAGTGTTTCTGGGTTGGTGTTGAGGGTTTCAGCCAGGGCCTCCAAACATTGATGTTTCACACTGGCTTCCACACAGTCTGAGCTCTGACCGGCCCATCTGGTCCACACTACCCCCTACCAGGGACAGGAAAATGGGGAGGAGAGACAGGGGAGTCAGACACAGCACCAGGGACTGACTGGTGCATCAGCTAAAAACAAACACACAGACACACAAGAGACAGACCTTAGCACTGACCTGGTGCCCTGTCTGCCTGCCTAGCTGAGGAGCTGGAGTTATGTAGGGAGACAGGCAGACCCCACAAAAATGCTAATATAGGTATCATTAATTGCATGGGATTTGTGTCACAAAAGCTAAAACATAATTTGGAAACAGTGCAAGCGAAAGTTAACCAAACTAAACCAAAGCTGTTAAACCTTGTCCATAGACTGCTTACAGGCTAAGGAAACCAATATATCATTTTGTAATTTGGGTGAACTATTCCTTTAACCCAACTCCATCCATCCTCTCTCCGGCTCTCTGTCCTTGCAGGCCAGCCTACACACAGGTGGGGTAAGAAGTCTTAATTCATGTTTTTTCATGGTCCCTGGTCAACTGACAGAGGCCTCAGGGTGAATGGGAGGAGGAGAGGGGGGAGAGTGAGAGAGGGGGTTGAGGTGTGAAAATAATTATGCCCTAAATCTCTGGTTTCAGAGTATCAGCTCACACTTTCCCTGTTCATAAGTGCACACTGCGGGGACGTCACCCCTCACCTCTCCATAAATCCCCTCTGTCTACAGGGGCCAATAAACACCATCGCTACCGAGACCTGGGAGCCCGCCCCTTCTCAACCTGGACTGGAGCACTCAGCCACCAGTCATCTGATTGGTTAGGCCTCAATTCACCAGCAAGTATGATGGAGGCTCATCCCACTTTCTGAACAGTGACTCATCACTCGATGAATGAGCAGCCATTTCAATCTGACCATCACATAACATAATAGAAACCATCAGACACAATTAGAATGACTCTAGTACAATAAAGTATGTGTCAAGTAAATGACTAACAGGTACACATCCTGTGAATCTAGAATCTCAATTATTTTAAATCGCTCACACGTGACTTGTAGATAGAGAGCAGACAGCCAACAGACAGCAAGCCCAAAGGGATGAGGTCAGGCTGGCTGAGGTGCCTGTAGGAATGCAGCGGTCTGAAGGTTCTATAGGGGGGTTGTGGAGGGGGGGGTCACAGCAGGAATCCAGGCCACAGCTGAGGGCAGGAGGACCTGCTGGGCTGCTATCACTGGTGATGGATGTCCGTCTGTCTGTTGCAGTAGCACCCTGACGCCGTAGCACCCTGACGCCAGCCACTCAGCCACTGCAGCAGCTGCTGTCCTCACTGTGACTGACAGAGCAGGTGGGCCTCGACCACACCCACTTCCTGTAGCTGCCCCAGAGGACAACTGCTGCTGCTGGACACGCACAATTATACTCTACACACAGAATACACTATGTACACACAGAATACACTCTGTACACACAGAATAAACACACATTCATACTGTACACACAGAATACACTCTTAGTAATACACACAGACACATGCTTGCACACACTTCACAGACTGACACACACACAAACACACACACACACGTCTGGTTGAAAAGTGCAGTTGACAGGAAAGACTGTGGAGATGTAACTCTAGACTGGTTGTGTACAAACTGTCTCTGCCAGCCCCCCTCAACTCTTGACCCTCGCTCTCAGGCCCCCAGCATGTTTCTCCACTGAGATGGTGTCCTTACACTGTGACCCTGGCTAGAGCATTCCTCTACCTATCCAGACCCTCCACTGGCCCTAAGAACTAACCCTCTGCTAGGATCCTCTGACACTGAGAAAGCCAGACACAGGAATAGAATACTTCCTAATACATACTGAACTCACACAGTCAGTCAGTCAGTAACCATAAGACAGTAACCATCAGTCAGTCAGTCAATAACCGTCAGTCAGTCAGTCAGTAACCATCAGTCAGTCAGTCAGTGACCATCAGTCAGTCAGTAACCATCAGTCAGTCAGTCAGTAACCATCAGTCAGTCAGTCAGTAACCATCAGTCAGTCAGTCAGTGACCATAGTCAGTCAGTCAGTCAGTCAGTCAGTCAGTAACCATCAGTCAGTCAGTAACCATCAGTCAGTCAGTCAGTCAGAAACCATCAGTCAGTGAGTCAGTCAGTATCCATCAGTCAGTCAGTAACTGTCAGTCAGTCAGTCAGAAACCATCAGTCAGTCAGTAACCGTCAGTCAATCAGTCAGTCAGAAACCATCAGTCAGTCAGAAACCATCAGTCAGTCAGTCAGTAACCGTCAGTCAGTCAGTCAGTAACCGTCAGTCAGTCAGTCAGTAACCGTCAGTCAGTCAGTCAGTCAATCAGTCAGTCAGTCAGGCAGTATCCATCAGTCAGTCAGTCAGTATCCATCAGTCAGTCAGTAACCATCAGTCAGTCAGTAAGTAACCGTCAGTCAGTCAGTGACCATCAGTCAGTCAGTCAGTCAGTAACCATCAGTCAGTCAGTCAGTAACCATCAGTCAGTCAGTCAGTAACCGTCAGTCAGTCAGTGACCATCAGTCAGTCAGTCAGTCAGTAACCATCAGTCAGTCAGTCAGTAACCATCAGTCAGTCAGTATCCATCAGTCAGTCAGTCAGTAACCGTCAGTCAGTCAGTGACCATCAGTCAGTCAGTGACCATCAGTCAGTCAGTCAGTCAGTAACCATCAGTCAGTCAGTCAGTAACCGTCAGTCAGTCAGTGACCATCAGTCAGTCAGTCAGTCAGTAACCATCAGTCAGTCAGTCAGTAACCGTCAGTCAGTCAGTAACCATCAGTCAGTCAGTAACCATCAGTCAGTCAGTAACCATCAGTCAGTCAGTCAGTCAGTCAGTAACCATTAGTCAGTCAGTAACCGTCAGTCAGTCAGTAACTGTCAGTCAGTCAGTCAGTAACCATCAGTCAGTCAGTCAGTCAGTCAGTCAGTCAGTCAGTCAGTAACCATCAGTCAGTCAGTAACCGTCAGTCAGTCAGTCAGCAACCATCAGTCAGTCAGTAACCGACAGTCAGTCAGTATCTATCAGTCAGTCAGTAAGCATTAGTCAGTCAGTAAGCATCCATCAGTAACCATCAGTCAGTCAGTCAGTAACCATAAGACAGTAACCATCAGTCAGTCAGTAACCATCAGTCAGTCAATCAGTAACCATCACTCAGTCAGTCAGTCAGTAAGCATCAGTCAGTCAGTAAGCATCCATCAGTTAGTCAGTAAACATCACACTCAGCTCACCACCAAGGTAAAGCAAAACAGAAAAAGCAAACAGAGTGAAGCAGTAAGAGACTGGGCTCCACGTTGGCTCTCCTAGCTGGCTGGTGACTTCCAGCCTGGCTCAGTTAGTCACGTGGCAAGCAGCCAGCCAGCCAGGCAGGCAGCTCACATCATTCCAGATCACTTTACCTCTCCAGCCATACAAAGAGTGGGCTCTGTGTAGCCCGATCAATACAAACTATGGTCGAGAAAAACACAACATACTGAATCAAAGCATACACACACACACAAAATCATGGACATTAGCGAACAGACAAATTCTAAAAAGCCACACACACAAACACACTCCTAAAAATCATCATCATCATCACCACCACATCATCACCACCTCACATCATCATCATCCTCATCACATCATCGTCCTCAGCCATAATGCAACAGTCTCAGCCCCAAACCCAGTCAAGGCTACCACACCTCCGCTAGGATCAAATGTGAGTGATTTAAACCTCCGTCCTCCTGAATACACTGCAACAGGATCTTGAATACGTGTTAAAGGCTTTTTAATATCATACACTGTACCAGGATCTGTGATACGTGGCAGGAGGCCTAGTGGTTAGAGTGTTGGGCCAGTAACTGAAAGGGTGCTGGATTGAATCCCTAAGCTGAAGGTAAAAATCTGTCCTTCTGCCCCTGAACAAGGCAATCAACCCACTGTCCCCCGGCAGGCTGTCATTGTAAATAAGAATTTGTTCTTAACTGACTTGTCTAGTTAAATAAAGGTTAAAAAAAAAGAAATTTGTGCTAAAGGTTTATTATTAATATCATGCTCAAAGTCAGTGGGAGATTTACCTTAAAATGTGTTTTCTTTTACAGTCGCTGCTGAGCAGATAAGATTTCACTAATATCGAACAATGAGGAGCTGTTAAAAGGGAGTTCCTCTATTTGCTTATCTGCTCTCTGATTTGCACTGCCAGCATGTATTTGAGCGAGAAAAGGATAGCGAGAGATAGGGAAGAGGAGGGGAAGAGAGGGGAGGGTGCCAGAGAGGAAAAGAGGGATGTGTTTGTGAGCTGTGTCCAAATGTGTTACAGATTGTTGGGAATCTCTCATGCTTGTCAGTGTCATTATAAAGCCATTATTCAGACAGATGCTGTGTTCGCATAATTAGTTTCTAGCCCGTCCTCCTTTCTCCAGCTCTGGACACAAACACGGTTCTGGGGCTGGCTAATCCACATACTGCACCACACTATTAGAAATAGCCCAAATTCCCACATCTCCAAAATCGTGACTTACATTCTTCCAGTGCTGAACAGCTGCACATAACAGATTTTACTGAGAGAAGAAAGAGAGAGAAATTGCTGGGAAAGAGGGACAGAGAGAAAGACAGAGATACAGAGAGAGATAGAGAAAGAGAGAGAGAAAGTGAGAGCGACATCGCCAGTGATGATTTGTATTTGTATTTATCTGTATTTATTATGGATCCCTATTAGCTGCCAAAGCAGCAGCTACTCTTCCTGGGGTCCAGCAAAATTAAGGCAGTTTATACAATTTTAAAACATTACAATACATTCACAGATTTCACAACACACTGTGTGCCCTCAGGCCCCTACTCCACCACTACCATATATCTACCGTACTAAATCCATATGTATGTATAGTGTGTGTGTGTGTGTGTGTGTGTGTGTGTGTGTGTGTGTGTGTGTGTGTGTGTGTGTGTGTGTGTGTGTGTGTGTGTGTATGTACGCATGTGTGTCTCTGTGTGTGTATGCACGTGATGTTACTGTAAGGAAAATATGCTGGCTGTATAATGAAAATTGTCAGTAAGAGGACCCAATAGGGCCAGCAGTATTGAGATCCTCCTCCATTAGGCCCAGTAGAATTAAAAGGACCTCCTCCATTAGGGCCAGCAGCGTTAAGAGCCCTCCATTAGGGCCAGCAGCATTAAGAGGACCTCCATTAGGGCCAGCAGCATTAATAGGACCTCCATTAGGGCCAGCAGCATTAATAGGACCTCCATTAGGGCCAGCAGCATTAATATGACCTCCATTAGGGCCAGCAGCATTAAGATTACCTCCATTAGGGGCAGCAGCATTAAGAGGACCTCCAGTAGGGACAGCAGCATTAAGAGGTCCTCCATTAGGGGCAGCAGCATTAAGAGGACCTCCAGTAGGGGCAGCAGCATTAAGAGGACCTCCATTAGGGGCAGCAGCATTAAGAGGACCTCCAGTAGGGGCAGCAGCATTAAGAGGTTCTCCATTAGGGGCAGCAGCATTAACAGGACCTCCATTAGGGCCAGCAGCATTAAGAGGACCTCCACTAGGGCCAGCAGCATTAAGAGATCCTATGAAGGTCTGCAGCATTAAGAGGTCCTATGAAGGTCAGCAGCATTAAGAGGTCCTATGAAGGCCAGCAGCATTAAGAGGACCTCCTCCATTAGGGCCAGCAGCGTTAAGAGGACCTCCTCCAAGAGGGCCTCCTTTTCTGCCTAGTTTAGTAGGAAATTAGGCTGAATGGAGAGAAAAGAAAGACAGTGGGGGAGAGAGAGAGGATGTGTATGTTAAGGGGAACGAGGGAGAAAGAAAGGGAGTAAAGCAGGGAAGGGTTGAAAATATGACAGGGTGATTACGCTATATACACAGAAAAATATGTAGACACCCCTTCAAATTAGTGGATTTGGCTATTTCAGCCACACCTGTTGTTGACAGGTGTATAAAATCGAGCACACAGCGATGCAACTTCCATAGACAAACATTGGCAGTAGAAACCTTACAGAAGAGCACAGTGACTTTCAACGTGGCACCATCATTGGATGCCACCTTTCCTTTCCAGTCAGTTCGTAAAATTTCTGCCCTGCTAGAGCTTCCCCGGACAACTTTAAGTGCTGTTATTGTGAAGTGGAAACATCTAGGAGCAACAACAGCTCAGCGGCAAAGTGGTAGGCCACACAAGCTCACAGAACGGGACTGGCGAGTGCTCCTAGTGCGTAAAAATTGTCTGTCCTCAGTTGCATCACTCACTACCGTGTTCCAAACTGCCTCTGGAAGCAACGTCAGCACAAGAACTGTTTGTCGGGAGCTTCAAGAAATGGGTTTCCATGGCCGAGCAGCCACACACAAGCCTAAGATCCCCATACACAATGCTAAGCGTTGACTGGAGTGGTGCAAAGCTCACCGCCATTGAACTCTAGAGCAGTGGAAACGCGTTCTCTGGAGTGATAAATCATGCTTCACCATCTGGCAGTCCGACGAACTAATCGGAGTTTGGCGGATGCCAGGAAAATGCTACCTGCCTGAATGCATAGTGCCAACTGTAAAGTTTGGTGGAGGAGGAATAATAGTCTTGGGGCTGTTTTTCATGGTTCGGGCTAGGCCCCTTAGTTCCAGTGAAGGGTAATTTTAACGCTACAGCATACAATAGCATTCTTGACGAATCTGTGAACAAAGCGAAGTCCATACAGAAATGGTTTATCGAGATGGGTGTGGAAGAATTTGACTGACCTGCACAGAGCCCTGACCTCTATGTTCCAACATCTATTGGAAAACCTTCCGTGAAGAGTGGAGGCTGTTATAGCATCAAAGAGGGATCAACTCCATATTAATGCCCATGATTTTGGAATGAGATTTCAACGAGCAGGTGTCCACATACTTTGGGTAACGTGGTGTATTTTCCCTCTCCTAGTTGTAAGTGGTTTTATTAAACCTCTGACTGCTTTGGGCCCATTCAAGGACAGATCAGTGAGACAACCCTATCTGTACACACACAACACATACACAATACACATTTTGAACAAACGCACACCAATGACAGAGAACGTTTTAGACCGTGGAATGTTGGGAAGAATCTATTAGGAGCAAAAGGAGTCTTGTCTGTCTACTACATGAGGTTCTGTCTCTTCTGCACATGGAAAACACATTGCCACTTGCTGTGAAAGGCATATCAACATGCTAAGAGACAATGCTAAGTGTCAGGTTGAAGTAGTCTAAACAGAGTTGAGTGACTGCAGCTGCAGGGTCCAGCCCCATTCAGAAAGACAGCCAACCAGCCACAGAGCTACAGATGCTCAATGTGCTTTTGATATCAGCACCAGCAGCGCTAACAATCACTTCTCACACACAGCACAGCCCAGCGCCACAGGACCAGATGATACCAAGATCCCCTCACACACAACATTGAGCAGAACACACACAGTGAGACACTCACACAGGTATGCACGCGCACACGTACACACACACACACACACACACACACACACACACACACACACACACACACACACACACACACACACACACACACACACACACACACACACACACACACACACTTTTTACTCCCATTTCTGGCTAAATTAAGTCAAACCAAAAAGACTGCAAGCAACCATCCCCCAATGCCCTAGGAGTAGACTACAAGATGGGGGGGAAATGAAGCTCTTGTTAGTTGGAACATGCTTTGAGGTGGCGGGTGGTGGTTGTAAGTAGAGCTCTTCACCAGTCTCAGCTGGTAACTCTTAGGGCCCAGTCCCTTCACCAGTCTCAGCTGGTAACTCAAAGGGCCCAGTCCCTTCACCAGACTCAGCTGGTAACTCTTAGGGCCCAGTCCCTTCACCAGTCTCAGCTGGTAACTCATAGGGCCCAGTCCCTTCACCAGACTCAGCTGGTAACTCTTAGGGCCCAGTCCCTTCACCAGTCTCAGCTGGTAACTCATAGGGCCCAGTCCCATCACCAGTCTCAGCTGGTAACTCATAGGGCCCAGTCTCTTCACCAGACTCAGATGGTAACTCTTAGGGCCCAGTCTCTTCACCAGACTCAGCTGGTAACTCATAGGGCCCAGTCTCTTCACCAGACTCAGCTGGTAACTCATAGGGCCCAGTCTCTTCACCAGTCTCAGCTGGTAACTCTTAGGGCCCAGTCTCTTCACCAGTCTCAGCTGGTAGCTCTTAGGGCCCAGTCCCTTCACCAGTCTCAGCTGGTAACTCATAGGGCCCAGTCTCTTCACCAGACTCAGCTGATAACTCATAGGGCCCAGTCTCTTCACCAGACTCAGCTGGTAACTCATAGGGCCCAGTCTCTGCACCAGACTCAGCTGGTAACTCATAGGGCCCAGTCTCTTCACCAGACTCAGCTGGTAACTCTTAGGGCCCAGTCCCTTCACCAGACTCAGCTGGTAACTCTTAGGGCCCAGTCCCTTCACCAGTCTCAGCTGCTATTTATTCATGAAGAGCCCGTTGGTCTCCCTCCACTCTGCTATGCTCTTTGCACAGCCTGCATTCAGACCTGCCAAGTGTCTGACGACACAGACACCGACAGACAGACAGACAGGAGTTACTACAGTAAAACCATAGTATAACAGTAACACCACAGTTGGTAATCAAACATCTCTCCATAAAGGTCATGGACGAAGGGAGGCATAGTATTAGTAGTAGGGAACATCATTAAGTGATTTCTCTAAGCATACTTGCGATGTGTGTGTGTGTATGTGTGTATGAAGAGAGAGAAGGACGTCACCGCGTGAATTTAGAATGTAGTAATGGCACCTTCAACACTATGTTGTATTGTTGGTTATGGCCTTAGTAAAACGACCATGTTGTAACTCTCCCCGAGCATTTAGAGGCAGACTAGGGGGTTGAAGGAGTGTGTGTGTGTGTGTGTGTGTGTGTGTGTGTGTGTGTGTGTGTGTGTGTGTGTGTGTGTGTGTGTGTGTGTGTGTGTGTGTGTGTGTGTGTGTGTGTGTGTGTGTGTGTGTGTGTGTGTGTGTCTGCCTGTCAGCCTTGCACTGATCCCCTCTGTAAGGCCTGCCGGTCCCTGTCGAGACAGTGTGGGAGACAGTGGGGCGTCAGACTAAACAGCACGCTGGCGGCCGGTGTGTGCATGTGTGTGAAGGCCTGCCATGTTGTGACTGCTGAGGGAAAGTATTCGACCCTACCTCATCACCGTCTCTGAGCAGATGTTGATGTCCACTCCCACGAAGCTCACACACTCCTCCTGCACCACCCCGTCCAGAGCTGCCTTCAGAGCGCTCTGAGACACGTCTTGCTGGAAAAAGTGATGGCAGCCATTACAACATGTCTCTCAAAGGATAAAGCTATGCTAGCCCACACATCACCCAGCCCAAACTAATCCTCAACCCAGGCCAAACTAACCCTCTACCCAGCCTAAACTAACCCTATACCCAGCTCAAAACACCATACCTGGCCCAAAATACCCTCTACCCAGTCTAAATGAACACTCAACCCAGCCCCAAATACCCTCTACCCAGCCCCAAATACTCTCTACCCAGTCTAAATGAACACTCAACCCAGCCCAAAATACCCTCTACCCAGCCCCAACTACCCTCTACCCAGTCTAAATGAACACTCAACCCAGCCCAAAATACCCTCTACGCAGCCCCAAATACCCTCTACCCAGCCCAAAATACCATACCCGGCCCAAAATACCCCCTACCTAGTCTAAATGAACACTCTACCCAGCCCAAAATACTCTCTACCGAGCCCCAAATACCCTCTACCCAGCCACAAATACCCTCTACCCAGCCTAAACTAACCCTCTACCCAGCCTAAACTAACCCTCTACCCAGCCTAAACTAACCCTCTACCCAGCCCCAAATACCCTCAACCCAGCCTAAACTAACCCTCTACCCAGCCTAAACTAACCCTCTACCCAGCCTAAAGTAACCCTCTACCCAGCCCCAAATACCCTCAACCCAGCCTAAACTAACCCTCTACCTAGCCTAAACTAACCCTCTACCCAGCCTAAACTATCCCTCTACCCAGCCCAAAATACCCTATACCCAGCTTAAACTAACCCTCTATCTAGCCCAAAATACTCCATCCAGCCTAAACTAACCCTCTACCCAGACTGAACTAACTCTCTTCCCAGACTGAACTAACTCTCTTCCCAGACTGAACTAACTCTCTGCCCAGACTAAACAAACCCTCTGCCCAGCCTAAACTAACCCTCTACCCAGCCTAAACGAACCCTCTACCCAGGCTAAATTAACCCTCTACCCAGCCTATACTAACTCTACCCAGCCCCAAATACCCTCTACCCAGCCCAATCTAACCCTCTACCCAGCCTAAAATAGCCTTCCACACCCAAATCAAACCAGGCCTTATACACTAGCCTTGTGACCCTCAGGACAAAAAATCTGAACTAACACAAATCCCCTTTCCAAAACAGCCTAAAATCCCCTTTCCTCACCACAGCGAACTATCACAAACCCTCCCAGCCAGCCACACACACCACATTAAACTCCTCATTATGTTCCTCCCACCCTCTAACACGTGGTTAAGAGGTTAACATGACTATCAGACATCGATGACATCACAGTGTACTATTCAACATAATTAAATCTTTCTCAGCGAGAATATGGCAGTTCATATTGGATGTCCTTGTTATCCCCTCCATCCACCAATGAGTCTCAACCCAGCCAAGATAATACGAACCTGAGACATGAGGCTGTTATGTAAGTGGCCTGCTCTGTACTGTGCTCAACTTTAATTAGGCTAAGATCCAGAAGGATTTAGGCACACAATAATCAACATCAGTTTATGGCAAAATATCTTCCTGCATAATCTGATGAAGTGGGGCCATGAAATGAAGTAGTTGAGCTTCTGTCCCCAACCAAGGAGGGCCAACAGCAGCACCTAGATCTTCTGGACAGATTTTGTCAGACCTGGGCCCTGACAGTAAATCTCAGTAAGACAAAAATAATGGTGTTCCAAGAAAGGTCCACTTGCCAGGACCAGAAATACAAATTCCATCTAGACACTGTTGCCCTAGAGCACACAAAAAACTATACTTACCTCGGCCTAAACATCAGCTCCACAGGTAACTTCCACGAAGCTGTGAACGATCTGAGAGACAAGGCAAGAAGGGCCTTCTATGCCATCAAAAGGAATGTAAAATTTGACATACCAATTAGGATCTGGCAAAAAATACTTGAATCAGTTATAGAACCGATTGCCCTTTATGGTTGTGAGTTCTGGGGTCCGCTCACCAACCAAGATTTCACAAAATGGGACAAACACCAAATTGAGACTGTATGCAGAATTCTGCAAAAACATCCACTGTGTACAACGTAAAACACCAAATAATGCATGCAGAGCAGAATTAGGCTGATACCCGCTAATTATACAAATCTAGAAAAGAGGCGTTCAATTCTACAACCACCTAAAAGGAAGCGATTTCCAAACCTTTCATGACAAAGCCATCACCTACAGAGTATGAACCTGGAGAAGAGTCCCCTAAGCAAGCTGGTCCTGGGGCTCTGCTCACAAACACAGACTCAACAGAGCCCCAGGACAGAAACACAATTAGTCCCAACCAAATCATGAGAAAACAAAAAGATAATTACTTGACACATTGGAAAGAATACCTGACCACTGTGATTGACACAAAATCAAGGAAAGCTTTGACTATGTACAGACTCAGTGAGCATAGCCTTGCTATTGATAGAGGTCGCCATAGGCACACTTCACACAAAATGAGGTGGGAACTGAGCTGCACTTCCTAACCTCCTGCCAAATATATGACCATATTAGAAAAACATATGTGACCCGTTTCAGGACACTAGGCTTATGTCCCAAGTCACAACTTCACAAGAGAGGCATTTGAACGTAAACATGTATTTTTTATCAAAATGCGTTTTTGTCGCAAATGCCTTCTGGAAAATGAAAGATGTGCTTTAATAACAAATGTATATTCCATATGTAAATATGAATACAACTGTTAAATTACGAGCCTACTTGGTTTAGCCACGGAAAAAGTAATGAACCTTCCCGCTAGCCATGATTGACTGAGAAAATGGATGGGCTGGACATGCCGGGAGATGAGTGTGGATTGGTCTGCCATATAGCATGCTTCTGTCTATAACGTGAGCTGCTCAGTATGTGTTCATCATCTTTCTACCGTGTTGTTTTTGAAAGACGTTAGCCATCGACAACTACAAATGTTTTGCTACTTTTCTCAACAACATTGATGCCCTGAATTTAGCAGGTGCTATTGACACATCAGTTGAAAAAAGTTATGTGCTACTTTTTGCACATGCCACGGTCAGTGGGAAAGGGAGTGACTTGACACAACGCTGGCCAAACAGTTAAATGGTTCCAGTCTGCCGTGAAGCATTCGTCCATGTATACTGGTTGGAGTCTATCTACATTTTCAGATATTATACGTCTCTAATTCGATCAGAAAATACTTTTCATTGCAAGTTAAAGCGTACTGTTAGCTAGTTAGCGAATGTTAGCTTGCTGGCTTGCTAGCTAACGTAACGTGTATGATCTGTGTAGTAATATTATTCAAATCAGAAACAATTTGCATTGTAATTATAGCCTAATGTTAGCCTAGATAATGTTGAACCTAGTTGGTTAGGTCTTTAGCTATCTGCAGATTCATATTACAGCTATGACAATGTTTGTACCTCACATCTCAAAATAGGGCTGCTTAATGTTAGATCCCTCACTTCAAAGGCAGTTATAGCCAATGAACTAATCACTGATCATAATCTTGATGTGATTGGCCTGACTGAAACATGGCTTAAGTCTGATGAATTTACTGTGTTAAATGAGGCCTCACCTGCTGGTTACACTAGTGACCATATCCCCGTGCATCCCACAAATGCGGAGGTGTTGCTAACATTTACGATAGCAAATTTCAATTTACAAAAACAAACAACAACGTTTTTGCCTTTTGAGCTTCTAGTCATGAAATCCATGCAGCCTACTCAATCACTTTTTATAGCTACTGTTTACAGGCCTCCTCGGCCATATACAGCGTTCCTCACTGAGTTCCCTGAATTCCTATTGGACATTGTAGTCACAGCAGATAATATTCTAATTTTTGGTGATTTTAATATTCACATGGAAAAGTCCACAAACCCACTCCAAAAGGCTTTCGGAGCCATCATCGACTCAGTGGGTTTTGTCCAACATTTCTCTGGACCTACTCACAGCCACAGTCATACTCTGGACCTAGTTTTGTCCCATGGAATAAATGTTGTGGATCTTAATGTTTTTCCTCATAATCCTGGACTATCGGACCACCATTTTATTACGTTTGCAATCGCAACAAATAATCTGCTCAGTCCCCAACCAAGGAGCATCAAAAGTCGTGCTTTAAATTCTCAGACAACCCAAAGATTCCTTGATGCCCTTCCAGACTCCCT
Source organism: Salmo salar (assembly GCF_965601325.2). Taxonomy (NCBI): domain Eukaryota; kingdom Metazoa; phylum Chordata; class Actinopteri; order Salmoniformes; family Salmonidae; genus Salmo; species Salmo salar. Next base: position 99,299,121 of record NC_138291.1, read on the forward strand.
CTGCCTACCCAAGGACATCAGAGGACAAAAATCAGTTAACCACCTAACTGAGGAACTCAATTTAACTTTGTGCAATACCCTAGATGCAGTTGCACCCCTAAAAACTAAAAACATTTGTCATAAGAAACTAGCTCCCTGGTATACAGAAAATACACGAGCACTGAAGCAAGCTTCCAGAAAATTGGAATGGAAATGGGACCACACCAAACTGGAAGTCTTCTGACTAGCTTGGAAAGACAGTACCGTGCAGTATTGAAGAGCCCTCACTGCTGCTCGATCATCCTATTTTTCCAACTTAATTGAGGAAAATAAGAACAATCCGAAATGTCTTTTTAATACTGTCGCAAAGCTAACTAAAAAGCAGCATTCCCCAAGAGAGGATGGCTTTCACTTCAGCAGTAATAAATTTATGAACTTCTTTGAGGAAAAGATCATGATCATTAGAATTCAAATTACGGACTCCTCTTTAAATCTGCGTATTCCTCCAAAGCTCCATTGTCCTGAGTCTGCACAACTCTGCCAGGACCTAGGATCAAGGGAGACACTAAAGTGTTTTAGTACGATATCTCTTGACACAATGATGAAAAATAATCATGGCCTCTAAACCTTCAAGCTGCATACTGGACCCTATTCCAACTAAACTACTGAAAGAGCTGCTTCCTGTGCTTGGCCCTCCTATGTTGAACATAATAAACGGCTCTCTATCCACCGGATGTGTACAAACTCACTAAAAGTGGCAGTAATAAAGCCTCTCTTGAAAAAGCCAAACCTTGACCCGGAAAATATAAAAAACTATCGGCCTATATCGAATCTCCCATTTCTCTCAAAAATAAATTTAAAAGCTGTTGCGCAGCAACTCACTGCCTTCCTGAAGACAAACAATGTATACGAAACGCTTCAGTCTGGTTTTAGACCCCATCATAGCACTGAGACTGCACTTGTGAAGTCTCAGTGATGTCAGACCGAGGCTCTGCATCTGTCCTTGTGCTCCTAGATCTTAGTGCTGCTTTTGATATCATCGATCACCACATTCTTTTGGAGAGATTGGAAACCCAAATTGGTCTACACGGACAAGTTCTGGCCTGGTTTAGATCTTATCTGTCAGAAAGATATCAGTTTGTCTCTGTGAATGGTTTGTCCTCTGACAAATCAACTGTAAATTTCGGTGTTCCTCAAGGTTCCGTTTTAGGACCACTATTGTTTTCACTATATATTTTACCTCTGGGGGATGTCATTCGAATACATAATGTTACATTTCACTGCTATGCGGATGACACACAGCTGTACATTTCAATGAAACAAGGTGAAGCCCCAAAATTGCCCTAGCTAGAAGCCTGTATTTCAGACATAAGGAAGTGGATGGCTGCAAACTTTCTACTTTTAAACTCGGACAAAACAGAGATGCTTGTTCTAGGTCCCAAGAAACAAAGAGATCTTCTGTTAAATCTGACAATGAATCTTGATGGTTGTACAGTCGTCTCAAATAAAACTGTGAAGGACCTCGGCGTTACACTGGACCCTGATCTCTCTTTTGAAGAACATATCAAGACTGTTTCAAGGGCAGCTTTTTTACAACTACGTAACATTGCAAAAATCAGAAACGTTCTGTCCACAAATGATGCAGAAAAAATGAATCCATGCTTTTGTTACTTCTAGGTTGGACTACTGCAATGCTCTACTTTCCGGCTACCCGGATAAAGCACTAAATAAACTTCAGTTAGTGCTAAATACGGCTGCTAGAATCCTGACTAGAACCCAAAAAAATTATCATATTACTCCAGTGCTAGCCTCCCTACACTGGCTTCCTGTTATGGCAAGGGCTGATTTCAAGGTTTTACTGCTAACCTACAAAGCATTACATGGGCTTGCTCCTACCTATCTTTCCGATTTGGTCCTGCCGTACATACATACACGTACGCTACGGTCACAAGACACAGGCCTCCTAATTGTCCCTAGAATTTCTAAGCAAACAGCTGGAGGCAGGGCTTTCTCCTATAGAGCTCCATTTTTATGGAATGGTCTGCCTACCCATGTGAGAGATGCAGACTCGGTCTCAACCTTTAAGTCTTTACTGAAGACTCATCTCTTCAGTGGGTCCTATGATTGAGTGTAATCTGGCCCAGGAGTGTGAAGGTGAACGGAAAGGCTCTGGAGCAACGAACCGCACTTGCTGTCTCTGCCTGGCCGGTTCCCCTCTCTCCACTGGGATTCTCTGCCTCTAACCCTATTACAGGGGCTGAGTCACTGGCTTATTGGTGTTCTTCCATGCCGTCCCTAGGAGGGGTGCGTCACTTGAGTGGGTTGAGTCACTGACGTGGTCTTCCTGTCTGGGTTGGCGCCCCCCCTTGGGTTGTGCCATGGCGGAGATCTTTGTGGGCTATACTCAGCCTTGTCTCAGGATGGTAAGTTGGTGGTTGAAGATATCCCTCTAGTGGTGTGGGGACTGTGCTTTGGCAAAGTGGGTGGGGTTATATCCTTCCTGTTTGGCCCTGTCCAGGGGTATCATCGGATGGGGCCACAGTGTCTCCTGACCCCTCCTGTCTCAGCCTCCAGTATTTATGCTGCAGTAGTTTGTGTCGGGGGGCTAGGGTCAGTCTGTTATATCTGGAGTATTTCTCCTGTCTTATCCGGTGTCCTGTGTGAATTTAAGTATGCTCTCTCTAATTCTTTCTTTCTTTCTTTCTTTCTTTCTTTCTCTCTCTCGTAGGACCTGAGCCCTAGGACCATGCCTCAGGACTACCTGACATGATGACTCCTTGCTGTCCCCGGTCCACCTGGCCGTGCTGCTGCTCCAGTTTCAACTGTTCTGCCTGCGGCTATAGAACCCTGACCTATTCACCGGATGTGCTTCCTGTCCCAGACCTGCTGTTTTCAACTCTCTAGAGACAGCAGGAGCGGTAGAGATACTCTCAATGATTGGCTATGAAAAGCCAACTGACATTTACTCTTGAGGTGCTGACTTGTTGCACCCTCGATAACTACTGTGATTATTATTATTTGACCATGCTGGTGATTTATGAACATTTGAACATCTTGGCCATGTTCTGTTATAATCTCCACTCGGCACAGCCAGAAGAGGACTGTCCCCCCCTCATAGCCTGGTTCCTCTCTAGGTTTCTTCCTAGGTTTTGGCGTTTTCTAGTGAGTTTTTCCTAGCCACCGTGCTTCTACACCTGCATTGCTTGCTGTTTGGGGTTTTAGGCTGGGTTTCTGTACAGCACTTTGAGATATCAGCTGATGTAAGAAGGGCTATGTAAATACATGTGATTTGATTTGATTTGTACTGGTAGTAGTAGGGGTTGGGATTATGCCGGTTCATTGTTTAGCTAGCTGACTCAACTTTGCCAGATGATTACATGACCCATCAAGTTAGCCAGGTGTATCTGGGGGTGATTGCGGCCATCTATTGTATTTCATGAACATGTGTACATGTCTAGACAATAATGGCCCATCCACTTAGCTAGATGTGGCTGGGGGGTAGTTACAGCATTTCCTTTACATGACCCATTAATTTACACAATTTCACTGTACCATTTACACCTTCTGTATCTTGTGCATGTGACAAAATAAACATAGATTTTATTTGGTATAGTGTGTGTTTACCACAGACGGTAATGTGAACATCATGACCTTACCAAAGTCACATTAGGATATTCAGTAGGCCAAGGACTAGATAAAGTGTATTTTTATCTGGGGTTTTTCCTTATTGTAGGCTGCTACTTTTACTACTTTTGGTCTTGAAATCTTTGGTTGTTTACTAAACTACTCACTTTGTTTAGCACATGGCCTCACATGTGAATCCTTAAAGAGATGGGTGGGGCTAAGACCTACAAAGAATTTGAAAACAGATTGAATTTTGATAAACTCACATATCTTTTGGGTGAAATACCACAGTGTACCATCACAGCAGCAATATTTGTTGCCTGTTGCCCCAAGAAAAGGGCAACTAGTGAAAAACAAACACCATTGTAAATACAACCTGTATTTATGTGTATTTATTTTCCCTTTTGTACTTTAACTATTTGCACATCTTTATAATGCTGTACATAGCCATAATGACATTTGAGAAGTCTCTATTCCTTTGAAACTTTTGGGAGTGTAATGTTTACTGTTAATTTTTGAATGTTTGTTTCACTTTTGTTTATCTCTTTCACTTGCCAATAAAGCCCTTTGAATTGAGAGAGAGAGAGAGAGAGAGAGAGAGATGTGCAGAGCGAGAGAGAGAGAGAGATGTGCAGAGCGAGAGAGAGAGATGTGCAGAGAGAGAGAGAGAGAGAGAGAGAGAGAGAGAGAGAGAGAGAGAAATTAGGAGAGGTGCAGAGCGAGAGAGAGAGAGAAATTAGGAGAGGTGCAGAGACGCAGAGCCTGTTTTGGTTGGACAGCATCAGGGACTCTTGAAAGCTCTATCCCACAGAGGTTTAACATTAGCATTTGAGAATTGATCAAATTAATCCAGATATATTTTTCACACTTCTGGGGCTGTATAAAACTGAGATGGAATTTACTCAGAAAAAAAAACAAGAACAGGACAAAGTCCAAAAATGACAACATATTGAGAGCATTAGGGGGGAATAGTGGCTAGCCTGTCTGTTTCTGTCAAAGGATGTGCTGTATGTGTCCATAATAAATATGTCACCAATTTGAAGAATACTGACATGTAAATGTGTTTGATATGATGAATATTATTCTTCTGATTGAAATACTAACTCTGCAATTATGATGTTGCAATAATTATAATGATGATGGTGAAATAATATGATTATGTTCATGAGAATATGGTCGTGTGAAATATTAATGAAAATACATTTTCTGTTACTTATTTTTAGCACACAAATCAATAATGGCAATCATATGGATCTTTGATTGGAGCAACAATAATTGGAGCTAAAAGTCTCTAAAGCAGACTCCAACTCTCTCTGCCCTACCTTGTCATCTAACCTGGACCCCTGCATCTAATATCAGCTCCTACCTTCACACAGTGCTTTCTAAAATAGGCAACTGGCCTTAACACCAGTGTTGATTTAAAGGGGTTTGGAAGGGTGGTTTATGTGGGCTGAGGGGGTGACAGGACACAAGGACAATAAGCTGGAGATGACATCACCCCCCACCCCCCAATCACTGGATGTTCAGTCCCACAGCGTCAGCTTGGCCTATTTTTCTTACCGAACGGATCTGAGTGATTGAGTTTTACTTCAACCTCTGATAATGTCCGATTGTATTCCATCGTTACACAATTAGAAACGCATCACTTTTAAAAAACAAAGCCACACTTTGAATGGATGTGTGGTAGAAAGCAAGGCCACACTTTGAATGGAGGAACATGACCTCTGTATCACTACTGGACAATACAATGAAAATAATGCCCTCACAGAGGCTCTTAGGCTGTTGAGCAACCCATCTTCAATCATACGTCCCACACACACATAACATGTTGTCACCAGATCTGCTGGCTGCAGCCAATCTCCTTCTGCATCTGCTAGTCATTGGCTGTCTGTCAACCGATCCCCCTCACCCAGACATCCATCACTCGGACACACACACCTTGCTCGTGTGTGTGTGTGTGTGTGTGTGTGTGTGTGTGTGTGTGTGTGTGTGTGTGTGTGTGTGTGTGTGTGTGTGTGTGTGTGTGTGTGTGTGTGTGTGTGTGTGTGTGGATTTAGGTATGAAGTAACACAGTAGTGGAGTAGTGGAGCAACAGGAGCCCAGAGAGAAGAGACCCAGTGGAAGGGAGGGAGGAGCAGGAGACTGATTTAATGCCAAGTTGAAGCAGCATAACACTGGGGTTTAGCAGCACACTGATACCTCCAACAGCTGGACCCGGATTACCTACTACACTAACCTACACCACTCCACACTACACTACTCCAAACTAAACTACTTAAACTACTCTACTCTAAACTACACTAAACTATACTACTCTAAACTATTCTACTCTAAACTACACTTCTCCAAAATATACTATTCTAAAATATAATACCCTAAACTATACTATTCTAAACTACACTATACTGCTCTAAACTACACTATACTACTCTAAACTATACTACTCTAAACTACACTACTCTAAACTCCTATAATCTATAACACACTACAGTACTCTACACTATAATACTCTAAACTATACTACTTTATACCACTCTAAGCTACACTTCTCTACACTATATTACTCTATACTACTCTACACTACACTAAACTACACTATTCTACACCACTAAACTACACTTTGCTACACTACTCTAAACTAAACTACTCTAAACTATATTACACTACACTACACTACTCTTCGCTACACTACTCTGCGCTTCACTACTCTGAGCTACACTACTCTGAGCTACACTACTCTGAGCTACAATACTTTGTGCTGCACTATACTACTCTAAACTACACTACTCTAAACTATACACCACTGCAAACTACATGATACTACTCTACACTATACTACTCTATACTACTATACACTACGCTAAACTATACTACTGTAAACCACACTACTCCAAACTACACTATACTCATTTAGACTATAACACTCTAAACTATAATACTCTAAACTATACTACTCTAAACTTGATTATACTTCAATATACTACTCTAAACTATACTAATCTACACTATACAATTCTAAACTATAAACTAGACTAAACTATACTACTCTACAATACACAACACTACTCTAAACTATAATAATCTATACTATACTACTCTATACTATACTACTCTACAACTCTAAACTACACTATTCTAAAATGTAATACAATACACTACTCTACACTATGCTACTCTAAACTAAACTACTCTACACTACACTACACTGCGCTATTCTATACTGCGCTACTCTACACTGTGCAACTCTAAACTGCGATACTCTACACTATATTACACTATACTACCCTAAACCATACTACTCTAAACTATACTACTCTACACCACAATACACTACTCTACACTACGTTACGATAAGCTACTCTAAACTACACTACACTTTACTACTCTAAACTATACTACTCTACACTATGCTACTTTATACTGCGCTACTCTAAACTGCGATACTCTAAACTGCGATACTCTACACAATAATACACTATACTACTCTACACTATGTAAACGACATTATTCTACTCTAAACTATACTTTTCTAAACTATCCTACACTACTCTAAACTCCACTCCACTATTCTACTCCACATTATTCTACTCTACACTGATCTAAACTACACTACACTATACTACTCTACACTACACCACACTACTATACACTATACTACACTACACCAAACTACTCCAAACTATACTACTCTACACCACAATACACTACTCCACACTACGTTACTGCACGCTACTCTAAACTACACTACACTTTACTACTCTAAACTATACTACTCTACACTACTCTAAAATACGCTACTCTAAACTATGATACTCTAAACTGTGATACTCTACACAATAATACACTATACTACTCTAAACTATACTACTCTACACTATGTCACACTACCCTAAACTACATTATACTACTCTAAACTATACTTTTCTAAGCTATACTACACTACTCTAAACTCCATTATTCTACTCTACACTGCTCTAAACTACACTATACTACTCTACACTACACCACACTACTATACACTATACTACACTACACCATACCACTCCAAACTATACTACTCTACACCACAATACACTACTCTACGTCACTATACGCTACTCTAAACTACACTACACTTTACTACTCTAAACTATACTACTCTACTCTAAAATACGCTACTCTATACTGCGCTACTCTCAACTGCGATACTCTACACAATAATACACTATACTACTCTAAACTATACTACTCTACACTATGTCATACTACCCTAAATTACATTATACTACTCTAAACTATACTTTTCTAAACTATACTACACTACTCTAAACTCCATGATTCTACTCTACATTATCCTACTCTACACTGCTCTAAACTACACGACACTACTCTACACTACACCACACTACTATACACAATACTACACTACACCAAACTACTCTACACTATACTACTCTAAACTACACTACTCTAAACTACACTCCACCATACTACTTTACATTATACTACTCTACGCTACACTGCTCTAAACTACACTACTCTACACTAATCTACTCTACACCATACTACTCTAAACTACATTATACTACTCTAAACTACATAATACTACTCTAAACTATACTACTCTAAACTATAATACTCTAAACTATACAACACTACTCTAAACGACACTACTCTAAACTATACTGCACTATGCTACACTACATTGTACTACTCTAAACTATACTATACTACACTACTATAAACTACACTATTCTAAACTACACTATTCTACACTAGTTTTGTAGGTTTTACTAGGTTTTAGGTTTTATTTTTTTCGAAAAGAAGTGAAAGACAAAACACCATAGATAAACAGGTAAAAACGGTGTGCAGATGAGGTTGGAAGCTCAATGGGGCTGATATGAAAACCACAACACAAATATAAGTACAAAAAACAAAGTTGGTTCAATCAGTTAAGCAAGCATATTAATTATAATTGTACATGATATACTCAGTATACAAGAATACCCATGTCTGATTCTGTGTGTGTGCATGGATGGGATTATTGAGTAGTTTGTTTCATCAGGCTGACGCCCAGTCTTCGCTTGAAGTTATTGAGGGGTGATAAGGTTTTGGCAATGTGAAGATAAGAATTCCAGAGTATGGTACCTCTGTTTCTGATAGAGAATTGACTATGTGAGGTGCGGCAGTCGGGAGGGTGAAGGTTATCGTAGTGTCTTGTGTTATGTAGATGGATTCCAGAATTAACCTGGAAGAATCCATTGAAGGGTTTAGGTAAACTTTCTGGGAGGTATGAGTATTTGTAGATGAAAGTGCATAATTGGCGTACATTAATGTCGTAAATAGACAAGACAGAGTTTCAATATATAGATGGCCACGAAATGTATTTTGTATAATGAGTAATCTTTTTGTGAAGGTAGGAGTCATATGTACTGGCCCAGACAATATTACAGTAAATGAGGTATGGGTAAATTGAGCTATAGTAAAGAGTTAGGAAGCAAGCCTGATGAACCAAACCACTAATCTTTCTGATGATATGTAACGCCCTGGCCATAGAGAGGGGTTTTTGTTCTTTATTTTGGTTAGGCCAGGGTGTTACATTGGGTGGGCGTTCTATGTTCCTTTTTCTATGTTTTTGTATTTCTTTGTTTTGGGCCGTGTGTGGCTCCCAATCAGGCACAGCTGAAGTTCGTTGTTGCTGATTGGGAGTCACACATAAGGAGCATGTTTTTCCTTTGGGTTTTGTGGGTAATTGTTTCTGTTCAGTGTGTTTCCTGACAGGACTGTTTCTGGTCGTTTTTGTTTCATTTTTGTAAAGTGTTCTCTTTTTTGAATTAAAATTCTAATGATGAACACATCCTCTGCTGCACCTTGGTCTAATTCTGACGACGGCCGTTACATGATATCAACATATATTTCATCACTTTGCTACAGGCAAATTGAATATGATCTTTCCAGGATAACTTTTCATCAAGTAGATCTCAGAGGAATCTAACAGATGAGACTTGATCCATTTCATTCCCACCAATTGAGATTGTGTTTTTAATTTTTTTACAATGTTTCTTATTCTTATTAGTGAATACAATGATTTTTTTAACATTTAAAGATATTTTGTTTTTAACCTGGAACCATTCAGAAACTTTGGCCATACCTAAGTTGGCTTCATTAATGAGTGAATCAAAATTATGTGATAAAATAACATTGTTATCATCGGCAAAAAGAATGGGAAGTATGGTAGGAGACACAGCAGCAAGGTCATTGATATTGATTAGTAATAACAAATGTCCAATTATCAACCCTGTGACACGCCACAGGATATCTTGTCCCTGGTAGATGCACAGCCGTTTGCATAAACAGATTGTTCTCTATCATAAACACAACTACATATCCTATTATATGTATAATCATGAAAACTGTAATAATTCAATTTTAGAAAGTAATATTTCATGATCAACCGTGTAAAACGGTTTGGATAAGTCAAAAAAGATGCCAAAAGCGTATTCATTGTTAAGGGCTGTAAAGATTTTATCCACAAGTTGCAAAAGAGCCAAGTCTGTGAAGTAGTTTTTACGAAAACCATATTAGTGCTCATTTAGAATAGTGTTGGTTTAAATGTTTCAACATTCTCTTATACACCAATTTTTCTAGGAATTTAGAAAAACATGGTAGTACAGATATTGGGTGATCATTTTTAAAAGATCTTAGATCCCCAGATTTATAGAGGTAGATAACTTTGGCAATTTACAAATATTTGGGAACAATACCAGTTTGCATAGATTTGGTGAAGATATACGTTAGAGGCTCAGTAATCGAGGAAGACACTGATTTCACCAATGAGGCACCAATCTCCTCATGACCTGCTGCTGATATCTTTAAAATACCAGTTAACTTCATTACCTCCATTACATCAGGAGGATCAAACTGGAGCAGAGAAGGGAAAAGTCCCTTAATGTAATCCAAGGGACTTACATCAGTTTTCTCTATTTTCTTTGACAGAGAGGAACCCACATTCACAAAAAAGTTAGAAATTTGCATGAAATGACATCAGGATCACTATAGGTCTTACTTCCAACAATACATTTACATTTTTTACATTTTAGTCATTTAACAGACACTCTTATCCAGAGTGACTTACAGTAGTGAATGCATACATTAAATACATTTTTTTTTGGGGGGGGGGGGTTGTACTGGCCCCCCATGGGAATCGAACCCACAACCAACTGATCATACTTCAGGTATGAGATGTGCCTGTTTTTCGTTCTTCAAATTGTCGTGGCAGCAGTTCCTTTCTTTTGAGCCGTACCTTTTTGGAGAAGTCTTCATTAATGAAGAATTTGGTTCTCTTCAGACTCTCAGGATCTCCTGAGAATCTCCTCCTTGTCTTTGAACCTGAGTAGTTTCACCACTGTAGATCTGGTCCGTCCATCAGGAAGAAAGTGCCAATCCTATGTGTCCTCTCCATCTCGATGAGTTTAGGGTCCAGTTGATCTGCCAGGAGTTTCTTGGCCTTGACCTCTGTGTCATGCCAAATGTCAGTCTTTACATCCTCAATTCCATCGATTAAGATGTTATTGCACCTCGATTGCGACTCCTTTGGAAGAGTGCTAGTCAAGTGTTGTTTGGAAGGGACAGGATGGAAGAAAGTCATGGTTACTTTCTACACTACAGGGACAGGATAGAAGATATGCATGTTGACTTGGTTACCTTCTACACTACAGGGACAGGGTGGAACATAGGCATGTTGACTTGGTTACCTTCTACACTACAGGGACAGGGTGGAACATAGGCATGTTGACATGGTTACCTTCTACACTACAGGGACAGGGTTGAAGAGGGTCATGTTAAACTGAAGCGCTGCCCTCAAACATATAAAGGAATAATTGTGTGGCAAAAAAAACGTGACATTCTGACATTTTATTACAATTCACACAAGCAGTCTTGACTACTGTCATTTACGCTGACACTACTGTACTGGCATCATCAAAGAACCAGTCCCTTAATCAATTTCTTGAGTCTGTTTGATGGAGGATGTTTGTCTTAGGTTACATAATAACATGACTTGATCAGAGAGGTTTGGCTGTGACCTCTGAGTCACCCATTAAACAGAGAGAGAGAGTTACGACCCCAGTAAGTAGAAAGAGAGAGATCGTGTGCGTGAGACAGAGCGAGAGAGATGTGAAAGGTGAGCTACTACAACCTAATTAAAGCGAAGTTAGAACACGACCATACCTGGAGTAAAAGAGATGGTTTTTAAATTAGGAATAGACAGAACTGATACCAGTGTATGTGCATTTTCACCATTTCTAAAAGTGTTCTTACAGTATCACTCAAAAGTTTGGACGCACCTACTCATTCAAGTGTTTCTTTATTTTTTTACTATTTTCTACATTGTAGAATAATAGTGAAGACATCAAAACTACGATATTAACACATAGGGAATCACGTGGTAACCAAAAAAGTATTAAAACAAATCAAAATATATTTTATATTCTTCAAAGTACGCACCCTTTGCCTTGACAGATTTGCACACTCTTAGCATTCTCTCAAACAGCTTCACCTGGAATGCTTTTCCAACAGTCTTGAAAGAGTTCCCACATACGCTGAGCGCTTGTTGGCTGCTTTTCCTTCACTCTGCTGTCCAACTCATCCCAAACCATGTCAATTGGGTTGAGGTCAGGTGATTGGGGAGGCCAGGTCATCTGATGCAGCCACTCTATCACTCTGCTTCTTGGTCAAATAGCTTTACACTGCCTGGAGGTGTGTTGGGTCATTGTTCTATTGAAAAACAAATGATAGTCCCACTAAGCGCAAACCAGATGGGATGGTGTATCGCTGCAGAATGCTGTGGTAGCCATGCTGGTTAAGTGTGCCTTGAATTCTAAATAAAACACAGACAGTGTCACCAACAAAGACCCCACACTATCACACCTCCTCCATGCTTCACAGTGTGGAACTACACAAGCTGAAATCATCTGTTCACCTACTCTGCGTCTCACAAAGACACGACGGTTGGAACCAAAAATCTCAAATTTGGACTCATCAGACCTAAGGACAGATTTCCACCGGTCTAATGTCCATTGCTTGTGTTTCTTGGCCCAAGCAAGTCTCTTCTTCTTATTGATGTCCTTTAGTAGTTTCTTTGCAGCAATTCAACCATGAAGTTCTGATTCAGGCAGTTTCCTCTGAACAGTTGATGTTGAGATGTGTCTGTTACTTGAACTCTGTGAAGCATTTATTTGGGCTGCAATTTCTGAGACTGGTAACTCTAATGAACTTATCTGTCACAGGGGTCATTGAATGGAGACCAAGACGCAGTGTGTATAGTGCTCATTCTTAGTTTTAATGAATACACTTCAGCAACAAAACAACAAAAACAACTAAAAACAGTCCCGTCAGGTACACTAGACTAAACGGAAACAACTACCCACAACCCCAAAGGAAAACAGGCTGCCTAAGTATGGCTTCCAATCAGAGACAACGAAAGACACCTGCCTCTGATTGGAAACCATACCTGGCCAAACATGGAAAAACAACACATAGAAATAGAAAACTAGAACCCTCCCACATAGAAACAGAAAACCCCAGAACCCACACAAAACAACCCCCTGCCACGCCCTGACCAATTTACTATGGCAAATGACCACTTTACCTGGTCAGGACGTGATATTATCCTCTGGAGCAGAGGTAACTCTGGGTCTTCCATTCTTGTGGCGGTCCTCATGAGAGCCAGTTTCATCATATTGCTTGATGGTTTTTTGACTACACTTGAAACGACTTTCAAAGTTCTTGAAATTTTCCAGATTGACTGATGTTCATGTCTTAAAGTACACAAGACAACTGATTGGCTCACACGCATTAAGAAGGAAAGAAATTCCACAAATGTACTTTTAACAAGGCAAACCTGTTAATTGAAATTAATTCCAGTGGACAACCTCATGAAGCTGGTTGAGAGAATGTCAAGAGTGTGCAAAACTGTCATCAAGGCAAATGGTGGCTACTTTGAAGAACCTCAAATATAAAATATAATTAGATTCGTTTAACACTTTTTTGGTTACTACATGATTCCATATGTGTTATTTCATAGTTTTGATGTCTTTACTATTATTCAACAATGTAGAAAAGAGTAAAAATAAAGAAAACCCTTGAATGAGTAGGTGTGTCCAAACTTTTGACTGGTACTGTATGTGGGAGACAGAACAGCTAGCAACACACAGAGAATGGCCCCACCCATACCTCCACCATAACACACATGCGAGAGGGGGAGCAGGTAGGGAGGGAGGACGAGGGGAGCAGTGTGGTGTCCTACACCCTCAAGCGAGGGACAAAGAAGGGGGATCAGGTGATCTGAAAAATGTTCCTTTCAGTGAATAGGCCTGCGATTAGCATTTTCCCCTGAAAACGCTTACTGTCTGGCCCTGTTTGCCCAGTAACTCGATCGCTAGCTGAACAAACAGCCCCTTGTAAACCGATAACAACATGTTAGCAAATCGCCCCCTCTGTGTCTGCACTAACAAGTGTTCTAGATGGCCAGGGACCATGCTCTTTCCACTGGTCCTGAGAGGGCAGAAAGAAGAGTAGGAAAAGCTGGGACTTCTCCTGTGGTCCTGAGAGGGCAGAAAGAAGAGTAGGGAAAGCTGGGACTTCTCCTGTGGTCCTGAGAGGGCAGAAAGAAGAGTAGGGAAAGCTGGGACTTCTCCTGTGGTCCTGAGAGGGCAGAAAGAAGAGTAGGGAAAGCTGGGACTTCTCCTGTGGTCCTGAGAGGGCAGAAAGAAGAGTAGGGAAAGCTGGGACTTCTCCTGTGGTCCTGAGAGGGCAGAAAGAAGAGTAGGGAAAGCTGGGACTTCTCCTGTGGTCCTGAGAGGGCAGAAAGAAGAGTAGGGAAAGCTGGGACTTCTCCTGTGGTCCTGAGAGGGCAGAAAGAAGAGTAGGGAAAGCTGGGACTTCTCCTGTGGTCCTGAGAGGGCAGAAAGAAGAGTAGGGAAAGCCGGGACACCGAGACGGAGCCTGTATGTTACACTCCTGCAACTGATAACTCTGCAGAGGCAGACAGGAAGGACGGTGGGTCTCAGTGTTCTTCACCGTTTGAAGAATTCACCTCAGAACACATGAGGAAAAAGATAAAGACAGTGTGGTTGGAGGCCACCAAAGAATCACTTTATTCTAATGAAAAAATCTGATTCAGAGTTCCACTTACTGCACTACATATGGAGGGGATGTCAATTATATTATTTGAAATAACTGGACTCAGTAATATTGAAACAAAGTGTGTGTGGAGCATTCAAGGCCATTTTCTTTATCTTGTCTAAACTCCTACACTTCCCTAGTGGCTCCACAGGTGAAACACGGCTGTCTAGATAAACAATTATGTCACTGGCAGTTATGGGACAGAAAAATATTTCCAAACAAGAACATTTGGTAGCAAAGCCTGGGAAGACAGATTTACAACACAGCATCATTACCAGCTGTTAATTTGTAAATCGGGGGGTGCCTGAACAAAAAGTGAGCCGAGAAGGTGGTTGACCTGTGGAGTTCTGAGGTACCGAAACACCTTTTTTTTACCTTTATAATAAAGCATTGCATGTATATCATCGCATTTGTGTAGCATAGAGCAGTAGAGTAGAGGCACTTACAGAAGTTGCACACATGGGGAACATGTTCATGCAATTCCATGTAATTTTACATGACTGAAGACTTTGGAAGAATCTTTTTTAATACTGCACAAATGATCAAAATACAGGGTACTTTGACACTGACAAACTGAGAATCTGAGATGTTTGGGGTTTTAGGCTGGGTTTCTGTACAGCACTTTGAGATATCAGCTGATGTAAGAAGGGCTATATAAATACATTTGATTTGATTTGAATACAACGACCTTGTGTTGAATCCATCAATAGCCTAGGCAACAGTGTGTGGAGACAAATATTGTAAGCTACAATATAAGGAATTTATAGTCCTAAAAAGATGATCAATGGATTCAGAATGCACCTGAGCTCAATGTTAAGTCTCAGTGGTCTGAACACTTATTTACATAAGTTATTTCTGTATTTTATTTTTTTAATACATTTGCAAACATTCTAAAAAACTGTTTTTGCTTTGTCATTATGGGGTATTTAGTTTTTTTAATGTTTACCATTTTAGAATAAGGCTGTAACATAACAAAATGTGGAAAAAGTCAAGGGGTCTGAATACTTTCCCGAAGGCACTGTACAGAACCATGCGTTGAGAACACATATGCATGCACTGTTCCACACACATACACATGTAGATATGTTCTCATTAAAGAAGGTGGTATAAATTGTCAGTTCCTCACAAAAATACGACAAAGAGATATTTTGTAAATGTTGCCCATTACTGAGCCTAACCCAGGGCCTGTGTTGCTTAACCGTGACTGGGGATGGGTTGAGGTTGAGGCTGAGCAGGATGTCAGTGTGTATGGAGTGAAGGTTCTCACTGTCCCTGTACGGGTATGGACGAGAGGACACCTTTACAATGCTCCGCTCCGGCCAGTGTCACGTCCTGATCCTAGTAAGATGTTATTTTCTATAGTAGAGTAGGTCAGGGCGTGACAGGGGGTGTTACGTATTTTTCTATTTTTGTGTTCTAGGTTTTCTATTTCTATGTTGTTGTTTTTTTGGGTTGATCTCCAATTGGAGGCAGCTGGTCCTCGTTGCCGCTGATTGGAAATCATATTTAAGTAGGGGTTTTTCTTCCTGTTTTTTTGTGGGTAGTTGTTTTCCGTTTTGTCAAGTGTACCTGACAGAACTGTTGGCTGTCGTTTTGTTGTTTTGTTTAAGTATCTTCATTAAAGTAAAAAAATGAGCACTTTACACGCTGAGCCTTGGTCCCCTTTTTACGACCCGCGTTACAGCCAGGTTCAGCCTCAGAACCGGAATGGACACTCATTAGGACCCCATCAATCACAACATCCTAGAAACTCTTTTTAACACTGGGGGAGTCGTTTAGAGGGGGTGCGAACTCATTTATGAAGCGGGACGTCCCCACTGCATGTATTATCTCTCGCATGGAGGGAGCGGGAGAACAATGAATTATTAAATTCAACCACAAGCCTTACGCCTCGGTGTCCAGAACATGGTAATGGTGAAACAGGAGAAACAGATGGATGGAAGTGCTACAGTACAGAACACCAAGGAGCAAAACACTGACAAGATGTCCAGATGACCTCAGAGACAGGGTATTAAAGTATTGTGTCTTTAATGTCGAATCAAACTAAAGTGTTCCACCCCAGATGTCCAGAGTGTATGACCTCACATGTCCAGTTTGGTAGTGTAACACAGCAGTTGTGTTGAAGTGGAGGAGGGTTCTGCTCCATAAAGCACACATTCACAGGCAGGGAGGCAAGCAGGCAGGCAGGGAAGGAGGCAGGCAGGGAGGCAGGGAAGGAGGCAGGGAGGAAGGGAGGGAGGGAGACAGGCAGTAGGCTGTAGGCTGCAGCAGCAGGGCAGACATGTATGTGTGTGTAAGTGTAGGTGTCTGTCAGCACAAGCAGAGCATAGGGCCTTCACAGCTTTCCACTCACTTTAATGTGTCACTGAGAAAACCTATGGGGCATATCTCCCTGTGCCTCCTCCCTCTGTCTTCACCCCCTTCTCCCCTCTGTCTTCACCCCCTCCTCCCCTCTGTCTTCACCCCCTCTTCTTCTCCCTCTTTCCTCACCTGCTCCAGCCCTCAGTCTTTGCAAAAAGCACCCCCCCACCCCTCTCTCTCTCTCTCTCTCTCTCTCTACACCCTCTTTCCCTAGCCCTCTGAACCTCTCCTGAGACTCCAAGCCCAGCACTTGGAATCAATCTGAGGTATTCAAACAATGCCTTGTCTATAGTTGAATAGCCAGTGAGTTTACTGGCACCTGACCGTGCCCTCCCCCTCCACACACAGAGTGAGGGGTCGTGAGATTGACAGCTGAGCCCAACAAAGGCTGCCTGCGATGGCAGCTATGAAGAAAACCAACTACATCAGACTGTGGGTAGTTTGGGAAGAATGTGTGGTGGGTTTTAACAGTTATACTGACCCCCCCCCCCCCCCCCCCCCACCAACCCTGAAAGCATCAACACTGCCAGTACCAGGGCAAAAAAATACAGTGCCCCCCCCCCCCCCCCCCCCCATACCACAGCCTCAGCAGTGTGGAGAAGTGGGATTAGATTCAAGTGCGAGGTCCTGTTTGGGCAGGATGGGCCACAGCACAAAACTAAGTGTTTCTGTCAGCCCAGTTAACAGCTGATTATGAGACTCTACAGTAAGGAGATGTCAATCAGTTTCTGTCAGTCCAGTTAACAGCTGATTATGAGACTCTACAGTAAGGAGATGTCAACCAGTTGGCAGGGTTGCATGAGACAGAAAGGGAGACCCCGCTCTCTTCGCTGACCTAACCAGCTGCAGGCTCTGAATACCTATTTCACAGAGTTGGAGCAACCCAAAAGATGTTTGAATGGGATCCCTTCACATGCCCCCCTCTCCCCCAAACCCACTATTGCCCACCATGGTAACCAGAGCCAGGTATTGGCCGGCAAACATTATAGCCCCCAATCAAACAGGAGAGAATGGCAGAATGGTATATGGTGTTCTGAAAGAGGCGATTGCAGAGTCGCTGACTGACGTGCGGCCGTAATGGTGGTCTGTATCTGAGACTGACTGACACGCATCCATGAAGCCTATCACTTAAGGCCTGACAACTGCCTTACAGGAGCCAGAATGGCAGTTTCTACTGAGACCCTGAGGGTAGGGATTGTATGGCCCATAAATTAGGGCTACCACTGAAAGGGTCTTTGTCCTGACTGACAGTCTCTAAGTCCCGTGTGAAGTCTTAAATATATACAGCCAATGTGTTACAGCCAGGTAGCGGAAATTACTCTGGGTTGGTTTTGGATGGGTTTGTGGAGTGTGTGTGTGTGTGTGTGTGTGTGTGTGTGTGTGTGTGTGTGTGTGTGTGGATAACAGTCATAGATCAGAAGCTAGAGCAATATGACAGGAGGAGATGGTATTATTTAAACAGCCTTGATGAACAGCTAATGGGTATTTCTCAACTTCCTGGCCCCTGCCCCACACACCTCGGGTTGAGCAGAGCCCTGTGCCTGTGGAGCTGAGGGCTGAGCAAGCCTGCCAATAAACACCTGCCATCAGAGCTGTCTGTCCTCCTACTATCACACCTCTCAGTGGAGACACACCCCCATACTGCCACAGGGCCCTACTAACAGAGCTGTCTTTAAGAAAACACTCTCTCACTTCATCGCTGTGAAAGATCTTCTGTGATGTAGCCTAACAACAAGTGCTGCATCAACTAAATGCACTCACATATTAAATGATTAAGAGGCAGACATCGCAAAGTTCTGTAAGTGGCTGTAGTAAAGTTATAGTATGAAAAAGAATAACTTAAAAACAATTACATTGTACATATTGCCTCATACTGTACAGTGCTATACAGATGTTGAATCACATGAAAAACAATGAAGTGGGTTTTCACTTCTAAGCTGAAACATTCCAGTAGCTATGGTACAGATATCGACTGTGCCCTAGTTATATCATACAGCATAATGGAAAAGCACTGACAGATACACAAGGGGAAATGTGACATATTAGGTTTCAGTGAAAGTTACAGCTCCTCCTGCAATTGAGCATCAGCCTTTCAGTGGCAAATTGTTGTTTTCTCCCACGCTCCCACGCCACTTTCAGGCCAGAGCCATCAATCACTGGCACCCTTAATTTCTTCCCTAGTTCCACTTGCCCCTCTCTTCCTGTCACCCATGCAGGCACCTATAGACTCAGAGTCGGAGCAGAGCCCAGAGGTCCAGCCAATCAGAACGTGTCTACCAAACACAATTTTGAGAATGCTGCTAGAGCTACCGATGGCAGTGACATCACAATCACCTTACAGGGTCCATGGAGCCATCTCACCTGCCCTGACACCAAACTTGCCCTGACACCAAACCTGCCCTATCCTTTACAGCTAAAAATCACACTTTCCCGGTGGGTGAGGGTGCGTGGCGGGAGAGAGAGGTGAGGAGTGACAGCTTCTTTAATATCCGGCTGCGTTTAACTTTGTTTCACACACAGCTGGGAAGAAAATATGACACAGGGGATTCCCCTGAAGTGAGGCTCCACCCAGATCAGCAGTGATTGACAGGACAAAGCCACTGTCAACAGGAAAGTGTTTATGTCAGGGAAAATACACACATTATCCTTCTGCAAAGAAAGATTGTAGATCATTCAAAAACCATTAGACATAATTTTGCCAGCCTTTGTCAAGGCTGTGGGTAACTGGTGAAAGGAGTCGGGCGCAGGAGAGCTGAGATGCGTGGACAAGTTATTTAATTCAAGAAAACACCAGTATAAAAACAATACAATGGTGCTGGAAAAATACCAGTACAACGAAATAAACGGGCGTAATAACAAAACCCGGTAACAATATACCAGCCGTCAGATACAGCCTTACAATAAAACAAACACGCACACAAACATGGGGGAAACCAGAGGGTTAAATAATGAACATGTAAATGGGGGAATTGAAACCAGGTGTGTAAAAACCAAAGACAAAACAAATGAAAAATGAAAAGTGGATCGTTGATGGCTAGAAGGCCGGTGACGTCGACCACCGAACACCGCTCGAGCAAGGAGAGGGACCGACTCCGGCGTAAGTCGTGACAGCCGTTAGGGTATCTTAGAACTCTTATCTACAAAAAGATACATTGGAATCACATTTTGGACAGAAATTATAGATTCATATACTATCCATAACACATCAAGTAAATCTATGAATACTTCTAATAAATAAACACAGTCAACGATAAGTAACAAAACATTTTGTTATAGCTGGAACTGTTCATTCTAACATATTAAAGACAAGAACAAAAGACACTGAGCTTGAGAGATCAAACAACCCTCCACTGAGCCCTGTACACTACACTAGATTTCAGTGTTACTCTGTGAGGCTGCTTGGCCACTGGGGCCTGCTCTCCCCCCTCCAGTATCAGTCTCCCTCCACTCTCTGGTCCCCACATCACTCATCACGTCTCAGCCCCAGCCGCGCGGCTCCGGTTCCCTCTCCCTCTCAGATTATGTGACAGGGTAAATAAACCCTCCGCGCTGACAGACGCAAGGGGGGACGTCATCATGACCCGCGCCGGGAGGGGCACATGGTGTGTCAGACCCACAGCCCACAGGGGATGGGGACGGGGGGACGGGGGGACTGGCTGGCTGACCAGAGCAGTCTTGGCTAGCAGTCTGGAGAGGTCAGCCCACGCAGCAGTCTGGGTCTGTTGAGCAGGGGAGAAAGGGGTAATGAGAGCGGGGGAGAGAAGAGGCACTCAGACTGGGCTGGAATACAGTAGAGTGGAGGCTAAGAGAACTTTGGGGGAGGGGGGGTGCATCATTTATCTCTCAGCCCCATATTTCACAGTTGCATTCTTCTGTGAGTGAGCCTGTGTGTGTGTGTGTGTGTGTGTGTGTGTGTGTGTGTGTGTGTGTGTGTGTGTGTGTGTGTGTGTGTCTGTGTGTGTGTGTCTGTGTGTCTGTGTCTGTGTGTCTGTGTGTCTGTGTGTGTGTGTCTGTGTGTCTGTGTGTCTGTGTGTCTGTGTGTCTGTGTGTCTGTGTGTCTGTGTGTCTGTGTGTCTGTGTGTCTGTGTGTCTGTGTGTCTGTGTGTGTGTGTCTAAGAGCAGTGTGTTGTGAAAGGCAACTTGTGGGCTAAGTCTTCTTCTCCCAGGGCACTGAAACATCTGCTTTCAGTTAGACTGGAGACAGAAACCAAACACTGAGGAGAGGAGAAGTGGAGAGAGGAGAAGAGATGAGGGGAGAAGAGAGGAGGGGAGAGTAAAGGACAGGAGACCTTGCACTTGGACGAGGGCCCGTGTGTAGGAGGCCTATGTGCATATTTGTGTTTACACTTGAACTTCATGTTCATTTCTAAATGATGTTTGTGTGGGTGTTTGTAAGTGTGTGTGTAGGTGTGTGTAAGTGTGTGTGTGGGTGTTTAAGTGTGTGTGTAGGTGTTTAAGTGTGTGTGTAGGTGTTTGTAAGTGTGTGTGTGTGCAGGAGCAGACATATCCGAGTGGGTCTGTGGTTTATTATGCTTTCTCAGTTTGTTTGAATACACCCAGACATTTTCGTCTATCATTGTCCTTCTGCACAGAGGTTCTGTTATTCAACGGAATGTCCACCACCCAGAATGCACTGCGCTGCCTCCAGCTCCAGTGTCCAACTTCAACGAGAGCTTCTCTAGGGGTACAGTCAGCACCCATCACTCCTCTCTTCTCCACCTCTATCCGGACAAAGGGCACAGACACATTCTGTTTGTTTCCATCGCCTAATTACATCACGGCTCTACAGCGGGGGAAATACACAAAGCCTTTTCTCTTCTTTCACTTAAGATTTTTTTTTAGCAGAAAGAGGGAGAAAGGTAGAGCGAGATAGAAATGTAGAGAGAAAGAGAGCAAGCAATGGCAAGAGAAAAAACAAACTTGTCCCAGCTCTAGAGGGCCTAATTGAATTAATTTGAGGAGAAAAATGGATTAGTCATGACATGAGGCGGCGAGAGCAAACAGGCAGGACTAGGATTAGCTCACTGCTCCTGCTAACTTCTGTTTGGACTAGCCATGAATATCATTTCAATACCAACACTCTGCTCTGGGCAGGCAATGGAAAAGACTGGGGTCAAAGAGGAGGAGAAGAGGTAGAAGACAGTATGAGGACTGTGGGTGTAAAGAATCACTGACCTGGTAGTTTCCAATGCTGATGTGTTTGGGTCAGTCTTCACCAGCTCAGCCAGCGGGTTCTGAATACGTCTCCCTATGTATACTGGGAAAAGAACAGCCCAACACACAAACAAACTAATACACACAAACATATACATTGTCTTCTAAAATCCCAGCAGGGACCATGAAAATAAATACAATAAATGACATCTTTCATATACTAACAGTCTTGATTAAACATATAAAATATGCAAATCACTATGTTACGGGCCAGCCTAAGGGCAGGTCATTTCTTATTATCCCCCCATACCACCTATCACCGTAATGAACTCTATGGCTGCTAGCCAATTAGCGTTCCTGCACCTGTCACTCAACTCCACCCACCTGTCCCGAGGACAGATTTGGAGACACACATTCTTTTTCACATAAACACACTGGTTATGTCCCAATTAGCACTTCTTCCCCCATAGTGTGTACTTGTTCACTTCCCTTCACTGATGTGTAAGGAAATGGCTGGTGGAAACTCCCTCTAGCCCATTCCTCAACAAATACAATGTCTTTAGATTTGTGGGAAGTTCTTTAGGAGTATTCACTTCAGGAGAAAATAGAGATTATTGGGACACACATACACAGACAAGCTCTCGCTCTCACACACACACACACAAGCTCTCGCTCTCGCTCTCTCACACACACACACACACACACACACACACACACACACACACACACACACACACACACACACACACACACACACACACACACACACACACACACACACAATGCTCCTATTCCATATAGATTAAAAAGAGGTTGTCAGCAGTGGTATCTAAATAGATGGATATCGATCTAATACCAAAAACTATTTAAAGCCAATACAACTCTAATTAAAGAGAAATTGAACCCCGGTGAGAGCTGGTGAACGTTGTATGTTTATATGCCAATGACAAGATAATTACGTTTGGTGAATGGGACCAGCTGAGTGTGTTTGTTTTCACTTAGAAACAGTTCAACAAGTTCAACAAATGCTAGGGACCTAGCATTTAAAACAACATCTTTACACAAGTTGTGACATCGCCAATGAACTGAACATGACAGTCTATGAGAGAGAGCACATCAGCTGCACTGGAGAGCTACCATACATCCAGTCCATGTCAGAGTCCTCTCTTTGGTGAATCTTTAGCTTGGCTAGTCAACTTTTCAATAAGTGCTGTAGAGAATGCATGTAGTTTCTGCTTTCAGATGACCCCTGCATTTCTGCCAGAGGACTCAGAGAGAAGTGCTTGTGTGTGTGCTGTACAAGGCCTGGGCTGAAACACCATCCCTGTCTAAATATTGTTGCATGCAGCAGTTGCCCACAGGCTTCCAAGGAGAGATGTAAGAGAGTGAGGCATTGATTCCACATGCTCCTCCATCCCAGTCACACCTCAACTACGTGCATCCAGCGAGTCATCTAGCAAAACACACCACCATATCCTCCACCTCCTACAAACCGACTCGCGCTCAGCCTCACATCCAGACAGTCCTCCACCATGACACACTTGACCATATCCTCCACCTCCTACAAACCGACTCGCGCTCAGCCTCACATCCAGACAGTCCTCCACCATGACACACTTGACCATATCCTCCACCTCCTACAAACCGACTCGCGCTCAGCCTCACATCCAGACAGTCCTCCACCATGACACACTTGACCATATCCTCCACCTCTTACAAACCGACTCGCGCTCAGCCTCACATCCGGACAGTCCTCCACCATGACACACTTGACCATATCCTCCACCTCCTACAAACCGACTCGCGCTCAGCCTCACATCACATCCGACAATCCTCCACCATGACACACTTGACCATATCATCCAACAGTCCAATATTAATAATCAGCGTGGTTATTCAAACACAGACCCGCATCACTATCAGATAGTCTTGTCGTCTTGTATGCTGTAACATAGGCCACAATCAAGCTGTCTACTTACATATTCACACACAATCACATATTGAATCCGTAACAAAACACTTTTACGTTGTCACTGATTTAAATACACACACTTCAATGCATTCACCAGTCTAGATACTGAACTATCCACTCTAGCCACTCAGCAAAATGCTCAAATTCTAGCCAGCACCGTCTCCCACTCAATGTTATAACCTTCAGGTAAGAATCTTGTATCCATTCCTGCCAATGGGGCATTGGGTGTTGTGATAATATTTTGACACAAGGGGACACCAGTATTCCATCTCAGGGGAGTAGAGACGGACCAGGGCAGGGGGAAGATCTCCCTCTCAGTGGACTAGAGACTGACCAGGGCAGGGGGAAGATTGACCAGGGCAGGGGGAAGATTTCCCTCTCAGGGGACTAGAGACTGACCAGGGCAGGGGGAAGATTTCCCTCTCAGGGGAGTAGAGATGGACCAGGGCAGGGGGAAGATCTCCCTCTCAGTGGACTAGAGACTGACCAGGGCAGGGGGAAGATTGACCAGGGCAGGGGGAAGATTTCCCTCTCAGGGGACTAGAGACTGACCAGGGCAGGGGGAAGATTTCCCTCTCAGGGGAGTAGAGATGGACCAGGGCAGGGGGAAGATCTCCCTCTCAGTGGACTAGAGACTGACCAGGGCAGGGGGAAGATCTCCCTCTCAGTGGACTAGAGACTGACCAGGGCAGGGGGAAGATCTCCCTCTCAGGGGAGTAGAGACTGACCAGGGCAGGGGGAAGATCTCCCTCTCAGGGGACTAGAGACTGACCAGGGCAGGGGGAAGATCTCCCTCTCAGGGGAGTAGAGACTGACCAGGGCAGGGTGGAAGAGCTCCCTCTCAGGGGACTAGAGACTGACCAGGGCAGGGGGAAGATCTCCCTCTCAGGGGAGTAGAGACGGACCAGGGCAGGGGGGAAGATCTCCCTCTCAGGGGAGTAGAGACGGACCAGGGCAGGGGGAAGATCTCCCTCTCAGGGGACTAGAGACTGACCAGGGCAGGGGGAAGATCTCCCTCTCAGGGGAGTAGAGATGGACCAGGGCAGGGGGAAGATCTCCCTCTCAGGGGAGTAGAGACTGACCAGGGCAGGGGGAAGATTTCCCTCTCAGGGGAGTAGAGATGGACCAGGGCAGGGGGAAGATCTCCCTCTCAGTGGACTAGAGACTGACCAGGGCAGGGGGAAGATCTCCCTCTCAGGGGAGTAGAGACTGACCAGGGCAGGGGGAAGATCTCCCTCTCAGGGGACTAGAGACTGACCAGGGCAGGGTGGAAGAGCTCCCTCTCAGGGGACTAGAGACTGACCAGGGCAGGGGTAAGATCGCCCTCTCAGGGGACTAGAGACTGACCAGGGCAGGGGGAAGATCTCCCTCTCAGGGGAGTAGAGACTGACCAGGGCAGGGTGGAAGAGCTCCCTCTCAGGGGACTAGAGACGGACCAGGGCAGGGGGAAGATCTCCCTCTCAGTGGACTAGAGACTGACCAGGGCAGGGGGAAGATCTCCCTCTCAGGGGACTAGAGACTGACCAGGGCAGGGGGAAGATTTCCCTCTCAGGGGAGTAGAGACGGACCAGGGCAGGGGGAAGATCTCCCTCTCAGGGGAGTAGAGAGGGACCAGGGCAGGGGGAAGATCTCCCTCTCAGGGGACTAGAGACTGACCAGGGCAGGGGGAAGATTTCCCTCTCAGGGGAGTAGAGACTGACCAGGGCAGGGGGAAGATCTCCCTCTCAGTGGAGTAGAGACTGACCAGGGCAGGGGGAAGATCTCCCTCTCAGGGGAGTAGAGACTGACCAGGGCAGGGGGAAGATCTCCCTCTCAGGGGAGTAGAGACTGACCAGGGCAGGGGGAAGATCTCCCTCTCAGGGGACTAGAGACTGACCAGGGCAGGGGGAAGATCTCCCTCTCAGGGGAGTAGAGACTGACCAGGGCAGGGGGAAGATCTCCCTCTCAGGGGAGTAGAGACGGACCAGGGCAGGGGGGAAGATCTCCCTCTCAGGGGAGTAGAGACGGACCAGGGCAGGGGGGAAGATCTCCCTGTCAGGGGAGTAGAGACAGACCAGGGCAGGGGGAAGATCTCCCTCTCAGGGGAGTACCGACGGACCAGGGCAGGGGGAAGATCTCCCTCTCAGGGGAGTAGAGACTGACGAGGGCAGGGGGAAGATCTCCCTCTCAGGGGACTAGAGACTGACCAGGGCAGGGGGAAGATCTCCCTCTCAGGGGAGTAGAGAGGGACCAGGGCAGGGGGAGATCTCTATAACTGGGAAGTGGGGTGTAAAACATGTCCTTAAGGCCGTTTTTGTAATAAAAACTCTCCCTGCTAACAAGCACATCCAAATACTGAAAACACACTCCCTCTTCATTCACCCACAGAACAATATTTCTACAATGTCCTCCTCACCATTCTACTCCACTGCATCCAAGCTAAATGTCACCACATTATTACACACATCCGAAATAAAACAGTTACTCACGCCTTCCATTAAGTGAATAAATATGGCTCCCTGGGCTTGCTAGTGCTCTCGACCAGAGAACAATTTATGAATAAATCCCTAGCTTGATTTACTGTTTTTATAGAGGAAGTCTGGCATATTTCTCCAATCCTGTTTTGGAGAGGGTTTGATTATTTTCCAGAGTTTCTTCAATGTTTTTCTGTGTTTGAGATGACGGATTGTGCAGAGAGGAGAGAGCTTGTGTGGTCTGTCACACAACTTGGACACTGAAGGAAGTCAGATTTCACAGCAACTTGAGATCTACAGAGATGACCATACTGCTGGGATAAGGGACTAGAGCAGTTTGTCATAACCAGGGCACCATGTCAGTATTGACTGATGTTAAGTAAGGAATAGTTGCAGGTAAATGTCAGTGCTACAACTGAAGTCATTGACCTTAAAAAAATACAGTGGTGTTAGAAGGTCCTGGGAAACATAACCAGAGGGGATATTTTGTGTCAAAGTTGACCCCTTCATGACTGAGTAGTTTAGTGGATAGACCCACAAACAGACAGGCAGTAAGGCAGCAAGTAGGCAGGCAAGCTGGCAGCCAGGCAGCCAGGCAAGCAGGCAGCCAGGCAGCCAGGCAAGCAGGCAGCCAGGCAAGCCTACAGTGGTGTCAGTGGTGCAATGCATTGCACATCCGCTCTCTCACCTTCCAGGCACACAGTGGGGACGATGAGAGCTGACGGGCCAGGCTAGACCAGACGGCAGGGATGAGAGCTGACAGACCAGACCAGACTACAGAGATGAGATCTGACGGACCAGACCAGACAGCAGAGATGAGATCTGACAGGCCAGACCAGACTGCAGAGATGAGATCTGACGGACCAGACCAGACAGCAGAGATGAGATCTGACGGACCAGACCAGACAGCAGAGATGAGATCTGACGGACCAGACCAGACAGCAGAGATGAGATCTGACGGACCAGACCAGACTACAGAGATGAGATCTGACAGGCCAGACCAGACTGCAGAGATGAGATCTGACGGACCAGACCAGACAGCAGAGATGAGATCTGACGGACCAGACCAGACAGCAGAGATGAGATCTGACGGACCAGACCAGACAGCAGAGATGAGATCTGACGGACCAGACCAGACAGCAGAGATGAGATCTGACGGACCAGACCAGACAGCAGAGATGAGATCTGACGGACCAGACCAGACTGCAGAGATGAGATCTGACGGACCAGACCAGACTGCAGAGATGAGATCTGACGGGCCAGACCAGACTGCAGAGATGAGATCTGACGGGCCAGACCAGACTGCAGAGATGAGATCTGACGGGCCAGGCCAGACTGCAGAGATGAGATCTGACGGGCCAGACCAGACTGCAGAGATGAGATCTGACGGGCCAGACCAGACAGCAGAGATGAGATCTGACGGGCCAGGCCAGACTGCAGAGATGA
Organism: Salmo salar; assembly: GCF_965601325.2. Classification (NCBI taxonomy): domain Eukaryota; kingdom Metazoa; phylum Chordata; class Actinopteri; order Salmoniformes; family Salmonidae; genus Salmo; species Salmo salar. The sequence continues at coordinate 99,327,273 of NC_138291.1, forward strand.
GATCTGACGGGCCAGGCCAGACTGCAGAGATGAGATCTGACGGGCCAGACCAGACAGCAGAGCTGGTTCATTACATAGGCTGGTCAGAATTTGGCATGACAGGTCCATTGACTGAGGTTAATCTACCCTGCATTCCTCAGGTTTGGGTCCAGATCAAGCATCTACTTCACTGCTTCTGGGCTCACACTGTAGATGGACGCCCATGCCTCGCTGGTGATGCTGAGACGCCATTGCCTCGCTGGTGATGCTGATACGCCCCTGTCTTGCTGTTGATGCTGAGACGCCCCTGCCTCGATTGTGAGTCAGATGAAGTCCTGTTTTCTACTCCCCCAGAGTCAGATGAACTTATTAATATCATGTGTATGTTTATGCGTGCAGTTTGAAGGAAGTTGAAGGTAGTTTCTGGAGCCATTGCTAACTAGCGTTAGCACAATGACTGGAAGTGTACAGGAGCAGCTAGCATCACCCAACAGTAGTCAACCGGTGGCTGAAGTACTTCACTCATACTAAGGCCCACTCATATTGTTACACTTTTATTGTCAAAAGGTTCTTGAGTATTTCAGAGATATACAGTGTGCGGCTACATACTCCTGTTTTCATCCAGCCTCTCCTTTGTACTAAAATATTCTGTTCTCACTGAGGGGAGGACCACTCATAATAATGGTTAGAATGGAGTGAATGGAATGGCATCAAACTATGTGTTTGACACCAATCCACATATTCTGCTCCAGTCATTACCACAAGTCCATCCTCCCCTTAAAAAATATATCTGATGTGAGGGCAAATGCCAAAAGGTAGTGCCTCGCCAGACTTAAGACAAAGCAGGGTGAGAGCAGAGTTAAAGGACAGGATAAATTCTCTGAACTAATCATTACCTAATGGACTCAACCTCCAAGATGAGTGTTTGTGTGAAAGTGGATCAGAAAGGCAAAGCTAGAGAATATTCACAACCATGCATAACAGAGAACCCAGGACATGCGTGGGACACTACTGCCACCCAGAGTACTGGTATGTGTACTGCTACTGTTTGCTTCACCAGAAGGTGACAACTGATACATAATTAAATACATAATTAAATCCTTATTGGGAACTTGAGATAGAATAGGCTTAGCACTTCAGAATAAGATGTCTGGCACATAAACACCAGGCGTATTAAACAAATAACAAAACACAGAATAATGAGGAAATAATTAGCAATAATATTATCATCATCATCATATGAAGCTCAGTCAAACCTAGCCACAGTAATGTTTTAATTTACATGTTGGGACCATTTAAAGTTGCTGTTGAAAGGAGGATGATAGAACTACTACCACTGAGTTATGCATCTATTATAGGCTAACGACTGAAGGCTAACGACTGAAGGCTAACGAATGCACAATGGTGGGGGAATTGAGAACATTAAAATTATACTAATTTATTAATCTCACAGTTGCCATATTATCCTCCATGTTCGGTTAGAGGCATCCTCATAAAGTCATGCCTCTGATCCCTCCTCCATCGGTAGGATATCCCCTTCCTCTTGGATAGACAGATCCGATGGGGAGTATCTCTCTTCAGAGTACATCTCTAGCTGACCTTTGTGATGCGAGGTCAGTGCCTGTCCCTCTCACACTCACTGTAGGTACAACCAAACCTCTTCCAGGTTACCCTTGCATACCCTACAAGACATGTCACAAGAGGTCTCTTCACAATCCCCAAGTCCAGAACAGACTATGGGAGGTACACAGTACTACATAGAGCCATGACTACATGGAACTCCAGTCCACATCAAGTAACTCATGCCAGCAGTAAAAATAGATTTAAAAAACATATTAAAAAACACCTTATGGAACAGCAGGGACTGTGAAGCAACACAGACATTGACACAGACATTGACACAGACACAGACACAGACACACAGACACACACACACACACAGACACAATAACATACGCACTATACATACATATGGATTTAGTACGGTAGATATATGGTAGTGGTCGAGTAGGGGCCTGAGGACACACAGTGTGTTGTGAAATCTGTGAATGTATTGTAATGTTTTTTAAATTGTATAAACTGCCTTCATTTTGCTGGAGCCCAGGAAGAGTAGCTGCTGCTTTGGCAGCAGGGGATCCATAATAAATACAAATACCCTTCTCAATACAGCCACATCACAAGCCCAAAGCTCTTCCATGACAACATTGCCAATTACTACCATCCTCTTAGCGACAGCCGGCAGAAGCCTTCTGACAAGAATCACACTTCAAATGAACTTGTCTCCTCTCTCTTTTCCCATCTTTCGCCTCCCCCTTTCACCTACTCTGACTGTCTTTTCATCAGCGTTCCCTCTCTCATTTCATCCCCCTTTCACCTACTCTGATGACTGTATTTTCATCAGCTCTCCCTCTCTCTCTGCTGACAGCTGACATGTCATCGTAGCAACAGCGCTAACGAGCGCTGGCACATGACCTTCAGTGCGGTCAGAGTAGATTGAGCCGGCGAACTGCTCATTAATAAGACAATCAGATGGATTAGAAAGGCCACAGTGCAGGGAACACACCAAGACACATCCTTCTCACAAAGAGAGGCAGAGGGACAAACAAACACAGTCACATTGAACAGGACAGACGAGACACATTTTTTTTGAGAGAAATACAGAGGGACAGACAAAGAGGCTGACAAACTAGAGAGCTACAATAAACACTGACAGAGAGACAGGGATAGGACCATGTAGAGTAGACAGTGAAGCAGGGACCAACCGCAGGCCACAGCGACAGACATAAGATCATGTCCTGTATGGATATAGGAGGACCCTAGCGAAGGCCACAAGCCAAACTGACACACAGGCACAAGCGTGAAGCGACAGGGTGGTTGTTCTGTTCTCCCGTCTCTTTCTTTCTGTCTCCCTCCCTCTCTCACCACTCCAAAGCCTGGAGGCAGCTCCTCAGACACAGGCCCATCTAGACTGACACCTCTGACAAACACACATATTGACCACACGTTTCAAAGCACACAAAATAAATATACACAAGTTCATGTACACACACACACACACACACACACACACACACACACACACACACACACACACACACACACACACACACACACACACACACACACACACACACACACACACACACACACACACACACACACACACACAAAGTTCCAGAGAAATGGCAGGTGACCAGTGAACGGGAAGAGTAGCCTTTCAGCGTTGACAGTTTGATAGCAGGGCAACACCAGGCTCTTAGAACAAGGCCTAATGATCTCTGACAAATAAAGGCAGCGCTGAGCAGAACAAGGATATCCATCCACTGACAAGGCCATGGCTCTCCCTCTACGTCAGAGGCAGCAACCACAGAGACAGGGAATAGAGCAAGCAACAAATGAACACACACAATCTGTCCCTTCCTCATTAACTGACATGCGACACATTGGGATGCTCTGGGTCAATTGAAAGAGTCTGTAGAGCTAGTCTCTGTCCCAGGGGATAGTGTCCCTGCACACCTGGTCTCTGTCCCAGGGGATAGTGTTCCTGTACAGCTAGTCTCTGTCCCAAGGGATAGTGTCCCTGCACAGCTGGTCTCTGTCCCATGGGATAGTGTCCCTGCACAGCTGGTCTCTGTCCCAGGGGATAGTGTCCCTGCACAGCTGGTCTCTGTCCCAGGGGATAGTGTCCCTGCACACCTGGTCTCTGTCCCAGGGGATAGTGTCCCTGTACAGCTGGTCTCTGTCCCAGGGGATAGTGTCCCTGCACAGCTGGTCTCTGTCCCAGGGGATAGTGTCCCTGCACAGCTGGTCTCTGTCCCAGGGGATAGTGTCCCTGCACAGCTGGTCTCTGTCCCAGGGGATAGTGTCCCTGCACAGCTGGTCTCTGTCCCAGGGGATAGTGTCCCTGTACAGCTGGTCTCTGTCCCAGGGGATAGAGTCCCTGTACAGCTAGTCTCTGTCCCAGGGGATAGTGTCCCTGCACAGCTGGTCTCTGTCCCAGGGGATAGTGTCCCTGCACAGCTGGTCTCTGTCCCAGGGGATAGTGTCCCTGCACAGCTGGTCTCTGTCCCAGGGGATAGTGTCCCTGCACACCTGGTCTCTGTCCCAGGGGATATTGTCCCTGCACAGCTGGTCTCTGTCCCAGGGGATAGTGTCCCTGTACAGCTGGTCTCTGTCCCAGGGGATAGTGTCCCTGTACAGCTGGTCTCTGTCCCAGGGGATAGAGTCCCTGTACAGCTGGTCTCTGTCCCAGGGGATAGTGTCCCTGTACAGCTGGTCTCTGTCCCAGGGGACAGTGTCCCTGTACAGCTAGTCTCTGTCCCAGGGGATAGTGTCCCTGTACAGCTGGTCTCTGTCCCAGGGGATAGTGTCCCTGTACAGCTGGTCTCTGTCCCAGGGGATAGAGTCCCTGTACAGCTGGTCTCTGTCCCAGGGGATAGTGTCCCTGTACAGCTGGTCTCTGTCCCAGGGGATAGAGTCCCTGTACAGCTAGTCTCTGTCCCAGGGGATAGTGTCCCTGTACAGCTGGTTTCTGTCCCAGGGGATAGAGTCCCTGTACAGCTAGTCTATGTCCCCCAAAGAACTCTGCAGTCATATGAGAATGGATAGACTGGGAGGAAGGGGGGGAGAGACAGAGATAGAGGCCACTATAATTTCACAATTAATTAGTAGCGCTGCCGGGGCAGCTGGGTAGCAGCCCGGAGTGGCCCTGTCATAGAGTCAGCCTTGACCCCTCGTCTCCACGGCACCCAGGCCATCGACATGGCAAAGGCATCGCTGTGGCAGCAAGCAGAAGGTTGTCTGTGCCCTGCGCTCTGGCCTAAGTGGACACAAACACTGCTATACACACACACACACACACACACACGCACACACACACGCACAAAGTCAACGGCTGCCTCTGAGTGAAACGGATGACTTGGTGGCCCTTCTGGGTTGTCACTCACATACTCAGACCCTTGTCCCTGGTCCCCATCCTGGGGCAAAGTCACAGCCAAGCCCCCTCCGATCCCCAGTTTTACTGTATCCCCCGCTCTCTCTCACCCTCCTCCAGGGCACTGCCCCTGATGGCCAGTCATGACTGACATTGGGAGAGACGGATACAAGCTTTGATACTACACCCCCCTGGACCCCTCGCTCAAACTACCCTTAATTAAACTTCATCATCAGATCTGTTAGATAGGAGCATGGACAATATCATCATGTTGAAATGATACACAAAACTGTGAAACAGAGACAGGATGCAGCAAATCCCCCAAACAAGATGAAACTCGGTCTGCTTTGGGCCATTTCTTCCATTGGGCTACACAAAGGTCACGTTGGGGTTGCACTGAGACAAGAGTGGGTCTTCAACACCATAACAAGGACGCATCTTTCTCCAATTAAAACCCCACAACTCACTGAACTGAAAATGTCCATCTCCTCAATCCATCAAGCTTACAAAGACAGTTTTACTTTGTGACATCACTATTTACAAAATAATTATTCTCCTTTGTGACATCACCACCCACAGATCAGATAATATTATTGTCCTACTTTATTACCTCAAATGCAGAATATTTTCTTCTGATATTATTGGAACAATCCTCTGTGACGTCACCAATCAGCAATCACTAAATTCAAAATACCATGGTCTCAACATCTTCAACAACACCGTCATTGGCATCATTCAAATAATGATGATCAAGGCTTGGTCCAACCTCTATATTCAACTATCTGACTGTCTTGCCACGTGGTTCCAATCAGCTGATCCTGGAACAAAACGGCCATACAGTCTTTGAGTAACTCTTCAAAGAGCAAACTGTCTCTTTTAGTGTTGCTTATAGGGTGTTCAGTGAAAGTAATGCATCTGTGTGAATGGCTCTGTAACAACTTATACCCACTTCTATTTCTTTATACACACCAGTATGTAATCGACCATTTCTGACATTTTATTTTGAGGAAGAATAGAAGTCTCTCTCTTGCGCATAGAGTGACTAGAAACAAATGAGGAATGTGTGTTCAAATGTACGTTCACAGTATGTTGAATAATACACATACGCACCTCAAACAGCTTTGCCCAATTGTTCAATCAGCTGTAAAGCCTGACCCGGGGGACTGTGGCCAGAGGATTGACGATCAGATACATGCCTTGGTCTTGTCGGAAAATGACATTTTTCGCACAGAAAAGGGTCCAAATGGCAGTTGTCAACGGCCGTCAGTCTCACGTGTGGTGCTAGGAGGCAGGAAGCGCCCAGTCAGCATGTGGCCCCGTCAACGCCGCACTCCAGCTGCCACCGCAGAGCATGTCTGAAAAGAGCAAGGCCTCACAGCCACTCACATCAATCTGTTGACAGACACTAATCACACACACAAAAAAATGTCACCAATGTTTACCACACACACACACACGGCTGAGCAGGAGCGTTGGCGCCCTAGCATATCACTTGGCCACCAGTGGAGCAGCAGGGTGGCACATTGTTGTCCACATGGATGTTGGTGGCACCTTAATTGGGGAGGACGGGCTTGTGGTAATGGCTGGAGTGGAGTCAGTGGAATGGTATCAAACAAATACAAACAGATGGTTCCCAGCCATTCCATTTGCTCCGTTCCAGCTATTACTAAAGAGCCGTCCTCCCCTCAGCAGGTTCTACTGCCTGTGGGTGCCCACGGCCCCCACAGAACCACGTACCCATTCAAACCATATCTATCTACAGGTCAGCAAGGGCAGAAACTGCTTATAGCACCCTTCCATTACAACTTGTCCATTTTAAGAGGGGGGATATTTCTCAAATGTCTGGGCTCTATTCTCATGTTCTGTACCATCTGGTAAAATGTTACTCATCTAGGCTTTAGTGTGCATCTTGGTTTCAATCTCAATCTTAAAAAGGCCAATTTAAGGTTAGTGACTGCCATTGCATGCATTCAGATGTGGCTTTGAGGGTTTCTGTGTTTTGATGTTTCTTGCTCTAATGTCCAATGGCCTTAAAGTCCCTTCAAAAGGCATGAAATGTGCAGAACAGTAAAATTATTATTTCTGGAGATTGGCTCCAGCCACTCTGAAATCACTGAGACATACACGTCTTTTGACGCTTTGAGCTTGTGGCGACAAAGAACCTTGTTTGATTCTCACAAAAAATTACCATCCATCATCATACCACATTATAGCCCATGACACCAGCATACCACATTATAGCCCATGACACCAGCATATATTTGCATAAATTAGAGTAGTAGCAAAAGCTAACTCTTAAAGAACGACTATAGGGTTCTGATTACAAATGCATTATGGTTGAAAATAATTATAGTGCTAATGTACTATACGCAGAAATATGGCGCTAATGTACCATATGAGTGTCAGACAGAAATATAGTGCTAAAGTACAATACGAGTGTCAGACAGAAATATAGCGCTAATGTACCATACGAGTGTCAGACAGAAATATAATGCTAAAGTACCATACGAGTGTCAGACAGAAATATGGCGCTAAAGTACCATACGCGTGTCAGACAGAAATATAGCGCTAATGTACCATACGAGTGTCAGACAGAAATATAGTGCTAAAGTACCATACGAGTGTCAGACAGAAATATAGTGCTAAAGTACCATACGAGTGTCAGACAGACATGTATGATAAGATGTTTAAGTTGATTTGAATCTGTAGTATACTGTAGGTGGATGTGTATGGGCTAGACAATGTAACATTCCTTCATTCAGAGTACTTGGGAAGACACTCAGCGAAAGCGGGAAAGGACACCAGGATGTGTTCCTGGGGTGCTGCTAGATAAAGGACCTCAGTCCAGACCCGTGTCCATCAGCCTGTGATTCAGATGGCTAACCATCAGTGAGCCTCTAGCCTCCTGGCTCTTCTCTAAGTATCCAGGATCCTAATCACCCTAGCCAGGATTCCTGCTCCCTGCCTGCATGCTGGCTTCCTCCAGGGCCAGGGCCACGTCAACATGGGCCAAACTCCCCTCAACCAGCAGTGATCTCATTCTCATCTCATGATCCAAGAGCACTTATTACCTGAAGACAGAGCATAGTACAGCCAAGGACAGAGCCTAACCATCACTAATAGTACTGCGGTGTGGCAGGCAGGCAGGCAGGCAGGCAGGCAGGCAGGCAGGCAGGCAGGCAGGCAGGCAGGCAGGCAGGCAGGCAGGCAGGCAGGCAGGCAGGCAGGCAGGCACGTCAGGCACGTCAGGCCTTATACACTGACAGTACAGGCACTGTGGGGAGAAGCTGCTTGTTACAGAGCCACTCATTGATAGGACTCGTCTCTCTTAAACACTTGCTCCTGGACAGCAGATACTAAACTATTAATGGAGATGAGGAACTGGCATGAGGCTCACAGGCTTAGTGAGGACAACATCTCTAACACTGTCATAGTTTTGGAATTTATGTGAATTCAGTCTCCTCCTGCTTGAAATTAGCCCTAGATTTGCTCAATAGTCTCTGTTACGTATCATGTCTCTCTTCTGGAAGTGTTACTGTCACAAAAAAGCTTCTGAACACAAGCCACTGAGCAGTGGTGCCTTGGCACCCCACTAGGGTAGCTACTCATCAAGACACAGCAAAACACTAATACAACCCCAGACTGAATGGACAGAGAGATGGACAGATACAGACAAAGAGAGAGGGTCTTGGTCCTTCCACTAGTCCATATCATAGCCTTCTGCCCAGTGCAAATGAAACTGATCTGGACAGACCTGGTATCTGTGGCATACAGAACACCCCTGGGGCCTCTGACACTGGGTGGAGGGGGTGAGGGGGGGGGGGGGGGGGGGGGGGGGGCAAGGGTGGTCATCTCTGTTCTAATCTGCCTTTAGGAGTGACAGGGGTGGAGGGGGGGGGGGGGCATGGTGCCAAGCGGTCAGGGGAACCAAGAATTCTGTATCATGATCATCGCCCAGAGAGCTACAACTCTGCTCTGTTGGGATTAATGTCAGCTGATTAATGTCAGCTCGCTGCTCGTTAGAGAGGATTCATGTCAACTGAGCTCGTCCTTCACATGGACACCCACCGGCCATGCTACGATGCCTGTCTTCCCCATGTCCATGTCCAATTACACACACTGCCTCATTCTCTCTCAGTCTGCATCCTCAGTGCCAAGAGGGACTGCTGTACCAGAACCCAAACTAGGACTAAAAACCATAACTGTCTGTGGACTGATTTTATAGGTGCATCATTATCCTAAATGTATTGAGTCCATCTAAGAATGAAATCAACTTCAACCAATTGAACTCCTGGACCATTTCCAGGGACAAGAGGTACAGTACATGTAGTATGACCACAGCTCCTTAGACAGATCTTAGACTAAACTGTCAGAACACACTGCAACCCTGGCCTGGCAGACAGGGAGGTGGATGTAGGTGGGTAGATGTCACTGCAGAGCGCTCGTCTCAGTGACACATCTTGGCTGGTATCCAGCACTAAGGGCCGCCTATTTGAGGGGCGGGACACGGGGAGGGATGATCGTCTCCTGTCCAGCAGCCGCTGAGTCCTGAAAGAGCGTTTATGCGCTGTGACAAAAGCTGCGTGCTCCAAGCCCCTCCACTAATACAGCGTGACAGCCAAGGTCAAACTGTGGAGGGACTGAGCCTGTCAACCGGCCATGCACTCACACATGATAATGAGACGGGCAAGGAGAATACACTAACACAAAACAGTGCACAGTATGTTGGACATATCTGAAGTGACCTATGGGAGTACTCCACCCCCTCTGTGGGGTAATTACACCAGTGAGAGCTGAGACATAATTAAGACACAGCTCTCCATCTGAAAACAACACTATCTGTCTGTAGCATCCAGAGGTAGAGGAAGGCTGGCAAACAGGACAGGGGTGAGGAGCAGTCCAGAGGCAGAGCAGGGCTGGCAGACAGGACAGGGGTGAGGAGCAGTCCAGAGGCAGAGCATGGCTGGCAGACAGGACAGGGGTGAGGAGCAGTCCAGAGGCAGAGCAGGGCTGGCAGACAGGACAGCAGTGAGGAGCAGTCCAGAGACCAGAGGTAGAGGAGGGCTGGCAGACAGGATAAGTGTGAGGAGCAGTCCAGAAGTAAGTGCCGTGTAGGCCAGCAGCAGGCTACAGACAGGTCAAGCCACCAAGCCAATGCCTCAGCAAACCCTCTGTATTTATGGTACATACAGTGCCTTCAGAAAGTATTCAGACCCCTTGACTTTTTCCACTTTGCTACGTTACAGCCGTATTCCAAAATGTATGAAATAAAAAATCCTCAACAATCTACACACAATATCCCATAATGAAAAAGCAAAAACAAGTTTAGACATTTTGAAATACCTTATTTACATAAATATTCAGACCCTTTCCTATGAGACTCGAAATTGAGCTCAGGTGCATCTTGTTTCCCTTGATCATCCTTGAGATGTTTCTACAACTTGATTGGAGTCCACCTGTGGTAAATTCAATTCATTGGATATGATTTGGAAAGGTACACACCTGTCTAGATAAAGGTCCCACTGTTGACAGTGCATGTCAGAGCAAAAACAAAGCCATGAGGTTGAAGGAATTGTCCGCAGAGCTCCGAGACACGATTGTGTTGAGGCACAGATATGGGAAAGTGTACCAAAAAAATGTGCGCAGCATTGAAGGTCCTCAAGAACACAGTGGCCTCCATTATTCTTAAAATGGAAGAAGTTTGGAACCACTTCCTAGAGCTGGCCGGCCGGCCAAACTGAGCAATCGGCGGAGAAGGGCTTTGGTCAGGGAGTTGACCAAGAACCCAATGGTTACTCTGACAGAGCTCTAGAGTTCCTCTGTGGAGATAGGAGAATCTTCCAGAAAGACAACCATCTTTGCAGCACTCCACCAATCAGGCCTTTATGGTAGAGTGGCCAGACAGAAGCCACTCCTCAGTAAAAAGGCACGACAGCCTGCTTGGAGTTTGCCAAAAAGCACCTGAAGACTCAGACCCTGAGAAACAAGATTCTCTGGCCTGAATGACAAGCATCACGTCTGGAGGAAACCTGGCACCATCCCTACGGTGAAGCACTGTGGTGGCAGCATCATGCTGTGGGGATGTTTTTCCGCGCAGGAACTGGGAGACGAGGGAATCGAGGGAAAGATGAACGGAGCAAAATACAGAGAGATCCTTGATGGAAACCTGCTCCAGAGCATTCAGGACTTCAGACCGGGACAAAGGTTCACCTTCCAATAGGACAACGACCAATGCAGGTGTGGCTTTGGGACAAGTCTCTGTATGTACTTGAGTGGCCCAGCCAGAGTCCGGACTTGAACCCGAACTAACATCTCTGGAAAGACCTGAAAATAGACGTGCAGCTACAGTACACTCCCCAACCAACCTGACACATTTCTCCTATTCTTGGTCGTCTCCCTGACCAAGGCCCTTCGCCCCCGATTGCTCAGTTTGGCTGGGCAGCCAGCTCTAGGAAGAGTCTTGGTGATTCCAAACTTCTTCCATTTAAGAATAATGGAGGCCACTGTGTTCTTGGGGGCCTTCAATGCTGCAGAATTGTTTTGGTACCCTTCCCCAGATCTGTACCTCGACACGATAGTGTCTCGGAACTCTGAGGACAATTCCTTCAACCTCATGGCTTGCTTTTTGCTCTGACATGCACTGTCAACTGTGGGACTTTATCCATACAGGTGTGTGCCTTTCCAAATCATGTCCAATCAATTGAATTTACCACAGGTGGACTCCAATCAAGTTGTAGAAACATCTCAAGGATGATCAATGGAAAAACATGCACCTGAGCTCAATTTCAAGTCTCATAGCAAAGGGTTTGAATACTTATGTAACTAAGGTATTTCAGTTTTATTTTGTATTTTTTTAGCAAAAACAATGTACATACAACCTGTTTTCGCTTTGTCATTATGGGGTATTGTGTGTAGATTGATCAATTTTAGAATAAGGCTGTAACGTAACAAATTGTGGAAAAAGTCAAGGGGTCTGAATACTTTCTGAAAGCAGGTCATTCCAATTCAAAAATGTCTTCTACATTTGGCTACCCTTTTTCGCAATAAATAAGTTCATTCAAAATGGCATATTTAACCTGTTAGGGCTAGGGGGCAGTATTGACACGGCTGGATAAAAAACATACCCGATTTAATCTGGTTACCACTCCTACCCAGTAACTAGAATATGCATATACTTATTACATATGGATAGAAAACACCCTAAATTTTCTAAAACTGTTTGAATGGTGTCTGTGAGTATAACAGAACTCAAATGGCAGGTCAAAACCTGAGAGATTCCTTTACAGGAAGTGGCCTGTCTGACCATTTCTTGAACTTCTTTTCCATCTCTATCATTTACTAAGGATCTCTGCTCTAACGTGACACTTCCCACGTCGTCCATAGGCGCTCAGAGCCCGGGAAAAAACAGAATGTCGTCATTCCAGCCCCAGGCTGAAACACATTATCGCCTTTCTCAAGTGGCCGATCAAGGGACACTGGGCTTATGCGCGTGACCCCGACCGCCCCCGCCTTTGGGATTTTTTCCTCTGTTTGCCGAAAAGGAGATTCCCTGTCGGAATATTATCGCTTTTCTACGAGAAAAGTGTCGTAAAAATTGATTTTAAACAGCGGTTGACATGCTTCGAAGTACGGTAATGGAATATTTAGAATTTTATTGTCACGAATTGCGCCATGCGCGCGACACTTCTTTACTATTTCGGATAGTGTCTGGAACGCACGAACAAAACGCCGCTATTCGGATATAACGATGGATTATTTTGGACCAAACCAACATTTGTTATTGAAGTAGCAGTCCTGGGTGTGCATTCTGACGAAGACAACAAAAGGTAATCAAACTTTTATAATAGTAAATATGATTATGGTGAGTGCTAAACTTGCCGGGTGTCTAAATAGCGAGCCCGTGATGCCTGGGCTATGTACTTAGAATATTGCAAAATGTGCTTTCACCAAAAAGCTATTTTAAAATCGGACATATCGAGTGCATAGAGGAGGTCTGTATCTATAATTCTTAAAATAATTGTTATGCTTTTTGTGAACGTTTATCGTGAGTAATTTAGTAAAATGTTAGCGAATTCCCCGGAAGTTTGCGGGGGGTATGCTAGTTCTGAACGTCACATGCTAATGTAAAAAGCTGGTTTTTGATATAAATATGAACTTGATTGAACAAAACATGCATGTATTGTATAACATAATGTCCTAGGGTTGTCATCTGATGAAGATCATCATAGGTGAGTGCTGCATTTAGCTGTCTTCTGGGTTTTGGTGACATTATATGCTGGCTTGAAAAATGGGTGTCTGATTATTTCTGGCTTGATACTCTGCTGACATAATCTAATGTTTTGCTTTCGTTGTAAAGCCTTTTTGAAATCGGACAGTGTGGTTAGATTAACGAGAGTCTTGTCTTTAAATGGCTGTAAAATAGTCATATGTTTGAGAAATTGAAGTAATAGGATTTTTAAGGTTTTGAAAATCGCGCCACAGGCTGGCAGTGGCTGTTACGTAGGTGGAACGCAAGCGTCCCACCTAGCCCATAGAGGTTAATTCACTTGATAATTACATTTTTTCTCATTACTTTCCCAATATTACTTTAGTAACTGTAGTAGTGGAAAGAGAATAGGTGAAAGGGTATTAAGTTAATACCGTACTAAGTCACTAAGGTATTGCGGTACTAAGTTAGTAAGCTATTGAGGAAGTAAGGTAGTAAGATACTAAGATAGTACGGTAGAATGGTATTGAGGAAGGTAGTAATGTAAACTCAGCAAAAAAAGAAGTGTCCCTTTTTCAGTCCAATATAAATGTCGTTGTGGTTTAATTCAATTATTCAAAGATAATTCATAAAAATCCAAATACCTTCTCAGGTCTTCATTGTGAAGGTTTTAAACACTATTTCCCATGATTGTTCAATGAACTATAAACAATTAATGAACATGCACCTGTGAAATGGTCATTAAGACACTAGCAGCTTACAGACGGTAGGTAATTAAGGTCACAGTTATGAAAACTTAGGACACTAAAGAGGCCTTTCTACTGACTCTGAAAACACCCAAAGAAAGATGTCCAGGGTCCCTGCTCATCTGCGTGAACGTGCCATAGACATGCGGCAAGGAGGCATGACGACTGCAGATGTGGCCAGGGCAATAAATTGCAATGTCCGTACTGTGGGACGCCTAAGACAGTGCTCCAGGGAGACAGGACGGACAGCTGATCATCCTCGTAGTGGCAGACCACATGTAACAACATCTGCACAGGATCGGTACATCAGAAAATCACACCTGCTGGACAGGTACAGGATGGCAACAACAACTGCCAGAGTTACTGCAGGTACGCACAATCCCTCCCATCAGTGCTCTGACTGTCAGCAATAGGCTGAGAGAGGCTGGACTGAGGGCTTGTAGGCCTGTTGTAAGGCAGGTCCTCACCAGACATCACCGGCAACATCGTCGCCTATGGGCACAAACCCACTGTCGCTGGACCAGACAAGACTAGCAAAAAAGTGCTCTTCACTGACTAGTCGCGGTTTTGTCTCACCAGGGGTGATGGTCGGATTCGCGTTTATCGTCGAAGGAATGAGCGTTACACCGAGGCCTGTACTCTGGAGTGGAATTGATTTGGAGGTGGAGGGTCCGTCATGGTCTGGGGCGGTGTGTCACAGCATCATCGGACCAAGCTTGTTGTCATTGCAGGCAATCTCAACGCTGTGCGTAACAGGGAAGACATCCTCCTCCCTCATGTGGTACCCTTCCTGCAGGCTCATCCTGACATGACCCTCCAGCATGACAATGCCACCAGCCAATACTGCTTGTTCTGTGCGTGATTTCCTGCAAGACAGGAATGCCAGTGTTCTGCCATGGCCAGCGAAGAGCCCGCATCTCAATCCCATTAAGCATGTCTGGGACCTGTTGGATCTGGGAACTTGCAGGTGCCTTGGTGGAAGAGTGGGGTAACATCTCAAAGCAATTACAGGCAAATCTGGTGCAGTCCATGAGGAGGAGATGCACTGCGGTACTTAATGCAGCTGGTGGCCACACCAGATACTGACTGTTACTTTTGATTTTGACCCTCCCTTTGTTCAGGGACACATTATTCAATTTCTGTTAGTCACATGTCTGTGGAACTTGTTCAGTTTATGTCTCAGTTGTTGAATCTTGTTATGTACACACAAATATTTACACGTTACGTTTGATGAAAATGAATGCAGTTGACAGTGAGAGGACTGCGTTCATTTTTTTGTTTAGTAAGATATTAAGGTAGTAAGTCAGAGTGGAACACCACACACAGACAAGGTCAACTGCAGTCTGAGAAGGCCACACCCCCAAAGTGCAGTGAGCACGTTACCAGGTGGAGACAAAAGATAACTGGCTTATTAACATTAGAGTATATCTAACTCATTCAATAGGCAGATGCCTCCCTCCACCCTTTATCCCCTATTCCTCCAGTTCACGCAGACCCATTCAGATACTGAGTGGTGCAGTAACAGCAGGCCCCAGAGAGCCGTGGCCAGGGTAGGGGAGCCCCGGAGGCTCATTCCAGCACGCCGGCTGCTGGTGCTGGCTGTCATTCCACAGGAGCAGCCAGGCGGAAGGGCAGTGCTGAGGAAGGCTGGGGGAGACGTGGGGACAGGCAGGGTGGGATGCACAGAGGGGTGGAGCGTGCACCACGAGGGGTTCTGATCAAACTGTGGCGCCGGGAGACAGATAGCAGACGGTGAGAATGAGGCTGCCTCTTTAATTAACTTGTGAGTTGAGCACTGGAGAAGTGGTTGAAGTGTGTTCCTGGGCTGAGCGAGAGCAAGAGAGAGCGCACAGAAACATACACTTAATGTTTTTTACATAACTTCTCAAGTCCACGCAGGCATTCAACATAAGTTATCACTTAGTGGAAAAATTGTATCATATTATATAATAGGATATACTCAATCAATATGTTACTCACTATACTTCTGTTCAATTCAATCATCTACAAGACATTTGGAAACAAGAACTCTGGGATTTGGAGACCGTAGTCTTTTTTCATATCTAGTTGCAAGCTTATGTTCAAGAATACATATTTTTTCGTCGTTCACAGCAGTTCTGAGGAAATTCACTTAGCGAGAGGCTCCAGTCGAGCATTTCACATCGAAATACAAAGAATAATAGCTTGGATTCGCCCAAAATAGACATTTCTGTAAGTAGAGAACTGTTTCCAGTTGCTTTAACCTGTTGGGGCTCGGGGGCAGTATTGAGACATTTTGAAAAAAATATGTGCCCATTTTTAACTGCCTCCTACACCAACTCAGAAGCTAGGATATGCATATTATTAACACATTCGGATAGAAAACACTCTGAATTTTCTAAAACAGTTTGAATGGTGTCTGTAAGTATAACAAAACTCATATTGCAGGCAAAAACCTGTGAAAAATAGATTAAAAAAAATGTGAATTTTGTGATTGTACTATTTAGTGTCATTGTTTTATAGATACCATAGTGAGAAAGGATTCATTTCGCAACACCTACGGCTTCCACTAGATGTCAACGATCTTTATAAAGTTGTTTGAAGCGTCTATGATAAACAGAGAGCAAATTAGAATCCAAAGAAGTTGACATGTCATCACTTCATTTTTTTGCGCCTGCGCATAAATCTGAGAAACGTGAGTTTTGTCTTCATTGTTTATCTCGACATAGGATAGGTTGTGTGAAAATATTACTGATGTTTAACGTTAAAAATGGACCAAAAGATTAATGCTAAACAACATTTGACATGTTTGAACGAACATAAATAGATTATTTACTAGGTTTTTTTAGCTTTTCGGCGTGATTTTACAGTCCCCCACCACGTTTTGTGGGAGCATAATGAACGCTAAGTACTTGGTGTTATTTGGACATAAATTATGAACTTTGTCAAAAGAAACCACATTTGTTCCGGACCTGTGATGCCTTCCGGACCTGGGATGCCAGTCTTCTGATGGAGATAATCAAAGGTAAGGGGATATTTACAATGTTATTATCGATTTTAGATGATGCTAACTGTATAGCATAGCCTGTTGTTCTTAGCATAGCACCCCGTTTATTGCAAAATGTGATTTCCCAGTAAAGTTATTTTGAGATCTGGCCATTCGGTAGCAATTACGAGATGATAATATATTATTCTTTGAATGACAATATTATAATTTACCAATGTTTTTGAATAGTAATTTTGTTATGTTCACCGGAAGCATTTCAGAGAAGAAAAAATCTGAATTTCACGCTACTGTAAAATGCTGTTTTTGGATAGAAATATGAACTTGATGGAACAAAAAATGCATGTATTGTATAACATAATGTCCTAGGAGTGTCATCTGATGGAGATTGACAAAAGTTAGTGCATAATTCAAGCTGGTTTCTGCTTTTGGTGACGCCTGACCTTGAATTGAAAATAGATGTTTGTACTTTTGTGGCTATGTACTGTCCTAACATAATCTAACTTTATGCTTTTGCCGTAAAGCCTCTTTGAAAATCGAACAATGTGGTTAGATTAAGGAGATGTTTATCATTTAAATTGTGTAAAATAGTTGATTGTTTGAGAAATTGAAATTATTTGATTTTTGATGTTTTGAATTTCCAGCCTTGTTAGCAATCCCGGCTCGGGGTTCATTGCTAACCTGTAGCCCCAACAGGTTTTAACAGTCTGGTGGGAAGGAGAGGAAAAGAGCGAACCTCACCACAGTGTTACGGTTGGGCCACATTTATCATGAAGAGATTAAATAAACTGTGTGGAAGCCTGGCCTTGGTTGAAGTGCCGAGAGGCCTTTGGTTTAAGGCTCCGCATTCAATTTTTTCACCCACAGGAATCACAGAGGCGTAGAGAGTGTATTGCCACTGTAGTGAAGACATTCAGTGAGCAGAGTCGCCTGTCTATCAAATTTTAACTTGGAGGTCAGCAAGAGCGACACCGGTCAGGGGCGGTCACAGCGAGCAGCCCAGCATCCTGGTGTTTATGATTCGACCGCCATTCCGGCTCATTATCAAGATGTTTTGGCAGTTGCCCAGGTCAACCAGGGGTCGATCAGCGGGACCAAAAGCCACCTGCGCTGTAAATGTAATTCGTCATAGCTAATGATCATTCCCTGGGCTCTTCAAATTACAATAATTTAAAAGGATGTAGGGAAAACCCCAGTCTTCCTCAAGGAATGGAACTCTGGAAATCCAGGAGGCTGGAACTATTTCTGCGGGGAGTTGATAACCGCCATCGATAAGAGACATTACTGTGCAGCCGTATTCGTCGACCTGGCCAAGGCTTTCAACTCTGTCAATCACCACATTCTTATCGGCAGACTCAACAGCCTTGGTTTCTGAAATGATTGCCTCGCCTGATTCACCAACTACTTCTCTGATAGAGTTCAGTGTGTCAAATCGGAGGGCCTGTTGTCCGGACCTCTGGCAGTCTCTATGGGGTTGCCACAGGGTTCAATTCTCGGGCCGACTCTTTTCTCTGTGTACATCAATGATGTCGCTCTTGCTGCTGGTGATTCTCTGATCCACCTCTACGCAGGCGACACCATTCTGTATACCTCTGGCCCTTCTTTGGACACTGTGTTATCTAACCTCCAGACGAGCTTCAATGCCATACAACTCTCCTTGCGTGGCCTCCAACTGCTCCTAAATACAAGTAAAACTAAATGCATGCTCTTCAACCGATCGCTGCCCTCACCTGTCCGCCCGTCCAGCATCACTTCTCTGGACGAATCTGACTTAGAATATGTGGACAACTACAAATACCTAGGTGTCTGGCTAGACTGTAAACTCTCCTTCCAGACTCATATCAAACATCTCCAATCCAAAATTAAATCTAGAATCGGCTTTCTATTTCGCAACAAAGCATCCTTCAATCATGCTGCCAAAGATACCCTCGTAAAACTGACCATCTTACCGATCCTTGACTTCGGCGATGTCATTTACAAAATAGCTTCCAACACTCTACTCAACAAATTGGATGCAGTCTATCACAGTGCCATCCGTTTTGTCACCAAAGCCCCATATACTACCCACCACTGCGACCTGTATGCTCTCGTTGGCTGTCCCTCGCTTCATACTCGTCGCCAAACCCACTGGCTCCAGGTCATCTACAAGTCTCTGCTAGGTAAAGCCCCCCCTTATCTCAGCTCACTGGTCACCATAGCAGCACCCACCCATAGCACGTGCTCCAGCAGGTATATTTCACTGGTCACCCCCAAAGCCAATTCTTCCTTTGGCCGACTTTCCTTCCAGTTCTCTGCTGCCAATGACTGGTTCGAACTGGAAAATCACTGATGCTGGAGACTCATATCTCCCTCACTAGCTTTAAGCACCAGCTGTCAGAGCAGCTCACAGATCACTACACTTGTACATAGCCCATCTGTAAATAGCCCATCCAACTACCTCATCCCCATACTGTATTTATGTATTTATCTTGCTCCTTTGCACCCCAGTATCTCTACTTGCACATTCATCTTCTGCACATCTACCATTCCAGTGTTTAATTGCTATATTGTAATTACTTCGTCACCATGGCCTATTTATTGCCTTACCTCCCTTATCCTACCTCATTTGCACATACTGTATATAGACTTTTTCTACTGTATTATTGACTGTATGTTTGTTTATTCCATGTGTAACTCAGTGTTGTTGTATGTGTCAAACTGCTTTGCTTTATCTTGGCCAGGTCGCAGTTGCAAATGAGAACTTGTTCTCAACTAGCCTACCTGGTTAAATAAAGGTGAAATTAAAGAAAAAAATTATTTTGATCAAGCTGCTAAGAGCGAAATCCTTGAAAATATCTGGAGAGACAGTGTCTCTGCCTAGCTCCAACAGGGACGTACTACTTTCACACATCTGAGACTGGAGGTTTCACTACAGTCTAAAGTCACATAATTGGACCAATGGAACCCTCAACCCTGTCTGCTCCAACATAGGACAGAGTGCTCAATGATTGACTTTAAATGGGCTTGGAGAGGGACATGGATGAAAGCAGGGCAAGGTGTGTGCTTAACTTAAATACCATCATTCTTTGGAGAGGAGATTGTCAGAGAAACCACAGTACAGCCGGGTCCTCTAATAAAAAGTTAGAAACCCACAGAAACCCCTAGTCTAAAAGGAGTGGCTAATACAGGACAGAGTACAGCCTAATCCAGGGGGAGTGGCTAATACAGGACAGTGTACAGCCTAATCCAGGGGGAGTGGCTAATACAGAACAGAGTACAGCCTAATCCAGAGGGAGTGGCTAATACAGGACAAAGTACAGCCTAATCCAGAGGGAGTGGCTAATACAGGACAGCCATTCAACACCACATAAAAGGGAAGTTAGACATTCCTACATGTCACATAGTTCAAATTAAAGCAATTGTAGAACAAAATGCAGCTATTTTCTGGAGGAAGATCTCTTTCTATGATGATGTTCCAGTTATCCAGTTTTCAAAATCACTGTCCCAGTAGAACCAACTGAAAGCAAACTTAATAAACAACCAGAAATGCCACCTTAGAATAACAAAACATTGGCTTTCTTGGGAGCAATGTGAGCACTTTGGGGCTGAATATGTGTGGAAGAGTCTGTATCGCAACCTTATTCATGGCTGGTGAGTGAAATGGATCCCCTTGTCTCCCAGCTGCTGTAGAGGTCCATTAATAGCCAATAAAAGCAGAGCCTAAAAGTGCAGAGGCGGACCCCGTTTTTGGACCTGGAAGCAGCACAATACCCAAACCACCACTTTCCCCACTGGCACCGCCATTGACAGTCACGGCTGACTGGTTCTGGGCTGCAATCCAGTCTTTACCCAAAGTCAACAAACACGTTGGCACAAGAGAATCAGAACTGTCATTATTTGGGTTGGATGGGATGGGTCTGTGTTGAGCTGCACTAGTTATTGTGGCGGCCAGATGGCGAGAGATATTTATTCTTAATTATAGGCATTTTAACCTGTTGGGGCTACAGGTTAGCAATGAACCCCGAGCCGGGATTGCTAACAAGGCTGGAAATTCAAAACATCAAAAATCTAATAATTTCAATTTCTCAAACAATCAACTATTTTACACAATTTAAATGATAAACATCTCCTTAATCTAACCACATTGTTCGATTTTCAAAGAGGCTTTACGGCAAAAGCATAAAGTTAGATTATGTTAGGACAGTACATAGCCACAAAAGTACAAACATCCATTTTCAATTCAAGGTCAGGCGTCACCAAAAGCAGAAACCAGCTTGAATTATGCACTAACTTTTGTCAATCTCCATCAGATGACACTCCTAGGACATTATGTTATACAATACATGCATTTTTTGTTCCATCAAGTTCATATTTATATCCAAAAACAGTATTTTACAGTAGCGTGAAATTCAGATTTTTTTCTTCTCTGAAATGCTTCCGGTGAACATAACAAAATTACTATTCGAAAACATTGGTAAATTATAATATTGTCATTCAAAGAATAATATATTATCATCTCGTAATTGCTACCGAATGGCCAGATCTCAAAATAACTTTACTGGGAAATCACATTTTGCAATAAACGGGGTGCTATGCTAAGAACAACAGGCTATGCTATACAGTTAGCATCATCTAAAATCGATAATAACATTGTAAATACCCCCTTACCTTTGATTATCTCCATCAGAAGGCAGGATCCCAGGTCCGGAAGGCATTCCAGGTCCGGAACAAATGTGGTTTCTTTTGACAAAGTTCATAATTTATGTCCAAATAACACCAAGTACTTAGCGTTCATTATGCTCCCACAAAACGTGGTGGGGGGCTGGTAAAATCACGCCGAAAAGCTAAAAAAACCTAGTAAATAATCTATTTATGTACGTTCAAACATGTCAAATGTTGTTTAGCATTAATCTTTTGGTCCATTTTTAATGTTAAACATCAGTAATATTTTCACACAACCTATCCTATGTCTAGATAAAAAATGATGACAAACTCACGTTTCTCAGATTTATGCGCAGGCGCAAAAAAATGAAGTGATGACATGTCAACTTCCTTGGATTCTAATTTGCTCTCTGTTTATCATAGACGCTTCAAACAACTTTATAAAGATCGTTGACATCTAGTGGAAGCCGTAGGTGTTGCGAAATGAATCCTTTCTCACTATGGTATCTATAAAACAATGACACTAAATAGTACAGTCACAAAATTCACATTTTTTTGGATCTATTTTTCACAGGTTCTTGCCTGCAATATGAGTTTTGTTATACTTACAGACACCATTCAAACTGTTTTAGAAAATTCAGAGTGTTTTCTATCCGAATGTGTTAATAATATGCATATCCTAGCTTCTGAGTTGGTGTAGGAGGCAGTTAAAAATGGGCACATATTTTTTTTTAAATGTCTCAATACTGCCCCCGAGCCCCAACAGGTTTTAAGAAGGTCCAAGTGGCATTTAAAACCCACAAGACTTACACATTCCAGGCTTGTCCCATCCGTTATCCCCCCTCTACCCTATTGCACTGTGCTAACTCTGTGTTGATACCTTTGTTAAAAGCCACAGGGTTTATTGATGAACGTAGCTCCCCATACATGTAACATTTGAATTGTCTTGGAATCCTAAGAGGAACCTGTAGGCACCTCTGAGTGACATTGACTAAGTTCCCTAGGCAGCCTACATACAGTAGGAGTGCAAGTTAGGACTTGTCTCTAGGTACATACAGTAGGAGTCTACAATTAGGACTTGGTCAGTAGGCACAAGAAGATGCCTGGAATTTTGTGATTTTAGGGGCAAGGCCATTTGGCCTTCAAGAGGTGCCCAGTCTGCCAGGGCACCAAAGCCAATCTGCCAGGGCACCAGAGCCAATCTGCTAAGGCACCAAAACGAATCTGCTACGGCAAAAAAAGACACACACACACACAGGCTAAACACCAGTCATGTTTGACTAAAATAATGTAGGATCATTATTAATAATAAGGCTTGATTGTCAAAATACTTGAGGCACTGCTTGTTCCGATAGGAGAGAAAGGCCAGTGCCCGTTGTGCAATGGAACACACACACACCTTGCCATCTGAGTGGAGGCAATCAAAATGTTAAACTATTTACCCATAAACGCAATTGTTTAAAACCTGGACATTTGTCATTTTATGGGGCATGGCTTACCATGTTCCAACCGAATGTTAAGGGGGTTATTTTCAGTAGTGGAAAAAGTACCCCATTTTCATACTTGAGTAAAAGTAAAGATACCTCAATAAAAAATTACTCAAGTAAAAGTGAAAGTCACCCAGTAAAGTACTAATTGAGTAAAAGTCTAAAAGGATTTGGTTTTAAATATACTTAAGTATCAAAAGCAAAAGTATAAATAATTTCGAATTCCTTATATTAAGGAATCCAGACAGCAGCATTTTCTTGTTTTTTAAATGTACGGATTGCCAAGGGCACTCTCAAACAATTTACAAACTAATCATGTGTGTGTTTAATGAGTCCGCCAGATCAGAGGCAGTAGGGATGACCGGCGTGGTTCTCTTGATGTGCGTAAATTTGACAATATTCTTGTCCTGCAAAATGTAACGAGTACTTTTGGGTGTTAGGGGAAATGTATGGAGTAAAACACACATTTTCTTTAGGAATGTAGTGAAGTAAAAGTGAAAAAAATGAAATAGTAGAGTACTGATATCCCAAAAAATACTTTAGTAGTACTTTAAAGTATTTTTTCTTCAGTACTTTACACCACTGATTATTTTATAACCACTTCCTCATATGCCATTATAACCGATAGCCTATTTCTCTCATGTTCTGAACTTTCTTTCATTGTCTAGGAGCCAAAGACACAATCCTAGTCATATTAACAACACGTTTGTCATGTCTTTTTATACATTTCGGAAGGACATTTTCATCTCTGTCAAATTAGAGTCGCATTTGCAGTGCACTTCTGCTAATTGCATTTTGGAACATCGTGTATATAGCCTACTGATATGTGCGCGCTTCTGCACTTATAATGTTGAGAAATAGCCTAATAGTTAAAAAAAAAAAATATTAAGCTAAACGTTATGATCTGTTGCATCAGACTCATTGCTTTTAAATGTTTTTATGATGTAGGTTACAGTGGTTGTATTTATTTGGGATCTATCGCATCCCACAACTGTCCCAGAGTATGTTAGAAATATTTACTTATCGTACAGAAAGGACAAGCTGACCAGTAGAATAGGTCAACTTTTGACAGACTAGTGCTTTTGCTGTTCATTAGGCCTACTCATCTTGTTGGCTGACGAAAATTACAGCCTACTTCGGAGCTGAGATGCCGGTTAGAATGACCCGATCGAGTGACGAGCATTGGCTAATATGAATTTAGATATATGAGAGAGCGATATGAGTGAGAGACGCTTCGAGGCATGACAACTGGGAGCTGGGAATTATTATATTCAGGCCAAAAATTTTATGGACACTTTTGCCGCAAAACATAGATTTTTTTTAGGGGGCATTACGGCCACACAAGAGGGCATCACGTTGCCACCAGGAGATTCGTGCCCTGGTCATGACTCTGGTCTTACCAGTATGACACGTCCAGAGGCAGGAAGAAGGGTCGGCTGATGAGGTCAGCAAAGAAGGCCTTGTGCCATGTTCAAAACAACTGGGAACTTGGAACAGGGAACTCGAAAAAACACAAGCTCTGACTGGGAATTTGAACTGTCATCCAACTCGGAATTCCAAGTCGGGAACTAGGGCCTCTCTAGAGCTCTGATTTTCTGACCTGAACATCATTGACGTCATGATTTGACCTCATATTTTTCCAACTTACCAGTTGGGAAAATAGTCTCTCGACATGCAGTGCCTTTGTCGATAACCACTGTGTTACAGCTGTGTGCCTGAAAGAGAGAGCACTTATTCTATCAACTATCATAAATGATGCCAATGCATAAGAGGTCAGCAACAAATAAGGGGTAATTGATGTATTAAAGTGAATATATATAAGTTATCTTTATCTTAGTGATTTTAGTGTACACCACAGGAGGTTGGTGGCAACATAATTGGGGAGGAAGGGCTCATGGTAATGGCTGGAGCAGAATAAATGGAATGGTATCAACGTCAAAAACATGGTTTTCATGTGTTTGATAACATTCCATTGACTCTATTCCGGCCATTATTATAAGCCGTCCTCCCCTCAGCAGCCCCCTGTTGTGTACACAGTACACAATGTGCCACAGCTTATTTGAACTCTGATTGTTAATTAAGGATCCGCACCTTTTTTTCAATTTTCGCCTAAAATGACATACCCAAATCTAACTGCCTGTAACTCAGGGCCTGAAGCAAGGATATGCATATTATTGATACCATTTGAAAGAAAACCCTTTCATGTTTGAGGAAATGTGAAAGGAATGTAGGAGAATATAACACAATAGATCTGGTAAAAGATAATACAAAAAAAAAAACGTTATTTTGTATTTTTTTGTACCATCATCTTTGAAATGCAAGAGAAATGCCATCATGTATTATTCCAGCCTAGGTCAATTTAAATTTTGGCCACTAGATGGCAGCAGTGTATTTTCAAAGTTTTAGACTGATCCAATGAACCATTGCATTTCTGTTCAAAATGTTGTATCAAGACTGCCCAAATGTGCCTAATTTGTTTATTAATAACTTTTCATGTTCAAAATTGTGCACTCTCCTCAAACAATAGCATGGTATTCTTTCACTGTAATAGCTACTTTAAATTGGACAGTGCAGTTAGATGAACAAGAATTTAATCTTTCTGCCAATATCAGATATGTCTATGTCCTGGGAAATTTTCTTGTGACTTACAACCTCATGCTAATCGCATTAGCCTACGTTAGCTCAACCGTCCTGTGGAAGGGACACCGATCCCAAAGAAGTTTTAACACACCAGCTGCAGTACCTTTATCTGATCATCAGATGGCAGAGTTTGTCTGCCTCTCTGTTCCCACCACATCTGTGTATAATATGACCTGGGACAGAAAGGAGGGGTGAGATGGGCAGATGCTCTGTGTCACCAAGAGGGAGATATAATGAGCACTCCTAGCTTCATGACAGGATCTGACCGAAGAGGGAGATATAAAAGCAAGGGAAGATGATTTCCTCCTCCAACCTTTATTTAACAAGGAAAACAGTGTTGCGTTTAAAACCTGTTTTGCAAGGGGGAGGAAATGGAACTGATGGACTAATACCCTTTCCACACAAGTGTGCAATCCCGGACCTGACATTGTTGGCCGGATAGTTTCCTTTCAGCATTGTTCAAGCAACTATGGTAGAACTAGGCGTTACCAGGGAAGTGCAGGTCAGCTTTACTTGGTTAATCTCAGCTCAGTAGTGTGAAAAGGGCATTTTGAGAATTCCCCTCCTATTGTACTCTTCCCCTTGCTCTGTCCATCCATGTGCCTCTCCGTAGGGACAGATAGACCTGCTGCTGTCTCCAAATCAGCCTGATGGGACACGACTGATTCTATTGGACGGCGTCGACGGGAGATCATGTGACCACGATTGTGTGTGTGTGTGTGTGTGTGTGTGTGTGTGTGTGTGTGTGTGTGTGTGTGTGTGTGTGTGTGTGTGTGTGTGTGTGTGTGTGTGTGTGTGTGTTTGCTGCAGGGCAGATACCAAAACATAGGAATGCCAACTGACACGACCCCGCCGAGTGGGCAGCGCACGCTGCGGCCAGGCGATCAGATGCCCAGGAGGGCCCAAACGTGCCTCTCCATGGGGTCCCGCCCACAGAGAGGCCCGCTGGGAGGAATGTCCATCAGCTCTGTGGGGTGGAGAGAGCCCTCTCTTCTCCAGTAGTACAGACTAGTAGAGACTACACTATACACCAGACATGTGTGACAGGATGTTTTCAAATGTCAAATTAAATACTGGGACTACATATTTTCTCTATACACAGAAATGCAGAGTGGAAGAGGGACAAGTTGGTGTGGGTTCTTACTGGCAGGGGAGAGGACGGCCAGTTGACATCCGTCCGTGTCTGAAGCCACAGCCTCTCACAGGAAAGGACAGACGCTGGCGCAGGTTACACACAAACATGACTATGGACTCATCCACACTCACCGTCAGTTTTGTCCTGATGGAGAGGTAATTAAAATACAGTATGGTAAAGTCAAATACCTTAGTGGAACACAGTTCAGTACAGACCTTTATCTTCTGCTGACCAGGTGTAATAGGAGTCCTCCAGTGTCTCAGCGCTCTATCATCTCCTCTCTGGCATAACTCTTGAGTCTCCTTCTACAGTGGAACCAAAAATTATATTCAGGTGTCATTTTCTGGTAAGAAATATTTACAATGTGTGAATCTGATGTTTTAAAGTAAATCTGAAAGAAAAACAATTGGTAATTAACTTTATAAACTGAAAATCAAAGATTTGACGGTTAACCCTTCGTCTTTAGATCAGAAAAGCATTGGTACATACGTGGCTTCAGTGAAATACAGGTCCTCTCATATACCTTTCCCTTATAGGTTACAGTAAAGTTCCATGACTAAATCAAGTCTTGGTTTCAGATATTTACACCACTTAAGGTGAACTGTTTCTACAATTGTTATGTCACTATTTAAAAAAAATTGACTTATTTTACAAAAGGATATGAATATTGATTAAGTATGTTTAAATATTGAATGTGATATCCTCTCAAACCATATAAAATTAAAACTCAAGGCATTCATTTGATACTTGTTTAACATGGTCTGACAGTGTACCTGTCACAGTTTAGTGAACCCCTTTTTACTCCACCGAACACAGGCTGTCATGTTCTCCAGCACACAACCCCAATACAGGAGACCAGGACACATAAGTATGCGCAAGGTAAGTTTTATTTATATTGTGGCTCAGCAAATATGATGTCTACCTACAATAGCATGTTAGTGATTGCATTGAGAAGAGCAAGAAGCAGATGAGAAGTAAAGGAAGAGGGTCCTTGGTAACTATGATGTCCAAAACAACAGCAAATAAAGTAACTGAAGTCATCAGAATGTTGATTCAGCAGACTATTGCTGTTGAAGTGAGAAAGGCAGGGATGTTCTCAATACAAATGGACACAACACAGGATTTAACATCCAAAGACCAGTGTGCAGTAGTTCTGCGATATGTCACTGATCTTGTCCACGAGAGACTCATTGTGGTAATTTACTGTGAGTCATTGACTGGACATTACTCTGTGGACCTTGTGAAACAGACCCTTGAGAAGATGGACATAGATATCAAACAGTGTGTTGGTAATGCAACAGACGGAGCAGCTAATATGCAGGGACAATACAGGGGCTTCTCTGCATTGCTCACAGTAGTCTCCTAACCAAGTACACATGTGGTGTTACTCACATGTCCTTAACCTTGTGCTAACCTACACCACTGGGGTCGTGGAAAGTGAATCCATTTTCTCACTACTGAATGACATTGCAGTGTTCGTTCAAGATTCCTACAAGCGCATGAAGCTATGGGAGGTAATTGGTGAAACACGCTGGTGGGCCAAAGACGAGGCCTTGAGGAAAGTACTTGGAAGCTTTGCAAAGCCTGACCGTGCACTTTACACAGATGTGGTCATCACTATGGAAAGAATTGAAAAGGATGTGACCATAAAACCTGCCATCCGAAGCAAGGCCCAAGGGTACAAGGATGCTCTCCTAAAGTATGAAACCATACTTACAGCTGAGGTTTTTCAAGCAGACGTCTTCCCTCTCTAAATACTTGCAAACAAGTGGCATGGATATTGTAACAGCACAGCACTTGGTGATGGGAACGGAGGATAACCTGAGAAAGTGTACCCGAGACTGAGGGTGTGAAGAGGGCAGCAGACGTCTTTGTTGAGTGGGCCAATGGCATTCTGGAAGAGAAGCAGGACTGTGAAGCCAAAGCTCAGACTGTTCTCCCAGAGGAGAAAAAAAGAAAAAAAGAGAAAACCAGGTGAGTTGGCAGAAGATGAGGCCATTGCTAATGCATGGGCATGGATTACAAAATCAAAATCCACAATGTGGTACTGGACACAGTTGTTGAAAGTTTTCACTGCCATTATGCAGCAAATGCAGTGGTGTGTGCAGATTAGAGGTCGACCGATTATGATTTTTCAACGCCGATACCGATATCGATCATTGGAGGACCAAAAAAAGCCGATAGCGATTAATCGGCCGATTTTTATATATTTCTAATAATGACAATTACAACAACACTGAATGAACACTTATTTTAACTTATTATAATATAATATAAATCTATTTAGACTCAAATAGATAATGAAACATGTTCAATTTGGTTTAAATAATGCAAAAACAAAGTGTTGGAGAAGAAAGTAAAAGTGCAATATGTGCCATGTAAAAAAGCTAACGTTTAAGTTCCTTGCTCAGAACATATGAAAGCTGGTGGTTCCTTTTAACATGAGTCTTCAATATTCCCAGGTAAGAAGTTTTAGGTTGTAGTTATTATAGGACTATTTCTCTCTATACCATTTGTATTTCTTTGACTATTGGATGTTCTTATAGGCACTATATTATTGCCAGCCTAATCTCGGGAGTTGATAGGCGTGAAGTCATAAACAGGGCAATGCTTGAAGCATAGTGAAGAGCTGCTGGCAAATGCAGGAAAGTGCTGTTTGAATGAATGCTTACGAGCCTGCTGCTGCCTACCACCACTCAGTCAGACTGCTCTATCAAATATCAAATCATAGACTTAATTATAATATAATAACACACAGAAATACGAGCCTTAGGTCATTAATATGGTCAAATCCGGAAACTACCATTTCAAAAACAAAACGTTTATTCTTTCAGTGAAATACGGAACCATTCCGTATTTTATTTAACGGGTGGCATCCCTAAGTCTAAATATTGCTGTTAGATTGCACAACCTTCAATGTTATGTCATAATTATGTACAATTCTGGCAAATTAATTAGGGGATTTGTTTGGAAGAAATGGTCTTCACACAGTTCACAACGAGCCAGGCGGCCCAAAACTGCTGCATATACCCTGACTCTGATTGCACAGAACGCAAGAGAAGTGACACAATTTCCCTAGTTACAAGAAATTCATGTTATTAGGCAATATTAACTAAATATGCAGGTTTAAAAATATTTGTGTATTGGTTTTAAGAAAGGCATTGATGTTTATGGTTAGGTACATTGGTGCAATGACAGTGCTTTTTTCGCAAATGTGCTTGTTAAATCATCACCCATTTGGTGAATTAGGCTGTGATTCAATGATAAATTAACAGGCACCGCATCGATTATATGCAATGAAGGACAAGCTAGATAAACTAGTAATATCATCAACCATGTGTAGTTAACTAGTGATTATGTTAAGATTGACTGTTTTTTATAAGATAAGTTTAATGCTAGCTAGCAACCTATCTTGGCTCCTTGCTGCACTCGCGTAACAGGTAGTCAGCCTACCACGCAGTCTCCTCGTGGAGTGCAATATAATCGGCAATAATCGGTGTCCAAAAATGCAGATTACGGATTGCTATGAAAACTTGAAATCGGCCCTAATTAATCGGCCATTTCGATTAGTCGGTCGACCTCTTGTGCAGATGTCTCCTGCATGAATCCAAGGCATTTTCCTGAGATCAGAGAAAAGGGCCTTCCAAAGACAGTCATGAAGGAGCTCAGCAAATGATTACTGGATTTTGATGAACATGCCACTGTTGAACTGATCAGCCTTGCACAACAGTGGGAAAGACTGAAACAGTCAGCATTGGAGGAGTACAACATCAGGGCTGCCGCCGCCAGTGAAGAATCAGGGGAAGGCTTTGAGGATCCTGATGAAAGTGTGGAGTTAGTGAGCAGAAGTTGTTCCACATGTAAAAACTGTCCGATATGCTGCTATCTGCTCATGAATGCGTATCACATCATTGGTTTGGGCTACAAGTTCCTCCTCACCCTATCCATCACTCAGGTGGCTTGTGAGAGGACCTTCTCCACCCTGAAATTTATGAAGAACCGCCTAAGAACCTCCCTTACGAGAACCTTGAAGTGTTCCTTTTGAGGCAACAGAGAAGGAGATTCTTATGGGACTTGACAAAGATGACATCGTGACAAGATAGCAGAGAGCAGTGAGTTACTGCACCACCTACTGGTTTACAAGTGGTAATTACTTACTGGTTACTCTGAAGTAGAAATGCTATGGCTTTTCCTTAACAGGCTGACAGGGGTGAAAGAAAATTTGCTTTTGTACAGATGTTTTTTGGGACTTTCGTATTATACTTTCAGTTATGCAGCCAATGTTCAATTTCATTGACTCAGTGTATAGATGTATTTATTTTTGTGTTGTTTGCTTATGGACACCAGTGAGTAAACATTGTAATCTGCATTTTTTTGTAGAGGAGTGCTTTTTCGACTTTTGTATTATAAACTCAGCAAAAAAAGAAACGTCATCACACTGTCAACTGCATTTATTTTTAGCAAACTTAACATGTGTAAATATTTGTATGAACATAACAAGATTCAACAGCTGAGACATAAACAGACATGTGACAAACAGAAATTGTATAATTTGTCCCTGAACAAGGGGAGGGGCAAAATCAAAATTAACAGTCAGTATCTGGTGTGGCCACTAGCTGCATTAAGTACTGCAGTGAATCTCCTCATGGACTGCACCAGATTCTACAGTTCTTTTTTATTTTATTTTATTTCACCTTTATTTAACCAGGTAGGCAAGTTGAGAACAAGTTCTCATTTGCAATTGCGACCTGGCCAAGATGAAGCAAAGCAGTTCGACAACATACAAAAACACAGAGTTACACATGGAGTAAAACAACATACAATCAATGATGCAGTAGAAGAAAAAAAATAATGTTATATACAATGTGAGCAAATGATGTAAGATAAGGGAGGTAAAGGCAAAAAGGCCATGGAGGCAAAGTAAATAAAGTATAGCAAGTAAAACACTGGAATGGTAGATTTGTAGTTTGAAGAAAGTTCAAAGTTAAAATATAAATAATATGGTGCAAAGGAGCAAAATAAATGAAATAAATAAATACAGTAGGGGAAGAGGTAGTAGTTTGGGCTAAATTATAGATGGGCTATGTACAGGTGCAGTGATCTGGGAGCTGCTCTGATAGCTGGTGCTTAAAGCTAGTGAGGGAGATAAGTGTTTCCAGTTTCAGAGATTTTTGTAGTTCGTTCCAGTCATTGGCAGCAGAGAACTGGAAGGAGAGACGACCAAAGGAGGAGTTGGCTTTAGGGGTGACCAGAGAGATATACCTGCTGGAGCGCGTGCTACAGGTGGGTGCTGCTATGGTGACCAGTGAGCGGAGATAAGGGGGGACTTTACCTAGCAGGGTCTTGTAGATGACCTGGAGCCAATGTGTTTGGCGACGATTATGAAGCGAAGGCCAGCCAACGAGAGCGTACAGGTCGCAGTGGTGGGTAGTATATGGGGCTTTGGTGACAAAACGGATGGCACTGTGATAGACTGCATCCAGCTTGTTGGGTAGGGTATTGGAGGCTATTTTGTAAATGACATCGCCGAAGTCGAGGATTGGTAGGATGGTCAGTTTTATGAGGGTATGTTTGGCAGCATGAGTGAAGGATGCTTTGTTGCGAAATAGGAAGCCAATTCTAGATTTAACTTTGGATTGGAGATGATTGATGTGAGTCTGGAAGGAGAGTTTACAGTCTAACCAGACACCTAGGTATTTGTAGTTGTCCACAAATTCTAAGTTAGAACCGTCCAGAGAAGTGATGCTGGACAGGCGGGCAGGTGCAGGCAGCGATCGGTTGAAAAGCATGCATTTAGTTTTACTTGTGTTTAGGAGCAGTTGGAGACCACGGAAGGAGAGTTGAATGGCATTGAAGCTCGTCTGGAGCGTTGTTAAAACCTGTTAGGGCTACCCCCCCACTTCTCTTAATTTCCGCCTAAAGACATACCCAAATCTAACTGTCTGTAGCTCAGGCCCAGAAGCAAGGATATGCATTTTCTTGGTTTCATTTGAAAGGAAACACTCTGAAGTTTGTGGAAATGTGAATTGAATGTAGGAGAATATAACACAATAGATCTGGTAGAAGAAAATACAAGGAAACAAACATACGTTTTCTGGTTTCTATTGTTGTTGCACCATCTTTCAACTGAAAAGGAACAGCCAAACATTCAGAGAGGATGCTGGGGATAATTTCTATGCAGAATGTAAGAGGGCAACAGTATCTGAGAAAAGTTTCAGAAAGATATCTTCAGGAATGAGCGAGCTACATGACATTGAGCATGAAGTCACCCAGGTGTCCCACACAAATGTACCCAAATGTACCCAAGTGGCCAAATTGGTACAGTGATACATTTTGATGTAAAAACTATATACAAAATACAAAAATTATATTCTAACACACCCCTGCAAAAAAAGTACAAAAAAAAATACAAATATAAAATGTTGAAAAATTTGAATAACAAGGGTAACTATTTACATACATTCAATGTACAGTATTGTGAGGACCCTCAGTCCTCTACACAAAATTGTGCTGCTTGTGCCATGGCCCATAGCAGTCTCTTTCTGCTGTAAAGTAGAGGGTTACTGAACAGGTGGTGCAGGTGATGGGGCATTTCCTGTGACAAAGGGCACAGCGTCGCCTCCCCACTGTGCCCTTTTTGCCCTGAGGCACATTCATGCCTGCAGAGATGAATTTAGGCAGGTGAACACCACTGGTTGAAGGAGCAGAAGAGGTAGAGGGGACAGAGATAGAGGGGACAGAGGTAGAGGGGACAGAGGTAGAGGGGACAGAAGGTGCTGCAGTGGACTTGCTATAGCCAGCAAGCTCCTGGATGAGCAGCTCTCGGAAGGCTAGCTGTGAGATGGGGGGCTTTCCACAGCTCTTGGCCATTTCCTTCTGTATGATAAATGAATTAACAACAGCAATGACGATGAAATGATAAAAAAAAGTATTGTACCATTTCATGGTCTTCTGGAGCACATTATAGTAGCCTATCAGCGCATCTGACAGGTCCACACCCCCCATGCTCTTGTTATAGTTCTTGATAGCTGCAGGAATGGGGACATTTTTTGGCTGTCCATGCCCCAGTAGCGCCCTTCACACGCCTGACGACGTGATCTCCACTGAAGGACTTGTGGATACTGGAGCACATGACCACCTCCCTGGTATCCATCCACTTCACAAAGAGAAGGCCATCTTCACGGATCCACCGCATGGTACCCCGCTCAGCCCGCTTAGGCATGTCGTTCTCCTTGGTTTTTGGAAAGCCCACTCTGTTGGGCCGAATGGTGCCACAAGCCCACACCTCCAGCTTCCTCAGGTCTGTGAACAGGATAGGGCTTGTGTAGAAATTGTCCACAAACAGTTTGTAGCCCTTCCCCAGCAGTTGAAAATCCAATAATGCCATGACAGAATCATAGCTGAGTCCCTTACCAGTCGCAAAACTGCTTTTCCCCTCGTAAACAAAAAAATTGCACGTGTAGGCACACGCAGAATCAGCCAAAACAAACAGTTTGTAACCCCACTTGGTCGGCTTGTTACGCATGTACTGTTTTAGGCTGATTCTGGCCTTTGAGGCTACCATCCTCTCATCGATGGAAAGGTTCTGGGCGGGCTGAAAATAGGTCTTGCAGGCCTCAACCATACTGTGGTAGAGAGGTTTAATTTTGCAGAGCCTGTCATACCCTGCTGTGCCTCGCTTCTTGTCGTTGTCCCCGTCAACTTCTGGGTCACTGATATGAAGCGCCCGTGAGATTGTCAGAAACCTTTTGCACGACATGACAGTGGAGGGGAAAGGCAGTTGATAGAGGGGTGCAGTTTTCCAATACTGTTTCAGGGTTCTCAGCTTCACTAGGCCCATGTATATGACCATAGATAAATAACAAAAAATATCTGACATGGAAATAGGCTTCCATGCCTCTTTTCTGCCTGCCTGCTTCTTAGCACCATATTTATTAGTGTTCAAGACAAGGGAATCAATCACTGAAGATGTAAAAAACAGTTGAAAAAGTTGCATGGGGCTGTAGTTGGAGGTCATGTCCAGCTGAGGTCCTGGTGGTCCTTTTAGGTCTGAATATTGGAGGTGGTGGGCCCACATCCTCCACCGTCACAGAGTGCCAACGACCCTCCTCCTCTCTGATTGCTGGTTTAGCTTTGCCCCATCTCCGTTTCTTTGTTACAGACTTCACACCTGGCCGGGTGGGGGTAGGTGTGGAGCCGGAGACAGCAGGGGTCCGGCTAGTTGATTCAGCTCCTGTGGGGGATGGGCACCTTGGCAGTGGGGGCTCCCAGTCAGAATCAGAAGGACTGTGAAGACAGACACACAGATTATATATAGAGTTGTGAAACCAATGTCTAGATAAAATACATGTAAAAAATATTTTAGATATACAGACAGATTATATACAGAGTTGGGAACCCCATGTCTAGATAAAATACATGTAAAAAATATTTTAGATATACAGACAGATTATATACAGAGTTGGGAACCCCATGTCTAGATAAAATACATGTAAAAAATATTTTAGATTTAACAGATTTACTAGCCATAATTTTATCGATGAAATAGCTGGAAATTATCTCGACTCAAAACTGCTGCGCGCAAACAAATGTGGCTCCTGCGGGTAGAAGTTTCAATGGCGAATGGCTGCGTTACGGTCGGCTTTCGTTCAAGAGCTGGTCATTCCGGGTATTACCATTGCATATTGCCGTTTACCTTAGCTCATTGGCTATCTGCCAAGCTAGATTTCAAGACGATCAGTGGTGATTGGTCCGAAATACAGTCAATCAACGAAGCACTGGTCATATCATTGGCGCGCAATGAGGTCATTGTTAGGTGTGTTCGAATCAGGTATTTTCGGTCAATACGTCCCGCAAAAAGAACAATCAAGTATGGTTGTGTTACTAGCAAACAGGAGATTGCAACAAAGCCAACCATGACTGGATAAATGTGTGTTTAGCGGGAGTAATTACAACAAATGCTTCGTCGAAAGTTGAAGGAGTCGAAATTCATGACACTAGCCGGTTAGGAAATGTTTCATGTTATGCTATAAAAATGGATTTGATAGAACAAACGACCATTTATTGTGAAGATTGGGCCTTTTGTATCACCAAAAGAAGAAGATCTTCAAAGGTAATTGATTATTTTATTGCTATTTCTGACTTTAGTGACGCTAATGCTTGGTTGGAAAATGCTACTAATGCTTGTGTTTGCGAGACGTTGTCCTCAGATTATTATAAATCGATGTTTGCACCGCGAAGCCTTTTTGAAATTGGACAGTGTGGTTAGATTAACGAGAGTCTTGTCTTTAAATAGCTGTAAAATAGTAATATGTTTGAGAAATTGAAGTAATAGCATTTAAGGTATTTGAATAGCCCGCCACAGGATTCAACTGGCTGTTGAGTGGGCAGAGAGCCCAGAGAGGTTAACACAGTGTCCAAAGAAGGGCCAGAAGTATACAGAATGGTGTCGTCTGCGTAGAGGTGGATCAGAGATTCACCAGCAGCAAGAGTAGGCCCTCCGATTTGACACACTGAACTCTGTCAGAGAAGTAGTTGGTGAACCAGGCAACGCAATCGTTTGAGAAACCAAGGCTACTGAGTCTGCCGATGAGGATGTGGTGATTAACAGAGTCAAAAGCTTTGGCCAGGTCAATGAATACGGCAGCACAGTATTGTTTCTTATCGATGGCAGTTACGATGTCGTTTAGGACCTTGAGCGTGGCTGAGGTGCACCCATGACCAGCTCTGAAACCAGATTGCATAGCGGAGAGGGTGCGGTGGGATTCGAAATGGTCGGTAATCTGTTTGTTGACTTGGCTTTCGAAGACCTTAGAAAGGCAGGGTAGGATTGATATAGGTCTGTAGCAATTTGGGTCAAGAGTGTCACCTCCTTTGAAGAGGGGGATGACAGCAGCTGCTTTCCAATCTATGGGAATCTCAGACGACACGAAAGAGAGATTGAACAGGCTAGTAATAGGGGTTGCAATAATTTTGGTAGATAATTTTAGAAAGAAAGGGTCCAGATTGTCAAGCCCAGCTGATTTGTAGGGGTCCAGATTTTGAAGCTCTTTCAGAACATCAGCTGAATGGATTTGGGAGAAGGAGAAATGGGGGAGGCTTGGGCGAGTAGCTGTGGGGGGTGCAGTGCTGTTGAATGCAGTAGGGGTAGTTAGGTGGAAAGCATGGCCAGCCGTAGAAAAATGCTTATTGAAATTCTCAATTATAGTGGGCTTATCGGTGGTGACAGAGTTTCCGATCCTCAGTGCAGTGGGCAGTTGGGAGGAGGTGTTCTTATTCTCCATGGACTTTACAATGTCCCAGAACTTTTTAGAGTTTGAGTTGCAGGAAGCAAATTTCTGTTTGAAAAAGCTAGCCTTGGCGTTTCTAACTGCCTGTGTGTATTGGTTTCTAACTTCCCTGAAAAGTTGCATATCGCGGGGGCAGTTCGATGCTAATGCAGAACGCCACAGGATATTTTTGTGTTGGTTAAGGGCAGTCAGGTCTGGGGAGAACCAAGGGCTATATCTGTTCCTGGTTCTAAATTTCTTGAAAGGGGCATGCTTATTTAAGATGGTGAGGAAGGCATTTAAAAAAAATATCCAGGCATCCTCTACTGACGGGATGAGGTCAATATCCTTCCAGGATACCAGGGCCAGGTCGATTAGAAAGGCTTGCTCGTTGAAATGTTTCAGGGAGCGTTTGACAGTGATGAGTGGAGGTCGTTTGACCGCTGACCCATTACGGGTGCAGGCAATGAGGCAGTGATCGCTGAGATCTTGGTTGAAAACAGCAGAGGTGTATTTAGAGGGCACGTTGGTTAGGATGATATCTATGAGGGTGCCAGTGTTTGCGGCTTTGGGGTTGTACCTGGTGGGTTCATTAATAATTTGTGTGAGATTGAGGGCATCAAGCTTGGATTGTAGGATGGCTGGGGTGTTAAGCATGTCCCAGTTTAGGTCACCTAGTAGCACGAGCTCTGAAGATAGATGGGGGGCAATCAGTTCACATATGGTGTCCAGAGCACAACTAGGGGCCGAGGGGGGTCTATAGCAGGCGGCAACGGTGACAGACTTGTTTTTGGAGAGGTGGATTTTTAAAAGTAGAAGTTCAAATTGTTTGGGTACAGACCTGGATAGCAGGACAGAACTCTGCAGGCTATCTCTGCAGTAGATTGCAACACCGCCCCCTTTGGTCGTTCTATCTTGTCTGAAAACGTTGTAGTTAGGGATGAAGATTTCAGAGTTTTTGGTGGACTTCCTAAGCCAAGATTCAGACACAGCTAGGACATCCGGGTTGGCAGAGTGTGCTAAAGCAGTGAATAAAACAAACTTAGGGAGGAGGTTTCTAATGTTAACATGCATGAAACCAAGGTTATTACGGTTACAGAAGTCATCAAAAGAGAGCACCTGGGGAGTAGGAGTGGAGCCAGGCACTGCAGGGCCTGGATTCACCTCTACATCCCCAGAGGAGCAGAGAAGAATAAGTATGAGGGTACGGCTAAAAGCTATAGGAATTGGTCGTCTGTGACGTCCAGAATAGAGAGAAAAAGGAGCAGGTTTCTGGGGCCGATAAAATAGCTTCAAGGTATAATGTACAGACAAAGGTATGGTGGGATGTGAGTACAGAGGAGGTAAACCTAGGCATTTAGTGATTATGAGAGAGATATTGTCTCTAGAAACATCATTGAAACCAGAAGATGTCATAGCATGTGAGGGTGGAGGAACTGAGAGGTTGGATAAGGTATAATGAGCAGGACTAGAGGCTCTACAGTGAAATAAGCCAATAAACACTAACCAGAACAGCAATGGACATTGCATATTGACATTAAGGAGAGGCATGCTTAGCCGAGTGATCAAAGGGTCCAGTGAGATTCAGACAGCTAGCCGGGGAATAGGTAGCAAGCTGGTGGAAGATGGAGGGAGGTCTGTTTTTAGTCACCTCGTGCGTTTCCGTCTGTGGGTTAGTGGGGTTCCGTGTGGAAGGGGGACCTGTCCAAGTTGGCAAAATAGTTAGTTATAGTGGCCCAAGAAAAGTGTCCGATAGACCTATTCAGATCGCAGCCGATAAGACAGCTAACGATTAACGATTATTGAGCCGCAGATGGGCGATCAGGTTACGTCGCGACGGAGGGGCCAGTTGGATAACTCCCTCGGGCAGATAACGTCGGTGGTCCAGTCGTGAAGACCCGATGGGGCTCCGCATCGGCAGTAAAAAGGGTCAGGAATAGTGATTGTAGCCTAGGAGACACTTCAGCTGGCTAGCTCAGGAAAAGCCCACGAGTGGCTGACGGAACTCTTCAGCTGGCTAGCTCCGTAATAATGTGTGTTAATTCCGGGACCGACATTGCCAATAGTCACTCAGGTAGCAGCTAGTTAGCTGCAAGATCCAGGTGTAAATGTCCAGAGCCTGCGGTAGAAATTGGGGAAAGGAGAGAGAATAGGTCCGGTATGCTCTGGTCTGAGTCGCGCTGTACAAAAACTGGCGATAGCTTTTCGAGCTAATGGATAGCTGAGGACAGCTAACCGTGGCTAGCTGAACTCCAACGTTAGCCAGTAAAAATGGCTAACCTCTGGCTAGCTTCTGTTGTGGAATTCAGATGAGGTAAATAATACTTTATTTTTTAAACTGGTGAGGCGGGTTGCAGGAGAGTGCTTTGAGGTTGAGTTTTTAGAAGAAAAAATGTAAAAAGATAAGTGAAGAAAAATATGTAAATATATATATATATGGACACGGCAAGAGGAGGGTAGAGGACGTCTGAACTGCTACGCCATCTTGGATACTCTTGGATCTTGCTGTGAGATGTTACCCCACTCTTCCAACAAGGCACCTGCAAGTTCCTGGACATTTACAAATCGATCCCGCTCCAGAGTACAGGCGTTGGTTTAACGCTCATTCCTTTGATGATAAACGCGAATCCGACCATCACCCCTGGTGAGACAAAACCACGACTAGTCAGTGAAGAGCACTTTCGCCAATCCAGTCTGGTCCAGCGACGGTGGGTTTGTGCCCATCACCGTTGTTGCCGGTGATGTCTGGTGAGGACCTGCCTTACAACAGACCTACAAGCCCTTAGTCCAGCCTCTCTCAGCCTATTGCGGACAGTCTGAGCACTGATGGAGGGATTGTGCGTTCCTGGTGTAACTCGGACAGTTGTTGTTGCCATCCTGTACCTGTCCCGCAGGTGTGATGTTCAGATGTACCGGATCCTGTGCAGGTGTTGTTACACGTGGCCTGCCACTGTGAGGACGATCATCTGTCCATCCGGTCTCCCTGTAGTGCTGTCTTCGGCATCTCACAGTAAGCACATTGCAATTTATTGCCATGGCCACATCTGCAGTCCTCCTTGCAGCAAGCCTAAGGCACATTCACGCAGATGAGCAGGGACCCTGGGCATCTTTCTTTTGGTGTTTTTCAGAGTCCGTAGAAAGGCCTCTTTAGTGTCCTAAGTTTTCATAACTGTTACCTTAACTGCCTACCGTCTGTAAGCTGTCAGTGTCTTAACGACCGTTCCACAGGTGCATTTTCATTAATTGTTTATGGTTCATTGAACAAGCATGGGAAACAGTGTTTAAACCATTTATAATGAAGATCTGTGAAGTTATTTGGATTTTTACGAATTATCTTTGAAAGACAGGGTTTCCTTTTTTGCTGAGTTTACATACATTGTTGTAGCTTATGTTGAAGTTCAGTGAATGTGTGAAGTTTGATATGCTTGAATATAAAGATAGCTCAAATGATTAACTCTGTATATCTCATTCTCTTTTTAAAAAATGTAGGCTAATTGTTTTGTGTGTCTAGCCTTCTACACTTGTATGTGCTATGATTGATTTATTCCTAGTGAGTTTGAGGGTGCACCCATAGCATACCTTGAAAACTCAGGCTACTTGTTGTTCAGTCCCAAATGTTTGTATTTTGTAATGTGGATAACTTTCTTCCCAGATGAAAGTAGCAGCCAAATGTATAACTAGTTTGGTAACCGTTACATCAACAAATACTGCTTTTGGAGGACATTTCTATCTCATCAGCCACGGGTTGCAAGCTATCATCATCAGAGTGGCAAGAGACTCCTTCTGGGTCTCTGTCACTATTGCTCTGAAATTCAGATAGCTCAATGTGACCAGAGTCACTAGTTCTAGAATCCTGCTCTCTTTCAGAATCTCCCATTGACTCGGTTTCTCCATTACACTCTTGTCCTATCAACGAGGACCCGGAGGCATCCATAGCCTCATTGAACACTTTTGGACTTAAATTGCGGAGGATCCAGACTGCAGTTCTCTGGTCATCACTGCCCCCATCCACATCTGATAGTGGGTTTGGTTTCATAGTTCTGGCATCTGCAAAACT
Organism: Salmo salar; assembly: GCF_965601325.2. Classification (NCBI taxonomy): domain Eukaryota; kingdom Metazoa; phylum Chordata; class Actinopteri; order Salmoniformes; family Salmonidae; genus Salmo; species Salmo salar. The sequence goes on from NC_138291.1 coordinate 99,368,348, forward strand.
CTCCTCTGAAAGGATGGAGGGAACGGTTGTATCCTCTGCAATCGGAAGAAAGTTCACAGGAAGTAAGAAGTTGTGATGTACAACCTTGCACTTGTCTGTGGAAGGGTTGACTACTCTGTAGATGTGCAGATCTGGGTTGCTCCAGCTGATGACATAGACAGTACAAAAAAAAAATGCATGAAATGAAAATGAAATGTATGTATTCACTACTGTAAGTTGCTCTGGATAAGAGCATCAGCTAAATTAATGTAAATGTAAAAAAATGTAGACGGTAGATTCCCACACATCTGCCAATTTCCGTGAGCCCTGTTCTCTCGTTGGCTAATAGAACTTTGTCACTGACCTCCAGGGTGCATCCTCTCACCTTGTCATATTCTCTTGTCTGCTTTTTCTGTGCCTTTGAGGTGTTCTTCTGTGCGACACGCACAGCCTCCTGAAGATCTCTTTGAAAGGATTCTACAAATTTGCTGTAACCCAAAACGGTCTCGTCTCGCAGAACACTTCCAAACATGGTGTCAACCGGTAGCTGTCGGGTCCCCCCAAACATTAAGTAAAAAGGGGCAAACCCCGTTGTTTCATGTACGGTACATTGGGTGGTGTATTTGTCCTGGAGGGCAGGTAGTTTGCCCCCCGGTGATGTGTTGTGCAGACCTCACTACCCTCTGGAGAGCCTTACGGTTGTGGGCGGAGCAGTTGCCGTACCAGGCGGTGATACAGCCCGACAGGTTTGCCCTCGTTTGTGCATCTGTAAAAGTTTGAGAGTATTTTTGGTGACAAGCCAAATTTCTTCAGCCTCCTAAAGTTGAAGAGGCGCTGCTGCGCCTTCTTCACCACGCTGTCTGTGTGGGTGGACCATTTCAGTTTGTCCGTGATGTGTACGCTGAGGAACTTAAAACTTTCCATCTTCTCCACTACTGTGGATAGGGGGCTGCTCCTTTTGCTGTTTCCTGAAGTCCACAATCATCTCCTTTGTTTTGTTGACATTGAGTATGAGGTTATTTTCCTGACACCACACTCCGAGGGCCCTCACCACCTCCCTGTAGGCCGTCTCATCGTTGTTGGTAATCAAGTCTACCACTGTAGTGTTGTCTGCAAACTTGATGATTGAGTTGGAGGCGTGCATGGCCACGCAGTCATGGGTGAACAGGGAGTACAGGAGAGGGCTGAGAACACACCCTTGTGGGGCCCCAGTGTTGAGGATGAGCGTGGTGGTTTCCTACCCTCACCTCACCAACTGGGGGCGGCCCATCAGGAAGTCCAGGACCCAGTTGCACAGGGCGGGGTCGAGACCCAGGGTCTCGAGCTTAATGACGAGTTGAGGGTACTATGGTGTTAAATGCTGAGCTGTAGTCGATGAACAGCATTCTTACATAGGTATTCCTCTTGTCCAGATGGGTTAGGGGAGTGTGCAGTGTGATTGCGATTGCGTCATCTGTGGACCTATTTGGGCGGTAAGCAAATTGGAGTGGGTCTAGGGTGTCAGGTAGGGTGTTCCATTTGTTCCAATGATCACGTCATCAATTTGTCCTGGCACAACTAAGACTGGCAGCAGCATATTGCAGTTCATTAATTCGATATGGAGCTCAAATTCACATTTGGGATTGACCTGTTGCCCTCCACATCCAACGAGTACTACAGGAGCAGACATTTTCAAGCTTTCAAGTTAAGACATGTTTTCGAAGCAACGTATGCTCAGCAGATTCACTTAACGTACAGGCCATTGAATCACTATCAATGAGTCCTCTTAGTTCTACTGAACCTACTATGGTCACTGGTGCATAGAACAGACTTTCATTGCCGGTTATTCTCTGAGTACGTTGATATATCACATTTGTGTTGCCTTGATCTTTCTCTTTGTATGAAGACAGTTCTATTTCAGGATCAGTTTCATTTATAGGGGCTGAGTTTTTAGCTGCATCTTTCCCCTCAAGGTGCAGACCTATTAGTTTAAAGCCGGATTTTGATTTTGTGGCCGCTGCCCGACTGGTGCCTCTCTTCTAACCTCCTGCTTTTGTGGGCAGTCTATGGTTTGATGGCCAGGATTGACATTTGAAGCACAGGCAGTCATTAAGACAGTGAGACCGAGTGGAGTGAGCCACATCTTTACATATAGCACATGGGAAGGAGGGAGACAGCTGTGCAGTTCTGCGGGGCCTTCTACTGGCGGGGCAAGCAGCGTTTTGGTTCATAATAAACTGCTCTAGCAGTGTTACAAGTTTTGTCATTGTCACCTGATCATTGCCACTCTGAACTCCTTGAACCGCTGAGGTAAGGACAGGGTGCTCTGAGCTCTCCTCTGTTTTTTTGGATATCTTCCTGTAGTATCAATATGTTTTGTTTCCTCTTTGTAGCACATCTATCAATTCCTGAACTTCACCCACTGTCCATTTCTCCCTAGGCTTGCATCCGAATGCTGTGTACAGTTCATGATTGGGGCAGTGCGTCACAAACATCATGGTGACTACATGACCCATGTCATCCATTGGTCTGCCCTGACTTTATAGACTTTCATTAGCTAGGTCTGCTACTCGGTTAAGACGCACCTAGTAGTTTAAGCTACTCTCCCCGTGATAAGGTTTGGTTTCATAAAAATCTTGAAGAGGCATAGTAGAGAAGATGGCCTCACCAAAATGCTGTTTCAAAATACTGAAAATAACCTCAGGGTCTCTGCTGATGTTTACAAGGGGGTTGCTTTGGATTCATATCTTGACTAAATCCTTTGCCCTCCCCATTAACCTTTCCATGATTTCATTACCTTGCTCTGGCGTTTTGTAACCTTTCTTTACCAAGTAAGTCTTCATTTCCTGCCACTCATACGCAGTACATTTATCTGTTCAATCACCTCTGAAAGTGGGTGGCTCACGCATGTCAGATTTCATGACAAAGTTTACCTTGGACCAGTCTAGCATGCACACTGGGACAGTGTCGGAGGCTACCTTGGATGGAGTGATATTACTTGCTGACAGACTTGAAACAATTCTGTTACCAATCTCTTGACCATTCTGTTTGACTAAATCAAGCATAACACTCTGGTGCGTATGGTATTCATCATCATTGGAGTGATCATCATCTCCATCACTCTGACCTGTTCAATAACATCCTCTTGTTAATTTACTGACGTTACACCAGCACTCCCTGTAAAGCTATGCGCTACCATTCTAGCTATCTGAGCCCCCCAACCAATACTGTGCGTTACAATATCACAGTTAACTCCCCAGGTTGTAAGTCCTCACTGTAACGACCCTCCCCCTCAGTCTGCCGAATTCTCTCTTTGCTCTTGTTTTCCTTAATAGGATGTTGGTGGGTGGAGCCGGGAGGCTCGTCAGTGAAATGGGACACACCTGGGCTCGGGTGTGTCCCAGGATAAATGCACATCTTCCCCATTCATTGGGGAGACAGACTCTGTAGGTTTTGGGGAGCTCTCATATATATATATATATATACACAATTGGTGGTGCTCAGTGTGATTGTTACTTCCCTTGTGATCTGGTCTGGTGAGTTCAGCAGAGAGGGGAAGAGCAAGATATTATTTATGTCTTTACTTCTGACTACGGTGTCTAATGTAGATGAGTTAATTTGCTTTCCATCAGAGGAACTGTTAGAATAATTTACTAAAGAACAGCTGCTGAACATTGCTGAACACTACACGGTTGAAATTAGTGATAAATGTCTAAAATTCTATTAGGTTAATATTGAAGGCCAATCTGATGGAGAGTGGTATTCTTGAAGTTACCACTGGCGCAGCCTCTGCTGAGGACTCGCCGTCTCCCTGTAACGTTACAATGGCCGCTCCATCTGTTAGTCCTAGTAGTCTTCTTTTTGAAGAGCAAAAAGAACTGCTTCTGTTACAGCTAGAGCATGATCGTGAGAAGTTAGAGCATGACCGTGTAAAATATGAAAAATAATTGTCATTTAAACAGGATTTGGAGGGTGCTGATCGGGTAAAGTATGAAAAGGAATTGAAATTTAAACAGGATTTGGAGCGTGCTAAAATCAAGCTGCAACAAGAGTGGCTAGAGCTGGTTAGGGCAGGAAAGCTCTCAGGGGAGAGTTTGCTCTGTGAAGGTGACCCAGATTTACCTAGGGGTCGTTCCTCTTTTGGTCGTGCCCCGGACACATTTGATATTGTTGGGAACTTACGGTTGTTGCCTCAGTTTAATGAGAAGGACCCTGAGACCACTAGCTGTTCTGGGGGGGGCAGTGCCCCTGTGACAACAATTTTGGACCCCCTTGTGCCCCCCCCTAAATGTGGAGTATGAAATCATTTTTACATTTTTGCTATCGTTCTTTTTTTATCCGTTATTAGACAGTGGCAACTCGGAACACATTTAACCCACACATTTTCTAGAGGGACGGCTTTAGGGGGAACACAACAGCATCGTACCACATGCATCTGCATTATGAACATGGTCTTTTGCCTGCAATGCAGTGAAGAAAACGATATGACAACAATGTCTAATGTAACTGGCCCCTCTAACAGTACAACTGGCACCAGCTTGGCCCCCCCAGTTGAAATGGTCTAGAACCACCACTGCCTGAGACATTCTTTTCGTTGTTTGAGCGTGTTTCTGACGCTAGGAGTTGGCCTGATTCTGACCGCACTTTAATGTTGCAGTGTGTGTTGACTGGTGAAGGGCAGGAAGCATATACAGCCCTTAGTGAAGCCGACAGTGTCAGTTATGATAAGGTTAAAAAGGCTGTGTTACAGATTTACGAATTGGTCCCTGACGCTTACCTCCAACGATTTAGAACTTTAAAAAGGGATAATAAACACTCATGTTGCGTTTGCGCGAGAGTTATCTTCACAATTTAATCGCTGGTGTTCCGCCTCTGCAGTTATAACTTTCAAAGGGCTGTGTGATCTGATTATGCTAGAGCAATTTAACCTGTTAGGGCTAGGGGGCAGTATTGACACGGCTGGATAAAAAAACATACCCGATTTAATCTGGTTACCACTCCTACCCAGTAACTAGAATATGCATATACTTATTACATATGGATAGAAAACACCCTAAATTTTCGAAAACTGTTTGAATGGTGTCTGTGAGTATAACAGAACTCATTTGGCAGGCAAAACCCTGAGACATTTTCTGACAGGAAGTGGATACCTGATGTGTTGTATTACCTTTAAACCTATCCCATTGAAAAACACAGGGGCTGAGGAATATTTTGGCACTTCCTATTGCTTCCACTAGATGTCACCAGCCTTTACAAAGTGTTTTGAGTCTTCTGGAGGGAGATCTGACCGAACAAGAGCCATGGAACGATGATGGCCCATTAGACACCTGGCGCGCGAGTTCATGTTGGGTACCCTCGTTCCAATACGTTATAAAAGAGTATGCATTCGTCCACCTTGAATATTATTCATGTTCTGGTTAAAAAAGGCCCTAATGATTTATGCTATACAACGTTTGACATGTTTGAACGAACGTAAATATATTTTTTCCCCTCGTTCATGACGAGAAGTCCGGCTGGCTTAGATCATGTGCTAACGAGACGGAGATTTTTGGACATAAATGATGAGCTTTTTTGAACAAAACTACATTCGTTATGGACCTGTGATACCTGGAAGTGACATCTGATGAAGAGAATCAAAGGTAATGGATTATTTACATAGTATTTTCGATTTTAGATCTCCCCAACATGACGTCTAGTCTGTATCGCAACGCGTATTTTTCTGGGCGCAGTGCTCAGATTATTGCAAAGTGTGATTTCCCAGTAAGGTTATTTTTAAATCTGGCAAGTTGATTGCGTTCAAGAGATGTAAATCTATAATTCTTTAAATGACAATATAACATTTTACCAATGTTTTCTAATTTTAATTATTTAATTAGTGGTGCTGACTTGACTGCCGGTTATTGGAGGGAAACGATTTCCTCAACATCAATGCCATAGTAAAACGCTGTTTTTGGATATAAATATGAACTTGATAGAACTAAAAATGCATGCATTGTCTAACATAATGTCCTAGGAGTGTCATCTGATGGAGATTGTAAAAGGTTAGTGCATCATTTTAGCTGGTTTTATGGTTTTGGTGACCCTGTCTTTGAATTGACAAAACATTACACACAACTCTTGTAAATGTATTGTCCTAACATACTCTAAATTTATGCTTTCGCCGTAAAACCTTTTTGAAATCGTAAAACGTGGTTAGATTAAGGAGATGTTTATCTTTCAAAGGGTGTAAAATAGTTGTATGTTTGAAAAATTTGAATTTTGACATTTATTTGGATTCAAATTTGCCGCTCTTGAAATGCACCTGCTGTTGATGGAGTGCACCACGGGTGGCACGCTAGCGTCCCACCTAACCCATAGAGGTTAAGGACACAATCCCTGATCATATAGCCATGTACATTAACGAACGAAAAGTAAAGACTGTCGCTGAAGCTGCGGTTTTGGCGGACGAATATGTTTTGACTCGCAAAAGTGTCTTTGCAGAGCCCCGTATTCGGAGTGAGTGGGGGGGCGTTCGGAGAGACTTGGGTCTCGTTCACGGGCAGAGTTTCATTCAACTAGGGTTGAGCCTGACTCCTGTGGTAAAGCTGACTTTGGTCAAGAGTGTCACTACAGTCAAGGTTTTGGTCATTGGAATAACAAATGTCCGGTTCTCAGGGCTAGGGGTAAATTCAGTATGTGCGCTTACGTTAAATCTAAGCCTATGGCGTTAGCTGCGTCTGTTCCACATCAGTTCACTCCTGACACATTGTCTCATGCCCAGGGGCATGTGAAAGTTCATATTGACCCAGGCTATTTACCTTTCATTACGGAGAGTTGTGTCTGTTAGGAAGTAAGGACCTAATGCCAGTGAAGATCCTGAGACAGAGGTGCCTCTGAATCGTTTGTGTTGGAGTCTGTGTTACCCTTCTCTGCTGAGACTGATTCGGGGAATAGTGTTCTAATTAAGGGAATAGGTTTGAACACTGTCAGTTCCATTGCATAAACTGATGTTGAATTGTGGACTGGTGAAAGGTGAGGTTGTTGTGGGGGTGTGTCGTCCGTTGCCTATTGAGGGTATCGACGTTATCCTTGGGAATAACTTGGCTGGTGAGCGTGTATGGTCTGTCGTGTTTCCATCTCCACTGGTTTCCGCTAAGATGTCATTTGTAGGGATTCCTGATGAGAGTGCGCAGAGTTTCCCCAGAGGTGTTCTCTGCGTGTGCAGTGACATGTTCTATGAGCCGTGGCAACCTGGTCACTGCGCCGGCTGACGAGGACGAGGTTGGCTGGGGCAAGTAAAAGTGTGAACACGTGACCCCCTCATCAGTTTGGGACTCAGAGGCTGGGTCAATTTGTTTGTGTTACTGGTATGGTGTTCCGGGGTCCTTGTTGGTCCCCAGTATTATATGGGGGGTGGGTGACGACCCTCCCACTCAGTCTGCCGAAATCTCTCTTTGCTCTTGTTTTCCTTAATAGGATGTCGGAGGGCGGAGCCGGGAGGGTTGGCTGCGAAATGGGATACACCTGGGCTCGGGTGTGTCCCAGGATAAATGCACCTCTTCCCCATTCATTGGGGTGACACTCTCTCCATGCAGACACTGATTGATTTGTTTGTGGCTGTTTTTGTTTGTTTGGGTTGGCACCTTTCAACACCCCTCATTATCACATTTATGCATGCAACCACTCACTTACACTACTGATTACTGACTACATACACCATTATTAATTGGATTTAGTTTACTTTAGTTAATAAATATATTTTGTTATTCCTTGTCTCCCTTTTTGTTATGAACTTTGAGTCTGTTTGTGACATCATTCACCAGTAAAAGTGCTGAATCACCATCTGGCTTGACCAGAGTACCTGGATTTTTTTGGTGTGGATAATCAAATTGACTGTCTCTTGAAGTTGACGGCAGGTGTAGTCCTCTTCTCTGGAGCGCTGCTGTATTCCCGGTGATGGATGATCTTGTAGATCTGGGTCACGGCTCCAATTTTGTAACCAACTTCACATTGTGCCCCCCCCCAGAAGAAAGGCACACGGACACCCACACTTCAGGTTGACTTAGCTTTTATCTGCAATAAAATATATCAAACAGTGATGACAGGACGGTCACAGCCATTCATTCACTGCTCTCAGAATATCTGACTCAATTCACAAAGTGATCGTATAGTATACATGCATTGTGTTTAGAAAATATCAAAAATACAGAATCATACCTGCAGTAAAATATATCCAACTGTGATGACAGGATCGTCACAGCCACTGGTTAGGTAGGACACAAGATCTTTTAGATACATGCCCTCAATGTGAAGTGATATTAATCCATTAATACAGAGCACCAGTACAACCCTTTTTGATATAAACCTTAAGGTAGTAAGAAAATAAATTCATTTAATATTTCAATAAATCACCTACTAGCAAATCACCTGCAAGCAATAGCAAGCGTGACATTAGTGCAGTGACCAAGGGTGCTAGTTAGCGCAACATGGCAAGCTAACTTGCCGTAATAGGTCTTAAATTAACGGCAAAATAAATACATAGTCACATTCGCTATTGAATTTAGGATATATGAACCACTTTTCCAAAGACACTATTGTGTTATACAGAAGGAGACACAAACCTGCTCTCAGACTGAGGAGCAGGCAGACAAATTTCCCAAATAGGGGAGAAGCACTAAAAACCCACTAGTTGATCTTTCAAAAAAAAATAATACAAAAATGTTAAGTCCTAGTTCTAGTATTGCCAACCTTACTACAGTGGCAGCAAATATTCTTATGAATTCAGCAAAACATAATGAAAGGAAACTTTATATCACCCATTTTCCTGAAGTGAATGGTTTCACCCACTTCTCTACCTGCGAACTGCGGCGTTCTTTGATATCTACATTTCACACGAGGTTGATGGAAACTCTGCAGTTTCACTTTGTCACACCTACAAAATTAGCGGTCTGGTGGTTTGCGTGAATGGGGTGGCCTGGGATGTAGTCAAATTCCCGGCCTAAGACTCTGCTTGGGGACGTAAACAATGGCTGTTACGGAGTCTAGTTGATAGGTAATCGACTAACCGGACTGTTCCCCGGACTCTGCGTGCGGGGATTTGTACAATGCATGAACAAGGCTATTGAACGTGACATTGGTGTCTGTCTTTATTACTTCATCCAATATATCATACTGAAACGTGGTATCAGAAGTGGCTCGAAAACCACACATTTGTCATTTTTGTAGCTAAGTACAGTATAGGCGCAGTTACGTTCCATATGTGAACACACGCCGTTTCCTACTCCTAGTCACAACACTGATCAACTCGTTGTTAGCTGGCTAGCCTCTTCAGCATCTGATCCCGTTAGCGGGATCAAAATCCAGCGAAAAATCATATCGCCAATTAGCATTAAAAAAATATAATTTTTTTTAAAAAATATATATATATATTTTTTTTTTTATAGATACACCTCTCCTGAATCGACCCACGTCGTCCGATTTCGAAAAGGTTTTACAGGAAAAGCAAATCATTAGATTATATTAGATGAGTCCATCGTAAAAAGCAGCTTCATAGCCATTTTCCGACCAACCACTTGCATCACATATAATCAATAAACAGCTAAATGCAGCACTAACCTTTTACAAACTTCATCAGATGGCACCCCTAGGACATCATGTTATACAATGCATGCATTCTTTTGTTCAATAAAGGTCATATTTATATATAAAAACAGCATTTTACATCTCTGTCTGACGTTGACTACCTAATTTCCCCTCAAAAGCGTCCCGGTAAACAATGCTACATTTCAATAAATTGCTATACTATAACGATTTTTTAAATGTATATTGTCAATCATATCTCTTGAGAACACCCGTCATACCAGATTTTAAATTAACTTTACTGGGTAATCACACTTTGCGATAAAAGGAGATGCGATACTCAGAAAATGAGCTAATATACAGAGCTCGGCGCCATCTTGGACGCAACAGCATGAACCATCTCATCTTCTATAATATTGTCAATAATCGCCTACCTTTAGTTGTCTTCATCAGAAAGCATCCCAGGTCCACAACAGATGTATTTTCGGTCAAAAAGTCCATACTTCACGTTCCATTAGCCTGATGTTGGTAGCGCGTCCTATGGCTCTCTCCAAGCGCAGCTCTGAAGTTCAGAATAAAAGCAATCCTCGCGCATGTAGGTTCGTTCAAACATGTCAAACGTTGTATAAAATAAATCTTCAGGGCCTCTAACACCAAGAGAGCCAATAAGATTCGAGGGGGATGATGTCATGGCCTTTAAAACCGTTTCCAAAGGTGGGGGCAGACATGGCCGCCGGCGTCATAATGGTGATGGCCCATCCCCTGTGACCAATTTCAAACTCGTGTCATTCACTGAGTTTTGACTCTATAAGGCTCAAACCACTGAAAGGACTGGCGACATCTAGTGGAAGCAATAGGAAGTGCTCACTGAACCATGGTTAACGGTGTGATTAATAAGGAAAGATGAGAAGTCAAGTCCACAATTCAGAATTCCACTTCTTGTTTCAATCGGTCTCGGGGTTTTGACTGCCATTTGAGTTCTGTTATACTCACAGACACCATTCAAACAGTTTTAGAAACTTTAGAGTGTTTTCTATCCATATATAATAAGTATATGCATGCCCTATCTTCTGAGTTTGATTAGTAGGCCGTTGAAAATGGGAACGATTTTTTTTCAAAATGCGCTGTGGCGCCCCCTATCCTAGGGTATCCTCAAGAGGCTAGCTAGCATCACTACCTACCTCGATGACTGAAGGCAAAGAAATCTCCTATTCCATCGCTATGGCAGCGAACATTCCGCCACCAAATCCCATGGTTCGCACAGGGGACTGGAATACTAATTGGGACAACTTCAGGGATGATTTCGAGGACTATGCACTGGCGACCGGTCTACATGAGAAACCCAACGAGGTACAAGCGGCAACTCTGAGGAGCTTAATGGGCAGCGAATGCAGGCATATCTACCGGCACAATCTCACCCTCACAGCATGACAACAGTGTGATGCAAAGACTATATTGGATGCATTGGAGAATTACTTCAAACCCGCCAGAAACGTCATTTACGAGCGGTTCGTTTTCGGAAGCTGCAAACAGGAAGAGGGTGAGTCAGTACACAACTTTGTAACCCGTTAGAGAGAAAAATCCGCTACTTGTGAATACAGGGGATTGAAAAATGAATTGATTCGTGACAAAATAGTACTGGGAATTGCAAATGAGGATACGCGTCGGCGTCTACTGAGAGAGTGAGGCACAAGATTAGTAACTGCCATCGAAATGTGCCGCACTGCTGAAGTCACTGACATGAGAATGAGAGCAATGGAAATCGAAACCCCACGCTCCGACGTTGATACTGTTCATGCTGTTGCTAGGCAGACATTCAGACAAAACCAATCGAGGCAGAGTAATTCACCACGAACGGTGAACACAGAGAGCCCCGTAGCATGTAAATACTGTGGGAATACACACACACACACACACACACACACGTGGCAAAGAGCACTGTCCTGCCTATGGAAAACCATGCAGAGCTTGTGGAACTAATAATCACTTTGCAAAAGTGTGTCTCAAAAGCAAAAGAAGGGTGAGTGAGGGCAAGATTCACTGTGTTGATGATGTCACTCAATGTTCAGAGCTGAACAGTGAAAGTGACATTTACATGCATGAATCCATTGGGGCTGTACACTCAAGAGGGAAGCAATTGTTTGTGACACTACGATTACACAACAAGCAACAACGTCAACTGGATTCCGGTGCTACATGCAACGTAATGAGCTACAAAGACAAAAGCAATCTGGTACCTGACACACATCTATTGCCCAGCGATACTAGACTAAAGCTGTACTCAGGAGAGCTAATGAGCTCTATGGGCACCTTTGAGACCGAATGTGTTATTCGGGGACACAAACACAAGCTGGAGTTTGAGATTGTGAAAACCAGTCAACATCCTCTCAGGCTTTACATGCGAACGCCTGGGACTGATGCAGTTCACTGTACCAAATGACCTGCACATTGTGGATCATGTCCAGCATGGACCCCTGTCCAAAGAACAACTACTCAGCAGATATGACGATGTATTCAACATGCCCGTTGAATCAGTGCCTGGGGAGGTACACTTTGAAGTGGATGAGAGCATCACTCCAGTCCAGTGTGCTCCTCGCAATGTGCCCATTGCAATGAAAGTGGCTGTGAAGGCCCAGCTGGACAAGTATGAGGCCGATGGCCACATGACATCTGTGACCGAACCAACTGACTGGATCAGCAATATGGTCATAGTGAAAAAAACCAGAGAAGCTGAGGGTCTACATCGACCCAAAGCATCTGAACCAAGCACTGAAATGATCCCACTACATCATGCCGACACTAGAGGATGTCCTCTACAAGCTTCCCAAGGCCAGGATTTTCACCTTGGTGGATGCCTGAGATGCATTCCTTCAATGCAAGCTGGATGAAGAAAGCAGCTTCATGACTACCTTCTGAACCCCCTGAGGTCAGAAAAGCTGGCTCAAGCTCCCGTTTGGTGTCTCAGTGGCGCCTGAGGTATACCAACGCAAGCAGCACGAGTTATTGGCTGGGCTCAAGGGCATTGAACCCATTGCCGATGATGTCCTGATCGTAGGTTGTGGTGACACAGACGAAGAAGCAGAACGTGACCACAATGTTAAGCTCCTGGCACTGATGGAGCGCTGTCGATCAGTTAAGCTTGGTCTTGGCCTGAAGAAGCTGCAGTTCAAGGTGAAAGACGTCCACTTCTATGGCCACATTCTCTCGGCAAAAGGCCTAAAGCCGGACCCAGACAAGGTCCGAGCGATCCTCGACATGCCAAACCCGTCTGATGCAAAAAGAGTAGAGCGTCTCATCGGTTTTGCAAACTATCATGCAAAGTTCATGCCACACCTATCAGCAGTCTGTGAGCCTCTGTGCCGGTTGCTGGACAAAGACACCATGGCACTGGCTACCCAAGCACGAGGCCGCAGTGCAGGAGATGAAATCTCTGGCTTCTTCCATGCCAGTGTTGCGCTACTACGACATCACAAAGCCTGTCACAATCCAGAGCAACTCCAGCCAAAGGGGATTGGATGCTGCCTTATGCAGGAAGGCCAGCCCATTGCATTTGCCTCGAGAGCGCTCACCCCCACCGAACAAAACTATGCACAAATTGAGAGAGTGCCTCAGCATCGTCTTCTCCTGCCAGCGATTCCATCACTACATATGGTTGAGAGCTGGTCACCGCTGAAACTGACCACAAACCACTCATTGCCATATTCAATAAACCTCTCCTCAACATGCCCAAGAGGCTTCAAAGCATGCTCCTGACTCTGCAAAACTACAGCCTGAAGGTCATTTACAAGCCAGGACCAGAGATGTACATCAGCGACACATTGAGCAGGGCAACGGCACAATGTACAGGCAGAGGCACTGCCTATCAGCGGCAGACCATCTGTTCGCAACAGCAGGAACAACAAGATGTTCAACAGATCAATCAGGCAGACTACTTAAACATCACAGATCACCGCCTAGCCCAGATCAGGCAACATACTGACAAGAACGAACACCTACAGTCACTGAAGTCCATGGCTCTCGCAGGTTGGCCATACCTGAAAGAGGAGACACCTTTCACAGTGAGAGAATACTGGACCTTTCAAGATGAGATCAGTGTGCAAAATGGCGTCTTGTTCAGAGGTCAGAAGGTCATTATTCACAAATCACTACGTCCAGAGATGCTTACCCGCATACACTCCAGTCAAGTTGGAGGTGACGCATGCTACCGCCAGGCTCATAAAACATTATACTGGCCAAACATGCAAGCAAAAATTAAAGACTGACAGCAACTGTACCACATACAACGAGTACGCTCATGAACAGCCACAGACAAAAGGACTATCTCCTCATTGTTGATCACTACTCTGACTTTTGGGAAATAGAACTGCTCCCTGGCTTGTCTGCAGAGACGGTCATAAAGTGCTGCAAGGCACAGTTTGCAAGGCAAGGTCAGCCTGACAAGGTAATCACGGACAATGGCCCATAATTCACTGCACAGTTCAAGAATTTCGCCTCAGAATGGGAGTTTGACCACGTGACCTCCTCTCCAAGACACCCAAAAGCAAATGGCAAGGCAGTCAGCTGTCAAGATTGCAAAAAAACTATTAAGCAGGCTGTGCGCGACAGCAACGACCCATGGAAAGCGATCTTACAGTGGAGGAACACACCCACCAAAAACATGGACAGCAGCCCAGCACAACGCCTTCTGTCCAGACGTCTGAAGACTACCATCCCCGTAGCTAACAAGCTACTTGAGCCCTGCGTCATGGTTGGCGTCACAGACAAACTGCGTCACAGAAAGCAGCTCGCTAAGTGCTTCTATGACCGGACTGCTCGAGACCTACCAGAGCTGGAGGTGGGTGGAACGATAAGGATGAAACCGCTGCCGGGAGACCACACAGGACTTTGGAGGCTGGGCATGTGCCTACAGAGTTGCACCACGTTCTTACCTGGTGGCTCCCTCTATCGTCGCGATCGGGTGGATCTGCGCGTAGCAGAGCAGACAAACCAGAACACGCCATACACTCACCTAGATGAGCTGGATCACAGTCCAGGCCTAAGGGTAAGGGGCGCAGAATTGAGACATGAGACAACTGAAGGTGAGGCTTCTACCCCACCAAGTTCTCCAGCTCGTGGCCCTAATCCTACCCCTGTCAGAGCCAATACTTACTCACGGGTGGGTCGGCTGTGCAAGCCACCGGACGGGCTTACTCTGTAAGGAAGAGACTGTGTTAACATGTCCTCTGTTTATAAAAAAAATGGAAGATGACAAATGAAGTAAAAAGAAAATGTCATGCTTTTTCAAATGTTATGACTTGACTGTTAAGAACTTAATGTTATGCCGTTATGTTTGCACTTTCTATTGAAAAGGATGATGTTATGGAGTCTAGTTGATAGGTAATCGAGAGAGTAGCGTAAGGGGAACACGGGAAGAATCACATTCCTTACTTGGTAGAGCTAAAGCTCCTAGTTGTGCATTGTACCAATGCTCTCTTGGTCCTCTGCTCTCAGATCACCACTCAGCTCCACAGCCCCAGTTCATCGTCAATGCAACCGCCCACTTCCTCACTCGAATTCGCAAGTAAGATTTCTCGTCCCGCAGACACTGGTCCAGTGCTATCACACCAAACAGACAGTACATTTAAACTTGCACAGGAGCCCAATTCATCCCCATAGAGGAACATTCTCCGCTCAGCCCCAAACGCCACAAAACACAGGGTTTTTAAAGGAAATGACACTCAGCTACCTGTTTGATTAGCTAACTCGCTGCAGGTGCGTCTGATCACATCAGCCCCGCCACCCACTTATCCACTGATCTACCAATCCATTTTGTCACATACAGTTTTATTAACTGCCGAGAATATGTATAATAAATTATAGTAATAATATACGAAGTACATCTACATTTATATAATATAATGGTATTCTCAAACAATGAATAAAATTAACATTGAAAATAAATATGCCAAAGAAAATGTATCTTTTATCTCTTTTCTTTTACCAGATTGAAACAAATTAGGTCGAGAGAAAAAAAACAACGTGTTATAAAATATCTCACTCAAATCCATTTTCCAAAACACAACAAAATGTGTTTATTGGAGTTTTCTTGTATATCAACAGATTCGAAGATCCTATTATGGTCTACCTCAAAACATGTTCGGTCAAAATATACAGTAGAATACTTGTGTCCAATGAGCGATAAAAAAAAATACATTGTAAGTGTTTTGGATGCTAGAGTCTCAGATTAATCCAAATGATTGAAAAGCATTTGATGTCTGTTTTGAAAAGTATCTAATGTGCTGTTTCGGTTACTATGGTGTTTTCATTTATTTTAATGTGAAAAACAGATTTTCGGGTTCAATGTTGTTGTACAGTATAATCTGTTGTATTTAAAAAGATTATCGTATGCTCTTTAGAGATCTCGACAGCATATGATACATATCGGAATATGAAAATATATATATTCTATTTGAAGTATTTTGAAACAAGAGACTGAGAAACTATTTGTATTAACACCATAAAAAGCCACTGAGCTGTGAATGTGGAGAAGCATTTTCACATTGATGTTTCTATGATCTTTATTGCATTGAATCCAACTTGTAAGTGAGCATACATTTCCCCCAAAACATTGTCAATTATTATTGCTAAGCCAGGTTATGCATAGTATTTTACATAGCTTATTTTCTCATTGTGTAAATAAAATCTAACTTGAACTTTATCTGTGGCTCTATGAGATTTAAAGACAGAGAACAGGTATATAATAACTACATGGACCTTTGAGTACCTTCTGTGTCTGTTATAGAGAATGTTTGATATAGAAGGGTCCACTGTAACCAATACAGAAACGACGGCTGTATGATTATACATGTACCTGATTCCCAACTATGCCCTTCACATTTGGGACAGCCTGCAGATGGACACCACTGTATTGACACCAGTGTTACAGGCTGGCACAGGGCACGGGACGGACAGAGAGAGGGAGCGGAAAAGTGGAGAAGAGAGAAGAAGTTCAAGGGATATCAAATTAAATAACATTTTATTTGTCACATGTGCCAAATACATTTACATTTACATTTACATTTTAGTCATTTAGCAGACGCTCTTATCCAGAGCGACTTACAGTAGTGAATGCATTCAGTTCATACAACTCAGTCCGGCTTTTAACTTACTCTTGAAAGTTGTAATAGTAGAATGCACAAATTGGGAAGTGCATCAACAGTTTTTTCTCGTCATGTCAGTCATTGCATACCTTTCCCCAATCCTGGAAGGGGGGCCTGAGTGAAAAAGTTTGGGAACAATTGACCCATTGTACAACATCAGGTCTTACCAACACAAGCCCCAGGATCTCTTTACACCATGATCACTCACTTTTCAAAACAAATGCCAGATGCACACAGAGGACATGTCTCAACTTTTCATTGAGAGGATTTTAGCATCTCAATTTTGTCTTTTCTTTAATGAAATTCCTGTACGGTTAAAATGTGTTTTGTACAGGAATCCTTATAGAATCCATTATGTTATTTTTCTTCTCATGTTTTCTTAATATAGTGTTATCCTGTTAGGTTGGCTCTGCATTCATAAACAAAATGTCATTGTTTGCTGTATATGTCATTGTTGAGTATTCAATCTTGTTCAAAGTAAATAGCCTACTTCCTGACCTTAAATAGAAACATTTTATAGAGAAGCCTAGACTTAACTATATCCTTTTAATACCAACAACCATGACATGACTGTGCTAAGCACAGAAAGAAAAGTTAGACGCATAGAATGTGGGATTAGGGACATGATTGCAGTGGCGACCCGTCATTCAGGGCAGCTGAGGCTAAACTCCACCTGTTCCGAGACACCTGTTTAGCAAAAAATATATATACAGTACCAGTCAAAAGTTTGGACACATCTTATCATTCAAGGGTTTTTCTTTATTTTTTACTATTTTCTACAATGTAGAATAATAGTGAAGACATCTAAACTATGAAATAACACATATGGAATCATGTTGTAACCCAAAAAGTGTTAAACAAATCAAAATATATATATATTTTAGATTCTTCAAAGGAGCCACCCTTTGCCTTGATGACAGCTTTGCACACTCTTGGCATTCTCTCAACCAGCTTCATGAGGAATGCTTTTCCAACGCATATGCTGAGCACTTGTTGTCTACTTTTCCTTCACTCCGCGGTCCAACTCATCCAAAACCATCTCAATTGGGTTGAGTTCGGGTGATTGGGGAGGCCAGGTCATCTGATGCAGCACTCCATCACTCTCCTTAAGGGTTAAATAACCCTTAAACAGCCTGGAAGTGTGTTTTGGGTCATTGCACTGTTGAAAAACAAGTGATAGTCCCACTAAGCACAAACCAGATTGGATGGCGTATCGCTGAAGAATGCTGTGGTAGCCATGCTGTTGTCCTTAAGCCATTTTACCACAACTTTGGAAGTATGCTTGGGGTCATTGTCCATTTGGAAGACCCATTTGCGACCAAGCTTTAACTTCCTGACTGATGTCTTGAGATGTTGCTTCAATATATCCACATAATTTTCCTGCCTCATGATGCCATCTATTTTGTGATGTGCACCAGTCCCTTCTGCAGCAAAGCACCCACACAACATGATGCTGCCACCCCCGTGCTTCACGGTTGGGATTGGGTTCTTCGGCTTGCAAGCAGTTTTATTTTTGTTTCATCAGACCAGAGGACATTTCTCCAAAAAATACGATATTTGTCCCCATGTGCAGTTGCAAACCGTAGTCTGTCTTTTTTATGGCGGTTTCGGAGCAGTGGCTTCTTCCTTGCTGAGTGGCCTTTCAGGTTATGTCGATATAGGACTCATTTTACTGTGAATATAGATACTTTTGTACTTGTTTCCTCCAGCATCTTCACCAGGTCCTTTGCTGTTGTTCTTGGATTGATTTGCACTTTTTGCACAAAAGTACTTTCATCTCTAGGAGACAGAACGCGTCTCCTTCCTGAGCGGTATGACGGCTGCGTGGTCCCATGGTGTTTATACTTGCGTACTATTGTTTGCACAGATGAACGTGGTACCTTCAGGCGTTTGGAAATTGCCCCCAAGGATGAACCAGACTTGTTCTGAGGTCTTGGCTAATTTCTTTTGATTTTCCCATGATGTCAAGCAAAGAGGCACTGAGTTTGACTGTAGGCCTTGAAATATACTGCTCAAAAAAATAAAGGGAACACTTAAACAACACATCCTAGATCTGAATGAAAGAAATAATCTTATTAAATACTTTTTTCTTTACATAGTTGAATGTGCTGACAACAAAATCACACAAAAATTATCAATGGAAATCCAATTTATCAACCCATGGAGGTCTGGATTTGGAGTCACACTCAAAATTTAAGTGGAAAACCACACTACAGGCTGATCCAACTTTGATGTAATGTCCTTAAAACAAGTCAAAATGAGTCTCAGTAGTGTGTGTGGCCTCCACGTGCCTGTATGACCTCCCTACAACGCCTGGGCATGCTCCTGATGAGGTGGCAGATGGTCTCCAGAGGGATCTCCTCCCAGACCTGGACTAAAGCATCCGCCAACTCCTGGACAGTCTGTGGTGCAATGTGGCGTTGGTGGATGGAGCGAGACATGATGTCCCAGATGTGCTCAATTGGATTCAGGTCTGGGGAACGGGCTGGCCAGTCCATAGCATCAATGCCTTCCTCTTGCAGGAACTGCTGACACACTCCAGCCACATGAGGTCTAGCATTGTCTTGCATTAGGAGGAACCCAGGGCCAACCGCACCAGCATATGGTCTCACAAGGGGTCTGAGGATCTCATCATGGTACCTAATGGCAGTCAGGCTACCTTTGGCGAGCACATGGAGGGCTGTGCGGCCCCCCAAAGAAATGCCATCCCACACCATGACTGACCCACCGCCAAACCGGTCATGCTGGAGGATGTTGCAGGCAGCAGAACGTTCTCCACGGCGTCTCCAGACTCTGTCACGTCTGTCACGTGCTCAGTGTGAACCTGCTTTCATCTGTGAAGAGCCAGTAGCGAATTTGCCAATCTTGGTGTTCTCTGGCAAATGCCAAACGTCCTGCACGGTGTTGGGCTGTAAGCAAAACCCCCACCTGTTGACGTCGGGCCCTCATACCACCCTCATGGAGTCTGTTTCTGACCGTTTGAGCAGACACATGCACATTTGTGGCCTGCTGGAGGTCATTTTGCAGGGCTCTGGCAGTGCTTCTCCTGCTCCTCCTTGCACAAAGGTTGAGGTAGCGGTCCTGCTGCTGGGTTGTTGCCCTCCTACGGCCTCCTCCACGTCTCCTGATGTACTGGCCTATTTCCTGGTAGCGCCTCCATGCTCTGGACACTACGCTGACAGACACAGCAAACCTTCTTGCCACAGCTCGTATTGATGTGCCATCCTGGATGAGCTGCACTACCTGAGCCACTTGTGTGGGTTGTAGACTCTGTCTCATGCTACCACTAGAGTGAAAGCACCGCCAGCATTCAAAAGTGACCAAAACATCAGCCAGGAAGCATAGGAACTGAGAAGTGGTCTGTGGTCCCCACCTGCAGAACCACTCCTTTATTGGGGGTGTCTTGCTAATTGCCTATAATTTCCACCTGTTGTCTATTCCATTTGCACAACAGCATGTGACATTTATTGTCAATCAGTGTTGCTTCCTAAGTGGGCAGTTTGATTTCACAGAAGTGTATATATGTAAATACAACAGGTAATAACCTTAGAGTGAAATGCTTACTCACAAGCCCTTAACCAACAATGCAGTTTTAAGAAAAATACCACAAAAAAATATAAGAAATAAAGTAACAAATAATTAAAAAGAGCAGCAGTAAAATAACATAGCGAGGCTATATACAGGGGGTACTGGTACAGAGTCAATGT
Organism: Salmo salar; assembly: GCF_965601325.2. Taxonomy (NCBI): domain Eukaryota; kingdom Metazoa; phylum Chordata; class Actinopteri; order Salmoniformes; family Salmonidae; genus Salmo; species Salmo salar. The sequence goes on from NC_138291.1 coordinate 99,388,710, forward strand.
GCGGGGGCACTGGTTAGTCAAGGTAATTGAGGTAATTTATACGTGAGTAGAGTTATTAAAGTGACTTATGCATATGTGTGTGTGTGTGTGTGTGTGTGTGTGTGTGTGTGTGTGTGTGTGTGTGTGTGTGTGTGTGTGTGTGTGTGTGTGTGTGTGTGTGTGTGTGTGTGTGTAGACATGCAGAGAGGACTCTGACCTAACGTTGACTCACCACCTACAGAAGTCACTCTTCACCCTGTCAGGGATGTTGACCTTCACTGTCAGAATCTTCAGATTCTCCCCTCGGTTAATGGCCAGGGTCTGCAAGGAAACCTAACTTGTTGAGACAGGCGACACACTGCAAAGAGACCCCTGTGCCCCCCTGCGCCTCACACACGCACACACACACGTTCCAAAAACAGCACAGAAAGCCAACCCCCGCCACACTGGCACACACACACCGTCTGCCCACATGTCCTGTAGAAAACCTCCCTGCTCTCTCCCACTCCTCCCTCCATCTTGCTCTAAGGAAAAGAGACATGCTGTTTAGCAAATAGTTGTAAGTGTCTGACCTTTTTGGAGGAAAACCTTTTGGAGGAGAAGGGGAAGAGGGAAGAAATGGCCCGTCAATCTAGATTCCAAGCGGAAGAGCCAAGCTGACAAATGCCACGCCACCAACCTCCTTCCCCCATATCCTACCAGAACCACTGCCTGCCACCAAGCAGCCTCCACATCCACCCCCACCCTCCACATCACAACAGCTAATGGCCAGATTGGGACAGGAATTAATGCAGTCAGAATTCTGATGAAAACGTCCTTTTTTTGGCATGTTCTCCCCTTGAGCTTTACTGTTCACTGGGGGATTTCTCATGCAATAATCATCAAATCTGAAGTTTTGCATGTGATCGAACAGTCGGACAAAACATCCAACCAACTCAGAGGAGAACGCCATAAAGAAAAACAGACAAATTCTCTTTCAGAGAACAGGCATCTCTCCCAGTCCTGTCTGTGTTGGTGAGTCAGTGTTTAGTAAGGAGGATGACCTGGGAGACAACGCTGGAGGTGATGGCCGTGACAGCTACCTGAACGTTGGCCAAAACCAGACAACCGACGCACTGGGGCTGACAGGACAGCTAGTTACCCCTCTCTATCATGAAACACTATAAAATCAACAATCCAAATGCCACAAATCTGACCACCACAAACATACACATAAAAACACAGCAAGTATGAGTATGACCGTGCTACATTACATCTGACACAACCGATGTTACAGCTACTACGTTCACACTATATGAGTGTGTGCAGGGGGAGGGAGCATAATACTGAGTAACATGAAACATCCCTATCACCTCTTCACCAGTCCCCCCTATAACACACCTCCAGAGACCCTTTTCACAACAATGAAGTAAATATGCTATGAGAGTTTACGTAATAAATGTCGGAGAGTTTGGGAGATATTAGGGGGCTGTTGCAAGACAGTCTGACAAATGACATCTTTCCAGCTTTCCCCACTGCAGGACATGCACGTTTGGTATTTACATTATTAATACAAAGAAAAAATAAATATCCAACATTATGTATCATGTTCTTCATTAACAATGAAATCATATTTGGAAAAATATTAGGAATGTCAGCTAAATTAAAGAATGTTATTCTTAAGTCAATGCGATTCTGTTTTAATATTTACTTTCCAAATAAGAGTAAGGAATGGTCAGTGTGCGACTCAGGAACTGGGCGATAGGCGGGGCTTAAAGAAAACAAGAAGACGTGGTGAACTTTGAACTCATTTTCATTTTCAGAACAACTAACATACACAACATGGGGCTTGCAATACAGCAATGAGTGTTCTCAAGAAAAAATCTACTTGATCCCATGTTTTATAGGACAACATTTAGTTATACTGTAATTTACCCATCTATTTTAAAAAATGTAATATTTATTGTGGGTTGAATAAAGACTTGTTTTCATTATTTGTTTCATCGTGTTAGAATCATAAATATTCAATATAACACTGAGATTGAGAATTGAGAATTGCATATACAGTGAGCTCCAAAAGCATTGGGACATTGACCCATTTTTTGTTGCTTTGGCTTTGTACTCCAATATTTTAGATTTTAAATTATACAATGACTATGATATTAAAGTGCAGACTGTCAGCTTTAATTTAAGGGTATTCTCATCCATATCGGGTGAACCGTTTCAAGATTACAACACTTTTGTTCATAGTCCCCCATTTTAGTTGACCAAAATTATTGGGACAAATTCACTTATATGTGTTTTAAAGTAGTCAAAAGTTAAGTATTGGCTCCCATATTCATAGCACAAAATTATTACATCAAGCTTGTGACTCTACAAATTTGTTAGATGCATTTGCTGTTCGTTTTGGTTGTTTTTCAGAGTATTTTGTGTCCAATAGAAATGTATGGTAAATAATGTATTGTGTCATTTTGGAGTCACTTTAATTGTAAATAAGAATAGAATATGTTACTAAACACTTCTACATTAATGTGGATGCTACCATGATTACAGATAATCCTGAATGAATCATGAAAAATGTGAATTGAATGAAAACTAAAGAATGAAATATAATGTGGTTAATCTAAAATGAGAAATCACATTATTCCAATTAGCCTGTATTTTAGTATAGACTTAATAGACAGTGTGACACTCAAATCAATGTGTAATCTCTTAAAACAACAATGTTTGAACTGAAATAAAATAAAGGAGAAATACCTAATTACAAGATCTCTCTGACTGTTCTTAGACAATGTACTTTACTGCAAAATATTTTTTTTAAATTGTAAATAATCATTAAACCATCATTTCAAAATGGATAATGTTGTGTTTCTCTCTCGTTATCAACTATATATATATATATATACACTACCGTTCAAAAGTTTGAGGTCACTTAGAAATGTCCTTGTTTTTGAAAGGCCCATTTTTTGTCCATTAAAAGAACATAAAATTGATCAGAAATACAGTGTAGACATTGCTAATGTTGTAAATGACTTTTGTAGCTGGAAACGCAGATTTTTTTATGGAATATCTACATAGGCGTACAGAGGCCCATTATCAGTAATCATCACTCCTGTGTTCCAACGGCACGTTGTGTTAGCTAATCCAAGTTTATCATTTTAAAAGGCTAATTGATAATTAGAAAACCCTTTTGCAATTATGTTAGCACACCTGAAAACTGTTGTTCTGATTAAAGAAGCAATAAAACTAGCCTTCCTTAGACTAGTTGAGTATCTGGAGCATCAGCATTTGTGGGTTCGATTACAGGCTCAAAATGGCCAGAAACAAAGACCTTTCTTCTGAAACTGGTCAGTCTATTCTTGTTCTGAAAAATGAAGGCTATTCCATGCGAGAAATTGCCACTACTCCCTTCACAGAACAGTGCAAACTGGCTCTAACCAGAATAGAAAGAGGAGTGGGAGGCCCCGGTGCACAACTGAGAAAGAGTACAAGTACATTAGAGTGTCTAGTTTGAGAAACAGACGCCCCACAAGTCCTCAACTCTCAGATTTAGTAAATAGTACCTGCAAAACACCAGTCTCAACGTCAACAGTGAAGAGGCGCCCCCGGGATGCTGGCCATCTAGGCAGAGTTCCTCTGTCCAGTGTCTGTGTTCTTTTGCCCATCTTAATGTTATATTTTTATTGGCCAGTCTGAGACATGTCTTTTTTTTTTTAACTCTGCCTAGAAGGCCAGCATCCCGGGGTCAAGTTGCAAAGAAAAATACATATCTCTGACTGGCCAATAAAAATTAAAGATTAAGAACGGGGTATGGTACTGTTGTTGCACTCTAACTATGGCTAAAATTAAGTTTAACATTATGATGCCCTGTTGTTAATATACACAGAGAGTACAAAACATTAAGGACACTTGCTCTTCCCATGACATATACTGGCCAGGTGAATCAAGTTGAAAACTATGATCTCTTATTGATGTCACTTGTTAAATCCACTACAGTCAGTTTAGATGAAGGGGAGGGAACAGGTTAAAGAAGGATTTGTAAGCCTTGAAACAATTAAGACATGGATTGTGTATGTGTGCCATTCAGAGGGTGAATGGACAAGAAAATGTAAGTGCTTTTGAACGGGGTATGGTAGTAGGTGCCAGGCACACCAATTTGAGTCAAGAACTGTAAAGCTGCTGGGTTTTTCACACTCAACAGTTTCCCGTGTGTATCAAGACTGAATCACCACCCAAAGGACATCCAGCCAACTTGACACAACTGTGGGAAGCATTAGAGTCAACATGGGCCAGCATCTCTCTCTCTCTCTATGACACATTGTAGGGTCCATGCCCCGATGAATTGAGGCTGTTCTGATGGCAACAGGGGGTGAAACTGGGTAGGGTTGTGACGATCATGGAATTTTGGATGACTGCAATTGGCCAGCCAAATGACGGCGATCACCATAATAACCATGGGAATAGCTGGAATGCTGGAATGAAATATAATGAATAGAACGGGCATCCCCATTCAAGTTGATGATGGCATAATGGTTGGACTGGCCGCCATTGCGAGTGTACCCGTAGGAGCAAAGCAGGAAGTAAAATATGTTTTGTGATTTGTTGAGTCAACTCAACTGACATTACAAAAAAGACATTCCATTGCATGAGCCACATCAGTTAACATCATTTGAAGGAACATTCTACATTACCATGGACATTATTGCATCACAATACCGGGCAGCCATTGTGACTGTACCCATGAGTTTACCAATCAAATTGCCAGGCTCAGAGGTTCCAAGGCTGTTATTAATTTTATCTCTATGTGTGCTGCTGCTGCATTGTGGGAGATATTGTGTAGGCACCCAAAGACTCTTTGCTTGCTTCAGCAAGGAGCAACAAAGTTTCATCACTTTGTTAAAGGTCCAATGCAGCCGTTTTTTTCTCAATATCAAATCATTCCTGGGTAACAATGAAGTACCTTACTGTGATTGTTTTCAATTAAAGTGGTCAAAAAGAAACCAAAATCGTTTTTAACCTCTATGGGCTAGGTGGGACGCTTGCGTCCCACCTACTCAACAGCCAGTGTAATCCCGTGGCGCGTTATTCAAATTCCTCAAAAATGCAAAAACTTCAATTTTTCAAACATATGACTATTTTACACCATTTTAAAGACAAGACTCTCGTTAATCTAACCACACTGTCCGATTTCAAAAAGGCTTTACAACGAAAGCAAAACATTAGATTATGTCAGCAGAGTACCCAGCCAGAAATAATCAGACACCCATTTTTCAAGCTAGCATAAAATGTCACATAAACCCAAACCACAGCTAAATGTAGCACTAACCTTTGATGATATTCATCAGATGACAACCCTAGGACATTATGTTAAACAATACATGCATGTTTTGTTCAATCAAGTTCATATATCAAAAAACAGCTTTTTACATTAGCATGTGACGTTCAGAACTAGCATTCCCACCGAACACTTCCGGTGAATTTACTAAATTACTCACGATAAACGTTCACAAAAAACATAACAATTATTTAAAGAATTATAGATACAGAACTCCTTTATGCAATCGCGGTGTCCGATTTTAAAATAGCTTTTCGGTGAAAGCACATTTTGCAATATTCTGAGTAGATAGCCCGGCCATCACAGGCTAGCTATTTTGACACCCACCAAGTTTGGTACTCACCAAACTCAGATTTACTATAAGAAAAATTGGATTACCTTTGCTGTTCTTCGTCAGAATGCACTCCCAGGACTTCTACTTCAACAAATATTGGTTTGGTTCCAAATAATCCATAGTTATATCCAAATAGCGCCGTTTTGTTCGTGCGTTCAAGACACTATCCGAAGGGTAACGAAAGGTGACGCGCCGGTGCGTATCGTGACAAAAAAATTCAAAATATTCCATTACCATACTTCGAAGCATGTCAAACGCTGTTTAAACTCAATTTTTATGCGATTTTTGTCGTAAAATAGCGATAATATTCCGACCGGGAGTCGTTGTTTTCGTTCAAAGACTGAAAATGTAAAATGGACTCTTCACGTGCACGCGCGCACCCCGTCTCATTGTTCTCAGATCGACCACTATCATCAGATGACTGCAAAGTCATCATTCAACGTTCTGGCGCCTTCTGAGAGCCTATGGGAGCCTTAGAAAGTGTCACGTTACAGCAGAGATCCTCTGTTTTCAATAAAGAGGCTAAAGAAGGCCAAGAAATGGTCAGAGAGGGCGCTTCCTGTTTGGAATCTTCTCAGATTTTGGCCTGCCATATGAGTTCTGTTATACTCACAGACACCATTCAAACAGTTTTAGAAACTTTAGGGTGTTTTCTATCCAAATCAAACAATTATATGCATATTGTAGTTTCTGGGCAGGAGTAATAAACAGATTAAATCGGGTACGTTTTTTATCCGGCCGTGAAAATACTGCCCCCTATCCATAACAGGTTAAACTTAAACTAGACAAGTCCCTCGCTTGACATTCTGAGAAATATAATATAACTCAATTCAATAGTATCTCTCAACTCAATAGGATCTCTCAACTCAATAGGATCTTTCAACTCAATAGGATCTCTCAACTCAATAGGATCACTCAACTCAATAGGATCACTCAACTCAATAGGATCTTTCAACTCAATAGGATCACTCAACTCAATAGGATCACTCAACTCAATAGGATCACTCAACTCAATAGGATCACTCAACTCAATAGGATCTTTCAACTCAATAGGATCACTCAGTTCAATAGGATCTCTCAACTCAATAGGAGATAGTAGGATCATATTGACCTTTCTTAGTGTCTGTCCTAAGAGAGTAGGGCAGAGATAGTAGGATCATATTGACCTTTCTTAATATCTGTCCTAAGAGAGTAGGGCAAAGATAGTAGGATCATTCATATCTGTCCTAAGAGAGTAGGGAAGAGATAGTAGGATCATATTGAACTTTCTTAATGTCTGTCCTAAGAGAGTAGGGCAGAGATAGTAGGATCATATTGACCTTTCTTAATATCTGTCCTAAGAGAGTAGGGCAGAGATAGTAGGATAATATTGACCTTTCTTAATGTCTGTCTTAAGAGAGTAGGGCAGAGATAGTAGGATCATATTGACCTTTCTTAATGTCTGTCTTAAGAAAGTAGGACAGAGATAGTAGGATCATATTGACCTTTCTTAATGTCTGTCTTAAGAGAGTAGGGCAGAGATAGTAGGATCATATTGACCTTTGTTAATGTCTGTGTAGCGTGGTTCGTTCTGCGTTGTGTATTTTTATTTAGGACACTGCCACAACTGGAATTCTGTTGGTAGAATCATTTTTATTCGACCTGCACACGAAGAGACAACACACAATATGTTAGCCCTCGGTGCAGTCACAGCTCTCGGGCACCTTGGTAGCTGAAGGTCCGGCAAAAGAGCGGGAACTGCATACATACATTCAGTGCCCAACAGCACACTATACAATCAAAATGATATACAACATATTCGGAACAAAATAAAAGACATACCTGCACACGAAGAGACAACACACAATATGTTAGCCCTTGGTGCAGTCACAGCTCTCGGGCACCTGCGTGAGCACATAGCAACTCACTCAAACACGGTCCCAAATACTCCCAAGTTACAATAGGTACCCTAATTAGCGAGCTTGGTGAAAGTTGTTAACATAAATCTTTATAATTGTTCACATTGTGACAAAACCTATAGTTGCGTAACAGCACTTTACGTAACTTTACCACAGTTTTATATTGCCAAATTACGGCGCCAAGGACAACATACCTTGCTAGCTGAAGGTCCGGCAAAAGAGAACGATAAAAGGGTACGTAAGTACGGATAACCCGCCATGGACCAAACCAAAATATACAAACTTTTACAATTAGGTGTATTTACAATATAGATATCAAAAAATGTTTGTACACCGAAAAATAACATTAACTATGCTGCTGTAATTAAATAAAGAAAACACATTGAATTATTATTATTGTTATTAACTTATTAACATCCCCTCTTGACCTGGCCTACTTGAACTGTCCTTGTGCGCAACTTGGTGCATAATCTAGGGGAACAACATCACTCTACTACATTCACCCCCACTGTTTTACACTAGATTATAGGCACAAAACAAAACACATTACCTCGAAGGTAACAAAACAAAGAAAGAAAAAGAAATTCACACCCACAGAGCGACGGAGTAACCCAGTGTAGTCCCTTAAGTCTAGACCCACAAATGGTCGATCAGCTGGAAAGCTATCCCGCGAAGGATTAGGAAAAATAAGAGGTAGCTAATCCCTTATTCAACCGTATACAAAAAATGTCAAATACATTTTATGCTGATGAACTACACACAAAGTTACATGAATTGTCAAAAATATTAGACCAACCCACAAATCACTCTAAGACCCAGTTAGATTACCATATACACCCAAAAAAATGAAAAGGTAGGCAATATCCTACCGTCACTGAGAAACCAAGAACGGTTTCATTTCCTGTGTAGACATAGTTTGGATTAACCTATTCACTGGCTTAATAAATCTACCTAGTCTAGTCCGAACACCCTCACCCAAAAACCTAGCAGGAATGTCACGGACAGCACTAACCGTGCTCAGAGGTCTAACCTCAGGTTGGGGAATACTACAACTCGGCCTATCCGGAGCCAGCACACTTTCAGTTACAGACTCAACACTAGTAGTGTCAGACGACTGATTAGAATCCTGGTAGATTGCCACAGACCACACTGACAAAGCATCTTCAACCAAGTTAACAACATCTGTTACAGCACCATCCCCACTGAATGGAGTTTCGCCATCAGAACTCTTGTAGGCTTTGGGGATCTCTCTCTGGTCCACTTCTACTGAGCACACCTCACTCAAGGGGACGTCATATGGCCGTTCCACTTCACTTCCATCAACTGGGACTACACCATCCTCTTGGAATATCCTCCCAGAAGACTCAGGAAGGCTTGCTACCCAGTGGACAGTCCTTGCGTCACTCCCATCCATTTTGCTGGATGCTGCAGACATCTCAGAGAACACGTCACCACTCGATAGATATCCATGACTCTCAGGTTCCTCCCAAGAAGGCAAAGGCAGAAAGTTGACTGGCATAATCAGGTTCCTATGCACCGTCTTGATGCGTCCAGTGGTAGGGTGCTGTATACGATATGTGTTCAGTGAGCAGTTCTTCGCAACAACTATGTACACCGCACTGTCCCAGCGATCAGCGAGTTTCTTCTTGCCCCTCTCTCCCTTGTTAGCAAGTAGAACTCTGTCTCCCTTCTCTACCGAATGACCCTTCGACCGTCTGTTGTAGACCTCGGCTTGTCTCTTTTGTTGCTTACTTGCATGCTGCTGAGCCAATGTCATGGCTTCTCTCAGATCCTCACCCAAAGACTGGACATACTTATCCACATCGACCGTGTCCCCATCCAACAGCACACTTTCAAACATAACATCTACTGGCAGCCTAGGGGTGCATCCAAACATCAAGAAGAAGGGCGGAAACCCAGTAGTCTCGTGAACAGTGCAGTTATAGGAGAATGTCAATGTGTTCAACATCTGAGGCCATTTAGCCTTGGACCTAGCTGGCAGAGCTCTAATCATCCCACCCAGCGTGCGATTTAGACGTTCTGCTTGACCGTTCCCCATGGGATGATAAGGTGTGGTGTGGGACTTTCCAACACCAGATAACTGAAGTAATTCAGCAATAAGTGAACTTTCAAAGTTAGCAACACTGTCAGAATGGATACAATCAGTGAACCCATAAACGCAGAAGAAATTATTCCAGAGAACACGAGCCACAGTCTTAGCAGACTGGTTTGGACATGGATACGCACATGCCAGCTTAGTAAAGTGATCAGTCACTACTAACACATCAATAGACTTGTTGTTTGAATCTTCTGCAGACCAGAAATCAATACACACAAGTTCCAAAGGTGCCGTTGTCACAATGGAGACAAGTGGAGCTCTTGCTTCAGGCTCAGGTGCTTTACTCAACACGCATCTCTTACAGTGGGCCACGTATTCCTTGACATCCTTTTCCATAGAGTCCCAGTAAAACCGCTGTCTCGTAAGCCACAATGTGCGCTGCTGACCCTGATGACCAGCATCATCATGAACTCCCTTCAACACAAGGCCTCTCAAAGACACAGGTACAACATACTGGAATATTTTCTTCTTACTCACTGGGTGTTTTGAGACACGATACAGAATCCCTAACCGCGTGGTGAGTTTTCCCCACTGTCTTAGAGTATAAACTGTTTCATTAGCTTCAAGGACTCGCTCTCTCCTAGATGGGCGCCGGCCTCTATCTACAAAGAACATGACTCTGCTGATGACAGGATCCAGTGACTGGTTATCATACAGCTCCTTATGTGTAAAGACAGGTAAAGGGCTCTGACCCATGGACATCAACTTCTCAAGGTGCTGCGCATGTGAAATGGCCCTCACCGTGGCACCATCATCCCATCGGCGGTGAGCATGGAGGACAGCAGACACCTCTTCACAGGAAACCAACCCACTGACATCGTCTCCAGCTCTACTTAACTCACTCCCAGGAGCCATAGACGTTCCACAGCCAGCCTCGGGCTGTTCACAGGAGAGGCGGAACATGTCTTGAACATCACCCACTCGAAGACCTCTGGCTTCCTCCAGCAGGACATCATATGGGATTCTTGTCAGTAGGTGCAAAACTGTGGAGCGGACAAATGGCTCTCTGCTCAAGGCATCAGCAACGACTTTCTTGGGACCTGGTATGTACTGGATATCAAAGTCAAAGGGTGCCAGCTTTGCGACTCATCTCTGCTCGCATGCATCAAGTCTCGGCTTTGTAAGAATATATTTGAGTGGATGGTTGTCGGTCCACACAGTAAACGTATGCCTTCGCAGCCAATGGCTGAATTTATCATGAATGGCCCATTTCATGGCTAGAAATTCCAGCCGGTGAGCAGGATACTTGGATTGTGCATGATTAAGAGATTTACTAGCAAAAGCTATTGGCCTGGCTATTGCCGTCCCATCTTGCACTTGGGATAGTACAACTCCCAAACCACTAGTAGATGCATCCACAGAAAGTAAAAATGGCTGAGAAAAATCTGGATGAGCCAGCAGTGCCTGGTCAACTAGTGCTGATTTCAAAGCTTCAAAAGCGAGTTGACATTCGGCAGTCCAGTCTGCAGCAGTGAGCCTGCGAGAGGGACTAGGCCTCCTCCTACCCTTGCCTCTCCTAGGCTTCTTCTGACCTGTAGTTAGCTGAAACAACGGCCTAGCAACCATGGAACAATTCTCAATGTAGTGTTGATAGTATACTACCATACCAAGAAAATAACGGATTTTGCTAGGAGACGGAGTGACACCATCAGCTTCCATCATCTCGCTCTCAGTCATGTTCAAAATAGTTTGAACTTTAGCAGGGTCAGTGGCTACACCCTCCTGAGAAATGATGTGACCCAAAAACTTAACAGACCTCCTCAAAAACTTGCACTTAGACGGAGACAGTTTAAGATTGTGCTCTTGCAACCGCTGAAAAACCATCTCAAGTCTCTGCAGACTCTCTTCCTCAGTCTTAGCAAAAACCATCAGATCATCCAAATAACAAAGGAGACTTAGAAAGTTTTGGTCACCAAAGATGGTCAGCATCATTCTCATAAACGTAGCCGGGCTGTTGCATAGGCCCTGAGGCAACCGATTGTACTCGTGCAGACCTAAAGGAGAGGAAAAGGCAGTGTATTTCTTATCCTCTTCATGCAGTGGCACGTTATAATACCCTGACGTCAAGTCCATTGTGCTGAAGAAGACATTACCTCCCAGCGCGGCCAGTACATCAGCCTGATGAGGCAGGGGATGAGCATCCTTTACAGTGCGTGCATTTAACCACCTAAAGTCAGTACATAGGCGCAAGTCCCCATTCTTTTTCCATACCAGCACCAAAGGTGAGGCATACTCACTGCTGGATTTTCTGACGATTTCCTTTTCCTCCATATCATCCAGTGTTTCCCTGAGTTTTTGGTAATGAGCTGGAGAAAGCCTACGATAAGGTAATCGAAATGGGCGGTCATCAGTCAGCCGTATGCGATGGCAGAACCCCTTTGCCTCACCACAATCTAGGCTATGTCTAGAGAACACTGTGTCATACTTCCCAATTAAATTGACAAGTTTATCCTTCCAGAACTGTGAAACTGGACACTCCTCAACAGACAGGCCTTGAAGTCCAAGATTGCTCAGTGTACTGTTGCCATGAACTACACTGCCACCAACTGAACTCTTAGCTGTCAGACTGCCGTGTGAGCTGTCACATTGAACTTTAGCCACGTTCTGGTAAGCTGCTTGCTGCTTGACATCATCAAAATCCTCTAATGCAATGCAAGGATACACATCCGCCACTTTAGCATTTCGTCTCAGGGTAACTGGTGATGTTGTTGGATTCACTATCTTCACAGGTAGCCATCCAACCCCCCACAGAGGCGTAACTACTCTCCCCACTAGTATGTGTCGATTCACACACCGAGACGTGCTGGGCTCGACAACAACAGTACTGCCCACAGAGAGTTTTGTCTTTGGGGGTAGGCGGCCCCACACCAGATGCTCACTCATGGGTTGGAGCGTTACTGCTCTCTTCAACTTAATGGTGCCTATTTTATCTGGGATGGAGTCTCCTCTCCATCTCTCCAGATTTGACAGGAGACGCAGGAAGTGGCTGTCATCGCACTGGCTAGAGGAACCTGGTGTACCCACCACCCGCCAGTAGCTGTCATTTGATTTGAACTGTCTAATCAAAGACTTCAACACATTAGTGCCCACAATGAGTTCATCAACCTGCCCATCTACAATAAGCACTGGGACTACATAGCTGAAGCCATAAAGCTGAATTTTTAAATCACACATGCCCACTGGGCTAGTTTGCTTCCCACCACAACCCACCAGGATGATATCTGAAGGAGCTAGAAAGTTTGCCTCTACCACTCCTGCCTCCCTCAACCGAGGTACAATATCTGCGCGCAGAGTAGTAGCCATGGACCCACTATCTAACATCCCCTTCAGCTCAACTTTATCCTGTACTAGCACAGAGGTGTAAAACAAACTGTCATTCTGAGTAATTCTCATTGTGTTCTGAAAAATGACTGTGTTGTTCTTGGGTACTGACTCACAAAAGTAAGAATAAACAGATTCGATATCATCATCAGTGGAGGAAAAACAAGACTGCCCCACATTGCCCTCCTCAGAATGGAGGCATTCTAGTTTTCCTGAGACCTGCCAGTCTGTCCACATCCAGGGCTCTGTCGCTGCCCAGCCTCACTACAGTCAAAGCTCATGTGGCCCGGAGAGAAGCACTTGAAGCACAGCTGGTGCATCTGACAGTGAGCTTTGGTCCAGTGATTAGTGCTTCCACAGACGGCGCACTCACGCTGACGTTTGTGGAACTGTTTATGGGGCCCTCTGTTCACAGACTGAGTATTGCTGACCAGAGCCTTCTCTAACAAAGTCAAAACCTTCTCTAATGTCTCACCCTCAGATATAGATGGTGCCTGGTCTGGTTCACGGCCACATTGAGAAAAGGATGACACCTTAGGTCTGTTCACAGGACCCACTCCCTCCTGGGGGGAGTCAAAGACGGCAGCCACCTGCTGTGAAAGTTGTGTTCTACATGCTTTACGTTCCCTTAACAGTTCATCCAACTGATTCTGTACCTCACTGGCTGTCCAGTCACGAAGGGGTTTGCTCTTGAACACTTGGGCCAACTCTTTATCAGGACAGTTGCGTACAAACATGACTGCCAACTCTGAGCACTCATTGGGTAGGGTCCTGCCCTCACTCACAAGGTACTGTTTGGCTGCCTCTGCAGGTTTGTTAAGCCTAATCCAGAAATCTATTGGACCCTCATTAGCATATGGTTTGATTGAATAGAAATCAGCTAATGGCATACCTGAGCAGACAGTATCCCCAAAGTGTTGCTTGAGAACACTGAACACCGCCTTAACATCTGTGACAACAGGGTTGTTACGCATCCAGACTTTGGTCACATCCCGTGCCCTCCCCATGAGCCTAGACATCACCTCCTCAATATTCTCAGACCCAGTGTAACCCCTCTTCTCTAAGTAGACTCCCATTAACTCCTCCCACTCCAGGACAGAGTACTTATCTGAGCCATCACCCCTAAAGAAAGGTGGAGGACTAACATCAGACTTCACAACCAGATTCAGCTTGGACGCATCAATAAAGGTTGACCCACACTGCTCAGGCAGGGGAAACTGCTGGGGTTGGTGAGGGGGACAGGCAGGAGCAAGACTTGAAACCCCAGACTGCAGTAAACTCGCTCTGATAGATTCACCTATCTCTGAACCAATCTGCTTAATAATGTCACTAAGCTGACTCGGAGGCGTCCCATTATCACTGAGGACTGTGGATGACGGTACATCAAAAGACAGAGGTGGGATACCCTGGTCAGGTGGAACAAACAGCCTACCCCTCCCAGCGCTTGCAAACTCAGGACTAGCAAACGCTCTACTCCCAGGAGCTGACTGTACAAGTGGTGTAAATGCAAGGACACCCCTCCCTCTACCCACACTAAAATCCCCAGCATAACTAAATTTGTGGACTTGAGAGTCTTCCATGGCTCAACAGAGCACTAAAATACAATGTAATTTACTGCATTCAAATACAAAAAAAATTGCAATAAACAAATTCATCAAAAACATACAAATAAGCACGAATACCTGTATCTAATGAGTATTCTACACTCACATTCACTGTTCACAGTATATATTAGCTTACAGCAAACCATCAACAAATGCGCATGCGCAGGTCGTGCGCCTCAGCCACATGCACAGCTCCCGGGGGTCGGCTTGAGCTGACCAGTCGGCAGGTCACGGCACCAGTTTGTAGCGTGGTTCGTTCTGCGTTGTGTATTTTTATTTAGGACACTGCCACAACTGGAATTCTGTTGGTAGAATCATTTTTATTCGACCTGCACACGAAGAGACAACACACAATATGTTAGCCCTCGGTGCAGTCACAGCTCTCGGGCACCTTGCTAGCTGAAGGTCCGGCAAAAGAGCGGGAACTGCATACATACATTCAGTGCCCAACAGCACACTATACAATCAAAATGATATACAACATATTCGGAACAAAATGAAAGACATACCTGCACACGAAGAGACAACACACAATATGTTAGCCCTCGGTGCAGTCACAGCTCTCGGGCACCTGCGTGAGCACATAGCAACTCACTCAAACACGGTCCCAAATACTCCCAAGTTACAATAGGTACCCTAATTAGCGAGCTTGGTGAAAGTTGTTAACATAAATCTTTATAATTGTTCACATTGTGACAAAACCTATAGTTGCGTAACAGCACTTTATGTAACTTTACCACAGTTTTATATTGCCAAATTACGGCACCAAGGACAACATACCTTGCTAGCTGAAGGTCCGGCAAAAGAGAACGATAAAAGGGTACGTAAGTACGGATAACCCGCGATGGACCAAACCAAAATATACAAACTTTTACAATTAGGTGTATTTACAATATAGATATCAAAAAATGTTTGTACACCGAAAAATAACATTAACTATGCTGCTGTAATTAAATAAAGAAAACACATTGAATTATTATTATTGTTATTAACTTATTAACATCCCCTCTTGACCTGGCCTACTTGAACTGTCCTTGTGCGCAACTTGGTGCATAATCTAGGGGAACAACATCACTCTACTACATCTGTCTTAAGAGAGTAGGGCAGAGATAGTAAGATCATATTGACCTTTCTAAATGTCTGTCTTAAGAGAGTAGGGCAGGGGTCGTGTCGGTCAGTGTGGTCAGTGTTGAAGTACAACATATCCTGTGACTGACCCTCCCTGGCAGGATGGGAAGGGACAGCTGGAGGTCCTGGGTGTGAGGCGATGTGAGGGGGATGCTAAACAATCAATCAGGTCAGCTGGTCACCTGACACCAGCCCTGTCACAATGCATCCGTCACCCCCGGCAACTCATCGGTCACAACATAGTGCCGCAGCGCTTCTAACCGCGCCCACGTCACCCCTCCACCATCATGCCTGTCAATCACAGGAAGGGTCAGGCACACACAGGGTGGACAGTCACACATACTGTACACTGTGGTGGCTGGTCAGTGTGTGTGTGTGTGTGTGTGTGTGTGTGTGTGTGTGTGTGTGTGTGTGTGTGTGTGTGTGTGTGTGTGTGTGTGTGTGTGTGTGTGTGTGTGTTTGTGTGTGTGCGTGTGTGTGTGTTAAATGTTAAAATGGGCATACAATGTGAACAGCCGTTTGTGAATCTGTATTAACTGTGTACTGTGTAGTAGGCTACGTATAAGCCTACTAATTATCCAAATATTTCAGAAGCAATAAAAAAAAAATCACAAAAAGAATGTCTAACACTCCATTGGAAATATAAACCCTGTGGCCTTTAAAAATATCAACAACACTGATTCAGATTAGAGAAATCATTGACGAAATACCTTCAGCATACAGTCGAAGAGTAGGAGAATCAATCATCAATACTGTTAAGGCACACTTTTATCAACTTTCTAAAATGAAATAGTTTAAACAGCATGTTTTTTTTCAATCCATTAAAACAACACCATTTACAATCAACTGACACTATAACCAACAGTTCAGTTTAAAGTGTTATCTCCAGGAGCTTCTGTCCCCTGACTGATGCTGTACCCAGCTGCATAACAACATACTGACCACAACTTAACACCCTGCCCTTAATACACTGCCTCCCTGACTGCCTGACTGGCTGCTTTCCTGACTGTCTGACTGCCTGCCTGACTGCCTGGGGATAGCCTAATGGGCTAAATTAAAAGAGGCGAATGTTTGCTCACACATGCCTCCTGTCACAACACATTCAACACATTCGACAACCTTTCCCTTTAAACATAATGTCAAGAAAAGGTACATTTTTACTGGAATCAGCTAGCAGGTCACTGCTGCAGAAATTAACACTCTGTGACAATCCCGCGTCACAAAATTAACAACATCGCTCTCGACATGAACAAATCAGTGCCTGAATGGAAAGGAGAACACCATGACTGCAGCGTTGCACCCCAGCTGCAACTCACTCACTCACTCACTCACTCTCTCTCTCTCTCTCTCTACCTACTTCCCTCGCTATCTCCCTTCTGCCTCTCAGGGCAGTGAGCTGCTGTCACGGCGGAGGAACGCCTGTCAATCTCAGGGCCTAATCCAATGGCACGTCTGCTGGGGACATGTCACATATGTTAAGAGGAGCAGAGGGGGAATGACTGGGGGGACGAGACCAGGGCGAGAGGAGAGGATGAGCGCAGGGTGGCAGGGGGCCCTGTGACAGACCCACTGTGACAGGTGGCCCCGGACCAACTGAGTAACCAAGCTGCCACGGGGGGGGGGGGGGGGGGGAGGGGGTAGCTAACCTCGCCCCTTGATGTGACTAGCATTCAGAAGTGGCACATAGGGAGTGGGCTGAGGGAAATGCCACGCACTGTCACAGAGTTCAACTCACAGTGATCTTGGGATATTACTCAAAGATCACTCATCTTTACACAGATTTACATAAACAGTTTGGGGCACAGTGGACAATGGGACATTAACGTTAAATGTATCATAGTCCAAATCGTCATAAAATGCTAAACACAAACTAATCTTTAACCCAATAGATGGTATGGCACCCTACTCTCACCTAATACGTTACTAGCAGCTACTCTTCCTGGGGTCTGGCAAATATAAGGCAGTTATACAATTTTAGAAACATTACAATACATTCCTTATTTTATCTGATCGAACACAATTTTTTCCAAAACTGTACTAAGGGTTGGTAACAGGCTGATTGGTTGGCTATTTGAGCCAGTAACTATTCTTAGGTAGGGGAATGACTTTTGCTTCCCTCCAGGCCTGAGGGCACACACTTTCTGGTAGGCTTAAATTGTAGATATGGCAAATCGGAGTGGCTATTATCCTCAGTCATTTTTCATCCAAGTTGTCAGACCCCGGTGGCTTGTCATTGTTGATAGACAACAACATCATTTTTTCACCTCTTCCACACTTACTTTACAATTCTTGTCTTTCATAATTTGGTCAGATATACTTGGATGTGTAGTGTCAGCATTTGTTTCTGGCATGTCATGCCAAAGTTGTTGCCAATATCAGTCAGATTCACGATGAATGAGCCATCTGATTCAATGAATAATGGTGCTGAGTTTGCTTTTTGGCCCAAAATTTCATTGAAGATACTCCAAAGCGTTTTATTATTATTCTTTATGTCATTTATCTTTGTTTCATGGTGTAGTTTCTTCTTCTTTTTATTCAGTTTAGTCACATGATTTATCAATTTGCTTGCTTGTTTTCATTGCTACACTGGGAAGCTAAGCAGAATTAGATATTATCATGTTATTTATGTTAGTGCAGGGTGAGCTGCACACAGTGGACTTCCTACTAGGGCACACCGTCTCAGTGCTAACGGCATACATCTGGTTCATAGACACATGATTGCTTCATACAATAGCTATAGGATCAGCAGAGGCGGTTAGAGGGACACAAATTAGGTTACTTACATTGTGTCTGCCAATCAAATCAAATCAAATTGTATTTGTCACATGCGCCAAATAGAACAGGTGTAGACCTTACAGTGAAATGCTTACTTACAAACCCTTAACCAACAATGCGGTTTTAAGAAAAAAAAGTGTTAAGAAAGTATTCAGTAATAAACTGAAGTAAAAAATACAAAAAATAACAAATAATAACGGAGCATCAATAAAATAAGAGTAGCAAGGCTATATACAGGGGGTACCGATACAGCCAATGTGCGAGGGTACCGGTTAGTCAAGGTAATTGAGGTAATATGTATATGTAGGTAGAGGTAAAGTGACTGCCGTATGCATGGACAATAAACAGAAAGTAGCAGCAGTGTAAAAATGGGGATGGGGGGACAATGCATATAGTCTGGGTAAGCCATTTGATTAGCTGTTCAGGAGTCTTCTGGCTTGGCGGTAGAAGCTGTTAAGAAGCCTTTTGGACCTAGACTTGGCGCTGCGGTACCGCTTGCCATGCGGTAGCAGAGAGAACAATCAATGACTAGGGTGGCTGGAGTCTTTGGCAATTTTTTGGGCCTTCCTCTGACACCGCCTGGTATAGAGATCCTGGATGGCAGGAAGCTTGGCCCCAGTGATGTACTGGGCCGTACGCACTACCCTTTGTAGTGCCTTGCAGTTGGAGGCCGAGCAGTTGCCATACCAGGCGGTGATGCAACCAGTCAGGATGCTTTCGATGGTGCAGCTGTAGAACGTTTTGAGGATCTGAGGATCCATGCCAAATCTTTTCAGTCTCCAGAGGGGAAATAGGCATTGTCGTGCCCTCTTCATGACTGTCTTGGTGTGTTTGGACCATGATAGTTTGTTGGTGATGTGGACACCAAGGAACTTGAAGCTCTCAACCTCCTCCACCTCTGCCCCATTGATGAGAATGGGGGCGTGCTCGGTCCTCCTTTTCCTAGAGTCCACAATCATCTCCTTTGTCTTGATCACTTTAAGGGAGAGGTTGTTTTCCTGGCACCACACTGCCAGGTCTCTGACCTCCCTATAGGCTGTCTCATCGTTGTTAGTGATCAGGCATACCACTGTTGAGTCATCGGCAAACTTAATGAAATCAATGCACCTGGTATAACGTACGTTTGCTGAAGCATTATGATGACTCAGCGACACAATGGTAGGGATTAACTGAGCTGGGCTTGAGTCATTGATAAATCATTATCTCAACGCAGATTTATAACGCTGTGAAAAGATCCAGGGACCAAAATTATTTGGGTGGATCCCATCCTCCTTATAAAACGTGTTTTGCTTCCAAAGGGTATTGAAATTGTCAACAAAAGTTATACCCATTGAGCTGCAATAATCACGTAGCCAGTTGTGAAGAGAAAGAATCCTGCTAAAGCGTTCAATGCCACCTTTCAGAGAGGGCACAGGGCCAGATATGATGGGTCTTTTATTAGTGTCTAGCAGAGAGTCAATCAGCTCTTTGAAATCCAGTTTCAACTGTTCAGAGCTGCCCTTCATAATGTCATTAAAACCCACATGGTCTACGATAGAATCAATTTCCATGTCCTGACTTAGTACATTCTGGAGCAGCTTAGTAATGTAATTTACTCAAACTCTGGGATAGGACATTGTTTTTATACCAGGAAGAGTCACATTTCTTACCATGGAGCTGCGCAAAATCACGGCTGGTGAGGGATCTAAAATTAAGTAGCCTATTTTGATATATGAGATATTACAATCTCTTTCAATAATGACAGGAATAGAGGAGGTCTTTATTCCAGTGAGATTGCTGAGGCGAACACAGCCATGTTTTGTTTTGCTCAACCTATTGAATCACACACACAGTCTTAATGGGGATAGCTGAGCTGACTACACTAAGTGGCAGACTCCACTAAGCTGGCACGTTGGCTAACAGCCTGCTGCCTGGCCTGCACCTTATGGCATTGTGGAGCTAGAGGAGTTAGAGCCCTGTCTATGTTCATAGATAAGATGAGAGCACCACTTATCTACAAATTCTATCTTTTGGGAGGGGCAGAAAACAGTTTTCAACCAGCGATTAAGTTATGAGATTCTGCTGTAGAGCTCATCACTGCCCCTAACTGGGAAGGGGCCAGAGACAATTACTCGATGCCGACACATCTTTCTAGCTAATGTACACACTGAAGCTATGTTGCGCTTGGTGACCACTGACTGTTTCATCCTAACATCGTTGGTGCCGAAGTGGATAACAATATCCCTATACTCTCTACACTTGCCAGTTTTAGCCTTAGCCAGCACCATCTTCAGATTAGCCTTTACATCGGTAGCCCTTCCCCCAGTGTATGAGAGCTGGATGATTCTTTTTAAGTCTAATATTGTGGGTAATGGAGTCACCAAAGACTATCGTTTTCAATTTGTCAGAGCTAATGGTGGGAGGCTTCAGCGGCTTAGACCCCGTTACGGGTGGAGGAGAGACCTGAGAAGGCTCAACCTCTGACTCCTACTCGTTGCTTAGTGGGGAGAACCGGTTGAAAGTTTCTGTCGGCAGCATTTCTTTCCGGAAGCCTTGAGAAAATTGTACGGCTGCGGGGAAATGTGCTGGCGGGATTTATACTACTATCTGTATTTACTGGTGGCACAGACGCTGTTTCATCGTTTCCTACACTTAAATTGCCCTTGCCTAACGACTGCATCTGAAGCTGTGCTTGCAACACGGCTATCCTCACCATAAGGCGATAGTTCTCCTGTGCATTATGAGTACAGCGACTGCAAATAGATGGCATAGTGTTAATGTTACTACTTAGCTTTTTCGGCTGGTGGAGGTCCTGTAGAACCATGTCCAGATAAAGCGTCCGGGGTGAAAAAGTTGAATGAAAAATGTCGAGCTAAGAAAAAAATAAGACGTTAGTAAAACAAAAAGTTTGGCAGGTAGCCAAGTAGCAACAAGCAGCACAGAGACAAGTCTGGCAGAGCTAAACTGTAGATCCTTGCTACATGGGCCGTGCATAATCATGCTGAAACATGAGGTGACGGTGACGGATGAATGGCACAACAATGGACCTCAGGATCTCGTCACGGTATTTCTGTGCATTCAAATTGCCATCGATAAAATGCAATTGTATTCATTGTCCGTAGCTTATGCCTGCCTGCCTGCCCATACCATGGGGCACTCTGTTGACAACGTTGACATCAGCAAACTGCTCGCCCACACAACGCCATACACGTGGTCTGCGGTTGTGAGGCTGGTTGGACTTACTGCCAAATTCTCTAAAACCACATTGGAGGCAGCTTATGGTCGAGAAATTAACATTAAATTCTCTGGCAACAGCTCTGGTGGACAATCCTGCAGTCAGCATGTCAATTGCATGCTCACTCAAAACTTAAGACATCTGTGGCATTTGCTCACTGCTTATGCTACATAACTATGAAAAGTTGGTGAGCATCCACACTAGAGGAAAGTTTATAATTTATAGTTCTACAGTCCTACACCTTTCAACTGATCAAAGTATCCTACTGCATCCTCTAACACAGAGATACTGGTTCAGACCATTCATGAGGTCTCTAAAGCCTGTTGGGGATACAATCCCATTAACGGGATTGGTTGGACAACAACCAGTGAGATAACACGGCGCGAAATTCAAAAAAATAAAATTAATTAATTAATTCAAGTATTATACGGCATTTTAAAGATACTCTACTCGTCAATCCAATCACATTGTCCGATTTCAAAAAGGCTTTATGGTGAAAGCAAAACATTAGATTATTTTAGCATAGCACATCAGCAACAAAAAAAAATAAAAGAAGCACGATATCATCACAAAACCAGATATACAGCTAAAATTAAGCACTAACCTTTGACAATCTTCATCAGATGACACTCCTAGGACATCATGTTAGACAATACATGCATTTTTTGTTCGATCAAGTTTATATTTATATCCAAAAACCCAATTTTTACATTGGCGCGTTACCTTCAGAAAATGTTCTCCCCGATAACATCCGGTGAATAGGCACATTTAATTTACGGAAGAACTCATAACGTTGAAAAAAAATTATAACAATTATTTAAAGAATTAGAGATGATCTACTCCTTTATGCAGCCACTTTGTCAGATTTCAAAATAACTTTACGGAAAAAGCACATTGTTCAATATTCTGAGTACAGAACTTAGCCTTCAATGCTAAGCTATACAGTTAGCCTACAACCCCGACGTCGACAAATCTCAAAAAATATGTTCGAAATATTTACTTACCTTTGCTGATCTTCGGCGGAATGCACTCGGATGGGCACCCACTTGCACAAGAAATGTTCATTTGTTCTGCAAAGCCCATAATTTATTTCCAAATACGTCCGTTTTGTTGACCCATCCAGAACACTTTACAATGCCATGTGGCGTGGACGCAAATCCGTAGAAGAAATGGCCAAAAGTTCCATTACCGTTTGTAGAAACACATCAAACGATGTTTACAATCAATCCTTTAGGGTATTTTTTACGTAAAATTGCGATAATTTTACAACCGGGCAATAGGAATTCGTCATACAAGAAAAATAAAACAACAACTAAGTCACGTGGATGTGCGTCATAAGACACCTGTTCTCAGACTGGCCAGGGATTGAATGAGCCAGAATTTTCTGCCCAGTTACAGATGACGGAAGAAAGCAGTTCCTAAAGATTGTTGACAGCCAATGGAAGAGTTAGGAGGTGCAACGTAAATCCTATGTCATTGTAGTTTTTCAAGGGATTCAAAAGAAAACTACATTTCGAATTTCTCCCACTTCCTGACTAAATTTTTCTCAGGTTTTTTGCCTGCCATATGAGTTATGTTATACTCACAGACACCATTCAAACAGTTTTAGAAATACAGAGTGTTTTCTATCCAAATCTACTAATAATATGCATATTCTATTTTCTGGGCCAGAGTAGTAGCCTGTTTAAATTGGGTATGTTTTTCATCCGGCCGTGAAAATACTGCCCGCTAGCCCCAACACAGAGCTACTGGTTCAGCCCATTCATGAGGTCTCTAACACAGATACACTTGTTCAGACCATTCATGAGGTCTCTAACAAACAGATACTGGTTCAGACCGTTCATGAGGTCTCTAACACAGAGACACTGGTTCAGACCATTCATGAGGTCTCTAACACAGAGACACTGGTTCAGACCATTCATAAGGTCTCTAACAAAGAGATACTGGTTCAGACCGTTCATGCGGTCTTTGACAAACAGATACTGGTTCAGACCATTCATGAGGTCTCTAACACAGAGACACTTGTTCAGACCATTCATGAGGTCTCTAACAAACAGATACTGGTTCAGACCATTCATGAGGTCTCTAACACAGAGACACTGGTTCAAACCATTCATGAGGTCTCTAACAAAGAGATACTGGTTCAGACCATTCATGAGGTCTCTAACAAACAGCTACTGGTTCAGACCGTTCATGAGGTCTCTAACACAGAGACACTGGTTCAGACCATTCATGAGGTCTCTAACACAGAGATACTGGTTCAGACCATTCATGAGGTCTCTAACACCGAGATACTGGTTCAGACCATTCATGAGGTCTCTAACAAAGAGATACTGGTTCAGACCATTCATGAGGCCTCTAACAAACAGATACTGGTTCAGACCGTTCATGAGGTCTCTAACACAGAGACACTGGTTCAGACCATTCATGAGGTGTCTAACACACAGATACTGGTTCAGACCATTCATGAGGTGTCTAACACAGAGATACTGGTTCAGACCATTCATGAGGTGTTGTAACGCCCTGGCCATAGAGAGGGTTTTTTTGTTCTTTATTTTGGTTAGGCCAGGGTGTTACATTGGGTGGGCGTTCTATGTTCCTTTTTCTATGTTTTTGTATTTCTTTGTTTTGGGCCGTGTGTGGCTCCCAATCAGGCACAGCTGAAGCTCGTTGTTGCTGATTGGGAGTCACACATAAGGAGCATGTTTTTCCTTTGGGTTTTGTGGGTAATTGTTTCTGTTAGTGTTTGCACCTGACAGGACTGTTGGCTGTCGGTTTTCTCTTTTCTTGTTTTTGTATAGTGTTCACGTTGTTCAATTAAATATTAAATGATGAACACTAACTCCGCTGCGTTTTGGTCCACTCTTTCTTCAGACAGCCCTTACAGAATTACCCACCATACCAGGACCAAGCAGCGGAGGATATCTGGCGAGGACCGGGGAACACGGCTGGTAAGGGAGCCCGAGAGGCAGCCCAATAATTTTTTTGGGGGGGGCACAAGGGCAGTTTGGCGGGGCGAGGATAGAGCCCCAGGCCAGCTCCCCGCACTAGCCCTGAGGTGCGTCAGCCCAGTCTGACTCGGCCTGTTCCCGCTCCCTGCACTAGCCCTAAGGTGCGTGTGCCCAGACTGGCACATCCTGTACCAGCCCCACGCATCAGGCATCTAGTGCGTCAGCCCAGCCTCGCCAGTCTGGTGCCGCCAGAGCCACCCGCCAGTCAGGAGTCGCCAGAGCCGCCCGCCAGTCAGGAGTCGCCTGAGCCGCCCGCCAGTCAGGAGTCGCCAGATCCGCCCACCAGTCAGGAGTCGCCAGAGCCGCCCGCCAGTCAGGAGTCGCCAGAGCCACCCGCCAGTCAGGAGCTGCCAGAGCCGCCCGCCAGTCAGGAGCTGCCAGAGCCGCCCGCCAGTCAGGAGTCGCCAGAGCCGCCCGCCAGTCAGGAGCTGCCAGAGCCGCCCGCTAGTCAGCAGCTGCCAGAGTGGCCCGTCTGCCCGGATCAACCAGAGTGGCCCGTCTGCCCGGATCAGCCAGAGTGGCCCGCCTGCCCGGATCTGCCATCGCCGCCCGCCAGCGGGGCGCAGCCATCGTCGTCCGCCAGCCGGGCGCAACAAGGGTTGCCCACCAGACCTTCGGCGCGGCCAGGTGCACCACCTAAGGGCGACGCCAAGGGTGGGGCAGAGGCCACGTCTCGCACCTGAGCCGCCGCCGTAAGAAGGCCCACCCAGACCCTCCCCTTCAGTGTCAGGTTTTGCGGCCGGAGTCCGCACCTTGGGGGGGGGGGGGGGGGGGTACTGTAACGCCCTGGCCATAGAGAGGGGTTTTTTGTTCTTTATTTTGGTTAGGCCAGGGTGTTACATTGGGTGGGCATTCTATGTTCCTTTTTCTATGTTTTTGTATTTCTTTGTTTTGGGCCGTGTGTGGCTCCCAATCAGGCACAGCTGAAGCTCGTTGTTGCTGATTGGGAGTCACACATAAGGAGCATGTTTCCCCTTTGGGTTTTGTGGGTAATTGTTTCTGTTAGTGTTTGCACTTGACAGGACTGTTGGCTGTCGGTTTTCTCTTTTCTTGTTTTTGTATAGTGTTCACGTTGTTCAATTAAATATTAAATGATGAACACTAACTCCGCTGCGTTTTGGTCCACTCTCTCTTCAGACAGCCCTTACAGGTGTCTAACACACAGATACTGGTTCAGACCATTCATGAGGTGTCTAACACAGAGATACTGGTTCAGACCATTCATGAGGTGTCTAACACAGAGATACTGGTTCAGACCATTCATGAGGTGTCTAACACACAGATACTGGTTCTGACCATTCATGAGGTGTCTAACACACAGATACTGGTTCAGACCATTCATGAGGTGTCTAACACAGAGATACTGGTTCAGACCATTCATGAGGTGTCTAACACACAGATACTTGTTAATTGCCTCGTTGCTCAAATTTGTTAGCAAGTGAATTCCATTTTTCTAATGGTTGTCAATTCCTTTGGTTCTTCTTTTTCACTGTGCTCATCTCTCTGTCTGTCCTGTGCAACTATTTGCAATGCATCAGTGAAACAGTGTTATCATAACCGGACAAAAGTCATCACACGATGCACTTTCTTCCCTCAACTTTCCCCGACATGCATTTTCTATGTTGCTGTAGACCTGTTTGACATTCAGAAATTAGCAAGCGCAAGCCTGCTCTTTCCCCAAATAGGCTATTAGGCCTAGTATAAAAAAAAAAAGATTGAAATAGATATCCTATAGCATTTGTAGCCTATAGCTTTCCCTGGGATTTCACGAGAAGAGGAATGGCCTCATATTGGAGGGGCTTGCAGCCTATATACAGAACAGGGCAACATGGCCGGCCCTTTGATATACACAGAGAGCTAATATTAATAATATATGTCAATCTCTACTGGCTCAAAGTGGAGGAGAGATTGACTATTTCGTCAGGATGTAGCCCGGTGTTAAAATAGGCCTACTATAGGGACGTACGTGCTTCTCCTTTCCATCTCCATGCCCGTTAATGCTGTAGCCTATTTTACATTCAGCAAGCAAGAGCAAGCGTGCATCTCTCCTCCAATAGGCTATTAGTAGGCGAATGAAAATAACCAGTGGTGGAAAAATTACCCAATTGTAATACTTTAGTAAAAGTAAAGATACCTCAATAAAAAATTACTCAAGTAGAAGCAAAAGTCAGTAAAATGCTATTTGAGTAAAAGTCTAAAAAGTCTATTTGGTTTTAAATAAGTATCAAAAGTAATGCAATAGTAGAAATTATTTCACATTCCTTATATTAAGCAAACCAGACGGCACCATTTTCTTGTTATTTAAATTTTCACTCCAACACTCAGAAATAATTTACGAACGAAGCATTTGTGTTTAGTGAGTCCGCCATATCAGAGGCAGTAGGATGACCAGGGATGTTCTCTTGATATATGCATGAATTGGACCATTTTCCAGTCCTGCTAAGCATTTTGAAATGTAGAGAGTACTTTTGGATGTCAGGGAAAATGTATGGAGTAAAAAGTACATAATTTTCTTCAGGTATGTAGTAAAGTGAAAGTTATCAAAAATATCTGGGCAATATCTGAACATCACACCTTACAATTATTTGTCACGTCCTGACCAGTATAAGGGGTTATTTGTTATTGTAGTTTGGTCAGGACGTGGCAGGGGGTGTTTGTTTAGAGTGTTTCGGGGTTTGTTGGGCTATGTTCATATTTAAGAGGGGTGTTTGTTTAGAGTGTTTTGGGGTTTGTTGGGCTATGTTCTTTGTTAGTCTATGTCTATGTTAGTTCTAGTATGTCTATTTCTATGTGATGTTTATTGGGTGGACCTTCAATTGGAAGCAGCTGCTCCTCGTTGCTTCTAATTGAGGGTCCTATTTAAGAGGGGTGTTTTCTATGGGATTTGTGGGTAGTTGTTCCTTGTTTAGTGTTTGTTGCACCTGACAGGACTGTTTCGTTTTGTTCTTTTTTGTATACGTATTTAGTTGTTTCTCCTTCAAAATAAAAAGAAGATGAGTATACATATTCCCGCTGCATTTTGGTCAAATCCATACGACAACCGTGAGATTATTTCCCTAAAGCTGTCTGGATGTGCCCCATACCTCCTGTGTCAAGGGCCCAGCCAGGGCCCTAGTGCTTTAGGAATGTAGTGGAGTAATAATAAAAATGTTAAATAATGTTAATATTAAAGTAAAGTACATACAGTGCATTCAGAAAGTATTCAGACCCCTTGACTTTTTCCGAATGTTGTTACGTTTAAGTCTTATTCGAAAATGGATTAAATTAATGTTTTTCCTCATCAATTTACACAATACCCCATAATGACAAAGTGAAAATAGTTTTTAGAAATTTTTGCAAATGTATTAAAAATAAAAACTGATATATCACGTTTCCTTACATAAGTATTTAGACCCTTTGCTATGAGCCTCAAAATTGAGCTCAGGTCCATCCTGTTTCCATTGATCATCCTTGAGATGATCGTCTTTGAGATGACAACGCAGGAGTGGCTTCGTGACAAGTCTCTGAAAGTCCCTGTGTGGCCCAACCAGAGCCTGGACTTGAACCCGATCGAATATCTCTGGAGAGACCTGAAAATAGCTGTGTAGCAATGCTCCCCATCCAACCTGACAGAGCTTGAGAGGATCTGCAAAAAAGAATGGGATAAACTCCCCAAATACAGGTGTGCCAAGCTTATAGCGTCATACCCAAGAAGACTCAAGGCTGTAATCGCTTCAACAAAGTACTGAGTAAAGGGTCTGAATACTTATGTAAATGTCATATTTCAGTTCGATTTTTTTTTTTAAATGTGCAACAATAAAAAAAACTGTTTTTGCTTTGTCTTTATGGGGTATTGTGTGTAGATTGATGAGGGAAAAAAACAATTGAATACATTTTAGAATAAGGCTGTAGCGTAACATTACGAAAAAAACCAACAACAACAACAAAAAATGTATGAAATGTATGCATTCACTACTGTAAGTCGCTCTGGATAAGAGCGTCTGCTAAGTGACTAAAATGTAAATGTAACAAAATGTGGATTAAGTCAAGGGTTCTTTATACTTTCCAAATGCACTGTAAGTAGTACTTCAAATTATTTTTACATAAGTACTTTACACCACTGAAAATAAGTCAAAATAAGTGTCCAACAAGCTTTTGTAGTATGGCTTTTCCTGGGATTCCACACGATTTTAAAGGAATAGCCGTGGCAGAGTGAGGCTAGGTGCGGGACTGCGCAATAGAACAATGAAGATGGACAGGCTCGACATGTAGCCTAAAGCCGAAGTTAGAAGCATATGAATATTAGTGTCACGGTTGTCATAAGGAGGAGCGGACAAAAGTGCAGCGTGTGTGTCGTTCCACATTTTATTTATACTGTGAAACTATCCAATAAATAAACTGAATGACAAAAAACAACAAACCGTGATGCAGAGGTGAAACATACACTACTCAAAATGAATCTCCCACAAACCCAGGTGGGACAAACACCAACTTAAATATGACCTCCAATTAGAGACAACGATGATCAGCTGCCTCTAATTGGAGATCATCTCAAACAAAGCCCAACATAGAAATACAAAAACTAGAACAACCCAACATAGAAATACAAAACTAGAACATACAAACATAGAAAAAACTAAACTAGAAAACCCCCCTGTCACGCCCTGACCTACTCTACCATAGAAAATAACAGCTTACCATGGTCAGGACGTGACAATTAGACCATAATTCATAAGCTCAACGTTAGGTTTAATACTGCAGTGTATATTATCCAGTCAGGGGGAACAAAGTTTATCATATACAGAAATCATAGGTAGCTACACTGTGTGCGCTCCCGAGGCTGCCCTGAGTTCGTTCCCTCCCAGTCCCCGGAAGCTCCCCTATTGTTTCAGTTTTTTAGGGACAAGAAGTGTATCCTCCCTAGGCCACAACAACACAATGCAATGAATAATGTTTTTATTGTTTTAAAGTGAGTTAAAAACTCTAGTCTAGACTGTAAACTGCAGTCAGTAGCCTGTATTTCAATAACTGCTCAAAAGTGTGGCATTTAGAATGCATATTCATTTCGAAATAATTAGATTGCCTGATTGGGAAACCATTTGGATAAAAAAAAATGTTTAAGGCAATTTTAGCCTACAAATTCAGGGACATTTGTAACACAGTAATATGGTGTATTTTGTCATTATGTATCAGCTAACAGAAACATGCCATTAAATGTAGGGATTTCTAGTGGTGATCCTATGAATTATGATAATGAGTGAGCATGAAGGAAGTTGTATCCATAGTTTTTGCATTTGTCTTCTGTGTTTTAAAAGCATTAAAAAATTAGGTGGATCTTGGTCCGCTCATATAGGACTAGTAAAGGCCCAGTGAACTACTTTTGTAAAAAAAAAGAATATATATATATATATATATATATATATATATATATATATATATATATATATATATATATATATATATATATAAATATAAATATATATATAATATACACTGCTCAAAAAAATAAAGGGAACACTAAAATAACACATCCTAGATCTGAATGAATGAAATAATCGTATTAACCTGTTAGGGTTAGGGGGCAGTATTTACACCGCCGGATAAAAAACGTACCCGATTTAATCTGGTTACCACTCCTACCCAGTAACTAGAATATGCATATACTTATTACATATGGATAGAAAACACCCTAAAGTTTCTAAAACTGTTTGAATGGTGTCTGTGAGTATAACAGAACTCATTTGGCAGGCAAAAATCTGAGAAGGTTTCATGCAGGAAGTGGCCTGTCTGACAAGGTGTTGTTGTTCTTGCTTCTGTTTATTGAAGAGTCAGGATCTTAGCTGTAACGTGACATTTCCTAGGGCTCCAATAGGCTCTCAGAGCCCGGGAAAAACCTGAAAGATGACGAGGCAGCCTCAGGCTGAAACACATAATTGCCTTTGCCAAGTGGCTCATCAGAGGACAATGGAATTAGGCGCGTGCCCGATTCAACCCAGTGATATATTTTCCTTCGGCTGTTTATCTAATTGCAGATTCCCGGTCGGAATATTATCGCTTTTTTACGAGAAAATGGCATAAAAATTGATTTTAAACAGTGGTTGACATGCTTCGAAGTACGGTAATGAAATATTTAGAAATCTTTTGTCACGAAATGCGTCGTGCGTGCGACCGTTATTTACCATTGGGATAGTGTCTAGAACGCACGAACAAAACGTCGCTGTTGGAACATAACTATGGATTATTTTGGACCAAACCTACATTTGTTATTGAAGTAGAAGTCCTGGGAGTGCATTCTGACGAAGAACAGGAAAGGTAAGACCATTTTTCTTATAGTAAATCTGATATTGGTGAGTGCTAAACCTGCTGGGTGTCTAAATAGCTAGCCCGTGATGGCTGGGCTATGTACTTAGAATATTGCAAAATGTGCTTTCACCATAAAGCTATTTTAAAATCAGACATATCGAGTGCATAGAGGAGTTCTGTATCTATAATTCTTTAAATAATTGTTATGCTTTTTGTGAACGTTTATCGTGAGTAATTTAGTAAATTGTTAGTAAATTCACCGGACGTTTGCGGGGGGTATGCTAGTTCTGAACGTCACATGCTAATGTAAAAAGCTGTTTTTTGATATAAATATGAACTTGATTTAACAAAACATGCATGTATTGTATAACATAATGTCCTAGGGTTGTCATCTGATGAAGATCATCAAAGGTTAGTGCTACATTTAGCTGTGGTTTGGGTTTATGTGACATTATATGCTAGCTTGAAAAATGGGTGTCTGATTATTTCTGGCTGGGTACTCTGCTGACATAATCTAATGTTTTGCTTTCGTTGTAAAGCCTTTTTGAAATCGGACAGTGTGGTTAGATTAACGAGAGTCTTGTCTTTAAATAGCTGTAAAATAGTCATATGTTTGAGAAATTGAAGTAATAGCATTTCTAAGGTATTTGAAAATCGCGCCACAGGATTCAACTGGCTGTTACGTAGGTGGGACGATTTGGTGCCACCTAGCCCAGAGAGGTTAACCTCTATGGGACCGGCGGGACGAATTCGTCCCACCTACGTAACAGCCACTGCCAGCCTGTGGCGCGATTTTCAAAATCTTAAAAATCCTATTACTTCAATTTCTCAAACATATGACTATTTTACAGCCATTTAAAGATAAGACTCTCGTTAATCTAACCACACTGTCCGATTTCAAAAAGGCTTTACAACGAAAGCAAAACATTAGATTATGTCAGCAGAGTACCAAGCCAGAAATAATCAGACACCCATTTTTCAAGCCAGCATATAATGTCACCAAAACCCAGAAGACAGCTAAATGCAGCACTCACCTTTGATGATCTTCATCAGATGACAACCCTAGGACATTATGTTATACAATACATGCATGTTTTGTTCAATCAAGTTCATATTTATATCAAAAACCAGCTTTTTACATTAGCATGTGACGTTCAGAACTAGCATACCCCCCGCAAACTTCCGGGGAATTCGCTAACATTTTACTAAATTACTCACGATAAACGTTCACAAAAAGCATAACAATTATTTTAAGAATTATAGATACAGACCTCCTCTATGCACTCGATATGTCCGATTTTAAAATAGCTTTTTGGTGAAAGCACATTTTGCAATATTCTAAGTACATAGCCCAGGCATCACGGGCTCGCTATTTAGACACCCGGCAAGTTTAGCACTCACCATAATCATATTTACTATTATAAAAATGTCATTACCTTTTGTTGTCTTCGTCAGAATGCACACCCAGGACAGCTACTTCAATAACAAATGTTGGTTTGGTCCAAAATAATCCATCGTTATATCCGAATAGCGGCGTTTTGTTCGTGCGTTCCAGACACTATCCGAAATAGTAAAGAAGTGTCACGCGCTTGGCGCAATTCCTGACAATAAAATTCAAAGTATTCCATTGCCGTACGTCGAAGCATGTCAACCGCTGTTTAAAATCAATTTTTACGTAATTTTTCTCGTAGAAAAGCGATAATATTCCGACAGGGAATCTCCTTTTCGGCAAACAGAGGAAAAAATCCCAAAGGCGGGGGCGGTCGGGGTCACGCGCATAAGCTAGTGTCTCTTGATGGGCCACTTGAGAAAGGCGATAATGTGTTTCAGCCTGGGGCTGGAATGACGACATTCTGTTTTTTCCCGGGCTCTGAGAGCCTATGGAAGACGTGGGAAGTGTCACGTTAGAGCAGAGATCCTTAGTAAATGATAGAGATGGCAAAGAAGTTCCAGAAATGGTCAGACAGGCCACTTCCTGTAAAGGAATCTCTCAGGTTTTGACCTGCCATTTGAGTTCTGTTATACTCACAGACACCATTCAAACAGTTTTAGAAAATTTAGGGTGTTTTCTATCCATATGTAATAAGTATATGCATATTCTAGTTACTGAGTAGGAGTGGTAACCAGATTAAATCGGGTATGTTTTTTATCCAGCCGTGTCAATGCTGCCCCCTAGCCCTAACAGGTTAAACAAATCAAAATATATTTTATATTTGAGATTCTTCAAATATCCACCCTTTGCCTTGATGACAGCTTTGCACATGTATATTTGTATTTGTTTAGCACTTTTTTGGTTACTACATGATTCCATATGTGTTAATTCATAGTTTTGATATCTTCACTATTATTCTACAATGTAGAAAATAGTCAAAATAAAGAAAAACCCTGGAATGAGTAGGTGTGTCCAAACTTTTGAACGGTAGTGTATATATACTGCTCAAAAAATAAAGGGAACACTTAAACAACATAATGTAACTCCAAGTCAATCACACTTCTGTGAAATCAAACTCTCCACTTAGGAAGCAACACTGATTGACAATAAATTACACATGCTGTTGTGCAAATGGAATAGACAACAGGTGGAAATTATAGGCAATTAGCAAGACACCCCCAATAAAGGAGTGGTTCTGCAGGTGGTGACCACAGATGACTTCTCAGTTCCTATGCTTCCTGGCTGATGTTTTGGTCACGTTTGAATGCTGGCGGTGCTTTCACTCTAGTGGTAGCATGAGACACAAGTGGCTCAGGTAGTGCAGCTTATCCAGGATGGCACATCAATGCGAGCTGTGGCAAGAAGGTTTGCTGTGTCTGTCAGCGTAGTGTCCAGAGCATGGAGGCGCTACCAGGAGACAGGCCAGTACATCAGGAGACGTGGAGGAGGCTGTAGGAGGGCAACAACCCAGCAGCAGGACCGCTACCTCCGCCTTTGTGCAAGGAGGAGCAGGAGGAGCACTGCCAGAGCCCTGCAAAATGACCTCCAGCAGGCCACAAATGTGCATGTGTCTGCTCAAACGGTCAGAAACAGACTCAATGAGGGTCGTA
The DNA here is from genome assembly GCF_965601325.2 of Salmo salar. Lineage (NCBI taxonomy): Eukaryota > Metazoa > Chordata > Actinopteri > Salmoniformes > Salmonidae > Salmo > Salmo salar. Next base: position 99,422,731 of record NC_138291.1, read on the forward strand.
TGAGGGCCCGACGTCCACAGGTGGGGGTTGTGCTTACAGCCCAACACCGTGCAGGAAGTTTGGCATTTGCCAGAGAACACCAAGATTGGCAAATTCGCCACTGGCGCCCTGTGCTCTTCACAGATGAAAGCAGGTTCACACTGAGCACATGTGACAGACGTGACAGAGTCTGGAGACGCCGTGGAGAATGTTCTGCTGCCTGCAACATCCTCCAGCATGACCGGTTTGGCGGTGGGTCAGTCATGGTGTGGGGTGGCATTTCTTTGGGGGGCCGCACAGCCCTCCATGTGCTCGCCAGAGGTAGCCTGACTGCCATTAGGTACCGAGATGAGATCCTCAGACCCCTTGTGAGACCATATGCTGGTGCGGTTGGCCCTGGGTTCCTCCTAATGCAAGACAATGCTAGACCTCATGTGTAAGCAGTTCCTGCAAGAGGAAGGCATTGATGCTATGGACTGGCCCGCCCGTTCCCCAGACCTGAATCCAATTGAGCACATCTGGGACATCATGTCTCGCTCCATCCACCAACGCCACGTTGCACCACAGACTGTCCAGGAGTTGGCGGATGCTTTAGTCCAGGTCTGGGAGGAGATCCGTCAGGAGACCATCTGCCACCTCATCAGGAGCATGCCCAGGCGTTGTAGGGAGGTCATACAGGCACGTGGAGGCCACACACACTACTGAGCCATATCTTGACTTGATTTAAGGACATTACATCAAAGTTGGATCAGCTGTAGAGTGGCACAAGTATTTTTTCCAACAATTGTGACAGACAGATTATTTCACTTATAATTCACTGTATCACAATTCCAGTGGGTCAGAAGTTTACATATACTAAGTTGACTGTGCCTTTAAACAGCTTGGAAAATTCCAGAAAATGATGTCATGGCTTATTAAAGCTTCTGATAGGTAAATTGACATTATTTGAGTCAATTGGAGGTGTACCTGTAGATGTATTTCAAGGCCTACCTTCAAACTCAGTGCCTCTTTGCTTGACATCATGGGGAAATCAAAAGAAATCAGCCAAGGCCTCAGAAGAAAAATTGTAGACCTCCACAAGCCTGGTTCATCCTTGGGAGCAATTTCCAAACGCCTGAACGTACTACGTTCAGCTGTACAAACAATAGTACGCAAGTATAAACACCATGGGACCACGCAGCCGTCATACTGCTCAGGAGGAGACGCGTTCTGTCTGCTAGACGCAATTCTGTCTCACTTTGTGAAGATGCTGGAGGAAACAGGTGCAAAAGTATCTATATCCACAGTAAAACGAGTCCTATATTGCATAACCTGAAAGGCCACTCATCAAGGAAGAAGCCACTACTCCAAAACCGCAATAAAAAAGTCAGACTACGGTTTGCAACTGCACATGGGGACAAAGATCGTACTTTTTGGAGAAATGTCCTCTGGTCTGATGAAACAAAAATAGAACTGTTTGGCCATAATGACTATCGTTATGTTTGGAGGAAAAAGGGGGAGGCTTGCAAGCCGAAGAACACCATCCCAATCGTGAAGCACGGGGGTGGCAGCATCATAGGGCGGCAAGTAGCCTAGTGGTTAGAGCGTTGGACTAGTAAGCGAAAGGTTGCAAGATTGAATCCCTGAGCCGACAAGGTAAAAATGTGTTGTTCTGCCCCTGAACAAGACAGTTAACCCACTGTTCCTAAGCCATCATTGAAAATAAGAATTTGTTCCTAGTTAAATATAGGTAAATAAAATAAAAATGTGTGGGAGTGCTTTGCTGCAGGAGGGACTGGTGCACTTCACAAAATAGATGGCATCATTAGGAAGGATATATTGAAGCAACATCTCAAGGCATCAGTCAGGAATGACCCCAAGCATACTTCCACAGTTGTGGCAAAATGGCTTAAGGACAACAAAGTCAAGGTATTGGACTGGCCATTGCAAAGCCCTGACCTCAATCCTATAGAAAAGTTTTGGGCAGAACTGAAAAAGAATGTGTGAGCAAGGAGGTCTACAAACCTGACTCAGTTACACCAGCTCTGTCAGGAGGAATGGGCCAAAATGCACCCAACTTATTGTGGGAAGCTTGTGGAAGGCTACCTGACACATTTGACCCAAGTTAATCAATTTAAGGCAATGCTCTATGTAAACTTCTGACCCAATGGGAATGTGATGAAAGAAATAAAAGCTGAAATAAATAATTCTCTACTACTATTCTGACATTTCACATTATTAAAATAAAGTGGTGATCCTAACTGACCTAAGACAGGGAAATTTTACTAGGATTAAATGTCAGGAATTGTGAAAAACTGAGTTTATATGTATTAAATGTATGGCTAAGGTGTACGTAAACTTCCGACTTCAACTGTAACTCTGCAATTATTCCAACTATTGACTTTTTGTTTACAACTGCCACCAGTTAGGCCCCAAAACATTTACAACAAAGAGATATAAACATAACAAAATATAAAGAATATTCCATGCTGAAACCCTCATATTAAAAACAGTAACAGTATTCACTAAGCTGATGAGTTATATTTGAATAATATTTGACAGCTTTGTGATTTTATTTTTTGCATAAAAAAATATCTTGTTTTATTATTTTATATATTTTACATGATATAAACACTACCTTAAATCATTGAAACTTCCCGAAATTCTGGTAGTTTACTGGTAAATTTGGTAACTTTCCATCCCTTTGCAATCCTAAGCGATTAGTGCTTTTTGAAGTCAGTTCGGTTTCGGGTTCAATTATCAAAAAATAATCACGGTTCTTGATTTAGATATTTTAGGCATTAAATGCACCATGCGTTATGTGGGTTGTATACTGTAACACAGATTAAAACAATTAATAGAAGTCCCATGATGGTAGTGTCACGACTTCCACAGAAGTCAGTTCCTCTCCTTGTTCGGGCGGCGTTCGACCAGCAGTGTTCGACCAGCTCAGCCCGGCAGAGTGAAACTATGACGTGGGGGACCAGGAGCTGTTGGCTGTCGTCAAGGCTCTGAAGGTGTGGAGACATTGGCTTGAGGGGGCTAAACACCCTTTTCTCATCTGGACTGACCACCGCAATCTGGAGTACATCCAGGCAGTGAGGAGACTGAACCCTCGCCAGGCAAGGTGGGCCATGTTTTCACACGTTTTGTTTTCACACTTTCTTACAGACCAGGTTCCCAGAACGTGAAGGCAGACACACTTTCCTGGCTGTATGACACAGAGGAGCGGCCCATGGATCCCACTCCCATACTCACGAGGGGGCCCTGGCGTAGTAATTTCCATATTTTCTGCGCTAAACTATGTAGAATATTGGCCTGTTGGAAACCATCCGCCACCTCCATGGGTTGATAAATTGGATTTCCATTGATTATTTTTGTGTGATTTTGTTGTCAGCACATTCAACTATGTAAAGAAAAAAGTATTTAATAAGATTATTTCTTTCATTCAGATCTAGGATGTGTTGTATAAGTGTTCCCTTTATTTTTTTGAGCAGTATATATATATATTTTTATGGAATTCGAATAATTGAACTGAGGTCTGTCAATTAGCGGTATAAAAAAACGAAAAATATCTGACATTTCGGTTAATTGCTCAGCACTACTAAGTAGACCCCTTACACTCGCAAGGTGGTCCAGTTCCTCGGCGGCCCTGCTCAGAGTCTGCTCCAGGTCAGCAGTCAGGACCCTCTTCTTTAGGTCCTCAAAGCCTGCTCCAGGTCAGCAGTCAAGACCCCCTCCTTTAGGTCCTCAGAGCCTGCTCCAGGTCAGCAGTCAGGACCCCCTCCTTTAGGTCCTCAGAGCCTGCTCCAGGTCAGCAGTCAGGACCCCCTCCTTAGGTCCTCAGAGCCTGCTCCAGGTCAGCAGTCAGGACCCCCTCCTTTAGGTCCTCAGAGCCTGCTCCAGGTCAGCAGTCAGGACCCCCTCCTTAGGTCCTCAGAGCCTGCTCCAGGTCAGCAGTCAGGACCCCCTCCTTTAGGTCCTCAGAGCCTGCTCCAGGTCAGCAGTCAGGACCCCCTCCTTTAGGTCCTCAGAGCCTGCTCCAGGTCAGCAGTCAAGACCCCCTCCATTAGGTCCTCAGAGCCTGCTCCAGGTCAGCAGTCAGGACCCCCTCCATTAGGTCCTCAGAGCCTGCTCCAGGTCAACAGTCAGGATCCTCCTTCTTCACAGTCTGACTGATAGATATAATCACACAGATGCAAACATGGGTGACAAACACGCATTGATGCTCGCACACACACACGCACACACACACACACACACACACACACACACACACACACACACACACACACACACACACACACACACACACACACACACACACACAGATTAAATACACTGAACAACCTAAAACCAACTTAAGAATACAAAGCTTGTCTGATGGCACCATCCAGTGGTTATGTCCTGTCACAGCACTGACTGATTGTAACACAATCTAGCTCATGCTATATGTTAATTACGCAGACATTTTATTTATGGTGTAATAAAAAAACTAGTAAAATATTATATTCCAGTTTTATAAACTGGTATACCTCCCTAGTAAAAGGTTCCTCATCAGATCTCCTCCAACAACAGCTATATGTCCATCACGGCATCTGCATCCATCTGGTTGATCATCTTCTTTAAAAGAGTCAAAGTGAAGTGTCTAACATCATGTATAGCCTAAAAATGTGTTGTAATTTCATAGTAATCAAGATGAGCAGTTTGAATTACACTCTACCACTAAGTCCCTATACCACTGTAACAACAAAAACCACTCAACTCCATTAATGCAATGCAACTACAAAGTAAGTAATATGTAACAAAATTAACAAAATATCATTACTAAAATAATAACAGATTACTAAACAGGTGCAGAGTTTTCAGAACTTTTACCTCCTCCTTGACCCTGGCTGACTACCGTGACTTCGTTGCATCACAGATGGAGTTACTCTGATTGGCTCCTCCAGCCTCTTCCTCTAATGACTCCGCTGCATCACAGATGGAGTTACTCTGATTGGCTCCTCCAGCCTCTTCCTCTAACGACTCCGCTGCATCACAGATGGAGTTACTCTGATTGGCTCCTTCAGCCTCTTCCTCTAATGTCTCCGCTGCATCACAGATGGAGTTAATCTGATTGGCTCCTCTAGCGTTACCTCAAATGTAGCCTACCTGTGAAAGGGGTAAACGTGTCTTTGGGCAGGCAGGACAGAGGCAAAGGATAAATGTGTACAATGTTTGGTTTTATTAACATAATAGTGGGCAACGTGTAGCGGTGGTAGATGTGCATTCCATAATGTCTGCAAAATAGGAAAAATGACTTAGCCTGCAAAAATAAACAATTAACAAAAGTTAAGTTCTCTAACCCTAACCCAAAATCTGTATTTAGCCTGGGAAACAGGCTACTGGTAGACCTAGGCTGCCTACTACTGTGAAACGAAATACGGCCTAAAGCCACACACGCTCCAGATCAGTGCTTACAGAACACTGGTAAAGCCATGTAGAAATACCTTGAGCCTCTCTCTGGTCAAAACCATTGCCTCAACAAGCAGGAGGACTAGCTAACTACCAACCATATGGAACCAGTGCTACAAAAGAACTAAACAGTACGCTGTATTCTCTCAAAGATAAACTCCGGTCCAGGTTTTCAGTACAATCTTTTACCAGAAGATGCTGTTCAACAGTCTTCAGATACTGTGATATTACAAAGATTTTAATCCAAGTGTATGGATGTTTGATAAACTGTTTAATAAACAGAACAACCTGAGATGCTCTGTAGTTTCAGTTTTGCCAGCAACAATAACACTAACAGAAGCATTTCCAATCCAGACTGAACCGAACCCGCTTGTCTTCCGCTTTCTCTCTACATGGACATTACCACTAGGTGGTGTAGATGTATCCTTAGCCTCTGATACAGGGTCAGATGTTGAATGTGTTCAAGTGCATCAAACGCATTTTGGGAAAATTGTAACAACTGACTGAACTACAAATAGTCACTATAACTACAGAATAGTTATTGACGATACAAGATGATTTGTAGATCAGTCAATCGGCAGTTTGCTGCAATGTCGAACAAGCCCATTGTTTCATCCCCCTATAAAATGGTTAGGTTACAGGGTAGTCATGGTGTGCATCCCAAATGGTACCCTAAACCCTCTATAGTGCACTACTACATGTACTCTTATAATCTCCACAAGGCAGAGCCAGAAGAGGTTTTCCTAGCTGGGTTTTAAGCTGGGTTTCTGTATAAGCACTTTGTTACATCTGCTGATGTAAAAAGGGCTTTATAAATACATTTGATTGATGATGATGATGATAATGATGATAAGTTTTCTGAGTGTACAAAACATTAGGAACACCTGCTCTTTTTTTGTTGTTTGGATTTTTTCTCTCCGGAGGACACAAATATAATTTTTTTTCTCCGTTTTTTTGCGACATACAGTTCATTAAAAAAAATGACTTAGGGGGTGGATTAGCCCCCCCAATAGATTGTGGCTTCTATCAATGTAATTGTCTGCATCATTTCTAATTCCCCATATATATGTACACTGCTCAAAAAAATAGTCTGTGTAGTGTAATGACCTGAGACAGCTCTGTGAAGTGTAATGACCTGAGACAGCTCTGTGTTGAGTAATGACCTGAGACAGCTCTGTGCAGTGTAATGAGGGAACACTTAAACAACACATCCTAGATCTGAATGAAATAAATAATCTTATTAAATACTTTTTTCTTTACATAGTTGAATGTGCTGACAACAAAATCACACAAAAATAATCTATGGAAATCCAATTTATCAACCCATGGAGGTCTGGATTTGGAGTCACACTCAAAATTAAAGTGGAAAACCACACTACAGGCTGATCCAACTTTGATGTAATGTCCTTAAAACAAGTCAAAATGAGGCTCAGTAGTGTGTGTGGCCTCCACGTGCCTGTATGACCTCCCTACAACGCCTGAGCATGCTCCTGATGAGGTGGCGGATGGTCTCCTGAAGGATCTCCTCCCAGACCTGGACTAAAGCATCCGCCAACTCCTGGACAGTCTGTGGTGCAACGTGGCGTTGGTGGATGGAGCGAGACATGATGTCCCAGATGTGCTCAATTGGATTCAGGTCTGGGGAACGGGCGGGCCAGTCCATAGCATCAATGCCTTCCTCTTGCAGGAACTGCTTACACACTCCAGCCACATGAGGTCTAGCATTGTCTTGCATTAGGAGGAACCCAGGGCCAACCGCACCAGCATATGGTCTCACAAAGGGTCTGAGGATCTCATCTCGGTACCTAATGGCAGTCAGGCTACCTCTGGCGAGCACATGGAGGGCTGTGCGGCCCCCCAAAGAATTGCCACCCCACACCATGACTGACCCACCGCCAAACCGGTCATGCTGGAGGATGTTGCAGGCAGCAGAACGTTCTCCACGGCATCTCCAGACTCTGTCAAGTCTGTCAAGTGCTCAGTGTGAACCTGCTTTCATCTGTGAAGAGCACAGGGCGCCAGTGGCGAATTTGCCAATCTTGGTGTTCTCTGGCAAATGCCAAACGTCCTGCACGGTGTTGGGCTGTAAGCATAACCCCCACCTATGGACGTCGGGCCCTCATACCACCCTCATGGAGTCTGTTTCTGTCCGTTTGAGCAGACACATGCACATTTGTGGCCTACTGGAGGTCATTTTTGCAGGGCTCTGGCAGTGCTTCTCCTGCTCCTCCTTGCACAAAGGCGGAGGTAGCGGTCCTGCTGCTGGGTTGTTGCCCTCCTACGGCCTCCTCCACGTCTCCTGATGTACTGGCCTGTCTCCTGGTAGCGCCTCCATGCTCTGGACACTACGCTGACAGACACAGCAAACCTTCTTGCCACAGCTCGCATTGATGTGCCATCCGGGATGAGCTGCACTACCTGAGCCACTTGTGTGGGTTGTAGACTCCGTCTCATGTTACCACTAGAGTGAAAGCACCGCCAGCATTCAATAGTGACCAAAACATCAGCCAGGAAGCATAGGAACTGAGAAGTGGTCTGTGGTCTCCACCTGCAGAACCACTCCTTTATTGGGGGTGTCTTGCTAATTGCCTATAATTTCCACCTGTTGTCTATTCCATTTGCACAACAACATATAACATTTATTGTCAATCAGTGTTGCTTCCTAAGTGGACAGTTTGATTTCACAATTTCTGGTGAATATTTTTCAACGGCAGGGACTTGGAGACTAGTCAGGATCGAGGGAAAGATAAATGGAGCAAAGTACAGAGAGATCCTTGATGAAAACCTGCTGCAGACCGCTCAGGACCTCAGACTGGGACGAAGGTTCACCTTCAAACAGGACTACAACCCTAAGCACACAGCCAAGACAGCGCAGGAGTGGCTGTAATCTCTGCTAAAGGTGTTTCAACAAAGTACTGAGTAAAGAGTCTGAATACTTATGTAAATGTGATATTTCAGTTTTTTATGTTTTATAAATTTGCCGAAATTTATAAAAACCTGTTTTTGCTTTGTCATTATGGGGTATTGTGTGTAGATTGATGAGGGGAAAAACAATTAAATACATTTTAGAATAAGGCTGTAACGTAACAAAATGTGGAAAAAGTGAAGGAGTCTGAATACTTTCCGAATGCACTGTACTATATACATTTTACGGACACAGTATGTTTTACAATAGTTATCTTTTGTTTGGTTTTATTCCCATCCTTCAGCTACCCTTAACCCCTACCATCTACTGTAAAACATTTATCTTACAAAGGAGTTGCCACTATCTGATGTGTGGAGACATTTCACTGCAGCTAATGTAGAAGGAAAAGCTGTGTACATTTGCAAATACTGTGCCAAATCATATGTCAAGCATGCAACAAAGATGCAGAATCATCTAGCCAAGTGCATAAAGTTCCCTCAGCGCTCACAACAAGAAACCTCTGACAAAAGTCCCTCTACTTCTATTCGAGGTGAAAATGATGACTCAGACACCTTATCGATAGCAACAGCTCACAGTCCTCCTGGCGTCAGAAGTTGTTTTAACTCAATGGAGGAATGTAGTCAGAGAAATGCTGATGAATGTCTTGCTTGAGCTGTGTATGCAACTGGTTCACCTCTGATGCTCACAGGCAATGTGTATTGGAAGAGATTTCTGAATGTTCTTTGCCCAGCATACACCCTTCCAACCAGACATGCTTTATCTACTCATTTGCTGGATGCAGTTCAACAGAGTTCAAGTGAAGGTCAAGCAAATAATAGAGAAAGCAGACTGTATTGCAATCATCTCTGATGGGTGGTCGAATGTTCGTGGGAAAGGAATAATTAACTATATCATCTCCACCCCACAACCAGTATTCTACAAGAGCACAGACACAAGGGACAACAGACACACCGGTCTCTACATTGCAGATGAGCTGAAGGCAGTCATCAATGACCTTGGACCACAGAAGGTATTTGCACTGGTGACAGACAATGCTGCGAACATGAAGGCTGCTTGGTCTAAAGTGGAGGAGTCCTACCCTCACATCACACCCATTGGCTGTGCTGCTCAGGCATTGAGTCTGCTCCTCAAGGACATCATGGCACTGAAAACAATGGATACACTCTACAAGAGAGCCAAGGAAATTGTTAGGTATGTGAATGGTCATCAAGATATAGCAGCAATCTACCTCACCAAGCAAAGTGAGAATAAGAGAATAAGAATAATAAGAATAAGAGCACCACATTGATGCTGCCCAGCAGCACCCGTTGGGGTGGTGTTGTCATCATGTTTGACAGTCTCCTGGAGGGGAAGGAGTCTCTCCAAAAAATGGCCATATCACAGTCTGCCGATATGGACAGCCCCATCAAGAGTATCCTCCAGGATGATGTTTTTTGGGAGAGAGTGGTAAGCAGCCTGAAACTCCTGAAACCTATAGCAGTAGCCATTGCACGGATTGAGGGAGACAATGCCATCCTGTCTGATGTTCAGACTCTGCTTGCAGATGTAAGTGAAGAAATCCGTACTGCCCTACCCACTTCACTGTTACTCCAAGCAGAGGAAAATGCAGTTCTGAAATACTTCAATAAGCGTGAAGACTTCTGCCTGAAGCCCATACAGTGCCTTGCAAAAGTATTCACCTCCTTAGCATTTTTCCTATTTTGTTGCATTACAACCTGTAATTTAAATGGATTTTAATTTGGATTTCATAAAATGGACATACACAAAATAGTCCAAATTGGTGAAGTGAAATGAAAAAAAATACTTGTTTCAAAAAATGTAATTCAAATTAAAAACATAAAAGTGGTGCGTGCATATGTATTCACCCCCCTTGCTATGAAGCCTCTAAATAAGATCTAGTGCAACCAATATCCTTCAGAAGTCACATAATTAGTTAAGTAAAGTCCACCTGTGTGCAATCTAAGTGTCACATGATCTGTCATATGATCTCAGTAGAAATACACCTGTTCTGAAAGGCTCCAGAGTCTGCAACACCACCAAGCAAGGGGCACCACCAAGCAAGTGACACTATGAAGACCAAGGAGCTCTCCAAAGTTGTGGAGAAGTACAGATCAGGGTTGGGTTCTAAAAAAATATCCGAAGCTTTGAACATCCAATGGGGCACCATTACATCCATTATTAAAAAATGGAAAGAATATGGCACAACAACAAACCTGCCAAGAGAGGGCCGCCCACAAAAACGAATGGACCAGGCAAGGAGGGCATTAATCAGAGAGGCAACAGAGCTCCACAGCGGAGACTGGAGTATCTGTCCATAGGACCACTTTAAGCCGTACACTCCACAGAGGTGGGCTTTACAGAAGAGTGGCCAGAAAAAAAGCCATTGTTTAAAGAGGAAAATAAGCAAACATGTTAGGTGTTCGCCAAAAGGCATGTGGGAGACTCCCCAAACATATGGAAGAATGTACTCTGGTCAGATGAGACTAAAATGTAGCTTTTTATCCATCAAGGAAAACACTATGTCTGGCGCAAACCCAACACCTCTCATCACCCCGAGAACATCATCCCCACAGTGAAGAATGGTAGTGGCAGCATCATGCTGTGGGGATGTTTTCATTGTCAGTGACTGAGAAACTGGTCAGAATTGAAGGAACGACAAATGGTGCTAAATACAGGGAAATTCTTGAGGGAAACCTGTTTCAGTCTTCCAGAGAATTGAGACTTGGACAGAGGTTCACCGTCCAGCAGGACAATGACAATAGGATACTGCTAAAGCAACACTCGAGTGGTTTAAGGGGAAGCATTTAAATGTCTTGGAATGGCCTAATCAAAGCCCAAAACCTCAATCCAATTGAGAATCTCTTGTATGACTTAAAGATTGCTGTACACCAGCAGAACCCATCCAACTTAACCTGTTGGGGATAGGGGGCAGTATTTGCACGGCCGGATAAAAAACGTACCCGATTTAATCTGGTTACTACTTCTGCCCAGTAACTAGAATATGCATATAATTATTGGCTTTGGATAGAAAACACCCTAAAGTTTCTAAAACTGTTTGAATGGTGTCTGTGAGTATAACAGAACTCATATGGCAGGCAAAAACCTGAGAAGATTCCTTACAGGAAGTGTCCTGTCTGACCATTCCTTGAGCTTCTTGACTCTGTTTATTGAAGACTGAGGATCTTTGCTGTAACGTGACACTTCCTACGGCTCCCATAGGCTCTCAGAAGGCGGGAAAAAGCTGAATGATGTAATTCCAGCCCCAGGCTGAAACACATTAGCGCTTTTGGCAAGTGCTCTATCAGAGGACAATGGGCTTAGGCGCGTGCACAAGTCGACCCCATGTTTTTATTTTCGTTCGTCTCTGAACTTAAACAGAGATTCCCGGTCGGAATATTATCGCTTTTTTACGAGAAAAATGGCATAAAAATGTTTTTTAACCTGTTAGGGCTAGGGGGCAGCATTTGCACGTCTGGATAAAAAAAATGTACCCGATTTAATCTGGTTACTAATCCTACCCAGTAACTAGAATATGCATATACTTATTATATATGGATAGAAAACACTCTAAAGTTTCTAAAACTGTTTGAATGGTGTCTGTGAGTATAACAGAACTCATTTGGCAGGCAAAACCCTGAGACATTTTCTGACAGGAAGTGGATACCTGATGTGTTGTATTGACTTTAAACCTATCCCATTGAAAAACACAGGGGCTGAGGAATATTTTGGCACTTCCTATTGCTTCCACTAGATGTCACCAGCCTTTACAAAGTGTTTTGAGTCTTCTGGAGGGAGATCTGACCGAACAAGAGCCATGGAACGATGATGTCCCATTAGACACCTGGCGCGCGAGTTCATGTTGGGTACCCTCGTTCCAATACGTTATAAAAGAGTATGCATTCGTCCACCTTGAATATTATTCATGTTCTGGTTAAAAAAGGCCCTAATGATTTATGCTATACAACGTTTGACATGTTTGAACGAACGGAAATATATTTTTTCCCCTCGTTCATGACGAGAAGTCCGGCTGGCTTAGATCATGTGCTAACAAGACGGAGATTTTTGGACATAAATGATGAGCTTTTTTGAACAAAACTACATTCGTTATGGACCTGTGATACCTGGAAGTGACATCTGATGAAGAGAATCAAAGGTAATGGATTATTTACATAGTATTTTCGATTTTAGATCTCCCCAACATGACGTCTAGTCTGTATCGCAATGCGTATTTTTCTGGGCGCAGTGCTCAGATTATTGCAAAGTGTGATTTCCCAGTAAGGTTATTTTTAAATCTGGCAAGTTGATTGCGTTCAAGAGATGTAAATCTATAATTCTTTAAATGACAATATAATATTTTACCAATGTTATCTAATTTTAATTATTTAATTTGTGACGCTGACTTGACTGCCGGTTATTGGAGGGAAACGATTTCCTCAACATCAATGCCATAGTAAAACGCTGTTTTTGGATATAAATATGAACTTGATAGAACTAAAAATGCATGCATTGTCTAACATAATGTCCTAGGAGTGTCATCTGATGGAGATTGTAAAAGGTTAGTGCATCATTTTAGCTGGTTTTATGCTTTTGGTGACCCTGTCTTTGACTTGACAAAACATTACACACAACTCTTGTAAATGTACTGTCCTAACATACTCTAAATTTATGCTTTCGCCGTAAAACCTTTTTGAAATCGTAAAACGTGGTTAGATTAAGGAGATGTTTATCTTTCAAAGGGTGTAAAATAGTTGTATGTTTGAAAAATTTGAATTTTGACATTTATTTGGATTCAAATTTGCCGCTCTTGAAATGCACCTGCTGTTGATGGAGTGCACCACGGGTGGCACGCTAGCGTCCCACCTAGCCCATAGAGGTTAAACAGCGGTTGACATGCTTCGAAGTACAGTAATGGAATATTTCGATTTTTTTTGTCACGAAATGCGTCGTGCGCGTAACCCTTATTTACCCTTTCGGATAGTGTCTTGAACGCACGAACAAAACGCCGCTATTTGGATATAACTAAATGTGCTTTCACCGAAAAGCTATTTTAAAATCGGACATATCGAGTGCATAGAGGAGTTCTGTATCTATAATTCTTAAAATAATTGTTATGCTTTTTGTGAACGTTTATCGTGAGTAATTTAGTAAATTCACCGGCAGTGTTCGGTGGGAATGCTAGTCACATACTAGTCACATGCTAATGTTAAAAGCTGATTTTTGATATAAATATGAACTTGATTGAACAAAACATGCATGTATTGTATAACATAATGTCCTAGGGTTGTCATCTGATGAAGATCATCAAAGGTTTTTTATCCGGCCGTGCAAATACTGCCCCCTAGCCCCAACAGGTTAACGAGAGTCTTGTCTTTAAAATGGTGTAAAATAGCCATATGTTTGAGAAATTGAAGTAATAGCATTTCTAAGGTATTTGAATAACGCGCCACAGGATTCCACTGGCTGTTACGTAGGTGGGACGATTTCGTCCCGCCGACCCTAGAGAGGTTAAAGGAGCTGGAGCAGTTTTGCCTTTTTTTAACTAGGCAAGTCAGTTAAGAACAAACTCTAATTTTCAATGACAGTGGGTTAACTGCCTTGTTCAGGGGCAGAACTAGAGATTTTTACCTCCTCTAGGATTTGATCTTGCAACCTTTCGGTTGCCCAATCCTAACTCCTAACCCTAATCCCTAACCAATAACCCTAAATGTAACCCTAACCTTCAACCTAACCCCTAACCCTAAAAGAAAACATTTTTCCTTGTGTGGAACTGCAATAATTTTCCACTTTTCATGACTTCTGGTCCCCACAAGGATAGTAAAATCAAACACACACACACTCCTTTCCCTTAGGTTTAGCCTGCTGGTTCCTTCTCACCTGGCAGAGCTTTCAACTAGTAAGGAGAAACAGAGACTTGTTTAGGGACAGTTGAAAAATGAATTCCCTACACGATTCCTGACTAAAGTCAAAACTCAAAGTTAATCTATTATCTTTAGCTCTTATCCAAAGGAACTTGCCCTGAATACCTTTATTAATCCTACAGCTATTGGATGCAGTAATCATGAGCCTATAAACCATAGTTAAAACTGTTAGCACTGAGGTGGTGTGCCCTAGTAGAAATACCACTTTGTGCAGCTCACCCTCCACTATCAAGTCTACTTCTGATAAGCTTCCCAGTAAAAACAACCAAGCAACCCAGAAAAGTGATAAAAATAGCCCATATTGACATATGCAGCCTGAGAAACAAGGTTCATGAAGTCAATAACTTGCTTATAACAGATGACATTCATATTCTGGCAATCTCTAAATCAATCAATCAAATATATTTATAAAGCCCTTCTTACATCAGCTGATGTCACAAAGTGCTGTACAGAAACCCATACTGCAGCATAAATACTGGAGGCTGAGACAGGAGGGGTCGGGAGACACTGTGGCCCCGTCCGACGATATCCCCGGACAGGGCCAAACAGGAAGGATATAACCCCACCCACTTTGCCAAAGCACAGCCCCCACACCACTAGAGGGATATCTTCAACCACCAACTTACCATCCTGAGACAAGGCTGAGTATAGCCCACAAAGATCTCTGCCACTTGTGCTGAAACTCACTTAGATAATACCTTTGATGATACAGTGGTAGAATACATGGTTACAACATTTTCCGAAAAGACAGAAGTGCGGTATATATAAAGAACGGTCTACATAAAGAACCACATTCCCGTAAAGCTTAGAGAAGATCTAATGTTAAATACTGTTGAAGTAATATGGCTACAGGTTCATCTGCCTCACCTAAAGCCCATTATTGTGGGAAGCTGCTATAGACCACCAAGTGCTAACAGTCAGCATCTGGATAATATGTGTGAAATGTTTCATAATGTATGTGATATCAACAGAAAATTATATTTTCTTGGTGATTTAAATATTGACCAGCTCTCATCAAGCTGCCCACTCAGGAAAAAACTTCAAACTGTAACCAGTGCCTGCAAACTGATTCAGGTTGTCAGTCAACCTACCAGGGTAGCTACAAATAGCACAGGAATTAAATAATCAACATGTACTGATCACATCTTTACTAATGCTACAGAAATGTGCTTTAAAGCAATATCCAAATCCATAGGAGGTAGTGATCACAATATAATAGCCATATCTAGGAAAACCAAAGTTCCAAAGGCTGGACCTAATATAGTGTTTAAGAGGTCATACAATACGTTTTGTATTGATTCATATGTTGATGATGTAAATAATATTTGCTGGTCTCTAATTATTTAACTAGGCAAGTCAGTTAAAAACAAATTCTTATTTTCAATGATGGCCTAGGAACAGTGGGTTAACTGCCTTGTTCAGGGGTAGAATGACACATTTTTACCTTGTCAGCTCAAGGATTCGATCTTGCAACCTTTCGGTTCCTAGTCCAACGCTCTAACCACTCTGGTACCTGCCACCCCGTAATGAGGAGCAACCAGACGCTGCAGTTGACACATTTATAAAATTGCTTATTCCAATTACTAGTAAGCACGCACCCATTAAGAAAATGACTGTAAAAACTGTTAAATCCCCTTGGATTGATGAGGAATTTAAACATTGTATGGCTGAGAGGGATGAGGCAAAAAGTATGGCAAAAAAGTCTGGCAGCCCAACTGATTGGCAAACATACAGCAAATTAAGAAATAATGTGACTAAGGTAAATAAAAAGAAAAATAAACGATTCTATGAAACAAAGATAAATTATATAAAGAACGATAGTAAAAAGCTTTGAGGCACCTTCAATGAAATGTCGGTGAAAAAGCCAATCTTGGCTCCATCATTCATTGATTCAGATTTATCAGAAAGCCCAATGATATTGCTAACTACTTTAATGAATTTTACATTGGCAAGATAAACAAACTTAGGGATGACATGCCAGCAACAAATGCTGACACTACACGTCCAAGTATGTTTACCAAATTATGAAAGACAAGAATTGTACTTTTGAATTCCTTAAAGTCAGCGTGGAAGTCTTTACAGGGTCTGACAATCTGGATGGAAAATTACTGAGTATAATAGCGGACGATATTGCCACATCTTCAATTTAAGCCTACTAGAAAGTGTGTGCCCACAGGCCTGAAGGGAAGCTAAAGTCATTCCGCTACCCAAGAATAGTAAAGCTCCCTTTACTGGCTCAAATAGCCGACCAATCAGCCTGTTACCAACCCTTAGTAAACTTCTAGAAAAAAATGGTGTTTGACCAGATACAATGCTATTTCACAGTAAACAAATTGACAACAGACTTTCAGCACGAATATAGGGATGGACACTCAACAAGCATGGCGCTTACACAAATGAATGATGATTGGCTGAGAGAAATTGATGATAAAATGATTGTGGGGGCTGTCTTGTTAAGAGTTACTTGTCTAACAGATCACAGAGGGTGTTCTTTAATGGAAGCCTCTCAAACAGCATCCAGATAGAAGCAGGAATTCCCCAGGGTAGCTGTTTAGGTCCCTTGCTTTGTTCAATCTTTACTAACGACATGCCACTGGCTTTGAGTAAGGCCAGTGTGTCTATGTACGTGGATGACTCAACACTCTACATGTCAGCTACTACAGCGACTGAAATGACTGCAACACTTACAAAGAGCTGCAGTTAGTTTCGGATTGGGTAGCAAGGCATAAGTTAGTCCTAAATATTTCCAAAACTAAAAGCATTGTATTTGGGAAAAATCATTCATTGAACTCTAAACTTCAACTACATCTCATAATGAATAATGTGGAAATTGAGCAAGTTGAGGTGACTAAACTGCTTGGAGTAACCCTGGATTGTAAACTGTCATGGTCAAAACATATTGATACAGTAGCTAAGATGGGGAGAAGTCTGTCCATAATAAAGCGCTGCTCTGCCTTATTAACAACACTATCAACAAGGCAGGTCCTACGGGCCCTGGTTTTGTCGCACC
Source organism: Salmo salar (assembly GCF_965601325.2). Lineage (NCBI taxonomy): Eukaryota > Metazoa > Chordata > Actinopteri > Salmoniformes > Salmonidae > Salmo > Salmo salar. The sequence goes on from NC_138291.1 coordinate 99,440,000, forward strand.
TAGACTACTGTTCAGTCGTGTGGTCAGGTGCCACAAAGAGGGACTTGGGAAAATTTCAGTTGGCTCAGAACAGTGCAGCACTGCTGGCCCTTAAAAGCACACAGAGAGCTAACATTAATGACATGCATGTTAATCGCTCATGGCTCAAAGTGGAAGAGAGATTGACTTCCTCATTACTTGTTTTTATAAGAGGTGTTGACAAGCTGAAGGTACCGAGCTGTCTGTTTAAACTACTGGCACACAGGTCGGACACCAATATATACCCCACAAAACATGCCACCAGAGGTCTCTTCCAGAACAGTCCCGAACAGAACAGTCCAGAACAGACTACGGGAGGTGCACAGTACTACATAGAGCCATAACTACATGGAACTCTATTCCACATCAGGTAACTGATGCAAGCAGTAGAATCAGATTTAAAAAGCAGGTAAAAATACAGCTTATGAAACAGCGGGGACTGTGAAGCAACACAAACACAGGCACAGACACATGCATACACACATACACACACGATAACATACGCACTATACACACATGTACACATGGATTTTGTGTTGTTTATATGTGGTAGTGGAGTATGGACCTGAGGGCACACACTTAGTGTGTTGTGAATGTTTTTAAAATTGTATAACTGCCTTATTTCTTCCGGACCACAGGAAGAGTAGCTGCTGCCTTAAAAGGAATTGATGGGGATCCATAATAATTACAATAGAGAATATACATTTTCATACTGGTCACCCATGGGAATAAAACCCACAACCCTGGCATTGCAAGAACCATGCTCTACCAACCGATCTACAAGGGACCACCTGTGTTAGTTCGCCATTGCTTTTAGTGAGAGATATACTCAACGTTTCATTTCTAACCATTACCAAACCCACTCTTAATGTCGAATCAAACTAAAGTGTCATAGTCTAAGCCGACACTAACAATAGGGCCAGGCACTTTGGTTGGGTTTTCTTACCCTGCATTTTGATCATCTGACCTCAAGAGGCATATAAAGCAATTTCTCCCACCATGATCATCTAACGTAATTATCCAATTAGTCCAAAATAAATTCCCAACCATGTGGATTTACATCAAATTCATTATTTGTAGACAATTACACTCATCAGAAGCCTATGCTTTAGCCTAATGCACCAAATAATTTTACTATCTAAGGACATTATCAACATAAATATTTAACTTATTAAGCATTTTATCTAAGAAAATGTATTCCATTTCCAGGCAAAGTAGCCATTTTCATTTGCTATAGAAATATTGTACATAAACATAAACATAAATGCTGAGGATATGGTAAGCGCCAACATCCCCCTCGAAAAAGTTGACAAGCCAAAATAAAATTCACCATTCATGAACACACAACAAACTTTATTAGTCACATGCGCCGAAATAAACAGATGTAGACCTCACTGTGAAATGCTTACTTACAAGCCCTTAACCAAAAGTGCAGTTTAAGAAAGAGTTAAGAAAATATTTACCAAATAAAATAAAGTAACACAATAATAACGAGGCTATACACAGGAGGTAACGTTACCAAGTCAATGTGCAGGGGTACAGGTTAGTCGAGGTAATTTGTATATGTAGGTAGGCGTGAAGTGATAATACATAGATAATAAACAGTGAGTAGCAGTAGTGTAAAAAACTAATGGAAGGGGGAGTCAATGTAAATAGTCCGGGTGGCCATTTGATTAATTGTTCAGCAGTCTTGTGGATTGGGGGTAGAAGCTGTAGACCTCTACAGGATCGGTGTCGTCGCCCCCCCCCCCCCACCCCGGACGGTTAAGCTAAGGTAGGCTAATGTGATTAGCATGAGGTTGTAAGTAACATGAACATATCAGACATATCTGATATGGGCAGATAGCTTAAATTCTTGTTAATCTAACTGTGCTGTCCAATTTATAGTAGCTATTACTGTGAAAGAATACAATGCTATTGTTTGAGGACAATTATGAATACAATTATGAAGTTGAAAATGTATTAATAAACCAATTAGGCACATTTGGGCAGTCTTGATGCAACATTTTGAACAGATATGCAATGGTTCATTGGGGTGGCAGGTAGCCTAGTGGTCAGAGTATTGGGCCAGCAACCAAAAGGTTGCTAGTTCAAATCCCTGCACTGACAAGGTAATAATATGTCATTCTGCCCTTGAATGAGGCTGTTAACCTAATGTTCCTAGGCCATCATTGTAAATAAGAACTTGTTCTTAACTGATTGCCTAGTTAAAAAAGAAAAAAAGTCTCAAACTTTGCACATACACTGCTTCCATCTATTGGCCAAAATCTAATTTGCACCTGGGCTGGAATAATACATTATGGCCTTTCTCTTGCATTTCAAAGATGATGGTAAAAAAAGAATGTTTTTTCTTTGTATTATCTTTTACCAGATCTGTTTTATATTCTCCTACATTAATTTAACATTTCCACAAATGTCAAAGTGTTTCATTTCCAATGGTATCAAGAACAAGCATATCCTTGTTTCAGGTCCTGAGCTGCAGACAGTTAGATTTGGGTATGTCATTTAGGCGAAAATAAACATTTTTAAAAAAGGGGCGGATCCTGAAGAGGTTTTTAAGGAGCCTTTTGGTCCTAGACTTGGCGCTCCGGTACTGTTTGCCATGCGATAGCAGAGAGAACAGTCTATGACTTGGGTGACTGGAGACTTTTGACAATTCTTTGGGCTTTCCACTGGCATGCCTAGTATATAGGTCCTGGATGGCAGGAAGCTTGGCCCCAGTGATGTACTGGGCCGTACGCATTACCCTCTGTAGCGACTTACGGTCTGATGCCGAGCAGTTGCCATAACAGGCGGTGATGCAACCGGTCAGGATGTTCTCGATGGTGCAGTTGTAGAACCTTTTGAGGATCTGGGGACCCATCCAAATCTTTTCAGTCTCCAGAGGGGGAAAAAGTGTTGTCATGCCCTCTTCATGACTGTCTTCGTGTGTTTGGACCATTATAGTTCGTTGGTGATGTGGACACCAAGGAACTTGAAACTCTCGACCTTCTTCACTACAGCCCTGTAGAAGTTAATGGGAGCCTGTTTGGCCGGCCTTTTCCTGTCAGTCCACGATCAGCTCCTTTGTCTTGCTCAAATTGAGGGAGAGGTTGTTGTCCTAGCACCACACTGCCAGGTCTCTGACGTCCTCCCTATAGGCTGTCTCATCTTTGTCGGTGATCAGGCCTACCACTGTTGTGTCATCAGCAAACTTAATGATGGTGTTTGGCCTCACAGTCGTGGGTGAACAGGGAGTACAGGTGGGGACTAAGCACACACCCCTGAGGGGCCCCGTGTTGAAGATCAGAGTGGCGGAGGTGTTGTTGCCTACCCTTACCACCAAGGGGCAGCCCGTCAGGATGTCCAGGATCCAGTTGCAGAGGGAGGTGTTTAGTCCCCAGGGTCCTTAGCTTAGTGATGAGCTTTATGGGCACTATATTGCTGAATGCTGAGTTTTGGTCCATGAACAGCATTCTCACATAGGTGTTCCTTTTGTCCAGGTGGGAAAGGGCAGTACGGAGTGCGATTGAGTTTGCGTCATCTGTGGATCTGAATTGGAGTGAATCTAGGGTATCTGGGATGATGCTGTTGATGTGAGCCATGACCAGCCTTTCAAAGCACTTCATGGCTACCGACGTGAGTGCTACGGGTCAGTAATCATTTAGGCAGGTTACCTTCGCTTCCTTGGCCACAGGGACTATGGTGGTCTACTTGAAACATGTAGGTATTACAGAATAGATTAAGGAAAGGATGAAAATGTCAGTGATGACATTTGCCAGTTGGTCCACGCATTCTTTGAGTACATGTCCTGGTAATCCTTCTGGCCCTGCGGCTTTGTGAATGTTGACCTATTTAAAGGTCTTGCTCACATCGTCTGGAACAGCTGGTGCTCTCATGCATGCTTCAGTGTTGTTTGCCTCGAAGCGAGCATAAAAGGCATTTAGCTCTTTTTATAGGCTCGCATTACGGGGCAGCTCGCGGCTGGGTTTCCCTTTGTAGTCCGTAATAGTTTCCCAGCCCTGCCATATCCGACGAGCATCAGAGCCGGTGTCATAGGATTCAATCTTAATCCTGTATTGAGGCTTTGCCTGTTTGATGGTTCATCTGTGGGAATAGCGAGATTTCTTACAAGTGTCCATTTTAGTGTACGTTCCTTGAAAGCGGCAGCTCTAGCCTTTAGCTCGATGCGGATGTTGCCTGTAATCCATGGCTTCTGGTTGGGATATGTACATACGGTCACTGTGGGGACGACGTCGTCGATGCACTTATTGATGAAGCTGATGACTGAGGTGGCATACTCCTCAATGCCATTGGATGAATCTCAGCAATTATTCCAGTCTGTGCTAGCAAAACTGTCCTGTAGCGTAGCATCGACGTCATCTGACCACTTCCGTATAGAGTGAGTCACTGGGACTTCCTGCTTTAGTTTTTGCTTGTAAGCAGGAATCAGGAGGATAGAATTATGGCTGGATTTGCCAAGTGGCGGGTGAGGGAGAGCTTTGTATGCATCTCTCTGTGTGGATTAAAAGTGGTATAGAATTTTTTTTCCTCTGGTTGCACATGTGACATGCTGGTAGAAATGAGGTAAAACTGATTTAAGTTTGCCTGCATTAAAGTCCCTGGCCACTAGGAACACGGCTTCTGGATGAGCATTTTCTTGTTTGCTTATGGCCTTATACAGCTGATTGAGTGTGGTCTTAGTTCCACCATTGGTTTGTGGTGGTAAATAGACAGCTACGAGTAATAAAGATGAGAACTCTGTTGGTAGATAGTGTGGTCTACAGATCATATCATAAGGTACTCTACCTCAGGTGAGCAATACCTCGAGACTTCTTTAATATTATACATCGCACACCAGCTGTTATTGACAAATAGACACACAACCCACCCCTTGTCTTACCAGACGTAGCTTCTCTGTCCTGCCGATGGATGGAAAATCCCACCAGCTCTATATTATCTGTGTAATCATTCAGCCATGACTCGGTGAAACATAAGATATTACAGGTTAGATAATTCATTCTGTTTTCCAATGATTGCACGTTGGCCAATAGAACAGATGGCAGTGGGGGTTTACTTACTTGTCTATGAATTCTCAGAAGGAAGCCTGACCTCCGCCCCCTTTTTCTCCATCTTTTCTTCACATAAATGACGGGATTTGGGCCCGTTCCCAAGAAAGCAGCATATCCTTCACGTCGGACTCGTTAAAGAAAAAGTCTTTGTCCTGTTCGAGGTGGGTAATCGCTGTTCTGATGTCCAGAAGTAATTTCTGGTCATAAGAGACAATAGTTACCAACAATGCGAAAAAACTAACAAGATACCACAGTTGGTTAGAAGCACGTAAAACGGCTTATTGTAAAGAATGAGGGCACAGTCTGGTAAAAAAAAACAGAAAGCATCTCAGTAATACTGACACACAACACCAATATACTGTATTCTTCATATTCTGGGTGAATACATTAACAGGATAGTTCAGGATTTTGGCAATGAAGCCCTTTATCTACTTCCCCCAGAGTCTGATGAACTAATGGATCCAATTTGTTGTATGTCTCGGCATCCAGTATGAAGGAAGTTAGACTTAGTTTTGCGAGCCAATGATAACTAGCATTAGCCCAATGACTGGAATTCAAAGATAACTACTGTTTTAATGTATGTTTATTATCCCCCCATCACAGTATGGAGCTAACTTGTTTTATCCCCCTACAGTTGGTGTCGGTAATTCACCGTAAACATTGGATGCCAACCCCCGTTAAACCCTTGCCTGACGATTCAAACAGAATTTTTCCGCTGCTCAAACTGAATTCTTTCACTACATACTTCAGTCTAAGACTGCCATCGTTGAAGTTGTTTGTGGTGATGTCAAAATGAGGGGTGTTGTACAAAATAGAGTCATCAGCAATTGGATCATCACTCACCAATCAGAGTATCAAAGCCAATAACATTGCTTTATCCATGTGTGTTCTGACTCTGACCCAAACCATCGGTTTCTGAGACCATTCAGAACTGTTAGAATGTGTTTGCGTTCTAGAAATTCTTGGGGAAGTACTCAGATTAAGACTCATTGTGGAGAAGAAACTAACGTCCGTGGGCATAGTGTAGCGTTTGGCCAGATCAAGGAGTGTGGGTAGCCAGGCAAGTTGAACCCTACAGAAGAAGAAGAAGAAGAGTGCCTCAAGAGTGTGCACCTCAAATACATGCACCACAAACTGAAGGAAAATAATACACTTGACTTACACAGATACCTGGGGAACTTGGTAGCAATATGGGGAGCAATGATCAGCATTTAAATAACATAACACCACACATGCCTACTTATTTTCAAGAGAGCATCAGTTCCAAGCCATTCAAACCTGGGGACAAGGTTAGTTCTAAGATAACGTCCATGTCCCTCATGGAAATGGGTTGTCTCTAGAGACTACAGTGCAATATCTATGTATTATAACAGTAAGTTACAGATATCTACAGTTGAATAGTTGAGTAAGTTTGTCTTCACTGCAAAATAGCTCTGGCTCAGCCCCTGCTACAGCCGGGCATCTTGCGTCATTGAGCGAGTTTGTTTTGCTTGACACAGTGCCTCGGTTAGGCAGAGTTTGTACATTTTAGAGCATTCCATTCATCCTTAAGTGAAATCTCCACCCACCCAGGGCATCAGGCCATGCAAAACAATCTCCCCCCATTCATTAGAATCCATCTGCCGTGAGTCACAAGAGTGAATTGTCACCCTGCACGTAGGCCTATACATTATAAAACATTGGCTAGTGTTGCATTAACGATGGAAAGATGTTTAGCAGTGCAACTACTCATGTTGATAGTATTTCTCAATTGAAGGGGCTGTAGTCCTTAGATTAGAAGCTATGGTGCAAAAAAATAGCTTCTTCTTTGGTTTTATAAATGGTGGTGGGCAATCACAAGGTCCATTATTGCCACCAACTGGACTGGTGTAAATCCATTACACTTTGTAAAAAAAAAGGATACAAAAATAAACAACATACTTCCAACTAACCCGACACTCAATAAAAACCCACGACCCCATTCCACCACTTTGAACCTATCTGCTCCTGCACCATGCAGACTGCCTGGGAGGACGGGACACCACCACTCAACACATCCTGTTGCTCTTCTGAAGTCAAATCTCGTACACTCATGTGCTTCTCTGCAGCAGCCACCACAACATCTATTTATGTTCCAATTCTGAGGTACAGTTGGTAACCATTGCTATGAATGCTAGAAGCCAACTTTACTGAAGCATACATCACTCGTTGGCCTATCTCTCTGTGCTAGCACAGATCTACTACTCACAGGGATCCTCTCAGGATCCCTCATTCTTGACCCATGACTTTCTAACTGCCTCAGCACATGACACCTTCTGCACTACTCTGACCCTGGCCACCTCAACCTGCCTCTCTCACATCGGACATTTCCGATCCCAAGCAACATGGGCTCCCCTACAGTTGACACACACAACTTTATCCACAACAAACCTTGTTTGGCCCTGTCCGGGGGTTTCATTGGATGGGGCCACAGTGTCTCCCGACCCCTCCAGTCTCAGCCTCCGGTATTTATGCTGCAGTAGTTTATGTGTCGGGGGGCTAGGGTCAGTCTGTTACATCTGGAGTATTTCTCTTGACTTATCCGGTGTCCTGTGTGAATTTAAATATGCTCTCTCTAATTCTCTCTTTCTCTTTCTTTTTCTTTCTTTCTTTCTCTCTCTCGGAGGACCTGAGCCCTAGGACCATGCCTCAGGACTACCTGGCATAATGACTCCTTGCTGTCCCCAGTCCACCTGGCTGTGCTGCTGCTCCAGTTTCAACTGTTCTGCCTATGGAACCCTGACCTGTTCACCGGACGTGCTACCTGTCCCAGACCTACTGTCCCAGATCTGCTGGAACCCTGACCTGTTCACCGGACGTGCTACCTGTCCCAGACCTGCTGTTTTCAACTCTCTAGAGACAGCAGGAGCTGTAGAGATACTCTCAAAGATCGGCTATGAAAAAGCCAACTGACACTTACTCTTGAGTTGCTGACTTGTTGCACCCTCAACAACTACTATGATTATTATTATTTGACCATGCTGGTCATTTATGAACATTTGAACATCTTGGCCATGTGCTGTTATAATCTCCATCCGGCACAGCCAGAAGAGGACTGGCCACTCCTCATAGCCTGGTTCCTCTCTAGGTTTCTTCCTAGGTTTTGGCCTTTCTAGGGAGTTCATCCCTCTGGCCTGCTCGCCTCCCTACCTCTGAGGAAGCACAGTTCCCGCTCAGCCCAGTCAAAACTGTTCGCTGCTCTGGCACCCCAATGGTGGAACAAGCTCCCTCACGACGCCAGGACAGCGGAGTCAATCACCACCTTCCGGAGACACCTGAAACCCCACCTCTTTAAGGAATACCTGGGATAGGATAAAGTAATCCTTCTAACCCCCCCCCCCCCTTAAAAGATTTAGATGCACTATTGTAAAGTGGTTGTTCCACTGGATATTATAAGGTGAATGCACCAATTTGTAAGTCGCTCTGGATAAGAGCGTCTGCTAAATGACTTAAATGTAATGTAATGAGTTTTTCCTAGCCACCGTGCTTCTACACCTGCATTGCTTGCTGTTTGTGGTTTTAGGCTGGGTTTCTGTACAGCACTTTGAGATATCAGCTGATGTAAGAAGGGCTATATAAATACATTTGATTTGATTTGATTTATCCACCAAAATAATACAATCCTTTCTTCCATGCCCTCCTACACACTGCTGCTACACACTGCTGCTACATGACCATAAATGTGGCACCTGAAACTTTGCAATGGGTTTGGCACAAAAGTTCTAACAGGGTAACTGATATTTATCCTAGCATGACTCTATTGACTCTATTAACTTCTTACATCTAGGCGTTCCGCTAGCGTAACCCCATTCTGCCAGCGAAACCACAATTAAACAACTAAAATACCACAATTCAATTTTCTCAAACATACAACTATTTTACACCATTTGAAAGATAAACCTCTCCTGAATCCAACCACGTTGTCCGATTTCAAAAAGGCTTTACAGCGAAAGCAAAACATTAGATTATGGTAGGATACCACCACAGCAAAAAAACAACAACACAGCCATTTTCCTAGCAAGGACAGCCATTTTCCAAGCAAGGGTAGCCATCCAAAAGCACAAAACCAGCTAAAATTATGCACTAACCTTTGACGATCTTCATCAGATGACACTCCTAGGACATTATGTTAGACAATACATGCATTTTTTGTTCCATCAAGTTCATATTTATATCCAAAAAACCCATTTTACATTGGCGCGTGACGTTCAGAAAATGTATTCACCACAAAATTTCCGGTGAATGGGCACCATAATTTACAGAAATACTCATCATAAACGTTGACAAAATATATAACAATTAATTAAAGAAGTATAGATGAACTATTCCTTTATGCAACCGCATTGTCAGATTTCAAAATAACTTTACGGAGAAAGCACATTGTTCAATATTCTGAGCCCCAAGCTATTCAGTTAGCCGTCCAGCCACGGCATCCACAAAACGCTGAAATATGTTAAAAATATTATCTTACCTTTGCTGATATTTGGCTGAATGCACTCGGAAGGTCTCCCACTTCCACAAGAAATGTTCATTTGTTCAATAAAGTCCATTATTTATGTCGAAATAAATCCGTTTTGATGGCACGTCCAGATCACCATTCCAAAATGCATCTATCCAGCGTCGACGAAAAGTTATAAAGTTCCCTCAGCGTTTGTAGAAACATGTCAAACCATGTTCACAATCAATCTTTAGGGTGTTTTTAACATAGAATTTCGATAATATTCCAACCGGACAATAGCAGATTCATTACAGAAGAAAAATAAAAATGGCTAGCCCTATGTGAGTGCGCATGAGGTAAGTCAATGACACCAGGTTGACCACTTACTGTTCCGGGTATTATTCAATCAAATTGCATTGTAGAAGCCTCAAACAAGGTTCTAATGACTGTTGACATCTAGTGGAAGCCTTGGGAAGTGCAATATGACATCACAGACACTGTAGTTTAGATAGAACATCATTTGAAATGACTACAACCATGTGAGGTCAAACTTCCTGGTTGGATTTTTCTCAGGTTTTTGCCTGCCATATGAGTTCTGTTATACTCACAGACATCATTCAAACAGTTTTAGAAACTTCAGAGTGTTTCCTATCCAAATCTACTAATAATATGCATATCCTACCTTCTGAGTCTGAGTAGGAGGCAGTTTAATTTGGGTACATTTTTCATCCGGACATGAAAATACTGCCCCTTATAGTGAAGAGGTTAACTATATTGACCCTATTGACTATACTGACCCTATTGACTATATTGACTATACGCCGACAGTGGCAGACGAACATCTGGGCCGTGGGTATGTGGACTTACTGTTCTTGCCCTGGGAAGTGCGGGGGCTAATTCCCCTTTCGAGTGCTACATAGGGTGAGTCCAGTGGCATGAGCAGGGAAGAGTGTGCCGGGCATACTCCACCCAGACCAGTTGTTGGCTCCAGGTAGAGGGGTTGGTCGAGACGAGGCACCGTAGTGTCGTTTCCAGGTCTTGGTTCGCTCGCCCAACTGGCCGTTGGACTGGGGATGAAATCCGGAGGACAGGCTGGCCGACAACCCAATAAGGGTGCAGAATGCCTTCCAGATCCGGGACTAGAACTGAGGACCCCCGTCGGAAACCATGTCCACCGGGTGTCCATGGATCCGGAAGACGTGCTGCACCATGAGCTGGGCCGTCTTTTTGGCAGAGGGTAGTTTGAGGAGAGGCATGAAATGGGCGGCTTTGGAAAACCGATCCACTACCGTTAGGATGACGGTGTTGGCATCAGACGGAGGGAGCCCAGTGACAAAATCCAGGGAAATATGGGACCAGGGGCGATGAGGAACGAGCAGTGGCTGAAGAAGGCCAGATGGAGCTTGCCACGGAGTCTTATTCTGGGCACATACTGTGCATGCAGTAACAAAGGCAGAGGCATCAGGAACCATAGTGGGCCACCAGAAGCGTTGTCTGTGGAAGGCCAGGGTTCAACGGGAGTCAGGATGACAGGCAAGCCTGGAGGAATGAGCCCATTCCAGGACCTGGGACAGGGACGAATCAGGGACGAAGATCCGGTTAGCTGGGCCCCCTCCATGGTCCGGCTGGGACCATTGTTCCTTGTGGACCAGGATCTCAATACCCCAGACAACTGAAGCCACAAGGCACGAGGTAGGGAGGATGGTCTCAGAGTCAGAGGGTGTGGCAGCGGAACTGTACAGGTGAGAGAGAGCATTGGGCTTCACATTCTTAGACCCTGGGCGGTAGGAGATGGTGAAGTTGAACCAGGGGAATAACAGTGCCCAACAGGCCTGCCTAGAGTTAAGGTGCTTGGCTGTGCGGAGATATTCCAAATTCTTATGGCCGGTCCAAACCAAAAATGGATGATCCACTCCTTCCAGCCAGTGCCTCCACTCCTCCAGCTCCATCTTGACCGCCAGAAGTTCCCGGTTACCTACGTCGTAGTTTCTCTCAGCGGAGTTGAGATGATGGGACAGGAAGGCACAGGGATGGAGCTTTTGGCCTTGGGCAGATCATTGAGACAGAATGGCCCCCACTTCAATGTCAGAAGCATCGATCTCAACCACAAACTGACGGGACGGGTCTGGATGAACGAGGATGGGGGCAGTAGTGAACCGATGCTTAAGATCCACAAAAGCCCTGTCAACAGCTGGGGGCCAGGTGAACGGTAAGTCAGTGCAGAGGGGGGAGACGCCAGGGTGCTGTAGCCCCAGATGAAGCAGTGGATAGAAATGAGCAAACCCCAAGAAACATTGCAATTGCACTCTGGACATGGGTTGGGGCCAATCCACCACCGCTCTCATTTTTTGAAGATCCATCTGGACATTTCCTTCAGTGATGACGTACCCCAGAAAGGAAATAGTAGAGCGGTGAAACTCGCACTCCTTAGATTTCACAAACAACTGGTTCTCCAGGAGACGCTGAAGGACTTGTCGGATGTGTTCTTGGGTAGACCGGGAGAAGACAAGTATGTTGTCGAGGTAGACAAACACAAAACGATTCAGCATGTCAGAGAGCACATCATTGACCAGGGCCTGGAAACAGCGGGGGCGTTGGTGAGCCCAAATGGCATGACCAGATACCCATAATGTCCACTGGCCGTGTTGAAAGCCGTCTTCCACTTTTCCCCTTGCGTATCTGAACATGATGGCAGGCATTCCGAAGGTCAGACTTGGAAAAGATGGTAGCCCCCTGGAGAGGTTCGAACGCAGAGGAGAGGAGTAGCAGGGGGGTAATGATTTTTAATCGTGATGTCATGGAGGCCCCGGTAGTTGATGCATGGACGCAGGGTCTTGTCCTTCTTTTCCACAAAGAAAAACCCTGCACCGGCAGGAGATGCAGAAGGACGAATGCTCCCAGCAGCCAGAGAGTCCTCAATGTACTCCTCCATGGCCTTGGTCTCGGGGCCGGATAGGGAATATAGCTGACCTCGAGGCGGTGTGGTGCCCGGGAGGAGGTCAATGGCACAATCGTTGGGACGATGAGGAGGGAGAAAGGTAGCACGAGCCTTGTTGAATATCTCCAGGAGATCATGGTACTCTGCGGGAACAGTAGAGAAATCCAAGGCTACTTAAACCCTGAGGAGGATGTCTCGGGGGCGGCTGCACCTCTTTAAGGCAGTGGGAGTGACAGAACGGGCTCCAACCCAGGATTGAACCCGTGATCCAGTCAATAACGGTATTGTGCTTTTGGAGCCAAGAAAATCCCATCACAACAGGGACATGAGGGGATTCAATGAGGACAAGCTGTATAGACTCAATGTGATTGCCAGTGTCGTGTCTTTGGGTTACCAATAAACGGAAGATATGTTTATCAATTAGCTCCCTGTAATTATTATCACGCGATTAAACTGATTAATCGTTTAATTGTAATTAACTAGGAGATCGGGGCACCAAGGAGAATATTCAGATTACAAAGCTATAATTTTCCTAATATAACTTTCCTGTACTATAATATTATATTCTATTATAGTATAGGCCGATTATCCTCTAGTTTAAATGGTGTATTTACCTCTAGTCCAGTCTCATCCCAAACGTCGTAAATTGTTGTATCTGCACGAACCCAGTCTTTACTAAAATCATCCATACATCAATTGTCTTAAAATCATTTATTTACTACACTAAGTAATTAACAGAAAAACATACAAACAGTAATTATCGTCACAAAGGATTGGTATCGGAATGTGCCCTTGTTGGCTAAACAGGCAGGTCGGCCTGTTGAACAATGGATCATAAACGGTCAGCTGTGGCAGTTACACAGAGTTCATTAATATTAACAATTGACAATTGAAGGCTCACTCATTCGGGAACAATTGCAATCAATATATATTTACGCTCAGTGTGTCGTCGTTCTTTGTTGGAGAGTTCGGTTCTGTTGGGAAGTTTTGTCCGCGTTCTCTCTCTCTCTCTCGGTTAGAATGGATCTTTCAGAGCGACATTCATTAATGTCGTCATCGAATGGTTGTTTCGTTGGTCTTCGCGTTCAATGATATAATTTACTTAGCTGCAGACTAATAATTAATATCAAAGACTTGTTCTTATTCTGTCAGTATCGATAGTCTAGAAGTTAACCACGTGGTATGGTTCACTTTCAGTAGAGGAATTGGAAGGTAAAACCTATTAGCCAACGGAGTGTAGGCCTGGTCTGAAGAAATGTAAATCCGGGGGTGTTTTATAGTGCCCATAGAACAGCTTGTCAAATGACGCCTGGTCCTGTATGGGTCCCTGGGGGCGTGCCTATGACTGAGTTAGATTTGGTTACAGAAATACAATTATATCACATTACATCAGTACATAGCATCTCAATGTCTTACAAAAGCTTTATCCTTATTAATACATTCCATACACCCATATGATGCAAGTCTTAAACTGAGTCTATTATATAAACAGTTTTATGGTAATATGGCTATATTGTCTCTTCTGAGTATCACAAAATGGTACCAAGCGGATCAGTTCGTAGCTGGATTCTTCACCAATCTTCCATACCTTCTCCAGAACACAAAATGTCACTTGGCTCTCCAATTCTATGAGTTGGAAGAATTTCCTGTGTCTCTCTATGGGCCATGTGGCCAGAGACTCTCCTGGAATTTTAGAGTTTTTACGACCCTTTACACACAGGGTGGATTGTGTGCAAAAGGGAGGGGTCAACTGTCCTCCCTGTACCAAAAGAGGCCAACGTCATGACACCAGATACCCGCAGATTAATGGGAACTGTGCTGTGCGTAACTCTTCCAATGGACTGGCCGTCCAGTGCCCTAGCATCCATGGGAATGGAGAGGAGTTGAGTGGGGATACCTAGTTCCGATACCAGGGTAGCGTCCATAAAACTCTCATCTGCCCCAGAGTCAATGAGCACCCGGAGGGACTTAGACTGGTCTCCCCACATCGGGATCACAAAAAAGGGAGTAAAGGTAACGGAAACTAGAGAATTCCCATTTGTGTACTCGTACCTACTAATGAGTCAGGTCTCTTTACTGGACAGGTAGCTATGTAATGTCCCGCAGAACCACAATACAGACAACAGTTGGAGCTCAGCCTATGTGAACACTCCCTATGCGATAATCTAGCTCTGCCCAGTTGTATAGGCTCCAGTGTGTCCGACTCACCCGTCGCTGATGATTCTCGAGAAAACTCGGTTGGCTTCGGATCTTCTTGGAAATGCAGCCTTCGGGGACTTCCGGATTCCTTCGGAGGTAAGCAAGCAGCAGCGGATGAACGAGTGTGACCAAGACCCGACCTCCTCTCACTCCTGCGTTCCCGTAGATGCCCATCAATCCTAATGGTAAGGGCGATGAGGGAATCGAGGTCCAAAGGTAACTCCCGAGCTATTAGCTCATCTTTTATCTCCTCTGATAGTCTGTGAAGGAAGGTATCGAACGGGACCTCCGTATTCCAGGCACTCTCGGTGGCCAATGTGCGAAAATCTGACTACTACGTAGTCTACCACACTACGGGAGTTCTGATGTCATTTCAGTAGTTTTCCGGCCGCCTCTCTCCTGGGCACCGGAGAATCAAACACCTTCCTCACCTCCGCCATGAAATCTTCCAGATTATAGCAAACGGTGGGTTGTTGCTCCCAAACAGCAGTAGCCCAGGAAAGCACCCTTCCAGACATTAGCATAATAAGACACGCTATCTTCGACCGATCTGAAAGGAACAAAGATGGCTGTAGCTCAAAAATAAGGGAGCACTGGGAAAGAAACGCCTGGCAGGTTCCAGGATCCTCAGCATATCGCTCCGGAGGTGGTAAACAGGGTTTTCAGGGAGCCGGGGTAGCCTGAACAAACCCACCTCTGGTAGGTGGATTACTGAGTGGCTGGGAGGTTTCAGACATGATATGCTGCCTGTGAGATAATTCACGGAACTGCTCCATTAACGCCTTGAAGCACTGGGGGTGGCGTTTCACCAGAGATTGGAACCTTTCCATAAGATTCTGAAGTAGCTCCTCATGTTTTTTAGTGGTGGCTCCCTGCAGGGAGACAGCGTGACTGAGGTGGTCTGAGTCTGCTGGGTCAGTGATGGCCAGTTCGTACTATAACGACACAAGGCGAGAACCAGATGCAGACACAGGAGGCAGATGGTTAGAGTCTCTGATATTTATTGAACAACAAGGGGCAGGCAAGAGGAAGGTCCAGGACAGGCAAGAGTTCATAACTAGGTCAGAGTCCAAATGGTACTGGGCGGCAGGCAGGCTCGAGGTTAGGGGCAGGCAGAATGGTCAGGCAGGCAGGCTCAGTGTCAGGTCAGGCAAAACGTCAGAACCGGGAGGACTAGAAAAGAGAGACTCGTAAAAACAGGAGCTTGGAAAAAATTTTGGTTGACTTGGCAAAACAACACGAACTGGCAACAGCCAAACAATATGAACTATATTGACACTATTGACTATATTGACTCTATACACTCTGTTGACTACATTGACCCTATTTACCAAATTTACCATACTGACTATTGAAAATATTAACTCTATTGACAAAATTAACTCTATTGACTATTTTAACTCTATTGACTATATTGAGACTTTTTACAATATTGACGATATTGACCCTATTGACTCTATTTAAATTGTTTATGTTGACCCTATTGACTCTATTTACTATATTGACCATAGTGACTCTACTGATTCTATTGAAAAGATTAACTCTATTGACAATATTAACTCTATTGACTATATTGACTCTATTGACAATATCAACACTTTTTACTATATTGACTCTATTGACCCTATTTACAGTATTGACTATATTGACTCTATTCAATCTATTTTGACTCTATTGACTCTATTGACCGATTTGACCACATTGACTCTAATGACAATGTTGACTATATTGACCCTATTTATATTGACACTATTGAGTATATTGACTATACTGACCCTAAATAAATATATTAAGTCTATTGACTATATTAACTCTATTGACTATATTGACCATATTAACACTATTGAAACCTTTTACAATATTGACTATGTTGACCCTATTTAAATGGTTTATATTGACCCTATTTACAGTATTGACTCTATTTACCATATTGTCCCTATTGACTCTATTAAATATATGAAGTCAATTGACTATATTGACAATTTTGACACTATTGTAACGATCGTCGTAGAGAGGAGACCAAGATGCAGCGTGGCATGTGTTCATGATTATTTATTTGAATCAAACAAACACCCGAACAAAATAACAAAGGGGAACGAAAGCGCACAGTTCTGTCAGGTACAGAAACACAAAACAGAAACAACTACCCACAAACACAGGTGGGAAAAGGCTGCTTAAGTATGGTTCCCAATCAGAGACAACGATAGACAGCTGACTCTGATTGGAAATCATATCTGGCCAAAACATAGAAATATAATGACATAGAATGCCCACCCCACACCCTGACCTAACATAATAGAGAAATAAACAGTCTCTCTCAGGTCAGGGTGTGACAGTACCCCCCCCAACGGTGCAGACTCCCGGCCACAAACCTGAACCTATAGGGGAGGGTCCGGGTGGACATCTATTCTTGGCAGTGGCTCTGGTTCAGAGCATAGCCCCCACTCCGCCCGCTGATCCCCCCGCTTCTGTGTCGCTGGAGGAGCCAGTCCGTGGATCATTGCCAGAGGCTCTGAACTGCCAACCACCGCTGAAGACTCCGGGCTGCAGGCCGCCGCTGAAGACTCCGGGCTGCAGGCCATCTCAGGAGGTTTCGGGCTGCAGGCCGTCTCAGGAGGTTCCGGGCTGCAGGCCGTCTCAGGAGGTTCCGGGCTGCAGGCCGTCTCAGGAGGTTCCGGGCTGCAGGCCGTCTCAGGAGGTTCCGGGCTGCAGGCCGTCTCAGGAGGTTCCGGGCTGCAGGCCGTCTCAGGAGGTTCCGGGCTGCAGGCTGTCTCAGGAGGTTCCGGGCTGCAGGCCATCTCAGGAGGTTCCGGGCTGCAGGCCGTCGCTACAGGCTCCATGCCATGGATCATCACTGCAGGCTTTGTGCCATGGATCATCACTGGAGGCTTCGGACCATGGATCATCCCTACAGGCTCCGGGCCATGGATCGTCACTGGAGGCTTCGTGCCATGGATCATCACTGGAGGCTTCGTGCCATGGATCATCACTGGAGGCTTCGGACCATGGATCATCACTGGAGGCTTCGGCCCATGGATCATCACTGGAGACTTCTTATGTGGAGCCGGAACGGGTCTCACCGGACTGAGGAGACGTACTGACAGCCTGGTACGTGGAGCAGGCACAGGGCGTTTTGGGGCTGCCTCTCGTGCTTCCTTCCTTCCTTGCCGTGCTAGTTCCTCTCTTGCTGCCTTCACCTGCCTCCCCAGCAGGCTTCTGTATCTCTCCAATACTTGCCCCCAAGTCCAGTCTATCCTCTCCTCCAACTCCTCCAGAGACCAGGAATCCATCTCCTCCCGGGCACGCTGCTTGATCCAGTTGTGGTGGGTAGTTCTGTAACGATCGTCGTAGAGAGGTGACCAAGATGCAGCGTGGCACATGTTCATGATTATTTATTTGAATCAAACAAACACTCGAACAAAAATAACAAAGGGAAATGAAAGCGCACATTTCTGTCAGGTACAGAAACACAAAACAGAAAACAACTACCCACAAACACAGGTGGGAAAAGGCTGCCTAAGTATGGTTCCCAATCAGAGACAACGATAGACAGCTGCCTCTGATTGGAAACCATACCTGGCCAAAACATAGAAATATAATGACACCCCGACCTAACAAAATAGAGAAATAAACCGTCTCTCTCAGGTCAGGGTGTGACAACTATTGACTCTATTGACCCTATTGACCGATTTGACCACATTGACTCTACTGACAATGTTGACTATATTGACCCTATTGACTCGATTGGCTCTATTGACTATATTGACTATAATGACTCTACTGATCCTATTGACTCTATTGACAATATTGAATATATTGAATGTATTGACTATATTAACTCTATTGACTATATCGAAACTTTTTACAATATTGACTATGTTTACTATATTGACCCTTTTGACTCTATTGACTATTTAAATTGGTTATATTGACCTTATTGACACTATTGACTATATTGACCCCATTGACTCTATTGACCTTATTTACAGTATTTACTATACTGACTCTATTTACTATATTGTCTATATTGTCCCTATTGACTCTATTAACTATTTTGACTCTATTGACTCTATTGACTCTCTTGAACTTTTTGACTCTATTGACCGTATTGACAATATTGAGTATATTGACTCATTGACTTTATTGACTATATTGACCCTATTGACTCTATTGACATTATTAACTCTATTCACTCTGTTGACCATAATGACCTTATTGACTCTATTGACCGTATTGACCATATTGACTCTATTGACTCTATTGATTACATTGACTCTATTGGATACTTTGACTATATTGACTACATTTACTATATTGACTCTATGGACCCTACTGACCCTATTGACACTATTTACTATTTACAGTATTGTATATATTGTCCCTATTGACTCTATTAACTATTTTGACTCTATTAACTCTATTGGCTCTATTGACCTTTTTGACTATATTGACATTATTAACTCTATTGACTCTATTAACTCTATTGTCTATTTTGACCTTATTGACTCTATTGACCGTATTGATCGTATTGACTCTATAGACTCTATAGACTCTATTGACTCTATTGACTCTATTCACTCTGTTGACCATATTGACCTTATTGACTCTATTGACTATATTGACTCTTTTGACTATATTTACTCTATTTACTCTATTGATTACATTGACTCTATTGACTACATTGACTATATTGACTTTATGGACCCTATTGACTCTATTTAAATTGTTTATATTGACCTTATTGACTCTATTGAACCTATTTACAGTATTGTCTATATTGTCCCTATTGACTCTATTAACTATTTTGACCCTATTGACATTATTAACTCTATTGACTCTATTAACTCTATTGTCTATATTGACACAATTGACTCTATTGACTCTATTGACTCTGTTGACTCTGTTGACTCTATTGACTACATTGACCTTATTGACTCTATTGACTCTATTTACCGTATTGACCATATTGACTCTATTGACTCTATTTACTCTATTGATTACATTGTCTCTATTGGATACATTGACTATATTGACTCTATGGACCCTATTAACTATATTGACCCTATTGACTATATTGACCCTATTGACTATATTGACCCTATTAACTATATGGACCCTATTGACTATATTGACCCTATTGACTATATTGACCCTACTGACTCTATCGACCGTATTGACTATATTGACTCTTTTTACTCTATTGACACTATTTACTCTATTGACTCTATTAAATATATTAAGTCTATTGACCATATTGACAATATTGACTATATTGACACTATTTACTCTATTAAATATATTAAGTCTATTGACTATATTGACAATATTGACTATATTGACACTATTTACTCTATTTACTCTAGTGTCTATATTGATAACATTGTCTCTATTGGATACATTGACTATATTGACTCTATGGACCCTATTAACTATATTGACCCTATTGACTATATTGACCCTATTGACTATATTGACCCTACTGACCTCATTGACTCTATTGACTATATTGACCCTATTGACTCTATTAAGTATTTTGACTCTATTGACTATATTGACTCTTTTTACTCTATTGACTCTATGAAATATATTAAGTCTATTGACTATATTGACAATATTGACTATATTTACTATATTTACTCTAGTGTCTATATTGATTACATTGTCTCTATTGGATACATTGACTATATTGACTCTATGGACCCTATTAACTATATTGACCCTATTGACTATATTGACCCTATTGACTATATTGACAATTTTGACCCTATTGACTCTATTAAGTATTTTGACTCTATTGACTATATTGACTCGTTTTACTCTATTGACACTATTTACTCTATTGACTCTATTAAATATATTAAGTCTATTGACTATATTGACAATATTGACTATATTGACACTATTTACTATATTTACTCTAGTGTCTATATTGACTATTTTGACTCTATCGACTATATTGACAATATTGACTATATTAACTCTATTTACTCTATTGTCTATATTGACTATTTTGACACTATTGACTATATTGACCCTATTTACTATATTTACTCTATTGTCTATATTGACTATTTTGACACTATTGACTATATTGACCCTATTTACTATATTTACTCTATTGTCTATATTGACTATTTTGACACTATTGACTATATTGACTATATTGACCCTATTTACTATATTTACTCTATTGTCTATATTGACTATTTTGACACTATTGACTATATTGACCCTATGGACTCTGTTGACCCTATTAACTCTATTGACCCTATTGACTCTGTTGACCCTATTGACCGATTTGACCACATTGACTCTACTGACAATGTTGACTATATTGTCTCTTTTTACTCTATTGACTATATTGACCCTATTGACTCTATTTATATTGTTTATATTGACACTATTGACTCTATTGACTATATTGACCCTATTTACTGTATTGACACTATTGACTCTATGGACCATATTGACTCTATTGACCATATTGATCCTATTGACCGATTTGACCCGATTGACTCTCCTGACTATACTGAGACTATTGACTCTACTGACTATATTGACCCTATTTTCTGGATTGACACTATTGACTCTATGGACCCTATTGACCATATTGACTCTATTGACTATATTGACCATATTGACTCTATTGACTATATTGACTCTATTTACCCTATTTACTATATTGACCCTATTGAATATAATGTCTGTATTGACTCTATTGACTATTACATTTACATTTAAGTCATTTAGCAGACGCTCTTATCCAGAGCGACTTACAAATTGGTGCATTCACCTTATGATATCCAGTGGAACAACCACTTTACAATAGTGCATCTAAATCTTTTAAGGGGGGGGGGGGTGGTTAGAAGGATTACTTTATCCTATCCTAGGTATTCCTTAAAGAGGTGGGGTTTCAGGTGTCTCCGGAAGGTGGTGATTGACTCCGCTGTCCTGGCGTCGTGAGGGAGCTTGTTCCACCATTGGGGTGCCAGAGCAGCGAACAGTTTTGACTGGGCTGAGCGGGAACTGTGCTTCCTCAGAGGTAGGGGGGCCAGCAGGCCAGAGGTGGATGAACGCAGTGCCCTTGTTTGGGTGTAGGGCCTGATCAGAGCCTGAAGGTATGGAGGTGCCGTTCCCTTCACAGCTCCGTAGGCAATCACCATGGTCTTGTAGCGGATGCGAGCTTCAACTGGAAGCCAGTGGAGAGAGCGGAGGAGCGGGGTGACGTGAGAGAACTTGGGAAGGTTGAACACCAGACGGGCTGCGGCGTTCTGGATGAGTTGTAGGGGTTTAATGGCACAGGCAGGGAGCCCAGCCAACAGCGAGTTGCAGTAATCCAGACGGGAGATGACAAGTGCCTGGATTAGGACCTGCGCCGCTTCCTGTGTGAGTCAGGGTCGTACTCTGCCAATGTTGTAGAGCATGAACCTACAGGATCGGGTCACCGCCTTGATGTTAGTGGAGAACGACAGGGTGTTGTCCAGGATCACGCCAAGGTTCTTAGCACTCTGGGAGGAGGACACAAGGGAGTTGTCAACCGTGATGGCGAGATCATGGAACGGCAAGTCCTTCCACAGGAAGGAAGAGCAGCTCCGTCTTGCCGAGGTTCAGCTTGAGCTGGTGATCCGTCATCCACACTGATATGTCTGACAGACATGCAGAGATGCGATTCGCCACCTGGTTATCAGAAGGGGGAAAGGAGAAGATTAATTGTGTGTCGTCTGCATAGCAATGATAGGAGAGACCATGTGAGGATATGACAGAGCCAAGTGACTTGGTGTATAGCGAGAATAGGAGAGGGCCTAGAACAGAGCCCTGGGGGACACCAGTGGTGAGAGCGCATGGTGCGGAGACAGATTCTCGCCACGCCACCTGGTAGGAGCGACCTGTCAGGTAGGACGCAATCCAAGCGTGGGCCGCGCCGGAGATGCCCAACTCGGAGAGGGTGGAGAGGAGGATCTGATGGTTCACAGTATCAAAGGCAGCAGATAGGTCTAGAAGGATGAGAGCAGAGGAGAGAGAGTTAGCTTTAGCAGTGCGGAGAGCCTCCGTGACACAGAGAAGAGCAGTCTCAGTTGAATGCCCAGTCTTGAAACCTGACTGATTAGGATCAAGAAGGTCATTCTGAGAGAGATAGCAGGAGAGCTGGCCAAGGACGGCACGTTCAAGAGTTTTGGAGAGAAAAGAAAGAAGGGATACTGGTCTGTAGTTGTTGACATCGGAGGGATCGAGTGTAGGTTTTTTCAGAAGGGGTGCAACTCTCGCTCTCTTGAAGACGGAAGGGACATAGCCAGCGGTCAAGGATGAGTTGATGAGCGAGGTGAGGAAGGGGAGAAGGTCTCCGGAAATCGTCTGGAGAAGAGAGGAGGGGATAGGGTCAAGTGGGCAGGTTGTTGGGCGGCTGGCCGTCACAAGACGCGAGATTTCATCTGGAGAGAGAGGGGAGAAAGAGGTCAAAGCACAGGGTAGGGCAGTGTGAGCAGGACCAGCGGTGTCGTTTGACTTAGCAAACGAGGATCGGATATCGTCAACCTTCTTTTCAAAATGGTTGACGAAGTCATCCGCAGAGAGGGAGGAGAGGGGGGGGATGGGAGGAGGATTCAGGAGGGAGGAGAAGGTAGCAAAGAGCTTCCTAGGGTTAGAGGCAGATGCTTGGAATTTAGAGTGGTAGAAAGTGGCTTTAGCAGCAGAGACAGAAGAGGAGAATGTAGAGAGGAGGGAGTGAAAGGATGCCAGGTCCGTAGGGAGGCGAGTTTTCCTCCATTTCCGCTCGGCTGCCCGGAGCCCTGTTCTGTGAGCTCGTAGTGAGTCGTCGAGCCACGGAGCTGGAGGGGAGGACCGAGCCGGCCTGGAGGATAGGGGACAGAGAAAATCAAAGGATGCAGAAAGGGAGGAGAGGAGGGTTGAGGAGGCAGAATCAGGAGATAGGTTGGAGAAGGTTTGAGCAGAGGGAAGAGATGATAGGATGGAAGAGGAGAGAGTAGCGGGAGAGAGAGAGCGAAGGTTGGGACGGCGCAATACCATCCGAGTAGGGGCAGAGTGAGAAGTGTTGGATGAGAGCAAGAGGGAAAAGGATACAAGGTAGTGGTCGGAGATTTGGAGGGGAGTTGCAATGAGATTAGTGGAAGAACAGCATCTAGTAAAGATGAGGTCAAGCGTATTGCCTGCCTTGTGAGTAGGGGGGGAAGGTGAGAGGGTGAGGTCAAAAGAGGAGAGGAGTGGAAAGAAGGAGGCAGAGAGGAATGAGTCAAAGGTAGACGTGGGGAGGTTAAAGTCACCCAGAACTGTGAGAGGTGAGCCATCCTCAGGAAAGGAACTTATCAAGGCGTCAAGCTCATTGATGAACTCTCCAAGGGAACCTGGAGGGCGATAAATGATAAGGATGTTAAGCTTGAAAGGGCTGGTAACTGTGACAGCATGGAATTCAAATGAGGAGATAGACAGATGGGTCAGGGGAGAAAGAGAGAATGTCCACTTGGGAGAGATGAGGATTCCAGTGCCACCACCCCGCTGGCTCGATGCTCTAGGGGTATGCGAGAACACGTGGGCAGACGAAGAGAGAGCAGTAGGAGTAGCAGTGTTATCTGTGGTAATCCATGTTTCCGTCAGCGCCAGGAAGTCTAGGGACTGGAGGGTAGCATAGGCTGAGATGAACTCAGCCTTGTTGGCTGCAGACCGGCAGTTCCAGAGGCTGCCGGAGACCTGGAACTCCACGTGGGTCGTGCGCGCTGGGACCACCAGGTTAGAGTGGCAGCGGCCACACGGTGTGAAGCGTTTGTATGGCCTGTGCAGAGAGGAGAGAACAGGGATAGACAGACACATAGTTGACAAGCTACAGAAGTGTTGTTTCTTGTATTATTGTCTCTTGTGTCTTTAGAGAACTGTTTCACTTTGATATCCTTTTTCTTCTGTCCTGATTTTCTCTTTCTTTTCTTCTGTTAACTAGATATTCTTTGTTGTTCTTAGTTAGCTAGCTAGCTTCTTCCAAAAGAGTCCCTAGCAACTGCTTAGCAACTGGTAAACAATTCAGCTAGCTAAGATAACTACAATTTTATGAAAAATAGTTATTTTTCAAAAGCCTATCTTCTTTGTTTGTTGCTTGTTTTTTCTCCTATTCAGTCTTGCAGTTTTCTTTTGCTTTTTTCCGATGTACTTCACTCTAAAAACCATGTAAATTTCAATATTTGTAGGAGCTCATTTTTCAGCTGCTGCTGCTCAAATTGGAGTTCCGGAACATCATATATTGACTATATTGACTCTATTGACTATATTGACCCTATTGACTCTATTTACCCTATTTACTATATTGACCCTATTGAATATAATGACTGTATTGACTGTATTGACTCTATTGACTATATTAACTCTATTGAGTCTATTAACTCTATTGACTATATTTACTCTATTGTCTACATTGACTATTTTTACACTATTGACTATATTGACCCTATTGACATTATTAACTATTGACTCTATATTGACACAATTGACTCTTTTGACTCTATTCACTCTATTGACCTTATTGACTCTATTGACCGTATTGACTCTATTGATTACATTGACTCTATTGGATACATTGGCTATATTGACTCTATGGACCCTATTGACTATTTTGACCCTATTGACTATATTGACCCTACTGACCCTATTGACTCTATTGCCTATATTGAATATATTGACTCTATTGAATATATTGCCTATATTGAATATATTGACCCTATTGCCTATATTGAATATATTGACCCTATTGCCTATATTGAATATATTGACTCTATTGAATATATTGCCTATATTGAATATATTGACCCTATTGCCTATATTGACTATATTAACTCTATTTACTATATTTACTCTATTAACTATTTTGACACTATTGACTCAATTGACTAAATTGACCCTGTTGACTCTATTTACTAAATTGACTATATTGGCTATGTTGACTCTATTGACTATATTGACGATATTGACTCTATTTGCAACAGGCTACATCTGTATTATCTGTTTGATTTATAATTATTCTACTATAATGACTTATAAGGGCAGCTGTTGTCTGTGAGTTTGTTTTCTAAATATTGTTATTGCCTGGCCTATTGGTCATAGTGATTTCGATTTCCCACTATTCATGTATAAGCCTAGCTGTGCAGACACCTCATTCTTTACACATGGTGGAGACTTACACCAAAACAAAAATGAACAGACAATTTGCACTGCAAATGTAGATGTGGTGCATTCCCAGCAGAAATACATGCCATAGTGAAGCGTGTTTTCAAGCAAACCTCAGTGATATGTGGTTGCAAACGTTGCATGACCTGTATGCTATCTATCTATCTATCTATCTATCTATCTATCTATCTATCTATCTATCTATCTATCTATCTATCTATCTATCTATCTATCTATCTATCTATCTATCTATCTATCTATCTATCTATGCACGCACTGCTTTTCTTGTGTCAAGGTCGATAAATTAGACGCTTGAAGTTATAGGCCAGACAACCGGGATGCACTGTCGGGATCAAACACACTTTATTTGTGGCTCAATAAAAATGTAGATATGTTGGCTATCTTCATATTTTATGGGTTATTAATCTGGTCGCCAAAAAATTAAAATCCTGACTAACAAAATGCTAAACAAGTGTGTATTATTGTCATTCAAAGCCTATTGCCCAATGGTAATAATCATCGGCTACGATATGGTTTTATGTTTTGGAAAACAGATACAAGTTCTACATTAGAGCTATCGGTGTAATTCAGGTGCGACAGTCAGTGTTATGGCCAGTATAAAATAATCATCTGTTGCAAATACCAGACATACCTAACCACCCCAATGATTCACCCATTTTCCATGTCTTTTACGCAATAGCCCCCTGCTTGTAACAGTAATAACCTTGCTACTCGGTGGATAGACCTATCAAACACAGCAATGAGCCTCCCCGATATGTTCCGAAAAGAGAATGATGTAATCAGTAGGCCTACTCCAGCACATCATATCACTGTATCTGTCACTTGAGCCCTTGGATGCGCCTCTGTCCTGACAGCCTGGTCGACTCGCCTACACTGACAGTTGTGTTGCACTCCCCCATCTGGAATAGACAAGACGCAGCGCGCCTCAGAAAAAGAAACTGACGTGTTTTGCGCATTTCCTGCACCAGTGTTTAGACGGTCGGTGGAGAAAAGGGAGGTGTGCAGGAAACCAAGAACAGCAACGGCGAGAAAACAGCCTGGGAGTTTAAGGAGCAAACTGAAACCAAGTACAGCAACGGCAAGAAAACAGCCTGGGAGTATAAGGAGCGAACAGAAACCAAGAAAACCACAACAGAGTCGACCTGCAACTATACACTGCTTGAGCAATTCACAAGTCGGGTAGCCGGTTTGGGAAACATCCCAAATGCTCGGCGAGGAGGCAGCAGTTTCTTCCAACGGTGGAATACGAGTGTTTATAAAGCCTAGTGGAGTTGCCGAGGATAGTTTTGATAGATTTTGCTCTGTCGTGTTGCGGTTTGGGTAGGCTGTTGACATTCCAACTGCTGCATGGTCGTATTTTTCCTTCATATAAGCTTTTCAAGACGTGTATTTATTCTATTCAAAAGAAAGGCTTTGTCTGGTTAAACGCCAAATGTGGATTATCATTGGGAAAACCAAGACTGCCAGAGAGCAAAAACGAGACAATTTACTCTCACTAGACTGTTTCGGGAGGACTGATTTGCATCCGATTGGTAGGCTATGTGTGTACTAGAGTGAGACGGGACAGCATTTTCCCGTTACATTCAAGTCTCAACCCATTCAAACCGTGGTCTTAATTTGAGGATTCAAACAATACATAAAACTAGGACAAATGATTTATGACCAGTTGAAGTGTTTGGGTTAAAGGATTATATTGTAAACAACCACTCTGTTCCAAGTCCTATTGAGGAGGATTACATCACCGCCATGGTGGTTTTCAATGGGTTATTGAAGATCAAGATTTGTGAGGCGTTGGACTTGAAACCGACAGCTTGGTCTCTTAGGCATGCGGTTGGCCCAAAGACCCAGACTTTTCTCTTAGACACATACATTGCACTAAACGTGGATGACTCGCGTGTGGGCCAAACTTCCACCAAACAGAAAACCAACAGCCCTGCGTGGAACGACGAGTTCGTTACAGAGGTGCATGACGGAAGGAAAATCGAACTGTCGGTGTTTCACGACGCGCCAATTGGATATGACGATTTCGTGGCCAACTGCATCATACAGTTCGAAGATATATTGCAGAATGGCAGTAAGCACTACGAGGAATGGGTATGCTTTGGCCCCTTATTATTTGGTGTTCCTTGCGCTTAATGCCTTTTACCAAGTTGTTTTCATCTCACTCTCAGCATCCTCATGGCCTTACGATTAGACTAAATTATTATACAAAGTCTCCATTACTATTTTGCAAAACAGTCTAGGCCTTGAATTAATGTTCCTTTATCGTTAACATCACCTTCACGAAGGCCCCTGGCTGGCATCCATCCACCATTGGTTTCCTGGCACTCTAGGTCACCTGTATCATGCAAGGATCTGATAGATCTATGCGCAAATAACCCCGTTGCGTAGGAACGGTGGAGAGGAGGGTGCTTACAAGCCTGTCATAAATATTCCTATCAGCTGTGATGTAGGCAGCCTGCATTCTGAGAAAAGCAACATGTTTCCATGTCAAACGCAAGCGTGAGTTAAAATCTGATGTGGGATGGGAAGGCCAGGCAGGTAGGCCGGTAAGGCTGCGTTTACACAGGCAGACCAATTTTGCCGCCCCCCCCCACACACACTAATTGGTGTTCTGATAATGGAATTCCGAACACTTCATGCATCTACATTTACATGTGTCCCCCATATCCACATTTTGTCTGTTCCCGCGCTATATTCAAATGCCAGTATGCATTCTGCAAACGGTGGAATAGGCAACGTATGATAATAACACAACAACTGATGGTAGTAGCTAACTACTGTAGCTAACTAGCCAGCTAACCTATGTAGTAGCTAGCAAGCAAGCAAAGCTAAATGGATTGCAAACAGGTTAGCATAACTCTCGTTTTTCTAAATATTAGTTAGCTGACTAGCATTTATGAGGCCAGCAAACACGTTCCTCTCACGCTAGAAACGTATTTCCTCCAACTTTATAATGAAAAGGTGCCCCTCGGTCCCAAAACACAAGTTCTCTGGAGACTTGTGGGAGCGTGCTGATGACGTCACCCGCTGCATGTGCTTTCGGTAGCCTGATTGCTTCCAGACTGAGGAGAAATCCGCACACAATGTAACGCAGACCACCTCCTGATGTGGTCAGACAGATCTTAACACAATCAGACCACAAAGCGACTTGTGTGCATCTAGACCCGTCATTTCAATGGCAAATTCATATTCTGATAGCAGAAGTTGCATGTAAGTGTAAGGTTAGACATGACTTGAGAGCGCTACTGCTGAGCCTGTGACAACTTGCAATTGATTTGTCATTTGCAAATGTCTTGGAAACCATGATGCCCTTGAGATGGAATGCTAATGCGGACAAAAGTCCACATACAGAGAAGTCTTTCACAACCTTCCAGATAAATACTGGAATCATGAGGTTGCCTTAGGGCCATATGCTCTCTTTTATAAGATAGGCAGCTGCAGACTCATTTGAGAAGACATGCAGCACATGATTACACCTAATGAAGGGTCATGAACATGTGGTGCCGACAGACCTTTTTTCAAAATCTACAATCGTCCACCAAATTAGATGATCAATGCTATGTCCAACACATCTACAATAAACGCTGACATGTTGTTTGGATTATGATGAGACAGATCATGTGACATAGATAATGTTATACCTTATGATAGTCTGTGAGTATGGTTACATGCACACAATAATATGTTTACTGTGAATAGTCTTGCTTAATTTAATAGTTTGATTTAAACATTTACATGCTTTATTCCCTAATAATCCTGTTTACATGGACACATCTGAAATCAGGCCACCTGATGGGACTTTAATAAATGCAGAAAATCGCCAATCAAAATAAACATTCTACCACAGCGACCAATGACCATGTTATTTTTGTGATGCCTATTTGATTCTGAGTACGGACATATAAAGTTTGTATGTGAAAACAATTTCTAAGATGAATAACCTTACTTTCAGTTTTTCCGAACTGACTTTACTCGCGCAAAAGACTGAAGGACACTTGCTCTGCTGGTGATAGCACATGGCAGATCAAATACAGTGCTGTGACTGAGGCATTTACACAACCTAATCACTTAGATCTATGTTTTAATCAGCTTATGCTTACTTCGATTATGACTTTACGCCGATTAAGATAAGCAGAGTATGGTGTTTACATGACTGATGCCATACTCAGCCTATTGCCATAATCAGTTTAATATTGCATTATTAGTGTGCATGTAAACATACTCTGTGTGAGGAAGGATATAGATATTTTACCTTTGAATTCCAGTCATGAAAACTATAGGCTCACTCCCTTCAACATAGGCACACCTTCCTCAAGATGTTCACTACAGTATGAGTGGGTGAGGGTGAGGTTCCCTGAAGGGAAGTAGGCCAAGTTTTGTGGACATCTACATATCCTTACAGGTTCTGGCCCCAAGGACATCCAAATATCAGCATCTTTCCTGACTACATCACTTCACATACACTGCCCAACATAAAATAAACATAATAAATCCACTAAAACATAGTTCATAAATATATGTCATTACAGTATGAAATTGAACTGTATTCGTTCCGGCACCAGATTACCACATCCAAAACACCAGAGCTGTTCATATTAGGCCATGATAACAATGCTGATTATTAAATCATAGACAGGAACAAAAGTTAAAAAAAATCTAATAATCTAGATACTCCTCATCACTGATAATCAGTGGTGAGATGGATAACATGGACATATTATAATAAAGGGTATATTCACAATAATACTGGGACTATTCATTGTCGTGAAGGCAATTCTGTTCCTCAGTATGCCACTAAAGTAAAGGCTATTATGACACTTTCCCTGTGAGGGAGGAACATTTTCATAAATACTGGGTGGCTTTATTCCTCTTGTAAGTAGTTCTGTTCTCCTGGCCTCAGCGTGGCAGATGGATAGGTGTGCTCTGTTCTCCTGGCCTCTGCGTGGCAGATGGATAGGTGTGCTCTGTTCTTCTGGCCTCAACGTGGCAGATGGATAGGTGTGCTCTGTTCTCCTGGCCTCGGCGTGGCAGATGGATAGGTGTGCTCTGTTCTCCTGGCCTCGGCATGGCAGATGGATAGGTGTGCTCTGTGCTCCTGGCCTCGGCATGGCAGGTGGATAGATATGTGTGCTCTGTTATCCGGCGTGGCAGGTGGATAGATAGGTGTGCTCTGTTATCCTGGCCTTGGCGTGGCAGGTGGATAGATATGTGTGCTCTGTTATCCTGGCTTGGCAGGTGGATAGATAGGTGTGCTCTGTTATCCTCGCCTTGGCGTGGCAGGTGGATAAATAGGTGTGCTCTGTGATCGTGGCCTGTGCTCTTCTGACAGACAGCTTTCACAATAAGTACATGCTGAAGAGGAATCTCTTGTCTTTGTTGTCCAGTTTATTGTCATATGCACAGGATATGAAATGCTGACATACAGGTTCACTCTCGACAGTGTGTCTGAGGTAGGTAGGAGCTTGGATTATTGATTAGACTCTATCAGGTCCATTGTCGGGTGGAGGAGAAGGTATACAGCTCGTTGACGGGCCAGGGAAGCTCAGGGCAATAGGGTTTCTGTCTGTTTGACTTGTCGGGCTGGGAATGTTCTGTGCTGATGTTGATGGATCAGGCTCTGTCATCGCCTTGCATGTCTGAGGAGGGTGTGCTTGGTTCATAGGGCTACGGACACTCTGTTCTCGGCTGGCTGGACTGAGCTGTAGGAGTTCTGTCTTTAGCTTACCCTCCCTCTCATTTTCACTTCTAGGTAGTTTGGAGATCGCATCCCTGGGAGCAAAATGTCAGTTTAGGGGTGTTGGTAAGTGCTAAGCATTGTGTATGTATTCCAGATGGAGAGACTGTTGTCCTGCTCTGTCCTAAACAGCATTGCTCTCTATGTCCTTTCCTTCCATCGCTCCTTGCTCCTTGTGTCCTTTCCTTCCATCTTTCCTTTCTCCTTGTTTCCTTTCTTTACATCTCGCATTGCTCTCTGTGTCCTTTCCTTTCATCTCTCCTTGCTCCTTGTGTCCTTTCTTTCCATCTCTCCTTGTGTCCTTTCCTTCCATCTCTCCTTGCTCCTTGTGTATGTGCAGCTCCTCATAGGTGGGCTCCATGATTAATGTCCAAAATGCAAGGCATGTTGCCTAATTTAGAAGGCTTGCCAACGATTACTCCTCGAAGAATCTGTCTGAACTTGTACCTTGGTAGGAACGTGTAGACATGCACTCTAAGATGCACAGGTGTATGCATGCACAGACATAGTATTCTCTCCCTCTCTCTCACACACTCACACACACATACAAAAAAATATTGGAGGGATACACATGCTGACTCAAACATTACCGTCACAATAGCGGTATTTTTCATGGTTCATTTTGTTCATGTTGTTTTCAGAATGTCTCTGTCTGTTGACAGTGGGCCTTTGTGAGTTTCTGTGACTGTTAGAACTTGTTAATTAGGAGGCTTGAGCAGGAGTTGCTATAGTATGGCTTTGATTGTAGACTATCCTAGACAATGAGAAGTGTATTTGAGCTAATACATTCCATACAGTTTTAGTCAACAATAGGTGTGTAAAACATCTTCATTTGCTTTCAGTCAAGGCAGTCAGTCCAGCAGAGTTGGTAATAGGGAGAGTGAAGCGTGAGATTGTCCGGCTGTGTAAACTTCAGTGGCTGAGTGTTATGAGGGTGGGGTGAAACAGTAGGTGTCAGCCTGGGCAGGCCTCTTTGTCTGGGCCCCTCCTGTGTCTGCCTTATCCTCAGACAGCAGCTGCCTCTATCCCCCTCCTGTCTCAATGCTAGCCACAGGCTTCATAGCCTCTCTCTGTCTCTCTCCACATCCTGTCTCTAGCTCCAGGCTTCATAGCCCCCCCCCCCCCCCCCCCCCATCTCTATGCTAGCCCAGACTTCATAGCCTCTCTCTGCCTCTCTCCCCCTGCTGTCTCATTGCTAGCCCCAGGCTTCGTAGCCTCTCTCCCCCTCCTGTCTCTATGCTAGCCCCAGGCTTCGTAGCCTCCCTCTGTCTCTCTCCCCCTCCTATCTCATTGCTAGCCCCAGGCATTGTAGCCTCTCTCCTCCTCTTGTCTCATTGCTAGCCCCAGGCCTCGTAGCCTCTCTCCCCCTCCTGTCTCAATTGCTAGCCCCAGGCTTCGTAGCCTCTGTCTGCTTCTCTCCCCCTCCTGTCTCATTACTAGCCCCAGGCTTCGTAGCCTCTCTCCCCCTTCTGTCTCATTGCTAGCCCCATTGAGTTTGACTTAACTCCAGTGTGAATATGGGTGTGTGACAGAGCGCGAAAGAGCGGCAGAGGCAGAAACGAAGAGTGAGCATGTGTGATGGAGTAAGAGAGAGTGTGAGAGCCAGGGGGAGACCTCTCTCTGAACCTCTGGTGGGATTCCATCCTTACTTGAGTATAGTAGAGGAGAGCTAGGAGGCCACATCATGTTTTATGGTCTTGTAACACCATAGTTTCTTTTTATAAACCCTAGAGAATGGGAACAGTTATTTTTTTATGCATCGTGAACAATAAAGTTGCTTAGATCTGAACGGGCTGATTATGGAGCCAGGCTGTTTTTAGAAATTATCAACAAAGTAAACAAACCTGTCTGAACCAGTTGGCCCAATTGTGTGGTGCCGACTCAGTCAGGCACATAAAATGTGGGTGTGACCACACTTTTGAGTGTTGAAATACCACGTGTTTCCTAGAAAAGCTCCATGCCCTATAGGTAGGACAGGCACAAACTTCCTGAACTAGCAGTGCCCTACTTCTTCTTCTAGTACTTCTTCAGCTACTACTACTTCACCTACTACTTCTTCATCTACTACTTCAGCTTGTTAGATATTACTGCACTGTCAGAACTAGAAGCACAAGCATTTCGCTACGCTCGCATTAACATCTGCTAACCATGTGTATATTACCAATACATTTTTATTTTATTTTTACTACTTATTCAACTACTACTTCTTCATTTACTATTTCTTCACCTACTACTTCTTCATCTACTACTTCTTTACCTACTACTTCTTCAACTACTACTTCTTCATCTACTACTTCATCCGCTACTACTTCATCAACTACTACTTCTTCACCTACTACTTATTTATCTTCTACTTCTTCATGTACTACTTAATCCTTACTTTTTAATCTAATACTTAATCTACTACTTCTTTGTGTACTACTTCTTCATCTACTACTTCATCAGCCGCTACTTCTTCATCTTTTACATCATAATCTAATACTTCATCCTCTACTACTTCAACTACTACTTTTTCTTCTACTACTTCTTGATTTACTACTTCTTCATGTACTACTACTTCTTCCTCTATTACTTCTTCATCGACTACTTTGTGTACTACTTCTTCATCTACTACTTCATCAGCTACTACTTCTTAATCTTTTACATCATGATCTACTACTTCTTTGTGTACTACTTCATAATCTACTACTTCTTCATCTACTACTTCATAACTACTACTTCTTCTTCACCTACTTCTTTGTGTACTACTTATTCATCTACTACTTCATCAGGGGTTTGTATCTTTTTATTTAAAATCAAATCAAAGTTTATTTGTCACGTGCGCCGAATACAACAGGTGTAGACCTTACAGTGAAATGCTTACTTACAGGCTCTAACCAACAGTGCAAAAATGGTATTAGGTGAACAACAGGTAAGTAAACAAATAAAAACAACAGTAAAAAAGACAGTGGAAAAATAACAGTAGCAAGGCTATATACAGTAGCGAGACTATAACAGTAGAGGCTATATACAGGCACCGGTTAGTCGGGCTGATTGAGGTAGTATGTACATGTAGATATGGTTAATGTAACTATGCATATATGATAAACAGAGAGTAGTAGTAGCGTAAAAGAGGGGTTGGCTGGTGGTGGGTCGCGGGACACAGTGCAGATCGCCCGGTTAGTCAATGTGCGGGGGCACTGTTTGGTCGGGCCAATTGAGGTAGAATGTACATGAATATATAGTTAAAGTGATTAGGCATATATGATAAACAGAGAGTAGCAGCAGCGTAAAAGAGGGGTTGAGGAGGCACCCAATGCAAATAGTCCAGGTAGACATTTGATTACCTGTTCAGGAGTCTTATAGCTTGGGGGTAAAAACTGTTGAGAAGCCTTTTTGTCCTAGACTTGGCACTCCGGTACCGCTTGCCATGTGATAGTAGAGAGAACAGTCTATGACTGGGGTGGCTGGGGTCTTTGACCATTTTTAGGGCCTTCCTCTGACACC
Organism: Salmo salar; assembly: GCF_965601325.2. Taxonomy (NCBI): domain Eukaryota; kingdom Metazoa; phylum Chordata; class Actinopteri; order Salmoniformes; family Salmonidae; genus Salmo; species Salmo salar. The sequence goes on from NC_138291.1 coordinate 99,475,069, forward strand.
GCCTGGTGTAGAGGTCCTGGATGGCAGGCAGCTTAGCCCCAGTGATGTACTGGGCCGTACCCACTACCCTCTGTAGTGCCTTGTGGTCGGAGGCCGAGCAATTGCCGTACCAGGCAGTGATGCAACCAGTCAGGATGCTCTCGATGTTGCAGCTGTAGAACCTTTTGAGGATTTGAGGACCCATGCCAAATCTTTTTAGTTTCCTGAGGGGGAATAGGCTTTGCCGTGCTCTATTCACGACTGTCTTGGTGTGTTTGGACCATTCTAGTTTGTTGGTGATGTGGACAGCAAGGAACTTGAAGCTCTCAACCTGCTCCACTACAGCCCCGTCAATGAAAATGGGGGTGTGCTCATAAGACGAGTGTCGAAGCCGGTATTGACGCTTAGCCCTGTATTGACGCTTTGCCTGTTTGATGGTTCGTCGGAGGGCATCGCAGGATTTCTTATAAGCTTCCGGGTTAGAGTCTCACACCTTGAAAGCGGCAGCTCTACCCTTTAGCTCAGTGCGAATGTTGCCTGTAATCCATTGCTTCTGGTTGGGGTATGTACGTACAGTCACTGTGGGGACGACGTCCTCGATGCACTTATTGATAAAGCCAGTGACTGATGTGGTGTCCTGATATCGCTGTCCTGATATCCAGAAGCTCTTTTTTTGCCGTAAGATACGGTTGCAGAAACATTACGTACAAAATAAGTTACAAATAACACGAAAAAAAACCCGTAATTGCACAATTGGTTGGGCGCCCGTAAAACTGCTGCCATTTCTTCCGCCGCCATTTTAACACAACATGTCTACCATTTTGAAGATGCAAAATATTTTTATTGTGAGACAAACAAGGAATAACATAAAAAACAGAAAACTTGAGTGTGCATAACTTTTCACCCCCCCCCCCCCCCCCCCCCCTTTGGAGAGACTTTGTAGAGACACCTTTTGCAGCATTTACAGCTACAAGTCTCTTGGGTTATGTCTCTATAAGCTTGGTACGTCTAGCCATTGGGAGTTTTGCCCATTCTTCTATGAAAAACTGCTCCAGCTCCTTCAAGTTGGATGGGTTTCCGCTGGTGTACAGCAATCTTTAAATCATACCACAGATTCTCAATTGGATTGAGGTCTGAGCTTTGACTATCCCATTCTAAGACGTTGAAATGTTTCCCCTTAAACCACTCGAGTGTTGCTTTAGCAGCATGCCTAGGGTCCTGCTGGAAGGTGAACCTCTGTCCAAGTCTCAAATCTCTGGAAGACTGAAACAGGTTTCCCTCAAGAATTTCCCTGTATTTAGCGCCATCCATCATTCCTTCAATTCTGACCAGTTTCCCAGTCCCTGCCAATGAAAAACATCCCCACAGAATGATGCTGCCACCACCATGGTTCACTGTGGTGATGGTGTTCTCAGGGTGATGAGAGGTGTTGGGTTTGCGCCAGACATAGCGTTTTCTTTGATTGCCAAAAAGCTACATTTTAGTCTCATCTGACCAGAATAACTTCTTCCATATGTTTGGGGAGTCTCCCACATGCCTTTTGGCGAACACCAAACATGTTTGCTAATTTTTTTTCTTTAAGCAATGTCTTTTTTTCTGGCCACTCTTCTGTAATGCCCAGCTCTGTGGAGTGAACAGCTTAAATTGGTCCAATTTACAGATACTCCAATCTCCGCTGTGGAGCTTTGCAGCTCCTTCAGGGTTATCTTTGGTGTATTTGTTGCCTCTCTGGTTAATGACCTCCTTGCCTGGTCCGTGAGTTTTTGTGGGCGGCCCTCTCTTGACAGGTTTGCTGTGGTGCCATATTCTTTCCATTTTTTTTTATAATGGATTTAATGGTGCTCCGTTGGATTTTCAAAGTTTCGGGTATTTGTTTATAACCCAACGCTGATCTGTACTTCTCCACAACTTTGTCCCTGTCCTGTTTGGAGAGCTCCTTGGTCTTCATGGTGCCGCTTGCTTGGTGGTGCCCCTTGCTTAGTTGTGTTGCGGACTCTGGGGCCTGTCAGAACAGGTGTATGTATACTGAGATCATGTGACAGATCATGTGACACTTAGATTGGACTTTATTTAACAAATTATGTGACTTCTGAAGGTAATTGGTTGCACCGGATCTTATTTAGGGGCTTCATAGCAAAGGGGGTGAATACATATATACACGCACCACTTTTCAGGAAAAAAAAGAATAAATTAAACAAGTTATTTTTTTCACTTCACCGATTTGGACTTCTTTGTTTATATCCATTACATGAAATCCAAATAAAAATCAATTTAAATTAAATGTTGTAATGCAACAAAATTGGAAAAACACCAAGGGGGGTGAATACTTTTGGAAGGCAGTGTACTTCTTCATCATGTACTACTTCTTCATCAACAACCATCAGACTGTTGAACAATTAATTAAATGCCCCCCCCCCCATTTATTTCTATACTGCTGCTACTCGCTGGTTATTATCTATGCATCGTCACTTCAACCCTAACTACATGTACAAATTACCTCGACTAACCTGTACCCCCACACATTGACTCGGTACCGGTACCCCCTGTATATAGCCTTGTTTATTTTGTAAATATTTTATTAACTCTTTCTTGATCTGCATTGTTAGTTAAGGGCTTGTAAGTAAGCATTTCACGGTAAGGTCTACACCTGTTGTTTTCAGAGTATGTGACTAATACATTTTGATTTGATACTACATCTTTGTGTACTACTTCTTCATCTACTACTTTGTGTACTACTTCTTCCTTTTCATCTACTACTTCTTCATCTACTACTTCATCTACTATGTCTTCATCTACTACTCCTTTGTATACTACTTCAGCTACTCCTTCTTTGTGTACTTCTTTTTCATCTACACTCCTTCATTTACTATTTACTAGTGGTTAGAGCATTGGGCCAGTAACCGAAAGGTTGTTAGATCGAAACCCCGAGCTGACAAGGTAAAAAATGTGTCGTTCTGCCCCTGAACAAGGCAGTTAACCCACCGTTCCTAGGCCATCATTGAAAATAAGAATTTGTTCTTAACTGACTTGCCTTATTAAATAAAGGTAATAAAACAAATAAATACTATTTCTTTGGGTACTCCTTATTTGTGTATTACTTCTTCACCTACTACTTACTTAATCTACTACTTATTCACCTACTACTTCTTTGTGTACTACTTCTTCATCTACTACTTCTTCAACTACAACTTCCTCATCTACTTCTTTTGGTCAGAATTGAACCGGTTTAGGAAATGTGTTGTTTTTTATTCTATAATTATTAATTATTATTCTATAATTTTCTTTCTCTTCCTTCCCCCGTTCCTTGATCTCTCTCTATCTCTCCCTCTTCTGCATTGCCATTACAGAGGAAATGGTTTGCTGTAATTGTTTGTGATGGATTGTGTGTGCAGGCCCTGCTGTGTGTTGTTCAGCAGCAGCAGTGATGACAGTAGAAGCAGCACTCATTTTGAACAGTGAGTTAATCCCTGAAATATGTCAGTTCTCAGCTCAGCTCCACTCTGGGCCTACCAGGAGCATTCAACCGCATTCAACAAATCTCTGACTTTTCCCTCCCCCAGTCCTAACCCCTAACCCTAACCTCAAGGAAAGGGAAAAACTGACTTGAGATCGTTTAGATGTAACTTCTCTTATCAACTCAACGACCACACAATGTGTTTGGGGGACTGTTAAACAGGTGCACCGAGCTGCACTCCCGTGGGGAGGAACTTAATAACAGGTGTACAAGTGATTGGGGATTGTTAACAGAAGTTACGGTTATTCACTGTTCACGGTTTAGATGAGTGTTGAGAGGGTGTGTGCATGACAGCCCAGACAACCAGGATGTGTTCAAATCAACACACGCTATTCCACCAGAATTGGGGTCAATTAGTAATTGAAAACAATTTAATGTAAGTCATTCATTGTCAGCCCAATGTCCAAACCATACTCCACTCCACTCTAGGTTCACTGGGAACAAACAGACCTTTTCACATAGCTGTGATAAGCGCTACTTAACATAATTTACTGTTTGTCAATGTCTCTGACAACCAGGTGAAAAGCACTACACATGACATAATACATCACATTAGCCTTAGGATAGGGCAGTATCTCCCTTACTCCCTAGGCACTGCAATCCCGGTGTATCTTTACTGCTCCAGCCAATTTCCTGATGTTGTTGACTTTTCTGGGAGGTGGACATGTTGAGAAAGGTTTTCTAGTTCTTCCTTTCATAGACACTGGGAGACCAGTGGAGACTAGCGGTGACCAGTGGAGACTAGCGGAGACGAGTGGTGGATGGCTTTAGGGATCAGCTTTGACATGGAGAGTGTGTGTGTAAGACCCAGGAATCAGGAGTCAACGCCTGGTCACATCAACACCACACACACACACACACCCACACACACACACACACACACACACACACACACACACACACACACACACACACACACATACATCAGCCCTCCACCTGCCTCCCTACTGAGCTGTCTCCTCACCACTGTCCCCAAACTCATTCTCATAATCCCAGTATATCTCGCTTTGTCTCTCCCTGTCTCTTTCTCTCTCTCGTTCTACAGTTGAAGTTGGAAGTCATTAAAACTCGTTTTTCAACCACTCCACAAATGTCTTGTTAACAAACTATAGTTTTGGCAAGTTGGTTAGGACATCTAATTTGTGCATGACAAAAGTAATCTTTCAAAAAATTGTTTACAGACAGATTATTTCACTTATAATTCACTGTATCACAATTCCAGTGGGTCAGAAGTTTACATACACTAAGTTGACTGTGCCTTTAAACAGCTTGGAAAATTCCAGTAAATGATGTCATGGCTTTACAAGCTTCGGATAGGCTAATTGACATCATTTCAGTCAATTGAAGGTGTACCTGTGGATGTATTTCAAGGCCTTCCTTGAAACTCAGTGCCTCTTTGCTTGACATCAAGGGAAAATCAAAAGAAATCAGCCAAAACCTTCACAAGTCTGGTTCATCCCTGGGAGCAATTTCCAAACACCTTTGTACGTTCATCTGTACAAACAATAGTACGCAAGTATAAACACCATGGGACCACGCAGCCGTCATACCGCTCAGGAAGGAGATGCGTTCTGTCTCCTGGAGATGAACGTACTTTGGTGCGAAAAGTGCAAATCAATCCCAGAACAACAGCAAAGGACCTTGTGAAGATGCTGGAGGAAACAGGTGCAAAAGTATCTATATCCACAGTAAAACGAGTCCGATATCGACATAACCTGAAAGGCCGCTCAGCAAGGAAGAAGCCACTGTTCCAAAACCGCCATAAAAAAGCCAGACTACGGTTTGCAACTGCACATGGGGACAAAGATCGTACTTTATGGAGAAATGTCCTCTGGTCTGATGAAACAAAAATAGAACTGTTTGGCCATAATGACCATCGTTATGTTTGGAGGGAAAAGGGGGAAGCTTGCAAGCCAAAGAACATCATCCCAACCGTGAAGCACAGGTCATGTTGTGGGGATGCTTTGCTGCAGGTGGGACTGGTGCACTTCACAAAATAGATGGCATCATGACGAGGGAAAATGATGTGTATATTGAAGCAACATCTCAAGACATCAGTCAGGAAGTTAAAGCTTGGTCGCAAATGGGTCTTCCAAATGGACAATGACCCCAAGCATACTTCCAAAGTTGTGGCGAAATGGCTTAAGGACAAAAAAGTCAAGGTATTGGAGTAGCCATCACAAAGCCCTGACCTCAATCCTATAGAAAATCTGTAGGCAGAACTGAAAAAGTGTGTGCAAGCAAGGAGGCCTACAAACCTGACTCAGTTACACCAGTTCTGTCAGGCGGAATGGGCCAAAATTTACCCAACTTATTGTGGGAAGCTTGTGGAAGGCTACAAGAAACGTTTGACCCAAGTTAAACAATTTAAAGGCAATGCTACCAAATACTAATTGAATGTATGTAAACTTCTGACCCACTGGGAATGTGATGAAAGAAATAAAAGCTGAACTAAATCATTCTCTCTACTATTATTCTGGCATTTCACATTCTTAAAATAAAGTGGTGATCCTAACTGACCTAAGACAGGGAATTTTTACTAGGATTACATTTCAGGAATTGTGAAAAACTGAGTTTAACCCTTTCACGCGTGAGTTCCAAATATCTCTAACGGTCGCCCCAGCGTGAGTTTTTTTATGCACGTGATGTTCGAACGTTCTCTCCATTCCAGGATGTGATTGTTACATAAACAACAACACTGAATGGCTCAGAGTGGGAGTGAGAGGTTACCGTGATTGACTGCCTAAACGCGCAATTTGTATCAATAAATCACTATCAGAAAATGTTTTGTGTGGTATTATTGATATATTTACTATTTTATTTAAGTTTTTCAATTACCCGTGATAAATCATGCGTTCCGATTTTTGCATAAATTGTAAAGGGCGCATAGTATGTGTGTAAAATAATGTTTTGAAGGTTGTACTGATTATGATGAGCTAAGCTAATTCCAGCTTTGTGTATGGAGCCATGTTTGTTGACATACAATGCATTCTGGGTTTCACTTGATCGTCTGTCGGACCAAAGATGCTATAACAAAATGAGGTGAGTAAGGGTTCACTCATTTTTTGAGAACTTCAGGAAGTGAATGTGGGATGTGAATGATGGTAGACCACACCCCTTCAACAACTCATCTTGTCTTCTCTTATTATCTTCGGTTCTGTGAGGTAAAAAAGCATGGCTGCGCGCTGAAACTAATCGTCGGATTACTTTCGATTTCTAGAAAGTGTTTTACTCAATTATTTTGATCAACGGTGAGCTCACCCGTGATGTGATTAATTGTACATAGTAATTGCTATTAGCTAATTCATAGTGTAGTTTATGTCAGCCGAGAGTTAGAAAATATGACCGCTTGTGTTGCGTCAATCTTTCCTCAGCGCTAGGACAAATGTAGCCTACATTTTTCCGGTTAGGATGATTGTGTTATGCTATAGATACTTCTGTGAATATCTGAACATTGCATCCAAAAATAAACTGCTCACATTCTGGACATAACTTTGTAAGGACTGTGTTTGTGTAAATAGTTTCTGAAAAAAGTGTGGCCAGCTCAAATGTTGATTGTTGCGTCATTCGAAACTGGCCGTTCTAAATGAGCGTTCTAAATGAGTGTTCTAATCACACGGGGTGTGATCGTACGCTTCAGGGACCACTGTAGAACGATCACACCCCGTGTGATGGTATGTGTGAAAGGGTTAAATGTATTTGGCTAAGGTGTATGTAAACTTCCAACTTCAACTGTATATCTCTCTTTCTCTTTCCCTCTCTTTGTCGATCTCTCTCTCTATCTCTCTTTCTATTCTCTCTCTCTCTGTCTATTTCTATTCTCTGTCTCTTCATATTCTCGCTTTATATTCTCTCTCTCTGTCTCTCTCTCTTCTCTGTCTCTCGCCTCTCACACACACACACACGTGTTCTCTCTCTTAACTGGAGCAGGTTTAAGTCACTGTATATTGGCGAGTCACCATATACTCAGATGTAAACACAAAATTGATGATTTAACCGCAGAATGTGTGGTTCTACCTATGTACATATTATTGCCAATGTGCCAACCTGATCAACCCTAGCTTGGTTTAGTGGGTTTGTGTGCTGTTGGCATTTGTCTGTATTTGATGGCAGTAACAAAGAATGGTTTTCTACTAAATTATTCTATTTGTCTGTTTGGCTATATGCCTCACGTGGTTTTTGCTCTTTCCATTCTCTAAAAAGATGCATAGTACTGTAGAACACTGTTTCTCTATGAAGATGTAGAACACTGTTTCTCTATAAAGATGCATAGTTCTGTAGAACACTGTTTCTCTATGAAGATGTAGAACACAGTTTCTCTATGAAGATGGAGATCACGGTTTCTCTATAAAGATGCAAAGTACTGTAGAACACTGTTTCTCTATGAAGATGTAGAACACTGTTTCTCTATGAAGATGCATAGTACTGTAGAACACTGTTTCTCTATGAAGATGCATAGTACTGTTTCTCTGTGAAGATGCATAGTACTGTAGAACACTGTTTCTTTATGAAGATGTAGAACACTGTTTCTCTGTAAAGATGTAGAACACTGTTTCTCTATGAAAATGTGAAATACTGTAGAACACTGTTTCTCTATGAAGATGTAGAATACTGTTTCTCTATAAAGATGCAAAATACTGTAGAACACTGTTTCTCTATGAAGATGTAGAACACGGTTTCTCTATAAAGATGCATATTACTGTAGAACACTGTTTCTCTATAAAGATGTAGAACACTGTTTCTCTATAAAGATGCATAGTACTGTAGAACACTGTTTCTCTATGAAGATTTAGAACACTGTTTTTCCATGAAGATGCATAGCACTGTAGAACACTGTTTCTCTATAAAGATGCATAGTACTGTAGACACTGTTTCTCTATGAAGATGCAAAGTACTGTAGAACACTGTTTCTCTATGAAGATGCATCGTACTGTAGAACACTGTTTCTCTATGAAGTTGCATAGTACTGTAGAACACTGTTTCTTTATGAAGATGTAGAACACTGTTTCTCTATGAAGATGTACAACACTGTTTCTCCATGAAGATGCATAGTACTGTAGAACACTGTTTCTCTTTGGAGATGTAGAACACTGTTTCTCTATGGAGATGTAGAACACTGTTTCTCCATGAAGATGCATAGCACTGTAGAACACTGTTTCTCTATAAAGATGCATAGTACTGTAGAACACTGTTTCTCTATGAAGATGTAGAACACTGTTTCTCTATGAAGATGTAGAACACTGTTTCACTATAAAGATCCATAGTACTGTAGAACACTGTTTCTCTATGAAGATGTAGAACACTGTTTCTCTATGAAGATGCATAGTACTGTAGAACACTGTTTCTCTATGAAGATGCATAGTACTGTAAAACACTGTTTCTCTATAAAGATGCACAGTACTGTAGAACCCTGTTTCTCTATGAAGATGTAGAATACTGTTTCTCTATAAAGATGCATAGGACTGTAGAACACTGTTTCTCTATAAAGATGTAGAACACTGTTTCTCTATGGAGATGTAGAACACTGTTTCTCTATGAAGATGCAAAGTACTGTAGAACACTGTTTCTCTATGAAGATGTAGAACACTGTTTCTCTATGAAGATGCATAGTACTGTAGAACACTGTTTCTCTATGAAGATGTGTAACACTGTTCCTCTATGAAGATGCAAAGTACTGTAGAACACTATTTCTCTATGAAGATGCAAAGTACTGTAGAACACTGTTTCTCTATGAAGATGCATAGTACTGTTTCTCTATGAAGATGCATAGTACTGTAGAACACTGTTTCTTTTTGGAGATGTAGAACACTGTTTCTCTATGGAGATGTAGAACACTGTTTCTCCATGAAGATGCATAGCACTGTAGAACACTGTTTCTCTATAAAGATGCATAGTACTGTAGAACACTGTTTCTCTATGAAGATGTAGAACACTGTTTCTCTATGAAGATGTAGAACACTGTTTCACTATAAAGATCCATAGTACTGTAGAACACTGTTTCTCTATGAAGATGTAGAACACTGTTTCTCTATGAAGATGCATAGTACTGTAGAACACTGTTTCTCTATGAAGATGCATAGTACTGTAAAACACTGTTTCTCTATAAAGATGCATAGTACTGTAGAACCCTGTTTCTCTATGAAGATGTAGAATACTGTTTCTCTATAAAGATGCATAGGACTGTAGAACACTGTTTCTCTATAAAGATGTAGAACACTGTTTCTCTATGGAGATGTAGAACACTGTTTCTCTATGAAGATGCAAAGTACTGTAGAACACTGTTTCTCTATGAAGATGTAGAACACTGTTTCTCTATGAAGATGCATAGTACTGTAGAACACTGTTTCTCTATGAAGATGTGTAACACTGTTCCTCTATGAAGATGCAAAGTACTGTAGAACACTATTTCTCTATGAAGATGCAAAGTACTGTAGAACACTGTTTCTCTATGAAGATGCATAGTACTGTTTCTCTATGAAGATGCATAGTACTGTAGAACACTGTTTCTTTATGAAGGTGTAGAACACTGTTTCTCTTTGAAGATGCAAAATACTGTAGAACACTGTTTCTCTATGAAGATGCATAGTACTGTAGAACACCGTTTCTCTATGAAGATGTAGAACACTGTTTCTCTATGAAGATGTAGAACACTGTTTCTCTATGAAGATGTAGAACACTGTTTCTCTATGAAGATATAGAACGCTGTTTCTCTATAAAGATTTTGAACACTGTTTCTCTATGAAGATGTTCAACACTGTTTCTATTAAGATGCATAGTACTGTAGAACACTGTTTCTCTATAAAGATGTAGAACACAGTTTCTATGAAGATGCATAGCACTTAGTAGAGTAACATAACAGTCTGGTAACATAACATAGTACGGTAACTTAACATAGTAGAGTAACGTAACATAGTAGGGTAACATAGCATAGTAGGGTAACGTAACATAGTAGTGTAATGTAACATAGTAGTGTAACGTAACATAGTAGGGTAACGTAACATAACAAGGTAACGTAACATAGCAGGGTAACGTAACATAGTAGTGTAACGTAACATAGCAGGATAACGTAACATAGTAGGGTAACATAACATAGTTGGGTAACATAACATAGTTGGGTAACATAACATAGTAGGGTAACGTAACATAGTAGGGTAACATAACATAGTGGGTGAACATAACATAGTAGGGCAACATTACATAGTAGTCTAACATAACATAGTAGGGTAACATATGTCGTGTCTTTGCTAAGTTATGTGACATGCTATTCTATAAAATAATTTCTCTAATTAATATTACCTGATTAAACTAATCATGTAAATGTAATTAACTAGAATGTCGGGGCACCACGAAAGAATGTTTATAGAGCTGTTATCTTCCGAATGAACTCTTAAAGACCTGGTAATCTTTTACATCAATAGCAGTCAACTCTTAATTGTAGTACTGTAGAACACTGTTTCTCTATGAAGATGTAGGACACTGTTTCTCAATAAAGATGCATAGTACTGTAGAACACTGTTTCTCTATGAATATGCATAGTACTGTAAAACACTGTTTATGAAGATGTAGAAGACTGTTTCTCTATGAAGATGCATCGTACTGTAGAACACTGTTTCTCTATAAAAATGTAGAACACTGTTTCTCTATGGAGATGCGAAATACTGTAGAACACTGTTTCTGAATGAAGATGCATAGTACTGTAGAACACTGTTTCTCTATAAAGATGTAGAACATTGTTTCTCTATGAAGATGCAAAATACTGTAGAACACTGTTTCTCTATGAAGATGTAGACCACGGTTTCTCTATAAAGATGCATATTACTGTAGAACACTGTTTCTCTATGAAGATGCATAGTACTGTAGAACACTGTTTCTCTATAAAGATGCATGGTACTGTAGAACACTGTTTCTCCATAAAGATGTAGAACACTGTTTCTCTATGAAGATGTAGGACACTGTTTCTCTGTGAAGATGCAAAGTACTGTAGAACACTGTTTCTCTATGAAGATGCATAGTACTGTAGAACACTGTTTCTCTATGAAGATGTAGAACACTGTTTCCCTATGAAGATGTAGGACACTGTTTCTCTATGAAGATGCAAAGTACTGTAGAGCACTGTTTCTCTATGATGATGTAGAACACTGTTTCTCTATAAAAATGCATAGTACTGTAAAACACTGTTTCTCTATGAAGATGTAGAACACTGTTTCTCCATAAAGATGTAGAACACTGTTTCTCTATGAAGATGTGGGACACTGTTTCTCTGTGAAGATGCAAAGTACTGTAGAACACTGTTTCTCTATGAAGATGCATAGTACTGTAGAACACTGTTTCTCTATGAAGATATAGTACACTGTTTCTCTATAAAGATGCATGGTTCTGTAGAACACTGTTTCTCTATTAAGATGTAGTACACTGTTTCTCCATAAAGATGTAGAACACTGTTTCTCTATGAAGATGCATAGTACTGTAGAACACTGTTTCTCTATTAAGATGTAGAACACTGTTTCTCAATGAAGATGCATAGTACTGTAGAACACTGTTTCTCTATGAAGATGTAGTACACTGTTTCTCTAAAAAGATGCATGGTACTGTAGAACACTGTTTCTCCATAAAGATGTAGTACACTGTTTCTCTATGAAGATGTAGGACACTGTTTCTCTATGAAGATGCAAAGTACTGTAGAACACTGTTTCTCTATGAAGTTGCATAGTACTGTAGAACACTGTTTCTTTATGAAGATGTAGAACACTGTTTCTCTATGAAGATGTACAACACTGTTTCTCCATGAAGATGCATAGTACTGTAGAACACTGTTTCTCTTTGGAGATGTAGAACACTGTTTCTCTATGGAGATGTAGAACACTGTTTCTCCATGAAGATGCATAGCACTGTAGAACACTGTTTCTCTATAAAGATGCATAGTACTGTAGAACACTGTTTCTCTATGAAGATGTAGAACACTGTTTCTCTATGAAGATGTAGAACACTGTTTCACTATAAAGATCCATAGTACTGTAGAACACTGTTTCTCTATGAAGATGTAGAACACTGTTTCTCTATGAAGATGCATAGTACTGTAGAACACTGTTTCTCTATGAAGATGCATAGTACTGTAAAACACTGTTTCTCTATAAAGATGCATAGTACTGTAGAACCCTGTTTCTCTATGAAGATGTAGAATACTGTTTCTCTATAAAGATGCATAGGACTGTAGAACACTGTTTCTCTATAAAGATGTAGAACACTGTTTCTCTATGGAGATGTAGAACACTGTTTCTCTATGAAGATGCAAAGTACTGTAGAACACTGTTTCTCTATGAAGATGTAGAACACTGTTTCTCTATGAAGATGCATAGTACTGTAGAACACTGTTTCTCTATGAAGATGTGTAACACTGTTCCTCTATGAAGATGCAAAGTACTGTAGAACACTATTTCTCTATGAAGATGCAAAGTACTGTAGAACACTGTTTCTCTATGAAGATGCATAGTACTGTTTCTCTATGAAGATGCATAGTACTGTAGAACACTGTTTCTTTATGAAGGTGTAGAACACTGTTTCTCTTTGAAGATGCAAAATACTGTAGAACACTGTTTCTCTATGAAGATGCATAGTACTGTAGAACACCGTTTCTCTATGAAGATGTAGAACACTGTTTCTCTATGAAGATGCATAGTACTGTAGAACACTGTTTCTCTATAAAGATGTAGAACACTGTTTCTCTATAAAGATGTAGAACACTGTTTCTCTATGAAGATGTAGAACACTGTTTCTCTATGAAGATATAGAACGCTGTTTCTCTATAAAGATTTTGAACACTGTTTCTCTATGAAGATGTTGAGCACTGTTTCTCTATGAAGATGTTCAACACTGTTTCTATTAAGATGCATAGTACTGTAGAACACTGTTTCTCTATAAAGATGTAGAACACAGTTTCTATGAAGATGCATAGCACTTAGTAGAGTAACATAACAGTCTGGTAACATAACATAGTACGGTAACTTAACATAGTAGAGTAACGTAACATAGTAGGGTAACATAGCATAGTAGGGTAACGTAACATAGTAGTGTAATGTAACATAGTAGTGTAACGTAACATAGTAGGGTAACGTAACATAACAAGGTAACGTAACATAGCAGGGTAACGTAACATAGTAGTGTAACGTAACATAGCAGGATAACGTAACATAGTAGGGTAACATAACATAGTTGGGTAACATAACATAGTTGGGTAACATAACATAGTAGGGTAACATAACATAGTAGGGTAACATAACATAGTGGGTGAACATAACATAGTAGGGCAACATTACATAGTAGTCTAACATAACATAGTAGGGTAACATATGTCGTGTCTTTGCTAAGTTATGTGACATGCTATTCTATAAAATCATTTCTCTAATTAATATTACCTGATTAAACTAATCATGTAAATGTAATTAACTAGAATGTCGGGGCACCACGAAAGAATGTTTATAGAGCTGTTATCTTCCGAATGAACTCTTAAAGACCTGGTAATCTTTTACATCAATAGCAGTCAATTCTTAATTGTAGTACTTTAGAACACTGTTTCTCTATAAAGATGTAGGACACTGTTTCTCAATAAAGATGCATAGTACTGTAGAACACTGTTTCTCTATGAATATGCATAGTACTGTAAAACACTGTTTATGAAGATGTAGAAGACTGTTTCTCTATGAAGATGCATCGTACTGTAGAACACTGTTTCTCTATAAAAATGTAGAACACTGTTTCTCTATGGAGATGCGAAATACTGTAGAACACTGTTTCTCAATGAAGATGCATAGTACTGTAGAACACTGTTTCTCTATAAAGATGTAGAACATTGTTTCTCTATGAAGATGCAAAATACTGTAGAACACTGTTTCTCTATGAAGATGTAGACCACGGTTTCTCTATAAAGATGCATATTACTGTAGAACACTGTTTCTCTATGAAGATGCATAGTACTGTAGAACACTGTTTCTCTATAAAGATGCATGGTACTGTAGAACACTGTTTCTCCATAAAGATGTAGAACACTGTTTCTCTATGAAGATGTAGGACACTGTTTCTCTATGAAGATGCATAGTACTGTAGAACACTGTTTCTCCATGAAGATGTAGAACACTGTTTCTCTATGAAGATGCATAGTACTGTAGAACACTGTTTCTCTATGAAGATGCATAGTACTGTAAAACACTGTTTCTCTATAAAGATGCATAGTACTGTAGAACCCTGTTTCTCTATGAAGATGTAGAATACTGTTTCTCTATAAAGATGCATAGGACTGTAGAACACTGTTTCTCTATAAAGATGTAGAACACTGTTTCTCTATGGAGATGTAGAACACTGTTTCTCTATGAAGATGCAAAGTACTGTAGAACACTGTTTCTCTATGAAGATGTAGAACACTGTTTCTCTATGAAGATGCATAGTACTGTAGAACACTGTTTCTCTATGAAGATGTGTAACACTGTTCCTCTATGAAGATGCAAAGTACTGTAGAACACTATTTCTCTATGAAGATGCAAAGTACTGTAGAACACTGTTTCTCTATGAAGATTCATAGTACTGTTTCTCTATGAAGATGCATAGTACTGTAGAACACTGTTTCTTTATGAAGGTGTAGAACACTGTTTCTCTTTGAAGATGCAAAATACTGTAGAACACTGTTTCTCTATGAAGATGCATAGTACTGTAGAACACCGTTTCTCTATGAAGATGTAGAACACTGTTTCTCTATGAAGATGCATAGTACTGTAGAACACTGTTTCTCTATAAAGATGTAGAACACTGTTTCTCTATAAAGATGTAGAACACTGTTTCTCTATGAAGATGTAGAACACTGTTTCTCTATGAAGATATAGAACGCTGTTTCTCTATAAAGATTTTGAACACTGTTTCTCTATGAAGATGTTGAGCACTGTTTCTCTATGAAGATGTTCAACACTGTTTCTATTAAGATGCATAGTACTGTAGAACACTGTTTCTCTATAAAGATGTAGAACACAGTTTCTATGAAGATGCATAGCACTTAGTAGAGTAACATAACAGTCTGGTAACATAACATAGTACGGTAACTTAACATAGTAGAGTAACGTAACATAGTAGGGTAACATAGCATAGTAGGGTAACGTAACATAGTAGTGTAATGTAACATAGTAGTGTAACGTAACATAGTAGGGTAACGTAACATAACAAGGTAACGTAACATAGCAGGGTAACGTAACATAGTAGTGTAACGTAACATAGCAGGATAACGTAACATAGTAGGGTAACATAACATAGTTGGATAACATAACATAGTTGGGTAACATAACATAGTAGGGTAACATAACATAGTAGGGTAACATAACATAGTGGGTGAACATAACATAGTAGGGCAACATTACATAGTAGTCTAACATAACATAGTAGGGTAACATATGTCGTGTCTTTGCTAAGTTATGTGACATGCTATTCTATAAAATAATTTCTCTAATTAATATTACCTGATTAAACTAATCATGTAAATGTAATTAACTAGAATGTCGGGGCACCACGAAAGAATGTTTATAGAGCTGTTATCTTCCGAATGAACTCTTAAAGACCTGGTAATCTTTTACATCAATAGCAGTCAATTCTTAATTGTAGTACTGTAGAACACTGTTTCTCTATGAAGATGTAGGACACTGTTTCTCAATAAAGATGCATAGTACTGTAGAACACTGTTTCTCTATGAATATGCATAGTACTGTAAAACACTGTTTATGAAGATGTAGAAGACTGTTTCTCTATGAAGATGCATCGTACTGTAGAACACTGTTTCTCTATAAAAATGTAGAACACTGTTTCTCTATGGAGATGCGAAATACTGTAGAACACTGTTTCTGAATGAAGATGCATAGTACTGTAGAACACTGTTTCTCTATAAAGATGTAGAACATTGTTTCTCTATGAAGATGCAAAATACTGTAGAACACTGTTTCTCTATGAAGATGTAGACCACGGTTTCTCTATAAAGATGCATATTACTGTAGAACACTGTTTCTCTATGAAGATGCATGGTACTGTAGAACACTGTTTCTCCATAAAGATGTAGAACACTGTTTCTCTATGAAGATGTAGGACACTGTTTCTCTGTGAAGATGCAAAGTACTGTAGAACACTGTTTCTCTATGAAGATGCATAGTACTGTAGAACACTGTTTCTCTATGAAGATATAGTACACTGTTTCTCTATAAAGATGCATGGTACTGTAGAACACTGTTTCTCTATTAAGATGTAGAACACTGTTTCTCCATAAAGATGTAGAACACTGTTTCTCTATGAAGATGTAGAACACTGTTTCCCTATGAAGATGTAGGACACTGTTTCTCTATGAAGATGCAAAGTACTGTAGAGCACTGTTTCTCTATGATGATGTAGAACACTGTTTCTCTATAAAAATGCATAGTACTGTAAAACACTGTTTCTCTATGAAGATGTAGAACACTGTTTCTCCATAAAGATGTAGAACACTGTTTCTCTATGAAGATGTATAACACTGTTTCCCTATGAAGATGTAGGACACTGTTTCTCTGTGAAGATGCAAAGTACTGTAGAACACTGTTTCTCTATGAAGATGCATAGTACTGTAGAACACTGTTTCTCTATGAAGATATAGTACACTGTTTCTCTATAAAGATGCATGGTACTGTAGAACACTGTTTCTCTATTAAGATGTAGTACACTGTTTCTCCATAAAGATGTAGAACACTGTTTCTCTATGAAGATGCATAGTACTGTAGAACTGTTTCTCTGTAAAGATGCATAGTACTGTAGAACACTGTTTCTCTATGAAGATGCATAGTACTGTAGAACACTGTTTCTCTATAAAGATGTAGGACACTGTTTCTCTATAAAGATGTAGAACACTGTTTCTCTATGAAGATGTAGAACACTGTTTCTCTATGAAGATATAGAACGCTGTTTCTCTATAAAGATTTTGAACACTGTTTCTCTATGAAGATGTTGAGCACTGTTTCTCTATGAAGATGTTCAACACTGTTTCTATTAAGATGCATAGTACTGTAGAACACTGTTTCTCTATAAAGATGTAGAACACAGTTTCTATGAAGATGCATAGCACTTAGTAGAGTAACATAACAGTCTGGTAACATAACATAGTACGGTAACTTAACATAGTAGAGTAACGTAACATAGTAGGGTAACATAGCATAGTAGGGTAACGTAACATAGTAGTGTAATGTAACATAGTAGTGTAACGTAACATAGTAGGGTAACGTAACATAACAAGGTAACATAACATAGCAGGGTAACGTAACATAGTAGTGTAACGTAACATAGCAGGATAACGTAACATAGTAGGGTAACATAACATAGTTGGGTAACATAACATAGTTGGGTAACATAACATAGTAGGGTAACATAACATAGTAGGGTAACATAACATAGTGGGTGAACATAACATAGTAGGGCAACATTACATAGTAGTCTAACATAACATAGTAGGGTAACATATGTTGTGTCTTTGCTAAGTTATGTGACATGCTATTTTATAAAATAATTTCTCTAATTAATATTACCTGATTAAACTAATCATGTAAATGTAATTAACTAGAATGTCGGGGCACCACGAAAGAATGTTTATAGAGCTGTTATCTTCCGAATGAACTCTTAAAGACCTGGTAATCTTTTACATCAATAGCAGTCAATTCTTAATTGTAGTACTTTAGAACACTGTTTCTCTATAAAGATGTAGGACACTGTTTCTCAATAAAGATGCATAGTACTGTAGAACACTGTTTCTCTATGAATATGCATAGTACTGTAAAACACTGTTTATGAAGATGTAGAAGACTGTTTCTCTATGAAGATGCATCGTACTGTAGAACACTGTTTCTCTATAAAAATGTAGAACACTGTTTCTCTATGGAGATGCGAAATACTGTAGAACACTGTTTCTCAATGAAGATGCATAGTACTGTAGAACACTGTTTCTCTATGAAGATGTAGACCACGGTTTCTCTATAAAGATGCATATTACTGTAGAACACTGTTTCTCTATGAAGATGCATGGTACTGTAGAACACTGTTTCTCCATAAAGATGTAGAACACTGTTTCTCTATGAAGATGTAGGACACTGTTTCTCTGTGAATATGCAAAGTACTGTAGAACACTGTTTCTCTATGAAGATGCATAGTACTGTAGAACACTGTTTCTCTATGAAGATATAGTACACTGTTTCTCTATAAAGATGCATGGTACTGTAGAACACTGTTTCTCTATTAAGATGTAGAACACTGTTTCTCCATAAAGATGTAGAACACTGTTTCTCTATGAAGATGTAGAACACTGTTTCCCTATGAAGATGTAGGACACTGTTTCTCTATGAAGATGCAAAGTACTGTAGAGCACTGTTTCTCTATGATGATGTAGAACACTGTTTCTCTATAAAAATGCATAGTACTGTAAAACACTGTTTCTCTATGAAGATGTAGAACACTGTTTCTCCATAAAGATGTAGAACACTGTTTCTCTATGAAGATGTATAACACTGTTTCCCTATGAAGATGTAGGACACTGTTTCTCTGTGAAGATGCAAAGTACTGTAGAACACTGTTTCTCTATGAAGATGCATAGTACTGTAGAACACTGTTTCTCTATGAAGATATAGTACACTGTTTCTCTATAAAGATGCATGGTACTGTAGAACACTGTTTCTCTATTAAGATGTAGTACACTGTTTCTCCATAAAGATGTAGAACACTGTTTCTCTATGAAGATGCATAGTACTGTAGAACTGTTTCTCTGTAAAGATGCATAGTACTGTAGAACACTGTTTCTCTATGAAGATGCATAGTACTGTAGAACACTGTTTCTCTATAAAGATGTAGGACACTGTTTCTCTATAAAGATGTAGAACACTATTTCTCTATGAAGATGTAGAACACTGTTTCTCTATGAAGATATAGAACGCTGTTTCTCTATAAAGATTTTGAACACTGTTTCTCTATGAAGATGTTGAGCACTGTTTCTCTATGAAGATGTTCAACACTGTTTCTATTAAGATGCATAGTACTGTAGAACACTGTTTCTCTATAAAGATGTAGAACACAGTTTCTATGAAGATGCATAGCACTTAGTAGAGTAACATAACAGTCTGGTAACATAACATAGTACGGTAACTTAACATAGTAGAGTAACGTAACATAGTAGGGTAACATAGCATAGTAGGGTAACGTAACATAGTAGTGTAATGTAACATAGTAGTGTAACGTAACATAGTAGGGTAACGTAACATAACAAGGTAACGTAACATAGCAGGGTAACGTAACATAGTAGTGTAACGTAACATAGCAGGATAACGTAACATAGTAGGGTAACATAACATAGTTGGGTACCATAACATAGTTGGGTAACATAACATAGTAGGGTAACATAACATAGTAGGGTAACATAACATAGTGGGTGAACATAACATAGTAGGGCAACATTACATAGTAGTCTAACATAACATAGTAGGGTAACATATGTTGTGTCTTTGCTAAGTTATGTGACATGCTATTCTATAAAATAATTTCTCTAATTAATATTACCTGATTAAACTAATCATGTAAATGTAATTAACTAGAATGTCGGGGCACCACGAAAGAATGTTTATAGAGCTGTTATCTTCCGAATGAACTCTTAAAGACCTGGTAATCTTTTACATCAATAGCAGTCAATTCTTAATTGTAGTACTTTAGAACACTGTTTCTCTATAAAGATGTAGGACACTGTTTCTCAATAAAGATGCATAGTACTGTAGAACACTGTTTCTCTATGAATATGCATAGTACTGTAAAACACTGTTTATGAAGATGTAGAAGACTGTTTCTCTATGAAGATGCATCGTACTGTAGAACACTGTTTCTCTATAAAAATGTAGAACACTGTTTCTCTATGGAGATGCGAAATACTGTAGAACACTGTTTCTCAATGAAGATGCATAGTACTGTAGAACACTGTTTCTCTATAAAGATGTAGAACATTGTTTCTCTATGAAGATGCAAAATACTGTAGAACACTGTTTCTCTATGAAGATGTAGACCACGGTTTCTCTATAAAGATGCATATTACTGTAGAACACTGTTTCTCTATGAAGATGCATAGTACTGTAGAACACTGTTTCTCTATAAAGATGCATGGTACTGTAGAACACTGTTTCTCCATAAAGATGTAGAACACTGTTTCTCTATGAAGATGTAGGACACTGTTTCTCTATGAAGATGCATAGTACTGTAGAACACTGTTTCTCCATGAAGATGTAGAACACTGTTTCTCTATGAAGATGCATAGTACTGTAGAACACTGTTTCTCTATGAAGATGCATAGTACTGTAAAACACTGTTTCTCTATAAAGATGCATAGTACTGTAGAACCCTGTTTCTCTATGAAGATGTAGAATACTGTTTCTCTATAAAGATGCATAGGACTGTAGAACACTGTTTCTCTATAAAGATGTAGAACACTGTTTCTCTATGGAGATGTAGAACACTGTTTCTCTATGAAGATGCAAAGTACTGTAGAACACTGTTTCTCTATGAAGATGTAGAACACTGTTTCTCTATGAAGATGCATAGTACTGTAGAACACTGTTTCTCTATGAAGATATAGAACGCTGTTTCTCTATAAAGATGTAGAACACTGTTTCTCTATGAAGATGTAGAACACTGTTTCTCTATGAAGATATAGAACGCTGTTTCTCTATAAAGATTTTGAACACTGTTTCTCTATGAAGATGTTGAGCACTGTTTCTCTATGAAGATGTTCAACACTGTTTCTATTAAGATGCATAGTACTGTAGAACACTGTTTCTCTATAAAGATGTAGAACACAGTTTCTATGAAGATGCATAGCACTTAGTAGAGTAACATAACAGTCTGGTAACATAACATAGTACGGTAACTTAACATAGTAGAGTAACGTAACATAGTAGGGTAACATAGCATAGTAGGGTAACGTAACATAGTAGTGTAATGTAACATAGTAGTGTAACGTAACATAGTAGGGTAACATAACATAACAAGGTAACGTAACATAGCAGGGTAACGTAACATAGTAGTGTAACGTAACATAGCAGGATAACGTAACATAGTAGGGTAACATAACATAGTTGGATAACATAACATAGTTGGGTAACATAACATAGTAGGGTAACATAACATAGTAGGGTAACATAACATAGTGGGTGAACATAACATAGTAGGGCAACATTACATAGTAGTCTAACATAACATAGTAGGGTAACATATGTCGTGTCTTTGCTAAGTTATGTGACATGCTATTCTATAAAATAATTTCTCTAATTAATATTACCTGATTAAACTAATCATGTAAATGTAATTAACTAGAATGTCGGGGCACCACGAAAGAATGTTTATAGAGCTGTTATCTTCCGAATGAACTCTTAAAGACCTGGTAATCTTTTACATCAATAGCAGTCAATTCTTAATTGTAGTACTTTAGAACACTGTTTCTCTATAAAGATGTAGGACACTGTTTCTCAATAAAGATGCATAGTACTGTAGAACACTGTTTCTCTATGAATATGCATAGTACTGTAAAACACTGTTTATGAAGATGTAGAAGACTGTTTCTCTATGAAGATGCATCGTACTGTAGAACACTGTTTCTCTATAAAAATGTAGAACACTGTTTCTCTATGGAGATGCGAAATACTGTAGAACACTGTTTCTCTATGAAGATGCAAAATACTGTAGAACACTGTTTCTCTATGAAGATGTAGACCACGGTTTCTCTATAAAGATGCATATTACTGTAGAACACTGTTTCTCTATGAAGATGCATAGTACTGTAGAACACTGTTTCTCTATAAAGATGCATGGTACTGTAGAACACTGTTTCTCCATAAAGATGTAGAACACTGTTTCTCTATGAAGATGTAGGACACTGTTTCTCTATGAAGATGCATAGTACTGTAGAACACTGTTTCTCCATGAAGATGTAGAACACTGTTTCTCTATGAAGATGCATAGTACTGTAGAACACTGTTTCTCTATGAAGATGCATAGTACTGTAAAACACTGTTTCTCTATAAAGATGCATAGTACTGTAGAACCCTGTTTCTCTATGAAGATGTAGAATACTGTTTCTCTATAAAGATGCATAGGACTGTAGAACACTGTTTCTCTATAAAGATGTAGAACACTGTTTCTCTATGGAGATGTAGAACACTGTTTCTCTATGAAGATGCAAAGTACTGTAGAACACTGTTTCTCTATGAAGATGTAGAACACTGTTTCTCTATGAAGATGCATAGTACTGTAGAACACTGTTTCTCTATGAAGATGTGTAACACTGTTCCTCTATGAAGATGCAAAGTACTGTAGAACACTATTTCTCTATGAAGATGCAAAGTACTGTAGAACACTGTTTCTCTATGAAGATTCATGGTACTGTTTCTCTATGAAGATGCATAGTACTGTAGAACACTGTTTCTTTATGAAGGTGTAGAACACTGTTTCTCTTTGAAGATGCAAAATACTGTAGAACACTGTTTCTCTATGAAGATGCATAGTACTGTAGAACACCGTTTCTCTATGAAGATGTAGAACACTGTTTCTCTATGAAGATGCATAGTACTGTAGAACACTGTTTCTCTATAAAGATGTAGAACACTGTTTCTCTATAAAGATGTAGAACACTGTTTCTCTATGAAGATGTAGAACACTGTTTCTCTATGAAGATATAGAACGCTGTTTCTCTATAAAGATTTTGAACACTGTTTCTCTATGAAGATGTTGAGCACTGTTTCTCTATGAAGATGTTCAACACTGTTTCTATTAAGATGCATAGTACTGTAGAACACTGTTTCTCTATAAAGATGTAGAACACAGTTTCTATGAAGATGCATAGCACTTAGTAGAGTAACATAACAGTCTGGTAACATAACATAGTACGGTAACTTAACATAGTAGAGTAACGTAACATAGTAGGGTAACATAGCATAGTAGGGTAACGTAACATAGTAGTGTAATGTAACATAGTAGTGTAACGTAACATAGTAGGGTAACGTAACATAACAAGGTAACGTAACATAGCAGGGTAACGTAACATAGTAGTGTAACGTAACATAGCAGGATAACGTAACATAGTAGGGTAACATAACATAGTTGGGTAACATAACATAGTTGGGTAACATAACATAGTAGGGTAACATAACATAGTAGGGTAACATAACATAGTGGGTGAACATAACATAGTAGGGCAACATTACATAGTAGTCTAACATAACATAGTAGGGTAACATATGTCGTGTCTTTGCTAAGTTATGTGACATGCTATTCTATAAAATAATTTCTCTAATTAATATTACCTGATTAAACTAATCATGTAAATGTAATTAACTAGAATGTCGGGGCACCACGAAAGAATGTTTATAGAGCTGTTATCTTCCGAATGAACTCTTAAAGACCTGGTAATCTTTTACATCAATAGCAGTCAATTCTTAATTGTAGTACTGTAGAACACTGTTTCTCTATGAAGATGTAGGACACTGTTTCTCAATAAAGATGCATAGTACTGTAGAACACTGTTTCTCTATGAATATGCATAGTACTGTAAAACACTGTTTATGAAGATGTAGAAGACTGTTTCTCTATGAAGATGCATCGTACTGTAGAACACTGTTTCTCTATAAAAATGTAGAACACTGTTTCTCTATGGAGATGCGAAATACTGTAGAACACTGTTTCTGAATGAAGATGCATAGTACTGTAAAACTGTTTCTCTATAAAGATGTAGAACATTGTTTCTCTATGAAGATGCAAAATACTGTAGAACACTGTTTCTCTATGAAGATGCATAGTACTGTAGAACACTGTTTCTTTATGAAGGTGTAGAACACTGTTTCTCTTTGAAGATGCAAAATACTGTAGAACACTGTTTCTCTATGAAGATGCATAGTACTGTAGAACACCGTTTCTCTATGAAGATGTAGAACACTGTTTCTCTATGAAGATGCATAGTACTGTAGAACACTGTTTCTCTATAAAGATGTAGAACACTGTTTCTCTATAAAGATGTAGAACACTGTTTCTCTATGAAGATGTAGAACACTGTTTCTCTATGAAGATATAGAACGCTGTTTCTCTATAAAGATGCATGGTACTGTAGAACACTGTTTCTCTATTAAGTTGTAGTACACTGTTTCTCCATAAAGATGTAGAACACTGTTTCTCTATGAAGATGCATAGTACTGTAGAACACTGTTTCTCTGTAAAGATGCATAGTACTGTAGAACACTGTTTCTCTATTAAGATGTAGAACACTGTTTCTCAATGAAGATGCATAGTACTGTAGAACACTGTTTCTCTATGAAGATGTAGTACACTGTTTCTCTAAAAAGATGCATGGTACTGTAGAACACTGTTTCTCCATAAAGATGTAGTACACTGTTTCTCTATCAAGATGTAGGACACTGTTTCTCTATGAAGATGCAAAGTACTGTAGAACACTGTTTCTCTATGAAGATGCATAGTACTGTAGAACACTGTTTCTTTATGTAGATGCATAGTACTGTTTCTCTATGAAGATGCATAGTACTGTAGAACACTGTTTCTATATGAAGATGTAGAACACTGTTTCTCTATGAAGATGCATAGTACTGTAGAACACTGTTTCTCTATAAAGATGTAGAACACTGTTTCTCTATGAAGATGCATAGTACTGTAGAACACTGTTTCTCTATGAAGATGTAGAACACTGTTTCTCTTTGAAAATGCATAGTACCGTAGAACAATGTTTCTCAATTAAGATGTTGAACACTGTTTCTCTATGAAGATGCATAGTACAGTAGAACACTTTCTCTATGAAGATGTAGAACAATGTTTCTCTGTAACGATGCGTAGTACTGTAGAACACTGTTTCTCTATAAAGATGTAGAACACTGTTTCTCTATGAAGATGTAGAACACTGTTTCTCTATGAAGATGTAGAACACTGTTTCTCTATAAAGATGTAGAACACTGTTTCTCTATGAAGATTTTGAACACTGTTTCTATAAAGATGCACAGTTCTGTAGAACACTGCTTCTCTTTAAAGATGTAGAACACGGTTTCTCTATGAAGATGTAAACACTGTTTCTCTATGAAGATGCATTGTACTGTAGAACACTGTTTCTCTATAAAGATGCATAGTACTGTAGAACACTGTTTCTCTATGAAGCTGTAGAATACTGTTTCTCTATGAAGATGCATAGTAGGGTAACATAACATAGTCTGGTAATGTAACATAGTAGAGTAACATAACATAGTAGGGCAACATAACATAGTAGGGCAACGTAACATAGTAGTGTAATGTAACATAGTAGGGTAACATAACATAGTAGGGTAACATAACATAGTCTGGTAACATAACATAGTAGGGCAACGTAACATAGTAGGGCATCATAACATAGTAGGGTAACATAACATAGTGTAACATAATATAGTCTGGTAATGTAACATAGTAGAGTAACATAACATAGTAGGGCAATGTAACATAGTAGGGCATCATAACATAGTAGGGTAACATAACATAGTAGGGCATCGTAACATAGTAGGGCATCATAACATAGTAGGGTAACATAACATAGTGTAACATAACACATAACATAGTCTGGTAATGTAACATAGTAGAGTAACATAACATAGTAGGGCAACGTAACATAGTAGGGCATCATAACATAGTAGGGTAACATAACATAGTAGGGTAACATAACATAGTGTAACATAATATAGTCTGGTAATGTAACATAGTAGAGTAACATAACATAGTAGGGCAATGTAACATAGTAGGGCATCATAACATAGTAGGGTAACATAACATAGTAGGGCAACGTAACATAGTAGGGCATCATAACATAGTAGGGTAACATAACATAGTGTAACATAACATAGTCTGGTAATGTAACATAGTAGAGTAACATAACATAGTAGGGCAACGTAACATAGTAGGGCATCATAACATAGTAGGGTAACATAACATTGTAGGGTAACGTAACATAGTAGGGTAACGTAACATAGTGTAACATAACATAGTCTGGTAATGTAACATAGTAGAGTAACATAACATAGTAGGGTAACATAACATAGTCTGGTAACATAACATAGTAGGGTAACGTAACATAGTAGGGTAACGTAACATAGTATGGTTATTTAACATAGTGTAACATTACATAGTCTGGTAATGTAACATAGTAGAGTAACATAACATAGTAGGGCAACGTAACATAGTAGGGCATCATTACATAGTAGGGTAACGTAACATAGTAGGGTAACGTAACATAGTGTAACATAACATTGTCTGGTAATGTAACATAGTAGAGTAACATAACATAGTAGAGCAACATAACATAGTAAGGCATCATAACATAGTAGGGTAACATAACATAGTAGGGTAACGTAACATAGTAGGGTAACGTAACATAGTGTAACATAACATAGTATGGGAACATAACATGGTAGGGCAACATTACATAGTAGGGTAACATAACATAGTAGGGTAACGTAACATAGTATAGTAGTATAACATAGCATAGTAGTGTAACATAACATAGTCGGGTAAAGTAACATAGTAAGGTTACATAACATAGTAGGGTAACTTAACATAGTAGGGCAACATAACATAGTAGGGTAACATAACATAGTAGGGTAACATAACATAGTAGTGTAACATAACATAGTTGGGGAACATAACATAGTAGGGCAACATTACATAGTAGGGTAACATAACATAGTAGGGTAACATATGTTGTGTCTTTGCTATGCCGGATTAAGTGATATGAAATGCTATTCTATAAAATAATTTCTCTAATTAATATTACCTGATTAAACTAATCATGTAAATGTCACGTTCTGACCAGTAAAAGGGGTTATTTGTTATTGTAGTTTGGTCAGGATGTGGCAGGGGTGTGTTTGTTTTGTGTTGTCGGGGTTTTTGGGTGTTGCTCTGTGTTTTGTATTTCTATGTTTGTATTTCTAGTATTTGTATTTATTGGTTATCTTCACGAACCCTGGCTAACAAGTTGAATCAGCAATACAAAATTTGGTTTAATTATTTATTTACGAAATACCTAAACAATCACACACATTTACACATACACGTGATGGGTCATACATTGATTACTAATTATGTCATATAAGAAAACATCTCTAGCGGACAGAACAGATATGACGGCTGGTTACCCAAAGTAAGGGGGTTGGGTTTTGAATGAAAGCGCGGGAAGACTGAGGAACAAAGGAATTTGGTCTCTGATCGAACCTTGTGAAGCTATGCTATCGTAAATACAGAATCTTATGCATTCTAAATAACTGCCATTTAAAAAAGGAAAATGCAAGAAATATTTACTCTGAGTGGTGTTTCAATAGGTTGGTTGTAGATGGAAGGTCGTTTTGCCCAACAGAGATCTTCTTGTCCTCTGAAGAATGTCTGGTAAAACGAATGCGTTGTAGTAGCGTCATGTGTTTGGTAGAAGAGATACTTTGTCCGTCCTTTCCTAGCCCACGTTTACAGCTGCTGCTGCTCACTCAACGGCTAGGAGGTATCACTTCTTTAGTGAATAAGAGTTCAAAGTTCATACCAAGTTGCCATACTTTAAGCTCATGCTGAAGTTGGCTTAGTTCTGTAGTTTGATATTAGCCCTTTTAACGTATGGACCGTCGTCCTCACGTCCTCGGGAACACAAAGTTACATTTTCGTAAAGGGGCTTATGTAGTAGGGGAGAGAAGGGCATGTTTCATAGTTTACAACCAATGTCTGTTCACATGGTTGGGGCCACTGAGTTGATCCTAGTTCACTTATGAAAACCAATTCTCTCATTTAGAAGCTAAAATTACATTTAATCTGTTCACAAATAGTTTCATATTTAAACATTTAAATTGCACAACAATTCCATGTGAATCTGATAACTAGAATGTGTAGACTTTCCAAGATACAATTTATGTCGCCCTATCATCAGTAATAATGTCTCAGATGATAACCAAACTGACATCATATTCATTAAGTACCAACGCATATTTTCAACTGGTTCTATTACCGAAATATGGTTCTGTTCACCACCCTTTTGATGTTACCAGACTCTCTCTCTATGTTAACAAAGGGCTTTCCAAGAGTCACTCTGTAGAGTAGAGAGAGGAAAGGGGGGAAGGTATTTATGGGGTCATAAACCTGACCAACAGGCCAAAGTCATGACACGTAACATAGTGTAATGTAACATAGTAGTGTAACGTAACATAGTAGTGTAACGTAACATAGTAGGGTAACGTAACATAGCAGGGTAACGTAACATAGTAGGGGAACATAACATAGTAGGGTAACGTAACATAACAAGGTAACGTAACATAGCAGGGTAACGTTACATAGCAGGGTAACGTAACATAGCAGGGTAACGTAACATAGCAGGGTAACGTAACATAACAAGGTAACGTAACATAGCAGGGTAACGTAACATAGTAGGGTAATGTAACATAGTAGTGTAATGTAACATAGTAGGGTAACGTAACATAGTAGTGTAACGTAACATAGTAGGGTAATGTAACATAGTAGTGTAACGTAACATAGTAGGGTAACGTAACATAGTAGTGTAACGTAACACAGTAGGGTAACGTAACATAACAAGGTAACGTAACATAGCAGGGTAACGTAACATAGTAGGGTAACGTAACATAGTAGTGTAACGTAACATAGTAGGGTAACATAACATAGTAGGGTAACATAACATAGTAGTGTAACATAACATAGTAGGGTAACACTACTCACTGGTCCAAACCCGTTTTAGCTATACAGTACATTTTCAGTGGTTGAGGTAAGGTAAACGTATTCCACTGCAGTGCTTGGGGTGGTGCTAGTTCAATTTATAGTGTGGTGTGAACGGGTGTGAACAGGTTGTTATGTGGTTATGGTGTGGTTTAGGGTGTCGCTGCTTGTGGTGTAGAGTAGATTGAGGGATAGGTCCGAGTAGTTGAGTTGAGCTCAGCTGGATGACTGGCGAGTTGTTTGGGAGCTGTATGTTACAGCTGAATGTCTGAAGTGACGGGACCCTTTCTCATCGTTGACCCTGTTTCCCAGTGGGACGCTGTAGAGGAGCGGACAGCAGTGTCCTCTCCGTGGCCAGGAGGAAACAAGCTGGGGAGCTGCGTCTAAAAATACCAGCGGTGCGTTTGAGTCACACTGTAGGCTCCATCCACTTCCTGTTTTCATTCTCCAAGTTTACTTCCCAGAGAGAAAGAGAGGGTCGGGAGAGAGAGAAAAGTGGGAAGGGGTAGGGAGATGGAGAAGAGAGACAGACAGCTATATATGTTGCTTGTGTAGTATTCTCCTGCTGTTCAAACCCCTGGTGACACTAGGCTTTCTGGAATCCCAGGAAACATGGGATGTAAAAAGATGACTCTCAATTTGGCAATATTATGACAGTCAAAAAAAGCTGCTGCCTGTCTCTTTCTACCCTAACGTGCTCTGACACTACATTTCAGACAGAATAGCATACTGCCTGTCTCTCTCTACCCTAAGGTACAGTACTCTGACACTACATTTCAGACAGAATTGCATACAGAGAGAGAGGCATAGAGATAGAAAATCCTTTTACATTAACTGAATGGAACTTTTCATGAGATTGATTTCTTTCAAAACAACAAACAGAGACCTACTGATTTCATATCACACAGCACACCTGATAGTCTATCCAGTTTTTGATGTAATTTTCCCAGGGGAAAGTTTTTGCTCCTAAAAGTGCTTACATGGACCTTACTGGAGAAGGGAAGCTGATCTGTTTTCCCCTGGCTTGATTTGTTAAGTTCCATTCGTTAGATAACATAGTCGTAGCTCCCATTCCTTAGATGGCATAGTCGTAGCTCCCATTCCTTAGGTGACATAGTCGTAGCTCCCATTCCTTAGGTGACATAGTCGTAGCTCCCATTCCTTAAGTGACATAGTCGTAGCTCCCATTCCTTAGATAACATAGTCCTAGCTCCCATTCCTTAGGTGACATAGTAGTAGCTCCCATTCATTAGATAACATAGTCGTAGCTCCAATTCCTTAGATAACATAGTCGTAGCTCCCATTCCTTAGGTGACATAGTAGTAGCTCCCATTCATTAGATGACATAGCCGTAGCTCCCATTCATTAGATGACATAGTCATAGCTCCCATTCATTAGATGACATAGTCGTAGCTCCAGTCTCTTAGATAACATAGTCGTAGCTCCCATTCCTCAGATGACATAGTCGTAGCTCCCGTCTCTTAGATAACATAGTCATAGCTCCCATTCATTAGATAACATAGTCGTAGCTCCCATTCCTTAGATGACATAGTCGTAGCTCCCATTCCTTAGATTACATAGTCGTAGCTCCCATTCCTGTCACGGTTGTCGTAGGGTTGAGACCAAGACGCAGCGGGAAAATGTACACTCATCTTCTTTTATTATTGTGAAGAAGGAAAAACACTCCCGCATAGGCGAGATCGTGCGCACTTCCGCATACCTCGGCGCTATCCACTCCATACGTTCCCCATAATAAACACGGGGAGCTGGCTTAGGTCTACTGCCTGGCCTAGCCAAACTACCCGTGTGCCCTCCCCCAAAAAAATTACTGGGGCTGCCTCTCCGGTTTAAACGCCAGTCGTGTTCCCCTGTAGTGTTCCCTGTGTTCGCTCCACTTTCGCCGTTCCTCCCTCTCTATTTCCACCTGTCTCCATGGGAGGTGATCCCTTCCAGCCTGGATCTCCTCCCATGTGTAGGAGCCTTTTCCCTCCTAGATTTCCTCCCAAGTCCATTTCCCCTGATAGTCCACCTGTTGCTCCTTCCTCCGCTGCTTGGTCCGTGTTTGGTGGGAGATTCTGTCACGGTTGTCGTAGGGTTGAGACCAAGACGCAGCGGGAAAATGTACACTCA
Organism: Salmo salar; assembly: GCF_965601325.2. Lineage (NCBI taxonomy): Eukaryota > Metazoa > Chordata > Actinopteri > Salmoniformes > Salmonidae > Salmo > Salmo salar. Next base: position 99,506,477 of record NC_138291.1, read on the forward strand.
TCTTCTTTTATTATTGTGAAGAAGGAAAAACACCAAAAACGGATACGAAACACAAAACGAACTTGATAGTCTTGTCAGGCACACATAGCTAAACAAGAACAACCGTCCACAAAATACTAACACAAACACATACCTATTTATAGGACCCTCAATCAGAGGCAACTAGAAAACACATAGGGAATTATGTAGTAACCAAAAAAGTGTTAAACAAATCAGAATATATTTTACATTTGAGATTCTTCAAAGTAGCCACCCTTTGCCTTGATGACAGCTTTGCACACTCTTGGCATTCTCTCAACCAGCTTCAGGATGTAGACACCTGGAATTAATTTCAATTAACAGGTTTGCCTTGTTAAAAGTTAATTTGTAGAATTTCTTTCCTTCTTAATACGTTTGAGCCAATCAGTTGTGTGGTGATAAAGTAGGGATGGTATACAGAAGCTAGCCCTATTATCTCAACCATCTTCATGAGGAATGATTTTCCAACCGTCTTGAAGGAGTTCCCACATATGCTGAGCACTTGTTGGCTGCTTTTCCTTCGCTCTATGGTCCAACTCATTCTAAACCATCTCAATTGGGTTGTGGTCAATTGGATAGATGTAGAGAAGAGTGATGGTAGGTCACCTGATGATACCCCTTAGGATGAGATAGCATCCCCTCCAACACACATTCTGTATCCTTACTGACATAGAAACAAACCCACAACTAACACAATAACAGAGATACAATATTCTCCACTTTGGTCCTCTCATCTCTCTGTAACACACAGCACAAACACCATCGCTTTCATCCCCTTTCATTTGCACATGCATTCTCACTCAGTAAACACTCAACTGCTTTCAGTTTGTATTTCTTTGTTGTGGACTGTAACTGTGTGTGTATGTGTGTCCGTCCGTCTGTCGGTCTGTGTGTCTGTCTGTGTGTGTCAGAAATGGTCTCAACTGTCAGACTTATTAAAATGTAGCTGTTGGTCATTAATCCTTGTCACTGTTGTAAACTTTACTAATGTACTTAAGCCTTGTGGTCACTGGTAGTTTGAAGTGACTCAAATCCCCAAAATGTTTAATATCTATATTTTTCCTGCAGCACATGGAATCGTATATATTTCAAGTCACATTTTAAACCATCTTCGTAAGTGGTTTGAAATCAGTTACAAATCTAATTGATAAAATACCAAATACAAAATTCCTGGCCGTACAACTTGTGTCTGAATGGTCAAATTTTGATTTATTTTCGCAAAGTGGTAGGCCACACAAGCTCACATAACGGGTCCGCCGAGTGCATGTAAATCGTATAAATAGTAAAAATCATCTGTCCTCGGTTGCAACACTCACTACCGAGTTTGAAACTGCCTCTGGAAGCAACATCAGCACAAGAACTGTTCGTTGGGAGCTTCATAAAATGGGTTTCCATGGCCGAGCAGCCACGCACAAGCCTAAGATCAACATGCGCAATGCCAAGCGTCGGCTGGAGTGGTGTAAAGCTCGCCACCATTGGACTCTGGAGCAGTGGAAAAGCGTTCTCTGGAGTGATTAATCACGCTTCACCATCTGGCAGTCTGACGGACTAATCTGGGTTTGGCGGATGCCAGGAGAACGCTACCTATACCAATGAATAGTGCCAACTGTAAAGTTTGGTGGAGGAGGAATAATGGTCTGGGGCTGTTTTTCATGGTTCGGGCTAGGCCCCTTAGTTCCAGTGAAGGGAAATCTTAACTCTACAGCATACAATGACATTGTGGAAGGACTAACATTGTGGAAGCACAGCATAACATTCTGTGCTTCCAACTATGTGGCAACAGTTTGGGGAAGTCCCTTACCTGTTTCACCATAACATTGCCCCTGTGCACAAACCGATGTCCAAACAGAAAAAGTTTTTTCAAGATCGGTGTGGAAGAACTTGACTGTCTTGCACAGAGCCCTCACCTCAAACCCATCGAACAGTTTTGGGATGAACTGGAACGCCGACTGCGAGCCAGGACTAATCGCCCAACATCAGTGCCCGACCTCACTAATGCTCTTGTGGCTGAATGGAAGCAAGTCCCCGCAGCAATGTTCCAACATCTAGTGGAAAGCATTCCCAGAAGAGTGGAGGCTGTTATCGCAACAAGGGGGGGGACCAACTCCATATTAATGCCCATGATTTTGGAATGAGATGTTCGACGAGCAGGTGTCCACATACTTTTGGTCAAGTAGTGTAGTCTATACACTTCCCATTTATGTTTAAGAGCCGTTTGATGAGTATATTTTAATGTGGTCTGATATCCTCAGTTTAGAAATAGGATCAAACACATTGCTTACATAGTTGTCTGGGTTTTAAGTGCATCTTCAATGGGATTGAGAATTCCTGTTTATTCCTACAGCATCGTCAGACATTTCACGCGAAGAGTTTTAGTCCTCATGGTGGAGTGATGACAAACTGTGCCAAGGGACCAGAAAAGAGACTAGTTGGCAGTTCGGTCTACGACTACATATGTGTAATCTGAGAGCACTGTGATAGATTGTGCCTTTACAAAAGCTGGCCTTGTATTTGGCCAGTAGAGCACAGGTTTGTCTGTTTGACCCTTCAGCAGGGGCTACCTGTTCCTCTCCATCAGTTCAGGACAGAGCAGATGAACCCAGATCAGCTCGCTCTGCTGCACCAGATAGAATCCCTCCAGCTAGGCCTGTCAACATTGCTATTCCTTCAACAATGCTTGGCCTTCCACAATGCTTGGCCTTCCACAATGCTAGGCTGTAAGTGGAGACAATGCTACTCAATGCATGATGTTATTGAGGTGGGTCAGAGAAAGATGTGGAAGTTCACCCAGAAGAAGACTGGAAATGTACAATAGGATATGAGTTTCTGGAGGGAAGTGTGTGTGTGTGTGTGTGTGTGTGTGTGTGTGTGTGTGTGTGTGTGTGTGTGTGTGTGTGTGTGTGTGTGTGTCTGTAAGCGTGTGTGTGTGTAAGCGTGTGTGTGTGTAAGCGTGTGTGTGTGTGTGTAAGCGTGTGTGTGTGTAAGTGTGTGTGTGGATACATGTGTGCGTACTCGTGTGTCTCTGTTCATTGTCAGGGTGGGATGGCAGATGGATGTGAGTGGCTCATACCTCTGTCCTACTTTCACACTGAGGATAAGAAGAGGAGGAGGGATGGGGAGAGAGGGCTCTAGAGAGCAGGAGAGAGAGAGAAGAGAGAGGGAGTCAGAGAGAGAGAGGGAGACAGAGAATCAAAATGTAGATCATATTAATGGGAGTTGATACAATTAGAGGCAGGATCCATATGATAACATAATGTCAAAGATATTCAGACATAGGTGTACATCCTTGGCCCAGTGTCGTCGGGGTTCGGGTTTGGCCAGAGTAGGTTGTCTTTGTAAATAAGAATTTGTTCTTAACTGGCTTCCCTAGTTAAATAAAGGTTAAAAAATGTAAAAAAATTAAATTTGGCAAATGTGTGAATGGTCAGTGCTGTGCTGAGGAAACAGCGATGACAGATGGTAGTGGGATGACTACACACCTTTCATGCTGAGATAGAGAATGAGAACAGAAAGGAGGGATTGGGGAACAGTGTGACATCATATGACAGAGAGGGAACGAGTGAGAGAAGGAGCCAAGGAGGAAAGGATGGATTGTGGAACAGAATGAGACGTCATTGATAAAGAGGAGAGAGTGAAGGAGAGGAAAGAGAAAGGTGAAACAAAGGACAGAGAGAGTCCATGAAGTCTTTGATCCACTGTATCATTGGGGTGGCAGTGTAGCCTAGTGGTTAGAGTGTTGGACTAGTAACCAAAAGGTTGCAAGATCAAATCCCTGAGCTGACAAGGTACAAATATGCTGTTCTACCCCTGAACAAGGCAGTTAACCCACTGTTCCTAGGCTGTCATTGAAAATAAGAATTTGTTCTTAACTGACTTGCCTAGTTAAATAAAGATACAATAAAAAATAAATCAGCGGGTCAGGTTCCCAGGTCTCACACTAATGAGAGACTCTAAATGCCCTAGTGGCTTAATGGACAGCCCTCTCCCCTTATTTTTCTATTCAGCGTGTGAACAGGCCTATGTCCTCTTCTCACTTATATAACTGACGTCCCCATCGCCCTGTGACTGTCCCCACCGGCCCTCCCAGACCTGCCAGGTCAAGCTCCAAAAACCACTCACCAGATTATAATTCAGTTTCAAAGGAAATTAATCCAAGATTACATCTGTCCATTCTGTTAGCACACAGCAGGACCATTATATTGTGGAGCAGAGTTGGGGCTCTACGTAGAGCTCCACAATGTAATGGTGCTGCTGTGTGCTAACAGAATGGACAGATGTAATCTTGGATTAACTTCCTTTGAAACTGAATTATAATCTGGTGAGTGGTTTTTGGAGCTTAACCTGGCAGGTCTGGGAGGGCCGGTGGGGACAGTGTGTCATCCATCCATCCTCTCTCTCGCTCTCTCTCTCTCTCTCTCTCTCTCTCTCTCTCTCTCTCTCTCTCTCTCTCTCTCTCTCTCTCTCTCTGTCTTTCGAGTGTCTTCCTGGAAAGCAGATGGCCGGCAGAGTCAATCAGTAGCGTGGGAGTGATACTGACACGTTGGCTTTTCCTCTCTGAAGTGTTTGACAGCCCGGCTCTGTGAGGTAGGGCAGATGAGGTACATGTCACAGGCATGTGGTTAGAAACCCATAGACAGACAGGGAGGGGTCCATCTCTTGGGTACATCTTAATAATCTAAAGTGGTTTCCTCTCCTCATCTCCTTGTCTTTCATCTCTGATGTTTTAGAATGGGATAGGTGAAAGCACATTTCCCGTGGGCATCTTCCTTTCTGCTTTCACCAGCCCAGTGTTTTGACATCAGTGTTATGCGAAGCCAGGATGGCGGCCATTGTTTATCTCCTGCTACATGTTTTAGTTTGTGTATTATCGTCTTCTCCTCAGATGTCTTTAGGGTCCGCCTGATTTCCAGCGGATAGCTGTCCTGTCACTTGAGCTGCTCACTGGCGAAAGTTTCCACATCATTATTCAGCAGGGACAAATGAATGAGAGACAGACATGGCTGTCGAGGGGGAACATGGATGAGTGGCCACTGACAGTAGATCGTGTGTGTGCATGCAATTAATATTTAAAAGCTTACTCTTTTCATGGTTGGCCTCCCTAAACCCATCCAAAAAGCATTTCTCTCATACTCAGAAACACTCACACCGTATCTCCAAACAGGTCGGCCCTGTTGGAGTAATGAGGTATAATTAGGTTGCTCTGGCTGGTTGTGGCAGAGGACAGAGGACAGAGTGTGTGGAGGGGTGAGAGGCGTGTGTGTGTGTGTGCCGGCTGGAGAAGACCACTAGAGCCTGTAGTCCGTGGATTTGAGACCCCTGCTGTTGACCAAATGCCCACTGTTCATCTGCTGGAGGAAGTAGAGCATCATGTGGGTTCTTGGGCCAATAACACATGCTAGATATCTTCCGTGTTTTCCTATCCAACCCCTATCCTTTTAGTCTGGCTAACGGCTAACTCCAAGTCCTCCGGACTTCAGAGTCTGGAATGTCTGTTTTGATGTTGTCGGCACGATGCTTCAATAATGAAGGGGAGGGGCTTTTTTATTGATTGGTTCTCCTCTTTGTCTTTTTCACACACAGCCCCCGAGCGACTCCCCCTTCCAATACAACTGTTGGATTTTCAACCCCCCAGGAAAGAACAAAAAACGTTTGAGAGAACGAATCAAAGCTCAGAAATAAGCACATCTCTGCTCGAATACTACATTTACAACGGCCTCCTGTCGAAACCAGTGTGTCACAGCTCTCCCTTGCTGTGAGCCACGTGAGTTGTATCAGCCAGGCCACTATCCATCACTCTTTCCCTATTTCCACTGGGCAAAAACTGGTTGAAATAACGATTTGAAAACAGTAATCAATGACATGGCAAAATGTTGGTTGATTTCACGTTGAATTCACGTTAGTTGACCACTCAAACAAACTTGGGCCTAAATCAAAACTAGACATTGAACTGACGTCTGTGGGATCTTTCTCTATTAACCAATACAACTTTCAAACCAATAAACATTTTTTGCCAACAGCATAAGAGATTGATGAATAAGAAATTGACCCGATCTGATTCGTAAGCCTTCAAGTCAGATTTTATGTATAAGACTTTGTTCTTCTTTTGAATGCAAATTTATGCCACCTTTTTGCCAACTTTTCTTCATATCTGAAAGCTAATACTTTTATTTCTGCCAACCGACCTAGTCGTGATTATGGTAAAGTTCTGCTTACGGCTTAGTATGAAATGTAGCTGTAATGCTGAGCCCACTAGCCTCCGCATAAAAACAAAAGAGTACAACTCTTAATGGTTGCTAGGTGGTGCCCATTACTACTGTCTTCCTGGCAGTTCTAAACTTTGTTCAGCATCCATAAAGAATAAAGATCACAAAATGACCAAAATATTGGAATAAAGTAGGCTAATGCAATTGAAGGCATCAAATTGTTGCATACTGAAACTCCCAAAGTCATCCAATTGTTAATAGGCTACATTTCATTGAAGCAGTAGTCTAAATGCGTGTGGTCAACAATTTCAGCACCGTTTCGGGGGTCTTGATAAATCAATCAATGGATCATTTTTATTTTCATTGAATCTCCATTTGGATATTTGTTAGGCTACAATACAGCTGTGGAAGTGTTAGCTAAGTTGAGGTGAGTGCTGGGCATGATCATCTTGTCTACTTGGCTAATTTATCAGCACTGATCAGAACATTTTGCCAGCATGTTATGTACAGTGTCTTCAGAAATTATTCAGACCCCTTGACATACTCCACATTTTGCTGTGTTACAGCCTGAATTAAACATTGATTAAAGATGTTTTTTTTCTCACCTATCTACGTGCAATACCCCATAATGACAAAGTGAAAACATGTTTTTAGACATTTTTGCAAATTCTTTGAAAATGATATACAGAAATATCTAATTTACATAAGTATTCACACCTCTGAGTCAATACATTAAAATCACCTTTGGGAGTGACTACAGCTGTGATTCTTTCTGGGTAAGTCTCTAAGAGCTTTGTACACCTGGATTGTACAATATTTGCACATTATTCTTTAAAAATTCTTCAGGCTCTGTCAAGTTGGTTGTTGATCATTGCTAGACAGCCGTTTTCAAGTCCTGCCGTACATTATCAATTTGATTTAAGTGAAAACTGTAACTAGGCCACTCAGGAAAATTCATTGTCATCTTGGTAAGCAACTCCAGTGTAGATTTGACCTTGTGTTTTAGGTTATTGTCCTGCTGAAAGGTGAATTTGTCTCCCATTGTCTGTTGGAAAGCAGACTGAACCAGGTTTTCCTCTAGGATTTTGCCTGTGCTTAGCTTTATTCCACTTCTATTTATCCAAAAAACAACTCCCTAGTCCGTGCCGATGACAAGCATACCCATAACATGATGTAGCCACCACCATGCTTGAAAATATGAAGAGTGGTAGTCAGTGATGTGTTGTGTTGGATTTACCCCAAACATAACGCTTCAGGACATAAAGTGAATTTCTTTGCACATTTGTTGCTGTTTTACTTTAGTGCCTTATTGCAAACAGGATGCATGTTTTGGAATATTTAAATTTTGTACAAGCTTCCTTCTTTTCACTCTGTCGTTTACATTAGTATTGTGGAGTAACTTTGGCAGGTAGCCTAGCAGTTAAGAGCGTTGGGCCAGTAACTGAAAGGTCGCTGGTTCGACTCCTGAAAAATGTGTCGATGTGCCCTTGAGCAAGGCACTTAACCCTAATTGCTCCTGTTAGTCGCTCTGGATAAGAGCGTCTGCTAAATGACTAAAATGATTTTAAAAATGTGTTGATCCATCCTCAGTTTTCTCCTCTCCTGTCACAGCCATTAAACTCTGTACCGTTTTAAAGTTACCATTGGACTCATGGTGAAATCCCTGAGTGGTTTCCTTCCTCTCTGGCGACTGAGTTAGGAAGGACACCTGTATGTTGTAGTGACTGTATGTATTGATACACCATCCAAAGTATAATTAATAACTTCACCATGCTGAAAGGGATATTCTGAGAGATGACATGGCGCCGCAGGGGATGGCTGGTGTTTTATGGGCTCCTAACCAGTTTTTGTTGTTAGTCGTTGTTTGTAACTTATTTTTTAATTTATATTTGTACATAATGTTGGTGTTACCGTCTCTTATGACCAAAAATAACTTCTGGACATTTGAACAGCGATTACTCACCACGAACTGGACAAAGATTTTTTCTTAAACTAGTCCAAGGTGAAGGATATACTACTTTCTCGGGAACGGGCCCAAAACCCTGTCATTTGCATGAAGAAAAGATGGAGAAAAAGGGGGCGAAGGGCGAGTCAACCTCCACTACCATCCGTTCTATTGGCCAACATGCAATCATTGGAAAACAAAATGGATGAGATAAGATATAGACTATCCTACCAATGGGACATTATAAAATGTAATATCTTATGTTTCACCTAGTCGTGGTTGAACGATGACGCGGATACTATAGAGTTGATGGGATTTTCCATGCATCGGCAGGACTAAGAAGATACGTCTGGTAAGACGAGGGGGGTGCGTCTATTTGTCAAATATTAAAGAAGGTATTGCTCGCCTGAGGTAGAGTACCTTATGATAAGCTGTAGACCACACTATCTATCAAGAGAGTTCTCATCTATATTATTCGTAGCCGTCTATTTACCACCACAAACTGATGGTGGCACTAAGACCGCACTCAACCAGCTGTATAAGGCCATAAGCAAACAAGAAAATGCTTATCCAGAAGCGGTGTTCCTAGTGGCCGGGGACTTTAATGCAGGCAAACAAATCCATTTTACCTAATTTCTATCAGGATGTCACATGTGCAACCAGAGGAGAAAAAAACTCTAGACCACCTTTTCTCCCACACAGAGATGCATACAAAGCTCTCCCTCACCCTTCATTTGGAAAATCTGACCATAATTATATCCTCCTGATTCCTGCTTATAAGCAAAAACTAAAAAAGGAAGTACCAATGACTCGCTCAATACGGAAGTGGTCAGATGACTGCTACAGGACTGTTTGCTATCACAGACTGGAATATGTTCTGGGATTCATCCAATGGCATTGATGAGTATACCACCTCAGTCATTGTCTTCATCAATAAGTAAATCAACGACATCATCCCCCCAGTACAAATCCCAACCAGAAGCCATGGATTACAGGCATCATGCACATCGAGCTAAAGGCTAGAGCTGCCGATTTCAAGGAGCGGGACACTAATCCGGACATTTATAAGAAATCCCGCTACGCCCTCAGATGAACCATCAAACAGGCAAAGCGTAAATACAGGATTAAGTTTGATTCCTACGAGCTCTGACGCTCGTCGGATGTGGCCGATCTTCAAAACTATTACGGACTACAAAGGGAAACCCAGCCGCGAGCTGCCCAGTGACGCCAACCTACCAGACGAGCTAAATGCCTTTTATGCATGCGTTGAGGCAAGCAACACTGACGCATTCATGAGAGCACCAGCTGTTCTGGACGACTGTGTGATAACGCTCTCGGTAGCCGATGTGAGCAAGACCTTTAAACAGGTCAACATTCACAAAGCTGCGGGGCCAGATGGATTACCAGGACGTGTACTATAAGCATGCACAGACAGACTGGCAAGTGTCTTCACTGACATTTTTAAACTCTCCCTGACCGAGTCTGTAATACCTACATGTTTCAAGCAGACCACCATAATCCCTGTGCCCAAGGAAGTGAAGGTAACCTGCCTAAATGATTACCGCCCCGTAGCACTCACGTTGGTAGCCATGAAGTGCTTTGAAAGGCTGGTCATGGCTCACATCAACAGCATCATCCCAGACACCCTAGACCCACTCTAATTCGCAATACCGCTCCAACAGATCCACAGATGACCCAATCTCAATCGCACTCCACACTGCCCTTTCCCACCTGGACAAAAGGAACACCTATGTGAGAATGCTGTTAATTGACTACAGCTCAGCGTTCAACACCATAGTCCCCACAAAGCTCATCACTAAGCTAAGGACCCTGGGACTGAACACCTCCCTCTGCAACTGGATCCTGGACTTCCTGACGGCCACACCCAGGTGGTAAGGGTAGGAAACAACATGTCTGCCACGCTGATCCTCAACACTGGGGCACCTCAGGGGTGCGTGCTTCGTCCCCTCCTGTAGTCTCTGTTCACCCACGACTGCGTGGCCAAACACGACTCCAACAACATAATTACGTTTGCTGACGACACAACAGTGGTAGGCCTGATTATCGACAACGATGAGACAGCCTATAGGGAGGAGGTCAGAGACCTGGCAGTGTGGTGGCAGGACAACAACCTCTCCCTCAGTGTTAGCAAGACAAAGGAGCTGACCATGGACCACAGGAAAAGGCGAGCTGAACAGGCCCCCATTAACATCGATGGGGTTGTAGTGGAGCGGATCAAGAGTTTAAGTTCCTTGGTGTCCACATCACCAACAAATTATCATGGTCCAAACACACCAAGACAGTCATGAAGTGGGCACGATATCAACTTTCCCCCTCAGGAGAGGGCATGGGTCCCCAGATCCTCAAAAGGTTCTACAGCTGCACCATCGAGAGCATCCTGACCGGTTACATCACTGCCTAGTATGGCAACTGCTCAGCATCAGACCGTAAGGCGCTACAGAGTGTGTAGTGCGTATGGCCCAGTAAATCACTGGGGCCAAGCTTCCTCACATCCAGGACCTATCTACTAGGCAGTGTCAGAGGAAAGCCCCAAAAATTGTCAAAGTTTCCAGTCACCCAAGTCATAGACTGTTCTCTCTGCTACTGCACGGCAAGTGGTACCATGTCTAGGACCATGTCTAGGACCAAAAGGCTCCTTAACAGCTTCTAACCCCAAGCCATAAGACTTCTGAACAATTAATCAAATGGCCACCCGGATTATTTACGACCCCCCCCCCCCCCATTTGTTTTTACACTGCTGCTTCTCTCTGTTTATGATCTATGCATAGTCACTTTACTCCTACCTACATGTATAAATTACAGTGGGGGAAAAAAGTATTTGATCCCCTGCTGATTTTGTATGTTTGCCCACTGACAAAGAAATGATCAGTCTATAATTTTAATGTTAGGTTTATTTGAACAGTGAGAGACAGAATAACAACACAAATATTGAGAAAAACGCATGTCAAAAATGTTATAAATTGATTTGCATTTTAATGAGGGAAATAAGTATTTGACCCCCTCTCAATCAGAAAGATTTCTGGCTCCCAGGTGTCTTTTATACAGGTAACGAGCTGAGATTAGGAGCACACTCTTAAAGGGAGTGCTCCTAAACGCAGCTTGTTACCTGTATAAAAGACACCTGTCCACAGAAGCAATCAATCAATCAGATTCCAAACTCTCCACCATGGCCAAGACCAAAGAGCTCTCCAAGCATGTCAGGGACAAGATTGTGACCTACACAAGGCTGGAATGGGCTACAAGACCATCGCCAAGCAGCTTGGTGAGAAGGTGACAACATTTTGTGCAATTATTTGCAAATGGAAGAAACACAAAAGAACTGTCAATATCCCTCAGCCTGGGGCTCCATGCAAGATGCAATGATCATGAGAACGATGAGGAATCAGCCCAGAACTACACGGGAGGATCTTGTCAATGATCTCAAGGCAGCTGGGACCATAGTCACCAAGAAAACAATTGGTAACACACTACGCCGTGAAGGACTGAAATCCTGCAGCGCCCGCAAGGTCCCCCTGCTCAAGAATACATATACATGCCCATCTGAAGTTTGCCAATGAACATCTGAATGATTCAGAGGACAACTGGTGAAAGTGTTGTGGTCAGATGAGACCAAAATGGAGCTCTTTGGCATCAACTCAACTCGCCATGTTTTGAGGAGGAATGCTGCCTATGACCCCAAGAACACCATCTCCAGCGTCAAACATGGAGGTGGAAACATTATGCTTTGAGGGTGTTTTTCTGCTAAGGGGACAGGACAACTTCACCGCATCATTTGACAGGCACATGTACTGTCAAATCTTGGGTGAGAACCTCCTTCCCTCAGCCAGGGCATTGAAAATGGGTCGTGGATGGGTATTCCAGCATGACAATGACCCAAAACACACGGCCAAGGCAACAAAGGAGTGGCTCAAGAAGAAGCACATTAAGGTCCTGGAGTGGCCTAGCCAGTCTTCAGACCTTAATCCCATAGAAAATCTGTGGAGGGAGCTGAAGGTTCGAGTTGCCAAACGTCAGCCTCGAAACCTTAATGACTTGGAGAAGATCTGCAAAGAGGAGTGGGACAAAATCCCTCCTGAGATGTGTGCAAACCTGGTGGCCAACTACAAGAAACGTCTGACCTGTGTGATAGCCAACAAGGGTTTTGCCACCAAGTACTAAGTCATGTTTTGCAGAGGGGTCAAATACTTATTTCCCTCATTAAAATGCAAATCAATTCATAACATTTTTTACATGCGTTTTCTGGATTTTTTTGTTGTTTTTCTGTCTCTCACTGTTCATATAAACCTACCATTAAAATTATAGAATTTCTTTGTAAGTGGGCAAACGTACAAAATCAGCAGGGGATCAAATACTTTTTTCCCCCACTGTACCTCGACCTACCTGTACCCCCTGCACATTGACTCGGTACCGATACCCCCTATATAGAGCCTCGTTATTGTTTTTTTATTGTGTGTTTTTTACTTGAGTTTATTTGGTGAATATTTATTGAACTGGATTGTTGGTTAATAAGGGCTTGTAAGTAAGCATTTCATTTTAAGGTCTACCTACACCTGTTGTATTCGGCACATGTGACAAATAAAGTTTGATTTGATATTCAATGTCTGGTTTTGTCTTTTTTTTCCTACACTATTATTGCTCACAGAGTGAGTCCATGCAACTTATTATGTGACTTTTTAAGCACATTTTTACTCCTGAACTTATTTAGGCATGCCATGACAAAGGGGTTGAATACTTATTGACGCAATACATTTCAGATTTACATTTTTATTGAATTTGTAAAGAATTCTTTAAACATAATTCCACTTTGAAATTATGGGGTATTGTGTATAGGCCAATGACACAATATATCTTAAATTCAGGCTGTAACACAACAAAATGTGGAAAAAGACAAGGGGTGTAAATACTTTCTGAATTAACGAGTTGATTATTTTGCTCTTCACAGTCACTTAGTAGCATAGGCTTACTCACGACCAAAAGCCTGCGACTTGTCTTAATCAATCAATGTGATGTTGTTTCACTGAATCTCCGTCAGTATGTGGTTAATTCTCTGGCTGGGCAGAGGAGCGGAGGTGGTATAGCTGAACTATTTGTTTGCTCATCGGATCAGCCTAGATGAAGAGTAGACCTATTATTTGGTCGATTGTTTAAAGGCAAGTCTAAAAGCCTGCGGAGGTTGTGAAATTTGAACATGAGACTCAAATGATTTTGAAAATATAGATTGCTATTATTTTCTATGTGTATCATGATGAAGATACTCTCAATCTAAGACCCTGACAAATCAGAGTTAGGCTAGGAAGAGATGAAATGTCGATGAATAAAGCACTGGCTTGGGCTCTGTTTCAAAATATCACTTTTTTTATATGACAGCGGTTCCAGACATAAATAATTTGTATATTAATCTGGTATATTTACACCTTCCTAATATTGATATATTGATTTGCAACCCCCCCCCCCCCCCCTCCCCCCAAGAACAGCCTCTGTTCATCGGGGCATGGACTACAAGCTGTCGAAAGCGTTCCACAGGGATGCTGGCCCGTGTTGACTACGAAGCTTCCCACAGTTGTGTCAAGTTGGCTGGATGTCCTTTGGGTGGTGGACCATTCTTGAAACACACAGGAAACTGTTGAGCGTGAAAAACTCAGCAGCGTTGCAGTTCTTGACACACTCAAACCGATGCGCCTGGCACCTACTACAAAACCCCGTTCAAAGGCACTTAAATATTTTATTTATTATTTAACCTGTCTCCTCCCCTTCATCTACACCAGGTATTCCCAAACTGGGGTGCGCAATGCCATCGGGGGTACCCCAAATCAAAATGTGATTCACATTTTTTTAAATATAACATTTTTAAAAAATCAATATATTTTGCGGGTATTTTTTTTTTCTTCTTATTTTTAAACAGTCCATTTATAATTTCCAACGGGGGTAAACTTTTGGGTGAGGTTTTTTTCTCACATGAGTATGCTCGTCTTACTGCCAATATTGAAATTAAACCATCTAGTGTTCAGTGAAATAACACAATGTCAAATACAGGTAGCCTAGTCAAATAATTCACATCCAATCACATGAACGTTACTCTCTCGCTGGAATTCCACTAACTGTCTGTATGTAGCCAAACATACAGTAGCTACTGCTCATGTTGGTATTTGTACAGATGGCGCAAAAGCCATGACATGGAGACATAGTGGAGTGGTAACGCCCGTGCAAGCAGTTTCTCCCGATGCCACTTGGGTACACTGCAGCATTCACCGAGAGGCTGGTGCTGCCAAGGGAATGCCTGACAGCTTGAAAGACATTTTGGACACTACAGTGAAAATGGTTAACTTTGTTAACCTCTCTGGGCTAGGTGGGACGATTTCAAAAAGGCTTTACAACGAAAGCAAAACATTAGATTATGTCAGCAGAGTACCCAGCCAGAAATAATCAGACACCCATTTTTCAAGCTAGCATATAATGTCACAAAAACCAAAACCACAGCTAAATGCAGCACTAACCTTTGATGATCTTCATCAGATGACACTCCTAGGACATTATGTTATACAATACATGCATGTTTTGTTCAATCAAGTTCATATTTATATCAAAAACCAGCTTTTTACATTAGCATGTGACTAGCATGTGACTAGCATTCCCACCGAACACTTCCGGTGAATTTACTAAATTACTCACGATAAACGTTCACAAAAAACATAACAATTATTTTAAGAATTATAGATACAGAACTCCTTTATGCAATCGCTATGTCCGATTTTAAAATAGCTTTTCGGTGAAAGCACATTTTGCAATATTCTGAGTAGATAGCCCGGCCATCACAGGCTACCAAGTTTGGTACTCACCAAACTCAGATTTACTATAAGAAAAATTGGATTACCTTTGCTGTTCTTCGTCAGAATGCACTCCCAGGACTTCTACTTCAATAACAAATGTTGGTTTGGTTCCAAATAATCCATAGTTATATCCAAATAGCGGCGTTTTGTTAGTGCGTTCAAGACACTATCCGAAGGGTAAAGAAGGGTGTTTCGTGACAAAAAAAAACAAAATATTCCATTACCGTACTTCGAAGAATGTTAAACGCTGTTTAAAATCAATTTTTATGCGATTTTTCTCGTAAAAAAGCGATAATATTCCGACCGGGAAACCCTGTTTTCGTTCAAAGACTGAAAATGTAAACATGGTGGAGTCTCGTGCACGCGCGCTCCAGTCTCATTGTTCTAAGATGAACCACTATCAAAATGCGCTACTGTTTTTCAGCCATGGCCTGCAAAGTCATCATTCAACGTTCTAGCGCCTTCTGAGAGCCTATGGGAGCGTTAGAAAATGTCACGTTATGCCAGAGATCCCCTGTTTTGGATAGAGATGATCAAGAAGGCCAAGTAATGGTCAGAGAGGGCGCTTCCTGTTTGGAATCTTCTCAGGTTTTGGCCTGCCAAATGAGTTCTGTTATACTTACAGACCCTACTCAAACAGTTTTAGAAACTTTAGGGTGTTTTCTATCCAAATCAAATAATTATATGCATATTCTAGTTACTGGGCAGGAGTAGTAACCAGATTAAATCGGGCACGACGCATTTCGTGACAAATTCTAAATATTCCATTACCGTACTTCGAAGCATGTCAACCGCTGTTTAAAATAAATTTTTATGCCATTTTTCTCATAAAAAAGCGATAATATTCCGACCGGGAAAGCGTGTTTAGGTTCAAAGAGAGAGAAAATAAAAACATGGGGTCGACTCGTGCATGCGCCTCCGTCCCATTGTCCTCTGATAGAGCACTTACCAAAAGCGCTAATGTTTTTCAGCCAGTGGCTGGAATTACATCATTCAGCTTTTTCCCGCCTTCTGAGAGCCTATGGGAGCCGTAGGAAGTGTCACGTTACAGCAAAGATCCTCAGTTTTCATTAAAGAGAGCTAAGAAGAACAAGAACTTGTCAGACAGGTCACTTCCTGTAAGGAATCTTCTCAGGTTTTTGCCTGCCATATGAGTTCTGTTATACTCACAGACACCACTCAAACAGTTTTAGAAACTTTAGGGTGTTTTCTATCCAAAGCCAATAATTATATGCTTATTCTAGTTTCTGGGCAGTAGTAATAACCAGATTAAATCGGGTACGTTTTTTATCCGGCCGTGCAAATACTGCCCCCTACCCCCAACAGGTTAAAGATTTCTTTACTGACCATCATTTTCACTTGTCTGACTGCTTGCATGATGATGAGTTTCTCACACGACTGGCCTATCTGGGTGATGTTTTTTCTCACCTGAATGATCTGAATCTTGGATTACAGGGATTCTCCGCAACTATATTCAATGTGCGGGACAAAATTGAGGCTATGATTAAGAAGTTGGAGCTCTTTTCTGTCTGCATTAACAAGGACAACACACCTGTCTTTCCATCAAATCAAATTGTATTGGTCACATAGTGTAGCAAAATGCTTGTGCTTCTAGTTCCGACAGTGCAGTAATATCTTTCAAGTCATCTAACAATTCCCCAACAACTACCTAATACACACAAATCTACAGGGGTAAATGAGAATATGTACATATAAATATATGGATGAGCGATGGCCGAGTGGCATAGGAAAGGTACAACAGATGGTATAAAATACAGTATATACATATGATATGAGTAATGTAAGCTATCTAAACATTGTTAAAGTGGCATTATTTAAAGTAGCATTATTTAAAGTGACTAGTGATCCATTTATTAAAGTGACCAGTGATTGGGTCTCAATGTAGGCAGCAGCCTCTCTGAGTCAGTGATTGCTGTTTAGCAGTCTGATGGCCTTGAGATATAAGCTGTTTTTCAGTCTCTCGGTCCCAGCTTTGATGCACCTGCACTTACCTCGCCTTCTGGATGGTAGCGGTGTGAACAGGCAGTGGCTTGGGTGGTTGTTGTCCTTGATGATCTTTTTGGCCTTCCTGTGACATCGGGTGCTGTAGGTGTCATGCAGGGCATGTAGTTTGCCCGGGGTGATGCTTTGTGCAGACCGCACCACCCTCTGGATAGTTGAGGGCGGTGCAGTTGCCGTACCAGGCTGTGATACAGCCCGACAGGATGCTCTCGATTGTGCATCTGTAAAAGTTTGTCAGGGTTTTGGGTGACAAGCCAAATTTCTTCAGCCTCCTAAGGTTGATGACGCGCTGTTGCCCCTTCTTCACCACACTGTCTGTGTGGGTGGACCATTTCAGTTTGTCTGTGATGTGTATACCGAGGAACTTAAAACGTTCCACCTTCTCCACTGCTGTCCCTTCGATGTAGATAGGGGGATGCTCCCTCTGCTGTTTTCTGAAGTCCACGATCATCTCCTTTGTTTTGTTGACGTTGAGTGAGAGGTTGTTTTCCTGACACCACACTCCGAGTGCCCTCACCTCCTCCCTGTAGGCTGTCTCGATGTTGTTGGTAATCAAGCCCTCTACTATTGTGTCATCTGCAAACTTGATGATTGAATTGGAGGCGTGCATGGCCACGCAGTCGTGGATGAACAGGGAGGACAGGGGAAGGCTTTGTATGCATTGCGGAAGTTAGAGTAGCAGTGATCGAGTGTATTACCCCCGCGAGTACTGCAATCAATATGCAGAAAGAATTTAGGTAGCCTCGGTTCTCAAATTTGCTTTGTTAAAATCCCCAACTACAATAAATGCAGCCTCAGGATATATGGTTTCCAGTTTACATAGACTCCAGTGAAGTTCCTTGAGGGCCGTCATGGTGTCTGCTTGAGGGGGAATGAACATAGCTGTGAAGATAACTGATGGGAATTCTCTTGGGAGGTAATATGGCCGGCATTTGATTGTTATTGATTCTAGGTTGGGTGAGCAGAAGGCTTGAGTTCCTGTATGTTGTTATGATTACACCATCAGTCGTTAATCATGAAGCATACACCCCTGCCCTTTCTCTTCCCAGAGAGGTGTTTATCTCTGTTGGCGCGATGCATAGAAAAGCCCGGTGGGTGAACCGATTCCGACAGCATATCCGAGAGAGCCATGTTTCCATGAAACAGAGAATGTTACAATCTCTGATGTCTCTCTGGAAGGCAACCCTTGCTTGAATTTCGTCGACCTTGTTGTCAAGAAACTGGACATTGGCGAGTCGTTTACTCGGGAGTGGTGGGCGATGTGCACGTCTACGAAGCCTGACCAGGAGGCCGCTCCGTTTGCCCCTTCTGCGATGCCGTTGTTTTGGGTTTGCCTCTGGGATTAGATCCATTGTCCTGGGTGGTGGTCCAAACAGAGAATCCGCTTCGGGAAAGTCGTATTCCTAGTCGTATGTAATAAGACTTAAGATTTCCTGGGGTAACAATGTAAGGAATAATACATAAAAAAACTAAATACTGCATAGTTTCCTAAGGACTCGAAGCAGGCGACCATCTCTGTCAGCGCCATCTTGTATGACGTTTTGTGTGCAAATAAACTCAAGTTTACGGACAAAGTCAAATGTGATATAGCGAAGCACCTGAGTGAGTTGGGTGCTCAATTACGCAGGTAGTTTCCTGAAACGGATGATACAAACAACTGGATTCGTTAACCCTTTCATGCCCTGCCTCCAGTCCACTTACTAATATCTGAACAAGAGAGGCTCATCGAAATTGCAACAAGCGGTTCTGTGAAAATTTTATTTAATCGGAAGCAACTGCCTGATTTCTGGATTGGGCTGCACTCAGAGTATCCTGCCTTGGCATATCGCGCTGTTAACCTCTATGGGCTAGGTGGGACGCTAGCGTGCCACCCGTGGTGCACTCCATCAACAGCAGGTGCATTTCAAGAGCGGCAAATTTGAATCCAAATAAATGTCAAAATTCAAATTTTTCAAACATACAACTATTTTACACCCTTTGAAAGATAAACATCTCCTTAATCTAACCACGTTTTACGATTTCAAAAAGGTTTTACGGCGAAAGCATAAATTTAGAGTATGTTAGGACAGTACATTTACAAGAGTTGTGTGTAATGTTTTGTCAATTCAAAGACAGGGTCACCAAAACCATAAAACCAGCTAAAATGATGCACTAACCTTTTACAATCTCCATCAGATGACACTCCTAGGACATTATGTTAGACAATGCATGCATTTTTAGTTCTATCAAGTTCATATTTATATCCAAAAACAGCGTTTTACTATGGCATTGATGTTGAGGAAATCGTTTCCCTCCAATAACCGGCAGTCAAGTCAGCGTCACAAATTAAATAATTAAAATTAGAAAACATTGGTAAAATATTATATTGTCATTTAAAGAATTATAGATCTACATCTCTTGAACGCAATCAACTTGCCAGATTTAAAAATAACCTTACTGGGAAATCACACTTTGCAATAATCTGAGCACTGCGCCCAGAAAAATACGCGTTGCGATACAGACTAGACGTCATGTTGGGGATTTCTAAAATCGAAAATACTATGTAAATAATCCATTACCTTTGATTCTCTTCATCAGATGTCACTTCCAGGTATCACAGGTCCATAACGAATGTAGTTTTGTTCAAAAAAGCTCATCATTTATGTCCAAAAATCTCCGTCTTGTTAGCACATGATCTAAGCCAGCCGGACTTCTCGTCATGAACGAGGGGAAAAAATATATTTACGTTCGTTCAAACATGTCAAACGTTGTATAGCATAAATCATTAGGGCCTTTTTTAACCAGAACATGAATAATATTCAAGGTGGACGAATGCATACTCTTTTATAACGTATTGGAACGAGGGTACCCAACATGAACTCGCGCGCCAGGTGTCTAATGGGACATCATCGTTCCATGGCTCTTGTTCGGTCAGATCTCCCTCCAGAAGACTCAAAACACTTTGTAAAGGCTGGTGACATCTAGTGGAAGCAATAGGAAGTGCCAAAATATTCCTCAGCCCCTGTGTTTTTCAATGGGATAGGTTTAAAGGTAATACAACACATCAGGTATCCACTTCCTGTCAGAAAATGTCTCAGGGTTTTGCCTGCCAAATGAGTTCTGTTATACTCACAGACACCATTCAAACAGTTTTAGAAACTTTAGAGTGTTTTCTATCCATATATAATAAGTATATGCATATTCTAGTTACTGGGTAGGATTAGTAACCAGATTAAATCGGGTACATTTTTTTTATCCAGACGTGCAAATGCTGCCCCCTAGCCCTAACAGGTTAAGAAGCTGATGCCCTTTGCAACCGATGTGACAGTGGATTCTCTGCCCTCACTAGCATGAAAACTAAATACAGGCACAGACTGTGTGTGGAAAATGTTTTAAGACTGAGACTCTTCTCCAATACAACCCAACATTGCAGAGTTATGTGCATCCATTGAAGCACACCCTTCTCATTAACCTATGGTGAGTTATTCACAATTTTCAATTAACAAATAAGGTTTTATATGTAAGATGGTTAAATAATGAGCAACATTTTTGATTATTTTTGTATTATTATTTGTGCCCTGGTCTTATAAGAGCTCTTTGTCACATCCCACGAGCTGGGTTGTGACAAAAACTCACATTAATTTTTATGTATAATACATGTATCGTATAGTGTGTGTGTGGCAGGGTTACAATGATGGTATAAAACAGCATTTGAGAGTGTGCTGACCCTGGTGCTAGAAGGGGTACGCAGCTGGAGGTTGAATGTTTGAAGGGGTACGGAACTATAAAAAGTATGGGAACCACTGATCTACACTGACTGAAGTGGATGTAACAAGTGACATCCATAAGGGATAATAGCTTTCACCTGGATTCAACTGGTCAGTCTATGTCATGGAAAAAGCAGGTGTTCCTACCCTCAGTGTATGTGTGTTGACTGTGATTAGGTAGCCTAAGTGTGTCTTGTCTGTTTAATGAACAATATAGCCTAACTATTGATTTCATGTGCATGGCGCAGCCATATAGCCTGCACAGATCAGTAACAAAATTAAACTCCAAATATGTCAATTTATTATTTTGAAAATACATGTTTTTACCTGTAAAACTTAAATGAATAGCCAAGGATTTTATTTTATGAAATCACAAGACACAACTTACGCTCGTTAGAGACAGGCTTCTTTTTGAGCCAGGCGTCTATTTCCTTAATGCGCACAGCTTTTGTCACGCTCTGACCTAGGAGAGCTGTGTTTTCTCTGTTTAGTTAGGTCAGGGTGTGATAGGTGGATGGGCATTCTATGTTTTGTTTTCTAAGCTTTGGCCGGGTATGGTTTCCAATCAGAGGCAGCTGTCTATCGTTGTCTCTGATTGGAAGCCATACTTAGGCAGCCTGTTTTTCCCTGTGTTTTTGTGGGATCTTGTTTTTGTGCAGCTGTGTTTATGCAGCCCCAGAACGTCACGTTTGTTTCAGTTCCACCTGTTTCTTGTTTTGTTCGGGTTCACTAATAAAATATGTGGAACTACCGGCACGCTGCGCCTTGGCTAATTTATGACAGGGAATTCGAAGATAGCACTCGTGACAGCTTTTGCTCAGTTGTATAGTTAATTGTTTAATTCCAGCATTCACTTCCAGCATTTTAATCAATTTCTTAATTTCCTGCATTAATATGTTATCATTTATGAACTGTTTCACATTTGTTTTGTCTTAGTATGACTCTATTTAGAAGAAAAACAGCTTTCTTGACAGAATAATTGTTCTCTTTGACTCTGCATTTTCGGCTGTTTTAACTTTCGCCACTAGAGGGCGATCAGACGTTTTTTTGGGGTCTGTACTTCGAAGTTGTTGACTGTTAGACGGCTATTTGAGACTGTGTTTTATGGAAGGTTTACGGCACTCTAATAACCTGCTGTCCCAGACCTGCTGGAACCCTGACCTGTTCACCGGACGTGCTACCTGTCCCAGACCTGCTGTTTTCAACTCTCTAGAGACAGCAGGAGCGGTAGAGATACTCTCAAAGATCGGCTATGAAAAAGCCAACTGACACTTACTCTTGTGTTACTGACTTGTTGCACCCTCGACAACTACTATGATTATTATTATTTGACCATGCTGGTCATTTATGAACATTTGAACATCTTGGCCATGTGCTGTTATAATCTCCACCCAGCACAGCCAGAAGAGGACTGGCCACCCCTCATAGCCTGGTTCCTCTCTAGGTTTCTTCCTAGGTTTTGGCCTTTCTAGGGAGTTTTTCCTAGCCACCGTGCTTCTACACCTGCATTGCTTGCTGTTTGTGGTTTTAGGCTGGGTTTCTGTACAGCACTTTGAGATATCCGCTGATGTAAGAAGGGCTATATAATTAGATTTGATTTGATTTGAAATACATTTGATTCATAATGTTTCTTAGGACCTGAATAATGGATATCCTTGTGGTGGTGCATATTCAATGGATGTATTGAAATAGATGTCCTCCCACATTTAATAGTTCAACATGTGCACAGGAGGTATAAAAGGCTTATCCCGGCAAGAATGTGGTTAAAAATGGGACTGTGCTCTAAAAAACATTGCCTGTGTGTAAAGGGCATACCCTAAAGTCTGTCTGTAAAGGACATACCTTAAAGTCTGTCTGTAAAGGACATACCTTAAAGTCTGTCTGTAAAGGACATACCTTAAAGTCTGTCTGTAAAGGACATACCTTAAAGTCTGTCTGTAAAGGACATACCTTAAAGTCTGTCTGTAAAGGGCATACCCTAAAGTATGTATGTAAAGGACATACCTTAAAGTCTGTCTGTAAAGGGAATACCTTAAAGTCTGTCTGTAAAGGGCATACCCTAAAGTATGTATGTAAAGGGAATACCTTAAAGTCTGTAAAGGACATACCTTAAAGTCTGTCTGTAAAGGACATACCTTAAAGTCTGTCTGTAAAGGGCATACCCTAAAGTCTGTCTGTAAAGGACATACCTTAAAGTATGTCTGTAAAGGGCATACCCTAAAGTATGTATGTAAAGGGAATACCTTAAAGTCTGTAAAGGGCATACCTTAAAGTCTGTCTGTAAAGGGCATTAGTGTCTTAGTTGAGCTGCATTTTGTGTATCTCCTGTCCCTGATGTTTAGATGCAGGCCCAGTCGACTGCTAGAGCTGTGCTCTGTTCTGCTCTTCTCTGCTCTGCTCTGCTCTGCTCTGTTTTGCTCTGTTATATTCTGTCTTGTGTGAGTGCATTAGCAGCAGGAGCCAGGCCAACCATGAACTTTTCTCTGCAGACAGAGCAAGGTGGTTGGATTGTGTGTTTGTTGGTTGTGTGTGCATGTGCGTAATGTTTCCAGGTGCTTCTCTCAAAAAGGCTCCACTGAGGCAAGCTCCCTGGGTCTCTAGTGTGTATGTCTGTTTTGTAGAACTGTGTTTGTGTGTTAGGGTTGAGATGATATTGTAATATTTTCCATGCTAATAGAAACGTCTTCATCCCGCTAACTGACTTTGAAGTGAATTGCTGTTTGAAAAAATACCCCCGGGACATGATAGAAATGTAAACATTTGCAGAGTTTTCCTTCAGCATTATCACCAGAGTCATCTCTGTGTTGCCATCCCCAGTGTTGATCCACGCACGCACACACCCACGTGCGCACACACACACACCAACGTGCGCACACACACACACACACTATAGGCTTATAATCGGCACCTATGCAAATCAGATGGCTATACAGTGTAGCCTATTTCCTCCTTCAAACAAAAAACAGCCAATCAGGGGGTCTGCATTTTGAATTATCTTACTATAATTAATGAATTGCCTGCCATTCATGACAGCTGGTGTTTTGATGTCTAATTGCAAATGATGATTGATTGACACTTTGAATATGGCTTTTTGCAAATCCTAATCTGTGTAACAGGTCACACAGAAACGCAATTGGTTTATTTGAATGCATCCCTTTCTAACTGAAAATGATTCTCATTAACAAAGACTATTTGAAAATACAATGATAAATTCAATATCACAACATCTGTGTGACTCCCAAAGGCTTTATAGAATGTATGAGTTTCCGTGTGGTTGTGTGTACGTATGTTTGAGTGATAGTGCTCCGGTGTGTGTCACGCCTGGCTCGGGTCACCGAGGCCAGAGATAAAACAATGTACCTTATGTTCTCCATGCTCCTGTAACCTCTCTTCCTCTGTCTCACCTCTCTCTTTCTCTCTCCCTCTCTGTCTGTCTCTCTTCCTCTGTCTCACTTCTCTCTTTTTCTCTCCCTCTGTCTGTCTCTCTCTCTCTGCCTCCCCTCTCTCTTTCTCTCAAATTCAAATTCAAGCTGCTTTATATACACTATAGTTACTGTTTACTATGCAGATGTTATTATTCAGTGTTCCTCAGGCTATGGCAGGCAAATACATATTTGGCTGCAAGAGGAGCCTCTTTTAGTTTTTCCTCTGGGTTAAATAAATTCCAATTTGGAATAAATGTAGTAATTTCTGTGAATTATTAATCTCTTGGTGAGGAATATTTCTCACAGTAAAGGAGAAAGTGCATCTCTGTTTCTACCTACCCTGTCGTGCAGTCTCTCTCTCTCTCCCTCTCTCTCCCTCTCCATCTCTCTCTCCATCTCTTTCCCTCTCCTAGTTCCCTTCATTCAGTTTATGACAATAGCAATAAGCAGAACAGTACGACTAAATAAAATATTCAATGTATACTCATTGTAACACTTTATGAATGAGCAACAAATACAGTATGCAGTTCTGTTGGTGCATGTGCATGTGTGTGAGCGTTAGCGTGAGTGTGTGTGTGTGTGTATGCACAGTAGTGAATACTATTCTCTCCCTAGCACAGTGCTGGGTCAGACATCGCCATAGAGAACAGCACTGTCATGTGATTTCACTTTATCACGAAGGAGAGATACTACATCGCCGGAGCCAATCCAAAATCAGATAGACTCAGAGATACTCTACTGCCAGTGTCAATCCCCATTTAGACAGACACAGAGATACTCTACTGTCAGAGCCAATCCCCATTTAGACAGACACAGAGATACTCTACTGCCAGAGCCAATCCCCATTTAGACACTCACGAGATACTCTACTGTCAGAGCCAATCTCCATTTAGACAGATCATGAGATACTCTACTGTCAGAGCCAATCCCTATTTAGGTATTCTCAGAGATACTCTACTGCCAGAGCCAATCCCCATTTAGACAGAGATCCTCTACTGCCAGAGCCAATCCCCATTTAGACAGAGATACTCTACTGCCAGAGCCAATCCCCATTTAGACAGAGATACATTTACATTTACGTCATTTAGCAGACGCTCTTATCCAGAGCGACTTACAAATTTGTGCATTCACCTTATGATATCCAGTGGAACAATCACTTTACAATAGTACATATAGATGTACATATAGATAGATCTTTTTGGGGGGGAGGGTGAGGGGGGAGGGTTAGAAGGATTACTTAATCCTATCCCAGGTATTCCTTAAAGAGGTGGGGTTTCAGGTGTCTCCGGAAGGTGGTGATTGACTCCGCTGTCCTGGCGTCGTGAGGGAGCTTGTTCCACCATTGCGGTGCCAGAGCAGCGAACAGTTTTGACTGGGCTGAGCGGGAACTGTGCTTCCGCAGAGGTAGGGAGGCGAGCAGGCCAGAGGTGGAAGAACGCCGTGCCCTTCTTTGGGTGTTGGGACTGATCAGAGCCTGAAGGTACGGAGGTGCCGTTCCCCTCACAGCTCCGTAGGCAAGCACCATGGTCTTGTAGCAGATGCAAGCTTCAACTGGAAGCCAGTGGAGTGTGCGGAGGAGCAGGGTGACGTGAGAGAACTTGGGAAGGTTGAACACCAGATGGGATGCGGCGTTCTGGATGAGTTGTAGGGGTTTAATGGCACAGGCAGGGAGCCCAGCCAACAGCGAGTTGCAGTAATCCAGACAGGAGATGACAAGTGCCTGGATTAGGACCTGCGGCGCTTCCTGTGTGAGGCAGGGTCGTACACTGCGAATGTTGTAGAGCATGAACCTACAGGATCGGGTCACCGCCTTGATGTTAGCAGAAAACGACAGGGTGTTGTCCAGGGTCACGCCAAGGCTCTTAGCACTCTGGGAGGAGGACACAATGGAGTTGTCAACCGTGATGGCGAGATCATGGAACGGGCAGTCCTTCCCCGGGAGGAAGAGCAGCTCCGTCTTGCCGAGGTTCAGCTTGAGGTGGTGATCCATCATCCACACTGATATGTCTGCCAGACATGCAGAGATGCGATTCGCCACCTGGTTATCAGAAGGGGGAAAGGAGAAGATGAATTGTGTGTCGTCTGCGTAGCAATGATAGGAGAGATCATGTGAGGATATGACCGAGCCAAGTGACTTGGTGTATAGCAAGAATAGGAGAAGGTCTAGAACTGAGCCCTGGGGGACGCCAGTGGTGAGAGCACGTGGTGCAGAGACGGATTCTCGCCACGCCACCTGGTAGGAGTGACCTGTCAGGTAGGACGCAATCCAAGAGTGAGCCGCGCCGGAGATGCCCAACTCGGAGAGGGTGGAGAGGAGGATCTGATGGTTCACAGTATCAAAGGCAGCAGATAGGTCTAGAAGAATGAGAGCAGAGGAGAGAGAGTTAGCTTTAGCAGTGCGGAGAGCCTCCGTAACACAGAGAAGAGCAGTCTCAGTTGAATGACCAGTCTTGAAACCTGACTGATTTGGATCAAGAAGTTCATTCTGAGAGAGATAGCAAGAGAGCTGGCCAAGGACGGCACGCTCAAGAGTTTTGGAGAGGAAAGAAAGAAGGGATACTGGTCTGTAGTTGTTGACATCGGAGGGATCGAGTGTAGGTTTTTTGAGAAGGGGTGCAACTCTCGCTCTCTTGAAGACGGAAGGGACGTAGCCAGCGGTCAAGGATGAGTTGATGAGCGAGGTGAGGTAAGGGAGAAGGTCTCCGGAAATGGTCTGGAGAAGAGAGGAGGGGATAGGGTCAAGTGGGCAGGTTGTTGGGCGGCCGGCCATCACAAGTCGCAATATTTCATCTGGAGAGAGAGGGGAGAAAGAGGTCAAAGCATAGGGTAGGGCAATGTGAGCAGGACCAGCGGTGTCATTTGACTTAACAAACGAGGATCGGATGTCGTCAACCTTCTTTTCAAAATGGTTGACAAAGTCATCCGCAGAGAGGTGGGGGGGGGGGGGGATTCAGGAGGGAGGAGAAGGTGGTAAAGAGTTTCCTAGGGTTAGAGGCAGATGCTTGGAATTTAGAGTTGTAGAAAGTGGCTTTAGCAGCAGAAACAGAGGAAGAAAATGTGGAGAGGAGGGAGTGAAAAGATGCCAGGTCCGCAGGGAGGTTAGTTTTCCTCCATTTCCGCTCGGCTGCCCGGAACCCTGTTCTGTGAGCTCGCAATGAGTTGTCAAGCCATGGAGCAGGAGGGGAGGACCGAGCCGGCCGGGAGGATAGGGGACATAGAGAGTCAAAGGGTGCAGAAAGGGAGGAGGGGAGGGTTGAGGAGGCAGAATCAGGAGATTGGTTGGAGAAGGATTGAGCAGAGGGAAGAGATGATAGGATGGAAGAGGAGAGAGTAGCAGGAGAGAGAGAGCGAAGGTTGCGACGGCGCAATACCATCTGAGTAGGGGCAGAGTGAGAAGTGTTGGAGGAGAGCAAGAGGGAAAAGGATACAAGGTAGTGGTCGGAGACTTGGAGGGGAGTTGCAGTGAGATTAGTAGAAGAACAGCATCTAGTAAAGATGAGGTCAAGCGTATTGCCTGCCTTGTGAGTAGGGGGGGACGGTGAGAGGGTGAGGTCAAAAGAGGAGAGGAGTGGACAGAAGGAGGCAGAGAGAAATGAGTCAAAGGTAGACGTAGGTAGGTTAAAGTCACCCAGAATTGTGAGGGGTGAACCATCCTCAGGAAAGGAACTTATCAAGGCGTCAAGCTCATTGATGAACTCTCCAAGGGAACCTGGAGGGCGATAAATGATAAGGATGTTAAGCTTGAATTGGCTAGTGACTGTGACAGCATGGAATTCAAAGGAGGAGATAGACAGATGGGTCAGGGGAGAAAGAGAGAATGTCCACTTGGGAGAGATGAGGATTCCAGTGCCACCACCCCTCTTCAGAAAGTTAAGGTTACGTTGCAAAAATCTTATTGACAAAAAATTATACAGTACTGCTAGCTGGTAGAGTTGGCTAGCTAGCAGTGGCTGCGTTTACCTTTATCTTTTATCTTTGATACATTGACAACTATGTAGCTAGCTAACATTACAGTAATCAAATTGTTCCGTTGTAATGTATTTAGTTTCTACAGTACTGCCAGTTGGTAAAGTTGGCTAGCTAGCAGTGGCTGTGGTGTTGTGGTGTTGACGCCGTTTGGAAAACGGCACGAACGAATACAGCTGGCTAGCTAACCTACTCTACTGCCAGAGCCAATCCCTATTTAGACATTCTCAGAGATACTCTACTACCAGAGACAATCTCCATTTAGACAGATTCAGAGATACTCTACTGCCAGAGCCAATCCCCATTTAGACAGACTCAGAGATACTCTACTGCCAGAGCCAAAACCTATTTAGGCAGACTCAGAGACACTCCAATGCCAGACACAATCCCTATTTAGACAGACTCAGACAAGAAGGCAGGTCTGGATGGATCGCTCAAGGGCCTTTATAATTGAGCGACCCACCACAGCGTCTGAAGACTGAACATTTTTGCAGCTCTAGCTGACCATCCTACCGATCCTCGACTTCGGCGATGTCATTTACAAAATAGCCTCCAACACTCTACTCAGCAAACTGGATGCAGTCTATCACAGTACTTTGTCCCCAAAGCCCCATACACCACCCACCACTGCGACCTGTATGCTCTAGTCGGCTGGCCCTCGCTACATATTCGTCGCTAGACCCACTGGCTCCAGGTCATCTATAAGTCTTTGCTAGGTGAAGCTCCGCCTTATCTCAGCTCACTGGTCACGATAACACCCACCTGTAGCACACGTTCCAGCAGGTATATCTCACTGATCATCCCCAAAGCCAACACCCCCTTTGGCCGCCTTTCCTTCCAGTTCTCTGCTGCCAATGACTGGAACGAATTGCAAAAATCTCTGAGGCTAGAGACTTATATCTCCCTCACTAACTTTAAATATCAGCTATCTGAGCAGCTAACCGATCACTGCAGCTGTACACAGCCCATCTGTAAATAGCCCATCCAATCTACCTACCTCATCCCCATATTGTTTTTATTTACTTTTTGCACACCTGTATTTCTACTTGCACATCATCATCTGCACATCTATCACTCCAGTGTTAATTTGCTAAATTGTAATTACTTTGCTACTATGACCTATTTATTACCTTACCTCCTCACGCCATTTGCACACACTGTATATAGACTTTTTTCTATTGTGTTATTGACTGTACGTTTGTTTATTCCATGTGTAACTCTGTGTTGTTTTTTGTTGCACTGCTCTGCTTTTTCTTGGCCAGGTCGCAGTTGTAAATGAGAACAGGCCTACCTGGTTAAATAAAGGTGAAATAAAATAAAAAATAAAAAACTTTGACTAAACGCCGAATTTTGAGAAGCCGCCTGCCCCTTTTAATTGCCGGGCAACAGCACACATTTCAGGAAATAAACGCCTATTTCAAATAAATGGCGGATCTAAATACAATTTGACAAGGTTATCATCAATGACCTTGACTTGTTTACAAGGTTTAATGTTTTATTTAACTAGGCAAGTCAGTTATGAACAAATTCTTATTTACAATGACACCGTAGGAACAGTGGGCTAACTGCCTTGTTTAGGGGCAGAAAGACAGATTTTTACCTTGTCACCTCGGGGATTTGCTCTAGCAACTTTTTGGTTACTGGCCCAACGCTCTAACCACTAGGCTACCTTCCTCCCCTGAGATGTTTGATTTGTTACATTAAATAATTCAGTAATGACTCAAATAATGATCGTAATCATCCATTTTTTTCACCAGTAAGAAACTGCTAGCAATTGGCTGCCAACATCTGAGAACTACTAGCTAACGTTCAAGCACAAAAACAGTCAACAACTTCTGAAGTACAGACCCCTAGAAATCGTCTGATTGCCCTCTAGTGGTGAAAGTAAGAACTGCCAGAAATGCGCAGTCAAGGAGGAGAATAATTATTCTGTCACAGATTATTATTATTATTATTTTATATAGAGGAATACTAAGACAAAATAAATGCGATATAATGTGTAAATGATAACACAGTGCAGGAAATGATGAAATTGATTAAAATGCTGTGAAGTGAACTCTGGAATTAAACAATTAACTATGCAAATGAGCAAAAGCTGTGTGGACTGCTGGCTCAAATAGAAGCCTGTCTCTAATAAGCGCCAGTTGTGTTCAGTGATTTAAGCAAATACACAACCAGGCTATTAATTTAAGTTTGGTATACGTATTTGTATTTATATTGGGGAAGGTATTCCCAAACTGGGGTATGCATACCACCAGGGGTACGCGCAATGCCGTCGGGGGTACACCAAATAAAAATTTAATTCACATTTTTTATTTTTATAATAAAATAAATAAAAATCTTCACATTTTCAAACAGTACATTTATATTTTCCATCGGGGCTCTAGCCTCGTTTCAATGACAAAAATACAATTAAGTGTTCATCTAGTGTTCAGCGAAATAACAACAATGTAAAATACAGGTAGCCTAGTCAAATAATTAACATCCAATCACATTACTCTCTCACAGGAAACCTTCACTCTTGCGCAAACTTTTAGAAACAAACATGACAATTTGAAAAATAAGCCACGAGAGTTTTTTGAGCCAGAATAAAGATGACTTTCGAATAGTAAGACATGAATAAAAGCAACAGATACCATTAATAAGAAGGGGCTAGAAGTGTCTTATATGGTGAGCTACCAAGTGGCTAGGACACATTTCCTATTGTGGAGGACTTAATTCTTCCTGCTGCCACAGATATGGCTGGGACAATGATGGCCAAAAAAACTATACAGACAATGACTTCATCAAACAACACTCTTTCACGACGCATCAGTGATATGGCTGGAGATGTTTTGAAACAATTACTGCTTTGCATACAAGCCAGTGAATCCTATATGATACAGCTGGATGAGTCAACAGACATGATGGGCTTGGCACAGCTCCGGGTATATGTCCGTTACATTTATGGGGGGTCAATTAAGGAAGACATCCTCTCCTGCAAACCACAGTACAACATGAGAGGATATTTTTTAAAGTACTGGACAGCTTTGTGACATCAAATGGACTTTGGTGGTCAAGATGTGTTGGTATCTGTACTGATGGCGCAAAAGCCATGACAGGGAGACATAGTGGAGTGGTAACGCAAGCAGTTGCTCCCGACACCACTTGGGTACACTGCAGCATCCACCGAGAGGCTCTTGCTGCCAAGGGAATGCCTGACAGCTTGAAAGACGTTTGGACACTACAGTGAAAATGGTTAACTTTGTTAAAGCAAGGCCCCTCAACTCTCGTGTATTTTCTGCACTATGCAATGATATGGGCAGTGACCGTGAAACACTTTTACAACATACAGAAGTGCGCTGGTTATCAAGGGGCAAAGTATTGACACATTTTTTTTTGTTGAGAGATGAGCTTAAAGTTTTCTTTACTGACCATAATTTTCACCGCTTGCATGATGACGAGTTTCTCACACGACTGGCCTATCTGGGTGATGTTTTTTCTCACCTGAATGATCTAAATCTTGGAGTACAGGGACTCTCCGCAACTATATTCAATGTGCGGGACAAAATTGAGGCTATGATTAAGAAGTTGGAGCTCTTCTCTGTCTTCATTAACAAGGAAAACATCATTGTATGATTTTTTTGTGTGCAAATGAACTCAAGCTTACGGAAAATGTCAAATGTGATATAGCGACGCACCTGAGTGAGCTGGGTGCGCAATTACGCAGGTACTTTCCCGAAACGGACGACACAAACAACTGGATTCGTTATCCCTTTCATGCCCTGCCTCCAGTCCACTTACCGTCATCTGAACAAGAGAGCCTCATTGAAATTGAAAGAAGCGGTTCTGTGAAGATTTAATCAGAAGCCACTGCCAGATTTCTGGATAGGGCTGCGCTCAGAGTTTCTTGCCTTGGCAAATCGCGCTGTTACGATACTGAAGCCCTTTGCAACCACGTACCCATGTGAGAGTTGATTCTCAGCCCTCACTAGCATGAAAACTAAATACAGGCACAGACTGTGTGTGGAAAATGATTTAAGACTAAGACTCTCTCCAGTACAACCCAACATTGCAGAGTTATGTGCATCCCTTGAAGCACACCCTTCTCATTAACCTGTGGTGAGTTATTCACAGTTTTCAATGAACAAGTAAGGTTTTATATGTAAGATGGTTAAATAAAGAGCAACATTTTTTATTATTATTATGTTATTATTTGTGCCCTGGTCCCATAAGAGCTCTTTGTCACTTCCCACGAGCCGGGTTGTGACAAAAACTCAAACTCATTATAATGTTTAATAAATGTATCGCATGTATCACATTGTGTGTGTGGCAGGCTTCCAATGATGGCAAAAAACAACATTTGAGCGAGAGAGACAGAGACAGAGACAGGTGACATTATCTGGAGAGAGATAAAGAGAGAAGAGAGAAGTGACATTAACAGAAGAAAGAGATGACAATTACTGGAGAGAGAGATAGAGATGTGATTTAACTGGAGAGAGAGAGAGGTGACATTAACTGGAGAGAGAGAGAGAGGAAGAGAGGTGACATTAACTGGAGAGAGGGAGAGAGAGAAAGAGAGAGGTGACATTAACTGGGACAACAGAGGAATGTCCATTTCATCCCTCCGTGTCAGAGAGAGCTTAGGGAGTCCTGCGAACAAGACCTGAGCACACATAGGATCACACACTTCTGCCCTATACAACTCAGTATAAAACTCCACAGTTTGCTCCCGCATCTCTCCCACCACAGAGGTCATCCGCCCATCAGACAGCCGTAGACAATGCATACCCTTGGCTTCACCGCTCTGTCTGTCCAAACCAAAGAAGAAGGAGCTGGGAGCATCCATCTCCTTGAGCATGGAGAACCTGGCTGTTACGAGTGCTCCATTTGGTTTAACCTGTAAAAAAAATGCCCAGGTCCCTACGTAATTCAGTTAAATTAGCCTGGAGTTCTACATTGCCTTGCCCCACCATCTCTACCTCCATCTCACTAATACTACGCTCTAGTTCCCCCTATACTCTCCTAGCCTCTGAGGATGAGAGAGCTCTATACTGTTGACAGAAAAGCCGAATTTGGACTTTCCCCATATCCCACCATTGACTCAGAGACTCATACTCTTCTCTTCGCTGCCCCCACCTTTCCCAAAAGGTCTAGAAACCTGAGCAAAAAGTGGCATCTTGTAAGAGCTTTACATTGAACTTCCAATAGGATGCCTGCCGGGGCCCTGGTGAAATAGACAGCTGAGCCATGGTTATGTGGTGATCCGAAAACCCCACCGGGAGAATGGTAGTGCCCAACATCCTATTGCTCCGATTCCTGGACATGTAAAAACGATCAAGTCGGGCTGCACTCACCCTAGCCCCAAAACCTTCACCCATGTATACTGTCTTGTGTTGGGATGTTCAGATCTCCAAACATCCACTAGGTCGAACTGATTAATGATGTCCCTTAACACTCCCACTGACACTGAATGAGGCTCTTCCCCATTTCTGTCTTTCGTAAAATCCATTTTACAGTTCCAGTCCCCGCCAACCACCAGCGTCTCCTCAGGCACTACCTATGAGAGTTCCTGTTTAAGACTCCCAAATAGAACCCCCTCACTCTCCCTGTGTTAGGCGCATACACATTTGTAAAAAACAAAACCCATGTTGTTCATTTCTGCTTTTACAACAAGCAGCCTAACCTTACACACCTCCTTTGAGGAGAACATTTTTACAGACAGACAAAAAGGACTGCCACCTCTGTACTAAAAATTGGCCCATGGCTCAACACACTTGCCCCTTTCCACCAGAGCCCCAAATCGACTTCATTCACAACATAACTATGTGTCTCCTGCAGAAACAACACCTGTACTTTTTTTTGTTTTACATATTCACCCAACACACTCCTCTTTCCCGCATCTCTGGCGCCATTTATATTGAGCGATCCTACCCGAAGAGTCTCCATAAGAAGTGGGAGAAAAGCCAGCAAAGAAAGAGACCAATAGCAAAGCTCAAAAAGCCCCAGTGCCAGAAAGAAACTATACATCTAAACAGTGTCTGAAGGTAGACCTTTACGCACTGTTGTGATCCACTTCCTCAACCTAAACCGTTTCCTGGGTGAGAGGACACAATGTCCCTCATTTTTCATAGCATGTTGTACTGATCTTACAAACTTTCATGGATCAGAAAGAAAAGCCTCAAGATTAACTTGTTTCTCCTTGGTCTCATTCAGGAACCTTGTCAGGTTGAGGGACCTGACAGCTCCGGACCCATTGAAGAGGAGTCTGAAAAAAAACCCTCATCATCCTCTTTCTCAGACTCACTTTCCTCCTCATCTCCATCTCCCATCCTGACCACCTGCCCTTACTCTCTGGTCAGGGCCTCCCCCCCAGCACCAGGCAAAGGTTCCATGGTGCCTTTGACCACGCCTCAGCTACCCCACCATCTCTAGCCTGACTAGGCCCAGCCTCATCTACACCACCATCCCTGGCATGACTAGGCCCAGCTTCTGCTGTCTGCATCTCATTGCCACCTGCACGTTGACCTCGATTTCTCCCACTGGCGCTTGTGCCCTCACCTTGTCTACGGCCTTTATGTGGGAAGCAAAACTCTTATGCCCCAAATCCCCACACTCAAAACACCGTAGACTATCTGTGCTGGCAAACCCTGCGTAGAGCCCCTCCCTATGCCTCACTTTAAAATGCACATTTAGCTGTTGCTCATTGTTATTCAGAAACAAACACTTGCCTCCGGAACGAAACAATGTGCTTAACGGCATGTGCCTGAAAACCTGCCGACAGTACACAAAACCCGCTAGCAAACTTACCAAAACGACTCAGCTCTTTCCTGATTTGATCATCTGTAATAAATGAGGGGAAATTTTCAACTACTACCCTTGTCGAAGGGGTAGAAAGAGGTGAAATTGGCACCAACACACCCCTTAGAAATATTCCACTAGCAATTAGCCTACCAATCAAATTTGCTCTTTTCATGAACACAACCACAACTTTGTTCATTCTAGAAGCGGAATGTATAAATTCAGCTCCTACCTGTTCACAGACTGCAAGCAGAACCTCCTCCACCTTACCTCCATTCTCAGGAACACACCTGAATCCATGCTGTATCGACAGCGTCTCCTCCGCGCTAGGCTGAGAAGCCACTGCGCACACCACACCTTCCAAACCCCAGGAAACTAACTCTGTCCTCTTCCACCCTAACTTTGAAAAAACCTGTGGATACCGCTAAAAACAAATAGTGCATTAACCCTCCACCATAGAACATTAAATTGAAAGTAAAGACCAAGAACAGAATCATGGAAGTTAGTTAGGACAGAGCCCTCTACACCAAACACTCAAACTCCAAAAAACTCCCACCATACACTGCGAGAAAGAAAGAAAGAACGAAAGAAAGAAAGAAAGAAAGAAAGAAAGAAAGAAAGAAAGAAAGAAAGAAAGAAAGAAAGAAAGAAAGAAAGAAAGAAAGAAAGAGAGAGAAAGAAAGAGAGAGAGAGCATTTTTATTGTTTATTTCAATTTTGTATATTATCTACCTCACTTGCTTTGGCAATGTTAACATATGTTTCCCATGCCAATAAAGCCCCTTGAATTTAATTGAGAGGTGACATTAACTGGTGAGAGAGAGAGAGAGAGAAGAGAGAGAGGTGACATTAACTGGAGAGAGAGATGGAGAAAGAGAGAAGTGAGGTGACATTAACTGTAGAGAGAGAGCGAGAGAGAGCAAGAGAAAGAGGTGACATTGACTGGAGAGAGAGAGGGGGAGAGAGATAGGGAGAAAAAAACTGCTTCAAAAGAAAGAATTCCAATAAACAAAATCATGAACAAATCAAAGGAGTCATATTTACAACATTGGAAAAATTAAACAAAATCCCAATGCTGACTAAATTGCTATCTGACCCTAAACAGAGAATATGAATTGGCTGATTATCTCTACTCCGTCAGAGATACGAAGCAGAGACATATCCTTACCAAGTAGGGGTCTTCCCTGTGGCTCAGTTGGTAGAGCATGGTGTTTGCAACGCCAGCATGGTGTGTGCAACGCCAGGGTTGTGGGTTTGATTCCCACGGGGGGCCAGTACAATTTTTTTTTTTTAAATGCATGAAATAAAATGTATGTATTCACTACTGTAAGTCGCTCTGGATAAGAGTGTCTGCTAAATTACTAAAATGTAAAAAGTACAGGCTGAGTGACCACCAATTGGCAATAGAAACCGGCAGACATATAAAGACATGGATATCCAAAGAGGAGTGTGTATGTGGTCACTGCACAACAGGGGAAGTAGAAACAGAGATGCACTTTCTCCTTTACAGTGATAAATATTCCTCATCAAGAGATTCATTATTCACAGAAATGACTTCATTTATTCAAACTTTTACTTATTAAACCTTAAGGAAAACTAAAAATACTCATGGGCGAAGGAGCAATGGCTCCTCTTACAGCCAAATATGTATTTGCATGCCATAGCCTGAGGGACACTGAATAATAACATCTGCATAGTGAATAGTAACTTATTAGTATTATTGTTAATTATATTGTAGTTTATCATTCCAAATAGTAGTGGTATGGGTAGTAGAGTGATGGTAATTATAGCAGTTTAATGATGATGGTAGTTGGTATGCGGAGCGACACGTGGGAACCCAAGAGCAGACTCAGAAACAGGGATGAATAAAGCAAATCATTTATTGTTACACAAGGAGATATGGAGTGCAGATCCGGGGAAGCTCGGATGAGTTGCAGAAAAACCAGATGTGGAGACTGAGGTTGGAGTTAGCTGAGTAGAACAGGGTAAACAGGTCCTGAGGGGAATCCAAGGTAGCGGTGGTGAGTAAAATCCAGAGCAAGGTAGTTGGGTGGTGAGATGTGGAACAGGAGACAGGAGCCAGCGACAGAGCGGTAACTGCAATGAGAGGATGTCAGGCAGGGAAACAGGCACTGCAGAGTAACAGGATCTTGAATAATCATAAATGGCTAGAATCATAAACTGACTGAGCAGAGATTACGATCTGGCAGAGTGGAAGTGGCAGAACTGAGTATTTGTAGAGGTCTTGATTATGGAACGAGTTGCAGCTGGTAGGGATCTGCTCTGACTCCAGCACACCTGTCTCCAATCACACAATCACAAAGAGGGAGAGGGAGAGAGAGATAGTGTACAAGGGGAGTAACTACAGGTCAATAAGACACCGGATGAACACCAGAGGGCGTAGCAGGAGCAGATGTGACAGTTGTAGTACTGATGTAATGGTGAAGATGACAGTTATTTAGTTATAAGTTAGTTATAGTTTCATTTTCCATATTTAGCTATTTATATTTATTACATTTCTACTATATTGGTGTTATTTTTGTATTTAATTTTGTTTTATTATTTACTACCATTTTATATTGTTATTTGTTATTATCTATAATTTTATTACAATGTATATTGTATACATTGTTGCTTTGGTAATATTGACGTTTTTCATGCTAATAAAGCAGCTTGAATTTGAATTTGAGAGAGGTGACATTAACTGTGGAGAGAGAGAGAGATGACATTAACTGGAGAGAGAGGGGTAAGATTAACTGGAGAGAGAGAGAAGAGAGATTACATTAACTGGAGAGAGAGAGAGAGGGAGAGAGAGAGAGAAGAGAGTTGACATTAACTGGAGAGAGAGAGGGAGAGAGAGCGAAGTTAGGTGACATTAACTGTAGAGAGAGAGAGCGAGAGAGGGAGGGAGAGAGAGAAGAGAGGTGACATTTACTGGAGAGAGAGAGAAGAGAGGTGACATTTACTGGAGAGAGAGGGAGAAGAGAGGTGACATTTAATGGAGAGAGAGAGGGAGAGAGAAGAGAGGGGACATTAACTGGAGAGAGGGAGAGAGAGAGCTAACATTAACTGAAGAGAGAGAGAAAGAGAGAAAGATTTTTGTATTTAATTTTGTATTATTATTTACTACCCTTTGATATTGTTATTTGTTATTATCTATAATTTTATTACAATGTATATAGTATACATTGTTGCTTTGGTAATATTGACATTTTTCATGCCAATAAAGCAGCTTGAATTTGAATTTGAGAGAGGTGACATTAACTGTGGAGAGAGAGAGAGATGACATTAACTGGAGAGAGAGAGAAGAGAGGTGACATTAACTGGGGGGAGAGAGAGAGAAGAGAGATGACATTAACTGGAGAGAGAGAGAGAGAGAGAGGGAGAGAGAGCAAAGTGAGGTGACATTAACTGTAGAGAGAGAGAGCGAGAGAGGGAGGGAGAGAGAGAAGAGAGATGACATTTACTGGAGAGAGAGAGGGAGAGAGAAGAGAGCTGACGTTAACTGGAGAGAGGGAGAGAGAGAGAGAGAGCTAACATTAACTGAAGAGAGAGAGAAAGAGTGAGAGTGCGAGAGAGAGAGGTGGCATTAACTGGAGAGAGAAGAGAGAGGGAGAGAGAGAGAGGGGTGACATTAACTGGGGAGAGGAGAGAGAGAGAGGGAGAGGGAGAGAGAGAGAGGTGACATTAACTGGAGAGAGAAGGCAGAAAGGGAGAGAGCGAGAGAGCACATTAACTGGAGAGAAAGATAGAGGGAGAGAGGGAGAGAGAGAGAGGTGACATTAACTGGAGAGAGAAGGGAGAAAGGGAGAGAGAGAGAGAGAGAGAGTTGTCATTAGTGGAGAGAGAGAGACAAGAGGGAGGGGTTGTCCAGATTGTTTTCACTCTCTCACTTTGACCACCAGATGACAGTAAGAGAGAGAAAAGAAACTGTAATGAGCTGAACATAACAGTATGCCATTGGAAGGGAGGACATTAGCAGGTGAACCTATGAGCTGAACATAACAGTATGCCAGTGGAAGGGAGGACATTAGCAAGTGGCCCAACTGTGGTTTGTGACTACTATGATTTCCCATTGTAGCCAATTCAGTTGCAGCAAGTCCGTTACTGATTTGCTAACAGAATTACATGTTGTAATCACTTAATAACTCATTAACAAAATTGATATAAGTGAAAACACTTTAACTCATTTATAGGTCTACCTTGACTTGTTACTTGTGTGAACTTTCATTATCCTCCCTCCTCATGAGGGAGAGAAAATAGAAAATATCTTAAAGATACAGTATGTGGGTTTTTGGTAGATGAATTACAAGGCAAGGTTTCAAACTTATAGAAGGCAGAAAAGTTTCTCCAAAACTAAATAGAGGTGTTGATATTAGTTGGCAGGGGTTTTTACTTCAACATTATTGTGTTTTGATGCATTTCTAATACCTTTTAAGACTTTTTCTGGTAGATGTAGATGTTTCTGGTAGATTTTCCATCTGTTTGTCCAGACATCATAGCCTTTGCTTTTTCAACATTTTTAGGATGGAAAATTGTTGAAAAATGTATGTATGCCTTAATTTCTAAAGTATATAGTCTTAGCTTGACATGCTGCTGTGAACTTCACATGTTGGTGCTCATGGGTTCTTTTACATGGAAATGACCGGGTGTACTTAGTGTGTGTGTGGCGTGCGTGCGTGTGTGTATGTGTGTGTGTTTGGTAAGGGACACTGTATGAGGATGAGTGTGTCTTGTGTTTAGAGTGTAGCACTCAAAGCAGTCACTGACATATCAGTGTCGGTGCATATCGTTGCATACTGAATACAGAAGTGTCTCATCTCTCTCGGTATATCTGTCTGTCTCTTTTAATGTTTCCATGGTTGGATTATGTAGGCCTACAGGATATCCCCTACTACTTCAATTCCAAGACATGTTTTTGAAGTATTCTGATTAAACGTGCAAGTAAACTCAGAAAAAAAGGTGCTATCTAGAACCTAAAATGTTTATTTGGCTGTCCCCATAGGAGAATCCTTCAAAAGAACCCTTTTTGGTTCCAGATAGAACCCTTTCCACAGAGGGTTCTACATGAAACCCAAAAGAGTTTTACCTGGAACCAAAAATTGTTCTACCTGAATCCCTTTCGGATCCCTTTTTTTCTAAGAGTGTAAGAATATAACAGAAAAAGGTATTTTTTGAAACTGTATTTAAAAAGTTGAGTAAGAAAATGGAATGTCCCCCACCCTTGCTACATGTAATTTCACCACATGACGAGGAGCATGTGACTCTGGCAGTGTTGCAGCACCTAAAGGGGTTTTAATACAGGATGAGTAATTGAATATATTTAAAGCATTCTGAGTGGATTGGTCACAGTTTGAGGATGAGAAGCAGTATGTTCTGACTCACTCTAATGTACCTAGCTACAGTCTATCTGTATAGGGAACAGATTATGCTATATCTATCCCTCTTCTCCATATAGTGTAGGTTTTATATATGTATTCTGTGTTTCTGCAGATGTAATATACTGCAACTAAATCACAAGATATTCCGTGTGAAAATAGATCATGTAGTGTTCTTGTCTAAGACACTCTCTAGTTGCTTAAGCACTGTTGTTGTGGTTGTATACAGTTCCAGCCCACAGATACCCACACAGATGTAGTTGTATACAGTTCCAGGTTACAGACACCCACACAGATGTAGTTGTATACAGTTCCAGGTTACAGACACCCACACAGATGTAGTTGTATACAGTTCCAGCCCACAGACACCCACACAGATGTGGTTGTATACAGTTCCAGCCCACAGACACCCACACAGATGTGGTTGTATACAGTTCCAACCCACATACACCCACACAGATGTGGTTGTATACAGTTCCAGCCCACAGACACCCACACAGATGTGGTTGTATAGAGTTCCAGCCCACAGACACCCACACAGATGTTGTTGTATAGAGTTCCAGCCCACACAGACACCCACACAGATGTGGTTGTATACAGTTCCAGCCCACAGACACCCACACAGATGTGGTTGTATACAGTTCCAGCCCACAGACACCCACACAGATGTGGTTGTATACAGTTCCAGCCCACAGACACCCACACAGATGTGGTTGTATACAGTTCCAGCCCACAGACACCCACACAGATGTGGTTGTATACAGTTCCAGCCCACAGACACCCACACAGATGTGGTTGTATACAGTTCCAGCCTACAGACACCCACACAGATGTGGTTGTATACAGTTCTAGCCCACAGACACCCACACAGATGTGGTTGTATAGAGTTCCAGCCCACAGACACCCACACAGATGTGGTTGTATACAGTTCCAGCCTACAGACACCCACACAGATGTGGTTGTATACAGTTCTAGCCCACAGACACCCACACAGATGTGGTTGTATACAGTTCCAGCCCACAGACACCCACACAGATGTGGTTGTATACAGTTCCAGCCCACAGACACCCACACAGATGTGGTTGTATACAGTTCTAGCCCACAGACACCCACACAGATGTGGTTGTATACAGTTCCAGCCCACAGACACCCACACAGATGTGGTTGTATACAGTTCCAGCCCACAGACACCCACACAGATGTGGTTGTATACAGTTCTAGCCCACAGACACCCACACAGATGTGGTTGTATACAGTTCTAGCCCACAGACACCCACACAGATGTGGTTGTATACAGTTCCAGCCCACAGACACCCACACAGATGTGGTTGTATACAGTTCCAGCCCACAGACACCCACACAGATGTGGTTGTATACAGTTCTAGCCCACAGACACCCACACAGATGTGGTTGTATACAGTTCCAGCCCACAGACACCCACACAGATGTGGTTGTATACAGTTCTAGCCCACAGACACCCACACAGATGTGGTTGTATACAGTTCTAGCCCACAGACACCCACACAGATGTGGTTGTATACAGTTCCAGCCCACAGACACCCACACAGATGTGGTTGTATACAGTTCTAGCCCACAGACACCCACACAGATGTGGTTGTATACAGTTCCAGCCCACAGACACCCACACAGATGTGGTTGTATACAGTTCTAGCCCACACAGACACCCACACAGATGTGGTTGTATACCGTTCCAGCCAACAGACACCCACACACTTCCAGCCTTTCCTTCCTTAGCTAGAGTCTATATTTTATGGCCGCTGCACCTGTGAGACTGAGCGCACCCAGTAGGCTGCTGATGAATGGAGGCCTGTGCCCTCACTGGAAAGGAGGGGTGGGGGTGGGGGCCATTGCGGGTCGCATGGCGGGATAAGAAACATGTAGCCACTCCACCATGGCTCTATTTCTACTCCGTCCGGACAACAACATCACCATAGACGGTTCTCCCTGCTTCCACACGGCTGACTTACTGTTCTTCTTCTATTTGGGAAACTCTGAAAATACTGTATGTTATTTCAGGGTTTCCCAAACTCTGTCCTGTGGCCATGCCTGGGTGCACGTTTTGGTTTTTGCACTAGCACTACACAGCTGATTCAAATGGTCAAAGCTTGATGTTGATTTGGGTATTTCAATCAGATGTGTAGTGCTAGGACAAAAAACTAAATGTTCACGCAGAGAGCCCCAGGACCGAGTTTGGGAAACCCTGCTTTATTTTATATTATACATTGGGTGGTTCTCATCCTGAATGCTGATTGGTTAAAACCACATTCCAGCCGGTGTCTATTCCACAAGTTACCACTGGCTAAATCTATGAAGTTAAAATGCCTATTTACTCTGTTCCATCTGACTGCACAATCCACTGTCTCATCAGCCCAGCCAGGCAATTTATAAACTTGATCTCCACTATAAAAAGCCTTTAGAAATTATATTTTCCTTTAGACTAACATTTATTTTTCAACAGCGGAGATTTGTATAAACCTTGCTGTCTGTCTCGGACATTTGCAACATTATTTCAATATTCAAATTCGATCTCCAGCTGTCCCACAGTAATGAACATGTCGGGAGTCGGGACAAGACAGACAGGCAGGCAGCATTTCTCAACCAGTCTAAATCATGAATCAGCTGGCATCATTTTATGGATACATACAAAGAAATGTCAATTTAAAAAAGGTTAAACAAACTAAGTGCAGCTAGTTTGCAGTTTTTCCAGCTTCAGTTTGAATTGATTGTGTTAGCTGTGTTGTTGGTTAGCTCCTCTGAACAACAGTGTCCCGACGAGAGAGCACATTTTATATGCCAGGCGAAATCGCACCTCATTAGCTCATTGTTATGGATGTGTCCAAATAAATGTCACTAGAAAACAGCTTAATGCAAATGCAGCTACTGTTGTTATTCTGGCTACACTGTTTGACATGACTGTAAGTTAGCCGTAGTTGGCTAGCTAGTAAGCAAGCGATAAGAATGTTGCCAGCCAGTGTGGCAATGGAACATTTAGAACGATCGACTGGGTCACGTCCGTAGATACAGAACAAAAAGACTGAACAACTGGGTCGCGTCTCTGGCAACCAAACCGATAGAACGAACGACCAGCCGGCTTGGGTAGCAACCCTAGATTTGTTTCGGGACTATATCTTGTGGAAGGATGAAATAGTATGAATAAATTCATCAAAATAATGTTTTAATGAAAATATGTCAATCATTTGTTGAATATGTCGGTAACCCGTTGTATAAAAGTGATAATGCCCTTGACTTCTTCTCGGGCCTAACAACATCCATGCCAATATGCATGCAAACACCGGCTTCTCTGGAATTATCGCTTGAGTATAATATTTTGACTACTGATATTGATTACTGCATTTTTGGGAAAGAGCTTGCAAGAAAGGCATTACACTGTACTTGTGCACATGACAATACAAACTTTTAACTTCTCAGCAGCTCTTAGAGACCTTCTCAGCAGCAGTCAGAGGACTTCTCAGCAGCTGTCAGAGACCTTCTCAGCAGCACTCAGGCCTTCTCAGCAGCACTCAGAGACCTTCTCAGGCGCAGTCAGAGGCCTTCTCAGCAGCAGTCAGAGGCCTTCTCAGCAGCAGTCAGAGGACTTCTCAGCAGCTGTCAGAGACCTTCTCAGCAGCAGTCAGACACCTTCTCAGCAGCACTCAGGCCTTCTCAGCAGCACTCAGAGGCCTTCTCAGCAGCACTCAGAGGCCTTCTCAGCAGCACTCAGAGACCTTCTCAGCATCACTCAGAGACCTTATCATCAGCACTCAGAGGCCTTCTCAGCAGCAATCAGCGGCCTTCTCAGCAGCAGTCAGAGGCCTTCTCAGCAGCACTGAGATGGGCGGCACCAGGTAGCAAGAATATACTACTTGTCACTCTCACAGCCTGCATTGTACGCACTTCAAGAGAACTGATCTACAAAGTGCCCAACATCCTTTTCTTGGCTATCCATCTGTAGTACACTCTTAGGAAAAAGCGTT
Organism: Salmo salar; assembly: GCF_965601325.2. Lineage (NCBI taxonomy): Eukaryota > Metazoa > Chordata > Actinopteri > Salmoniformes > Salmonidae > Salmo > Salmo salar. The sequence goes on from NC_138291.1 coordinate 99,550,802, forward strand.
TCAAAAGGGTTCTTTGGCTGTCCCCATAGGATAACCCTTTTTGGTTCCAGGTAGAACCCTTTTTGGTTCCAGGTAGAACTCTTTTGGGTTCCATGTAGAACCCTATCTCGAAAAGGTTCTACCTGGAACCAAAAAGGCTTCTTCAAAGGGTTCTCTTATGGGGTAGACCTTACCGTGAAATGCTTGCTTACAAGCCCTTAACCAACAATGCAGTTCAAGAAATAGAGTTAAGAAAATATTTACTAAATAAACTAAAGTGAAAAAATAAATGTATAAACTCAGCAAAAAAAGAAACGTCCTCTCACTGTCAACTGCGTTTATTTTCAGCAAATTTAACCTCTATGGGCAAGGCGGGACGAATTCGTCCCACCTACGTAACAGCCACCTGAATTCAGTGGCGCGATTTTTGAATCGTTTGAAATACTATTACTTCAATTTCTCAAACATATGACTATTTTACAGCTATTTAAAGACAAGACTCTCCTTAATCGAACCACACTGTCCGATTTCAAAAAGGCTTTACAACGAAGGCAAAACATTAGATTATGTCAGGAGAGTGCCCAGCCAGAAATAATCAGACACCCATTTTTCAAGCTAGCATATAATGTCACAAAAACCCAAACCACAGCTAAATGCAGCACTAACCTTTTATGATCTTCATCAGATGACACACCTAGGACATTATGTTATACAATACATGCATGTCTGTTCAATCAAGTTCATATTTATATCAAAAAACAGCTTTTTACATTAGCATGTGACGTTCAGAAAAAGCATACCCCCCGCAAACTTCCGGGGAATTTACTAACAGTTTGCTAAATTACTCACGATAAACGTTCACAAAAAGCATAACAATTATTTTAAGAATTATAGATACATTACTCCTCTATGCACTCGATGTGTCCGATTTTAAAATAGCTTTTCGGATGAAGCACATTTTGCAATATTCTAAGTACATAGCCCAGCCATCACGGCTAGCTATTTAGACACCCGGCAAGATTAGCCTTCACCAAAATCCTGTTCTTCGTCAGAATGCACTCCCAGGACTTCTACTTCAATAACAAATGTAGGTTTGGTCCCAAATAATCCATCGTTATATCCAAATATCCTCTGTTTTGTTCGTGCGTTCTAGACACTATACGAATGGTAAATAACGGTCGTGCGCATGGCGCATGGCGTGACAAAAAATGTCTAAATATTCCATTACCGTACTTCGAAGCATGTCAACCGCTGTTTAAAACCAATTTTTATGCCATTTATCTCGTAAAAAAGCGATAATATTCCGACCGGGAATCTGCAATAAGCTAAACAGCCGAATGAAATTTCTCCATGGGGGCGAATCGTGCACGCGCCTCATTCAATGGTCCTCTGATCGGCCACTTGGATAAGGCGATAATCTGTTTCAGCCAGAGGCTGCCTCGTCATCATTCAGGTTTTTCCCGGGTTCTGAGAGCCTATTGGAGCCCTGGGAATTGTCACGTTACAGCTAAGATCCTTACTCTTCAATAAACAGATGCAAGACGCACGACTCCTTGTCAGACAGGCCACTTCCTGCATGAAACCTTGTCAGGTTTTTGCCTGCCATAGGAGTTCTGTTATACTCACAGACACCATTCAAACAGTTTTAGAAACTTTAGGGTGTTTTCTATCCAAACCTGAACAATAATATGCATATTCTAGCTTCTGAGTTGGTGTAGGAGGCAGTTAAAAATGGGCACATATTTTTTCCAAAATTCTCAATACTGCCCCCTAGCCCAAACAGGTTTTAACGTGGAAATATTTGTATGAACATAACAAGATTCAACAACTGAGACATAAACTGAACAAGTTCCACAGACATGTGACTAACAGACATTGAATAATGTGTCCCTGAACAAAGGGGGGGTCAAAATCAAAAGTAACAGTCAGTATCTGGTGTGGCCACCAGCTGCATTAAGTACTGCAGTGCATCTCCTCCGCATGGACTGCACCAGATTTGCCAGTTCTTGCTGTGAGCTGTTACCCCACTCTTCCACCAAGGAACCTGCAAGTTCCCGGACATTTCTGGGGGGAATGGCCCTATCCCTCACCCTCCGATCCAACAGGTCCCAAACGTGCTCAATGGGATTGAGATCCGGGCTCTACGCTGGCCATGGCAGAACACTGACATTCCTGTTTTCCAGGAAATCACGCACAGAACGAGCAGTATGGCTGGTGGCATTGTCATGCTGGAGGGTCATGTCAGGATGAGCCTGCAGGAAGGGTACCACATGAGGGAGGAGGATGTCTTCCCTGTAACACACAGAGTTGAGATTGCCTGCAATGACAACAAGCTCAGTCCGATGATGCTGTGACACACCGCCCCAGACCCTGGTGGACCCTCCACCTCCAAATCGATCCCGCTCCAGAGTACAGGCCTCGGTGTAACGCTCATTCCTTTGACGATAAATGTGAATCTGACCATCACCCCTGGTGAGACAAAACCGCGACTCGTCAGTGAAGAGCACTTTTTGCCAGTCCTGTCTTGTCCAGCGACGGTGGGTTTGTGCCCCTAGGCAATGTTGTTGCCGGTGATGTCTGGTGAGGACCTGCCTTACAACAGGCCTACAGGTTGCCAGTCCAGCCTCTCTCAGCCTATTGCGGACAGTCTGAGCACTGATGGAGTGATCGTGCGTTCCTGGTGTGACTCGGGCAGTTGTTGTTGCCATCCTGTACTTCTCCTGCAGGTGTGATTTTCGGATCTACCGATCCAGTGCAGGTGTTGTTACACATGGTCTGCCACTACGAGGACGATCAGCTGTCCATCCTGTCTCCCTATAGCGCTGTCTTAGGCGTCTCACAGTACAGACATTGCAATTTATTGCCCTGGCCACATCTGCAGTCCTCATGCCTCCTTGCAGCATGCTTAAGGCACGTTCACGCAGATGAGCAGGGATCCATGGCATCTTTATTTTGGTGTTCTTCAGAGTCAGTAGAAAGGCCTCTTTAGTGTCCTGTTTCCATAACTGTGATCATAATTGCCTACCGTGTGTAAACTGTTAGTGTCTTATTAATGACCGTTCCACAGGTGCATGTTCATTGATTGTTTATAGTTCATTGATCAAGCATGGGAAACAGTGTTTAAACCCTTTACAATGAAGATTTGTGATGTTATTTCGATTTTTACGAAATATCTTTGAAAGACAGGCTCCTGAAAAAGGGACGTTTCTTTTTTTGCTGAGTTTACATATCAATAAGTAAAACAAGAAAATAACATACCGTAATTTCCGGACTATTAAGCGCACCTGAATATAAGCCGCACCCACTGAATTAAAAAAAAACAATTATTTTGAACATAAATAAGCTGCACATGTCTATAAGCCGCAGGTGCCTACCGGTACATTGAAACAAATTAACTTTACACAGGCTTTAACGAAACACGTCTTGTAACAAAAATAAATAGGCTTTAACGAAACACGGCTTGTAACAAAACATTTAAAATTAGCAGTAAGCTTTAGTTGTCTTTTTGCACTGAGTCAATTCCTCACTCTGCTGTTTCCAACGTCTTATTAAGACCAAGCTCCCGTGCAGCAGCCCTATTTCCTTTTCCAACAGCCAGATCAATCGCCTTCAACTTGAAAGCTGCATCATATGCATTTCTCCGTGTCTTTGCCATGATGAGGGTGACAAAATATCTACCGTAATCAGAATGATGGGAAGTTTGAGAGCGCTCGATTTAATCTAAACAGTAAACAAAAAAGTTGTTTGACCTTAACCCGTTCGGCAATTTCATTGCTCTAATGAAAGCTTCATGCCGGCAAAAAACTGAGCACGTCACAGAATGTTTTTTTTTTTGTTGAAAAAATTGAAAGCGGGAAAAATCCATATATAAGCCGCGTCATTGCCGCGGGGGTCAAAGCGTGGGAAAAAAGTTGCGGCTTATAGTCTGGAATTTACGGTAACAATAAGGAGGCTATATACAGGGGAACTGGTATCGAGTCAATGTGTGGGGGTACAGGTTAGTCAAGGTCATTTGTAAAGTGACTATGCATAGATAATTGACAGCGAGTAGCAGCAGTGTAAAAACAAAGGGGGGTCAATGTAAATAGTCCGGGTGGCCATTTTATTAATTGTTCAGCTGTCTTATGGCTTGCAGGTAGAAGCTGTTAAGGAGCCTTTTGGTCCTAGACTTGGCGCTCCGGTACCACTTGCCGTGTGATAACAGAGAGAACAGTCTATGACTTGGGTGCCTGCAGTCTTTGAAAAAATGTTGTGCCTTCCTCTGACACCACCTAGTATATAGGTCCTGTACGTCAGGAAGCTTTGCCCCAGTGATGTACTGGGCATTACCCTCTGTAGCGACTTAGAGTCAGATGCCGAGCAGTTGCCATACCAGGCAGTGATGCAACCGATCAGGATGCTCTCGATGGTGCAGCTGTATAACTTTTTGAGGATCTGGGGACCCATGCCAAATATTTTCAGTCTCCTGAGGGGGAAAATGTGTTGTTGTGCCCTCTTCAGGACTGTCTGGATGTGTTTGGACCATGATAGTTCGTTGGTGATATGGACACCAAGGAACTTGAATCTCTCGACCCCCTCATCTTCAGCCCCGTCAATGTTATTGGGGGCCTGTTCGGCCCTCCTTTTCCTGCAGTCCACAATCAGCTCCTTTGTCTTGCTCACATTGAGGGAGAGGTTGTTGTCCTGTCACCACACTGCCAGGTCTTTGATCTCCTCCCTATAGGCCGTCTCATCGTTGTCGGTGATCAGGCCTACCACTGTTGTGTCGCCAGCAAACTTAATGATGGTGTTGGAGTCATGTTTGGTCAAGCAGTCGTGGGTGAACAGGGAGCAGGAGGGGACTTCAGGAGGGGACTAAGCACGCACCCCTGAGGGGCCCCTGTGTTCAGCATGGCAGATGTGTTGTTGCCTACCCTTACCACCTGGGGGTGGCCCCTCCACCCTCTCTCTGTCTCTACTACCACTCCACCCTCTCTCTGTCTCTACTAACACTCCACCCTCTCTCTGTCTCTACTACCACACCACCCTCTCTCTGTCTCTACTATCCCTCTACCCTCACTGTCTCTACTACCACTCCACCCTCTCTCTGTCTCTACTACCACTCCACCATCTCTCTGTCTCTACTATCCCTCCACCCTCTCTCTGTCTCTAATACCACTCCACCCTCTCTCTGTCTCTACTACCACTCCACCCTCTCTCTGTCTCTACTATCCCTCTACCCACTACCCTGGCTGTGGGGGGGTCTTCATGTTCCGCTGTACCCTGGAAAGGGTTGTCTTTACTGGACAGGCAGTGAGTAGGTTTGATGGATGGATCTGGGGCAGGTTGGAGAGCGAGAGATGATGGCAGGCTAAAGTGTTGTATTGTGCTAGGGTGGCTTGGGAAGGCTGCAATGTCTATTTAATTGTAGCATATAATCTATGAAAGACACCTACAGCTGCAGCCTAGTTCTGCCATATACCCTTTTAGAATGCATTATGTTGGAATGATGGATTTGTCACAGTAGCGCCCCCCTCTTCCACCTCATATCTAACCCAAGCCCATGTCCTCTCTGCAGTGATTTATCAAAACAGCCCATGTCCTGTCTGCAGTGATTTATCAAAACAGCCCATGTCCTGTCTGCAGTGATTTATCAAAACAGCCCATGTCCTCTCTGCAGTGATTTATCAAAACAGCCCATGTCCTCTCTGCAGTGATTTATCAAAACAGCCCATGTCCTCTCTGCAGTGCTGTGCTGTATCAAAACAGCCCATGTCCTCTCTGCAGTGCTTTATCAAAAGAGCCCATGTCCTCTCTGCAGTGCTTTATCAAAACAGCCCATGTCCTCTCTGCAGTGCTTTATTAAAACAGTCCATGTCATCTCTGCAGTGCTTTATAACAACATACCATGTCTTCTCTGCAGTGCTTTATCAAAACAGCCCATGTCCTCTCTGCAGTGCTTTATCAAAACAGCCCATGTCCTCTCTGCAGTGCTTTATCAAAACAGCCCATGTCCTCTCTGTAGTGCTGTGCTGTATCAAAACAGCCCATGTCCTCTCTGCAGTGCTTTATCAAAACAGCCCATGTCCTCTCTGCTGTGCTTTATCAAAACAGCCCATGTCCTCTCTGCAGTGCTTTATTAAAACAGTCCATGTCATCTCTGCAGTGCTGTATAACAACATACCATGTCTTCTCTGTAGTGCTTTATCAAAACAGCCCATATCCTCTCTGCAGTGCTTTATCAAAACAGCCCATGTCCTCTCTGTAGTGCTGTGCTGTATCAAAACAGCCCATGTCCTCTCTGCAGTGCTGTGCTGTATCAAAACAGCCCATGTCCTCTCTGCAGTGCTTTATCAAAACAGCCATGTCCTCTTTGCAGTGCTGTGCTGAATCAAAACAGCCCATGTCCTCTCTGCAGTGCTTTATCAAAACAGCCCATGTCCTCTCTGCAGTGCTTTATCAAAACGGCCCATGTCCTCTCTGCTGTGCTTTATCAAAACAGCCATGTCCTCTTTGCAGTGCTGTGCTGAATCAAAACAGCCCATGTCCTTTCTGCAGTGCTTTATGAAAACAGCCCATGACCCCTCTGCAGTTCTTTATAAAAACAGCCCATTTCCACTCTGCAGTGCTTTACCAAAACAGCCCATGCCATGTTTGCAGTGCTGTGCTTTATCAAACAGCCCATGTCCTCTCTGCAGTGCTTCATAAAAACAGCCCATTGTCATATTTGTGTATGTTGGTGGCAGGGAAGTCAGGTGCAGGAGAAACCAAATTGGTTATTCTGGAGTATTTAATACAAATAAAAAGAACTCCACAACCAAAGTACAAAATAACATGGGTAATATAATACCCGTTGCACACCGATACAAAACACACGTAACATAACATAACAAAAAACAATCACCGACAAGGACATGAGGGGAAACAGAGGGTTAAATACACAACATGTAATTAATGGGATTGGAAACAGGTGTGTAGGAAAACAAGACAAGACCAATGGAAAATGAGAAACTGATCAATGATGGCTAGAAGGCCGGTGACGTCGACCGCCGAACACCACCCGAACAAGGAGGAGCATCCGACCCTGGCAGAAGTCGTGACACCCATGTCCTCTCTGCAGTGCTTTTTCAAAACAGCCCATGTCCTCTCTGCAGTGCTTTATCAAAACAGCCCAGGTTCTCTCTGCAGTGCTGTGCTTTTTCAAAACAGCCCATGTCCTGTTTGCAGTGCTGTGCTTTATCAAAACAGCCCATGTCCTCTCTGCAGTGCTTTATCAAAACAGCCCATGTCCTCTCTGCAGTGCTTTATCAAAATAGCCCATGTCTTCTCTGCAGTGCTTTATCGAAACAGCCCATGTCCTCTCTGCAGTGCTTTGTCAAAACAGCCCATGTCCTGTTTGCTGTGCTGTGCTTTATCAAAACAGCTCATGTCCTTCTGCAGTGCTTCATCAAAACAGACCATGTCCTCTCTGCAGTGCTTTATCAAAACAGCCTATGTCCTCTCTGCCATGCTGTGCTGTATCAAAACAGCCCATGTCCTCTCTGCAGTGCTTTATCAAAACAGCCCATGTCCTGTTTGCATTGCTGTGCTTTATCAAAGCAGCCCATGTCCTCTCTGCAGTGATGTCCTTTTTCAAAACAGGACAAGATGAGGAAATGGATGTGAGTGCAGTGGCCTGGCTTAACACAGTCCTGCAGACATGTGTGTGTGTCTGTGTGTGTGTCTGTGTGTGTCTGTCTATGTGTACTGTGCAGAGGGGGATTATGGACTGGCCGTGGAAGGCTGCTGCCGGTAGAAACTCTCTGAGCCCCAGCCGCCGCAATCCCTGCCCACTCTCTCTTATGAGCTGAGCTAACAAACACGCGCTCAATCTCGTCTGCCTATACCCAGTAGAACCCCCAGGGAGCTCAGGCTTGGTAATCGATGGGCAAGAGAGTGTGTGTGTGGGGGGGTTTAGAGTGTGTGTGTGGGGGGGTTTAGAGTGTGTGTGTGTGGGGGGGTTTAGAGTGTGTGTGTGTGTGGGGGTTTAGAGTGTGTGTGTGGGGGGGGGGGTTTAGAGTGTGTGTGTGGGGGGGGTTTAGAGTGTGTGTGTGTGTGTGGGGGTTTAGAGTGTGTGTGTGGGGGGGGGGGGGTTAGAGTGTGTGTGTGTGTGTGTGTGTGTGTGTGGGGAGGTTTAGAGTGTGTGTGTATGGGGGGTTTAGAGTGTGTGTGTGTGGGGGGGGATTTAGAGTGTGTGTGTGGGGGGTTAAGAGTGTGTGTGTGGGGGGGGGTTTAGAGTGTGTGTGTGGGGGGGGTTTAGAGTGTGTGTGTGTGTGTGTGTGTGGGGGTTTAGAGTGTGTGTGTGGGGGGGGGGTTAGAGTGTGTGTGTGTGTGTGTGTGTGTGTGTGTGTGTGGGGAGGTTTAGAGTGTGTGTGTATGGGGGGGTTTAGAGTGTGTGTCTGGGGGGGGGTTAGAGTGTGTGTGTGGGGGGTTAAGAGTGTGTGTGGGGGGGGTTTAGAGTGTGTGTGTGTGTGGGGGGGGGTTAGAGTGTGTGTGTGTGTGGGGGGGTTTAGAGTGTGTGTGTGGGGGGGGGGGTTAGAGTGTGTGTGTGGGGGGGTTTAGAGTGTGTGTGTGTGGGGGGGTTTAGAGTGTGTGTGTGGGGGGGGGTTAGAGTGTGTGTGTGGGGGGGTTTAGAGTGTGTGTGTGTGTGGGGGGGTTTAGAGTGTGTGTGTGTGTGTGGGGGGGGGGGGGGGGGGGTTTAGAGTGTGTGTGTGTGTGTGTATTCAGCAACCTGATAACATAGTGTTACTGCACACACACACACACACACACACACACACACACACACACACACACACACACACACACACACACACACACACACACACACACACACACACAAGTCTACAGGATTGCGTTTATAAGCCAGGCCACTGCAATTCCATCCCATTTCCTCATCTTGTCCTGTTTTGATAAAGCAGCCATTAAGTTTTCCTTAGCTCCTGAGAGCCATTACTGCAGAAGCATCCCTCTCTGCTGCTCAAATCAATAATGTACTGTACAGTATGTGTGTGTGAGTGCCTGTTTGTCAGTGGAGGCTAGTGAGAGGAGATATGGAAGGACATCCTCATTCTAATGGCTGGAATGGAATTCCTGGAACAGAGTCCAATGTGGTTTCCATATGTTTGATGTGTTTAATATTGTTCCATTTATACCATTCCGGCATTTAGAATGAGCCCGTCCATCTTCCTATAGCTCCTCCCACCAGCCTTCTCTGGTGTGTGTGTGTGTGTGTGTGTGTGTGTGTGTGTGTGTGTGTGTGTGTGTGTGTGTGTGTGTGTGTGTGTGTGTGTGTGTGTGTGTGTGTGTGTGTGTGTGTGTGTGTGTGTGTGTGTGTGTGTGTGTGTACTGTCACTGATATGGTTTCACGCTGCCATAGCATACTATAAAATGGTTTCAGTCCAGTATGAAGGCTGACAGTTTGTTGTGTTGTTCTCTTCCAGATTGACTTGGAGCCTGAGGGGAAGGTGTACGTCGTCATGGACCTGTCTGGATCCTCTAGTGAAGGTAAGGCCTGATGTGCCTCCCACTCTCTCGTTTTCTCTTTCAATTACATTACATTCAGTTTAAGGGCTTTATTGGTATGGGAAACGTATATTAACATTGCCAAAGCAGGTGAAATGGATAATGAACAAAAGTGAAATAAACCCCCAAAAAATGAACAGTAAACATTGCACTCACAAAAGTTCCAAAAGAATAAAGACATTTCAAATGTCATATTATGTCTGTTTACAGTGGTGTAATGATGTTCAAAGAGTTAAAGTAAAAAATATGGTGTTTGTACTTCCCTGGTTGCCCTTTTCTTCCTGCTGCGATGGCACACTGTAGTATTTCACCCAATAGTAATGGGAGATTATCAAAATTGGGTTTGTTTTCAAATTCTTTGTGAGTCTGTGTAGTCTGTGGGAATTATGTTTCTCTAATATGGTCATACATTTGGCAGGAGGTTGGGAAGTGCAGCTCAGTTTCCACCTCATTTTGTGGGCAGTGTGCACATAGCCTGTCTTCTCTTGAGAGGCAGGTCTGCCTACGGCGGCCTTTCTCAATAGCAAGGCTATGCTCACTGAGTCTGTACATAGTCAACGTTTTCCTTAAGTTTGGATCAGTCACAGTGGTTAGGTATTCTGCCACTGTGAACTCTCTGTTTAGGGCCAAATAGCATTTTATTTTGCTCTGTTTTTAAAAAAAATCTTTACAACATCTCAAGTAATAATATTTTAGTTTTCTCATGATCTGGTTGGGTCTAAATGTGTTGCTGTCCTGGGGCTCTGTGGTGTCTGTTTGTGTTTGTGAACAGAGCCCCAGGACCAGCTTGCTTAGGGGACTGTCTCACTTTGTCTCACTCCGTCTCTCTCCATTTCTCTCCATCTCTCTCTCTCTCTCTCTCTCTCTCTCTCTCTCTCTTTCTCTCTCTCTGTCTCTTTCTGTCCCCCTTTCTCTGTCCCCCCTCTCTCTCTTTCTCTCTCTCCCTGTCCCCCTCTCAATTCAATTCAATTTAATTCAAAGGGCTGTATTGGCATGGGAAACATATGTTTACATTGCCAAAGCAAGTGAAATTGATAATAAACATTATATTTACAAAAGTTCAAAAGAAATAGAGACATTTCAAATGTCATATTACGGCTAAATACAGTGTTGCAATGATGTGCAAATACTTAAAGTACGAAAGGGAAAATAAATAAACATAAATATGGGTTGTATTTACAATGGTGTTTGCCCCTTTCTTGTGGCAACAGGTCACACATTTTACTGCTGTGATTGCACACTTTGTGGTATTTCTCTCTCTCTCTCTGTCTCTCTCTCTCTCGCCCTCTCTCTCTCTCCGCCATCCCACCCATCCTATCCTTCTCCTGGAAGCTGATCAGAGCCCCTAAAAGGAGAAGACCCTGTCATCTGTCTGTTCCTCTCTTCATTCGGTCACCCCGAGGGTCTCATTTCAGGTGGCTTGATCACTCAACATGATCTCACTGATGTGTTACTCCAACAGGTGGGGGGTGGGGGTGTCCAGGTGGGTGGGGTGTCCAGGGGGGGTGAGTATGTCCAGGGGGGGGGATGTGTCCAGGAGGGGGGTGTACAGGGGGTGGGGGTGTCGAGGTGGGTGGGGGTGTCCAGGAGGGGGTGTACAGGGGGTGGGGGTGTCGAGGTGGGTGGGGGTGTCCAGGGGGGGGTGTACAGGGGGTGGGGGTGTTGAGGTGGGTGGGGGTGTCCAGGAGGGGGGTGTACAGGGGGTGGGGGTGTCGAGGTGGGTGGGGGTGTCCAGGAGGGGGGTGTTCAGGGGGTGGGGGTGTCGAGGTTGGTGGGGGTGTCCAGTAGGGGGGTGTACAGGGGGTGGGGGTGTCGAGGTGGGTGGGGGTGTCCAGGAGGGGGGTGTACAGGGGGTGGGGGTGTCGAGGTGTGTGGGGGTGTCCAGGAGGGGGGAGTACAGAGGGTGGGGGAGTCCAGGTGGGTGGGGGTGTCCAGGAGGGGGGTGTACAAGGGGTGGGGGTGTCCAGGTGGGTGGGGGTGTCCAGGGGAAGTGTCCCGGGGGGTGGCTTTAATTATTTATTTTGTTTCTCGCTCCTTTCTTCTCTTCTCTCTCTTTCTCTCTCTCCTTAATGTGACAGTGGCAGTGAGAGAAGACTACATGAGTTAGATATATGGCTTGATAATCATTGTTACATAAAGAAATGGACAATTAGCATTTCCTGTGACAGTTAGTAGCGATAGTGACTCACTGGAAAGTAGGAGTAAAAATACGGCAGAATGGCACCCATTGGTCTGTCTCTGTCAACAATAATAATACACTGACATTCATCATGAACTACTTCATCATAAGTACTGTGATTATTTCATTACCATTATCATGAGTTAGTGTATCACGCCCGCACAGTGCAACGTTTTTCCTGCGATGGATAAGGTTAGGGTTCGGTTCCCTTTACACCTGATGAGTGAATTAGCTGTACATATTAAAATATAAATCCATTGTTGTAAAATATGATTTGCTTTGATACTAAGAGACATTCATGTCCTTCTATCCTAGCTAGGTAGGTCAGAACAAGGGTAGTGTCCTCAGTACCTGTAACATAAATCAGGGTAGTGTAGGGATCAAGGGGGGTGCTTTCCTCTGTCTCTGGCTATAGCTACATGGTTATTAATTCATGCTATATAATCCTGGCTGTAGCCCTTGGCTGAACGATTCTCTCTTTCAATGCCCCTTTTACATATTAATTGATTATTCAATTGCACATAAAGAGGGACCCCAGTTTTCTGAGAAATAGTCTGACTGTGTCTGCTGCCTTGAATAGACCACAGTCATTTAATTGATAAGAGAGGACAAGAGGACAAGAGGACGAGAGCACTGTGCTCTTAATGTGTACTGTGTATGTACAGTTGAAGTCGGAAGTTTACATACACCTAGCCAATACATTTAAACTCAGTTTTTCACAATTCCTGACATTTAATCCTAGTAAAAATTCCTTGTCTTAGGTCAGTTAGGATCACCACTTTATTTTAAGAATGTGAAATGTCAGAATAATAGTAGAGAGAATGATTTATTTCAGCTTTTATTGCTTTCATCATATTCCCAGAAGTTTACAAACACTCAATAAGTATTTGGTATCATTGCCTTTAAATTGTTTAACTTGGGTCAAACGTTTCGGGTAGCCTTCCACAAGCTTCCCACAATAAGTTGGGTGAATTTTGGCCCATTCCTCCTGACAGAGCTGGTGTAGCTGAGTCAGGTTTGTAGGCCTCCTGGCTCGCACACGCTTTTTCAGTTCTGCCCACACATTTTCTATGGGATTGAGGTCAGGGCTTTGTGATGGCCACTCCAATACCTTGACTTTGTTGTCCTTAAGCCATTTTGCCACAACTTTGGAAGTATGCTTGGGGTCATTGTCCATATGGAAGACCCATTTGCGACCAAGCTTCAACTTCCTGACTGATGTCTTGAGATGTTGCCTCAATATATCCACATCATTTTCCTTCCTTGCTGAGTGGCCTTTCAGGTTATGTCGATATAGGACTCATTTTACTGTGGCTATAGATACTTTTACACCTGTTTCCTTCCAGCATCTTCACAGTCCATTGCTGTTGTTCTGGGATTAATTTGCACTTTTGCACCAAATTACGTTAATCTCTAGGAGACAGAACGCGTCTCCTTCCTGAGCGGTATGACGGCTGCTTGGTCCCATGGTATTTATACTTGCGTACTATTGTTTGTACAGATGCACGTGGTACCTTCAGGCGTTTGGAAATTGCTCCCAAGGATGAACCAGACTTGTGGAGGTCTACCATTTTTTTTCTGAGCTCTTGGCTGATTTCTTTTGATTTTCCCATGATGTCAAGCAAAGAGGCACTGAGTTTGAAGGTAGGTCTTGAAATACATCCACAGGTACACCTCCAATTGACTCAAATGGTGTTAATTAGTCTATCAGAAGCTTCTAAAGCCATGACATCATCTTCTGGAATTTTCCAAACTGTCAATTTAGGCACGGTCAACTTAGTGTATGTAAACTTCTGACCCGCTGGAATTGTGATACAGTGAATTATAAGTGAAATAATCTGTCTGTAAACAATTGTTGGAAAAATGTATTGTGTCATGCACAAAGTAGATGTCCTAACCGACTTGCCAAAACTATAGTTTGTTTTAACAAAAAGCTGTGGAGTGGTTGAAAAACGAGTTTTAAAAATGACTCCAACCTAAGTATATGTAAACTTCTGACTTCAACTGTATATGTGTGTGCACATGTTAGAGTGTGTGTCTGTGTTTGTGTTTGTGTGACCTCTCATTTACCCCACAATAACTCTTCTTCTTCCTAGCCAGTGTATCCCTTTCCCACTAGTAGTTTTGCACTCATTCACTGCATTGATGAGCTGTGTCAAGTCCACAAATCTCTGGTTTTCGGTGTAATCTCCTGCTAGACTGGCGGGTTAAAGACGTCTAGGAACACAGAGTTCTGACATACACAAACATGGGTATATATGTGTTCTAGCTGTGTTATAACTGTGTTATAAATGTGTTCTAGCCGTGTTATAACTGTGTTCTTGCTGTGTTATAACTGTGTTCTAGCTGTGTTATAACTGTTCTAGCTGTGTTACAACTTTGTTATACATGTGTTCTAGCCTCATTATAATTGTGTTCTAGCTGTGTTATAGCTGTGTTATAACTTTTACAGCTGTGTTACAACTGTGTTACAACTGTGTTATAACTGTGTTACAGCTGTGTCATAGCGATCTTCTAGCTGTGTTATAACTGTGTTCTAGCTCGGTTATAACTGTTAACTGTTTTACAGCTGTGTTACAACTGTTGCAACTGTGTTACAGCTGTATTATAACTGTGTTATGGCTGCATTATAATTGTGTTATAACTGTGGTTTAACTGTGTTATAGCTGTGTTATAACTGTTTTACAGCTGTGTTACAACTGTGCTGCAACTATCTTATAACTGTGTTACAGCTGTGTCATAGCTGTGTCCTAGCTGTGTTATAAATGTGTTATAGTTCTGTTATAACTGTGTCCTAGCTTTAATATCATTGTGTTATTGATGTGTTATAGCTGTGTTATAACTGTGTTACAGTTTTTTGGGCTTTGTTATAGCTGTGTTACAGCTGTGTCATAGCTGTGGCCTAGCTGTGTCCTAGCTGTGTTATAGTTGTGTTATAACTGTGTTACGACTGTGTCCTAGCTTTTATATTGCTGTGTTATAGCTGTGTTATAACTGTGTTACAGCTGTTTTTGGCTTTGTTATAGCTGTGTCATAGCTGTGTAATAGCTGTGTCATAGCTGTGTCCTAGCTGTGTTATAACTATGTTATAGTTATGTTATAACTGTGTTACAACTGTGTCCTAGCTTTGACATTACCATGTTATTGCTGTGTTATAGCTGTGTTATAACCGTGTTACAGCTGTTTTTGGCCATGTTATAGCTTTGTTACAGCTGTCTTATAACTGTGTTATAACTGTGTTATAGCTGTGTTATAGCTGTGTTGTAGCTGCATTGTAGCTGCGTTATAGCTGAGTTGTAGCTGCGTTGTAGCTGTGTTGTAGCTGTGTTGTAGCTGTGTTATAGCTGGGGTTGTGGATTTGGTGGGTCAAAGCTCTACTTAAGGTCAAAGCATCAAGTTGGAGAAGTGTTCCCTGTCATCCATGTTGAGAGTATGCCCAACTCGCTGAGTGAAGAACAAAAGAGAGACGAAAAAGGAGAGAAAGGAGAGTGAGATGGAGAGAGAGAGAAAGGAGCGAGAGATGGAGAGAGAGAGAAAGGAGAGAGAGGGAGAGATAGGAGAGGGGGAGAAAGGAGAGAGAGATGGAGAGAGAGAGATGGAGAGGGAGAGAAAGAAGAGAGGGAAATTGAGAGAGAGATGGGGAGAGAGAGATGGAGAGGGAGAGAAAGGAGAGTGAGGGAAAATGAGAGAGAGATGTAGAGGGAGAAAAAGGAGAGGGAGAGAAAGGAGTATGAGCAGCTTGTTTTGTACTAAAGGAACTGGCAGGCATCTGTGAGGAGACTCACTGGCTGCCTGCCTCCCGTCAGTACTGGTCTACATCAACAAGCCCTTAAACACACACATGCACACACACACACACGCACACACACACACACACACACACACACACACACACACACACACATACCACATACACACACATACACACATGCAGAGAGAAAGCACAAATGAGTCACAGGCAGTCAGTTAGTAAGTATAGGTATGTAGAGTTTTAGAGTGATATAAAAGGAAACAGTATTTCTATGTGTCAGACAGATTTGAGTTATGCATGATTGTGCCCACGCCTGTGTTCACTGCAAGGCAACATTTATACCATGTTATGTTGGAAAAGTAGACTTTTCTCAGGTTCAGCTTTGAAACCAGTAACTTGCCACAGAGCCAGCCACTATTAACCACAATCCATCAACCACTTGTCCTTTCTTCAGCTGAAACGCTTTCTAACCTCACTGTCTTCACAGATCAAATCAGGTTTTAAATGATGAGGCCATTCTGTATGGGGTATGCATTTAGAATATCAGAGGTGAAGCTATGACCTTACCTAGTAGATACACTATACAGTATATATACAAAAGTATGTGGACACCCCTTCAAATTAGTGGCTTCGCTATTACAGCCACATCTGTTGCTGACAGGTGTATAAATGCAAGCACACAGCCATGCAATCTCCATAGACAAACCTTGTCAGTAGAATGGCCTTACTGAAGAGCTCAGTGACTTTCAAAGTGGCACCGTCATAGGATGCCACATTTCCAACAAGTCAGGTCGTCAGGTTTCTGCCCTGCTAGAGCTGCCCCAGTCAACTGTAAGTGCTGTTATTGTGAAGTGGAAACGTCTAAGAGCAACAACGGCTCAGCCACGCTCTGGTATGACACACATGTTCACAGAACGGGACCGACGAGTGCTGAAGCGCATAGTGCGCAAAAATCGTCTGTTCTTGGTTACAACACTCACTACGAGTTCCAAACTGCATCTGGAAGCAACGTCACCACAATAACTATTCGTTGGGCGCTTCATGAAATGGGTTTCCATGGCCGAGCAGCCTCACACAAGCCTAAGATCACCATGAGCAATGCCAAGCATTGGCTGGAGAGGTGTAAAGCTCACTGACATTGGACTCTGGAGTAGTGGAAACGCGAACTCTGGAGTGATGAATCACGCTTCACAATCTGGCAGTCCAAGGGATGAATATGGGTTTGGCGGATGCCAGGAGAACGCTACCTGCCCCAATGCATAGTGCCAACTGTAAAGTTTGGGATGCCAGGAGAACGCTACCTGCCCCAATGCATAGTGCCAACTGTAAAGTTTGGTGGAGGAGGAATAATAATCTGGGGCTGTTTTTCATGGTTTGGGCTAGGCCCCTTAGTTCCAGTGAAGGGACTTCTTAATGCTACAGCGTGCAATGACATTCTAAACAACTTTGTGGCCACAGTTTGGGGAAGGACCTTTCCTATTTCAGCATGGCAATGCTACCATGCACAAAGCGAGGTCCTTACAGAAATGGTTTGTCGAGATCAGTCTGGAAGAATTTGACTGGCCTGCACAGAGCCCTGACCTCAACCTCATCCGAACACCTTTGGGATGAATTGGAACGCCGACTGCGAGCCATGCCTAATCGCCCAACATCAGTGCCCGACCTCACTGATGCTCTTGTGGCTGAATGGAAGCAATTTCCCTCAGCAATGTTCCAACATCTCATGGAAAGCATTCCCAGAAGAGTGGAGGCTGTTATACTGTAGCAGCAAAGAGGGAACCAACTTTGTAATGAGATGTTTGATGAGGAGGTGTCTACATACTGTTGGTCATCTAGTGTTATGTACTGGAAGGGCTCTTTGCATGGCTGGGCTACAAAACTAAAAGTTCTGAACAACAGTTCCCATCATTCAGTAGTGCAGGAATTTCATCCATTGTCATAGTAGTAAAACTGATGGAGGATGGAAGTGGGCTCTTTAGTGCATTCTGGGAGAGTGAGGCAGAAAATATTGCTCCCTCAAAAGCACCATGAAGATGTAATCTGCTGGGTGAAGTTGTTTGTTATGATCTCTCCCTCCATCTCTCCCTCTCTCTCCCTCCTCTACTCTCACTCAACTCGTCTTTCTCTTTCCTTGTCTCTTTCTCTCTCTCTGTTTCTCTCTTTGTTTCTCTCTAGTGATGATACAGAAAAGTTTCAGGAACATTTTCTGGAACTGATTGCGGTATTTATTAAGAGAGTGAAAGAAATAAAGAGGGAGAGAGATATATAAGTAAAGAGATGGAGGGAGATACAGTTATAAGTAAAGTTGGTTCTCTGTAATGGAACTGCTGTTACATCATAACAAAATGAAAGCGAAAGAGAGAGTTGGGATGAGTTACAAGAATACAGTAAATGCCTCTCACGTCAATAAAAGCCCTTCTATCCTACTTTACTCAATTTTTCCCTCTTTCTCCCTCTTTCGCTCTCTCTCTGTAACCGCTTGTCTGTCTCTCCCTATGCCCTCCTGTCTGTCCGCCCGTCTGTCCATCTGTCTGGGGTAAAGCCTGTGGATGCCAAATGGCCTGCTCTCTCTAGGTGTAATGCACATTATTCTTCAAAGCCAGTACTAATTGGGCAGACTGGCTCAATGGTGCTATTCTGGCTGAGGGTGTATGATTGACACCAGACACACACACACACACACAGTGAGAGGGGTCTGGGTGAAGATGAAAGACAACCGAGTACAGATGTCTTCAACACGCTGTAGGCCTATGCCCTACTGGGCCTCACCCAGTCAAGCCTAACCTCTTAACACTATGACGGTCAGGACAAAGCTCAGAAGACCTAAGCATCTTTATTGAGTTGTGTACAGGCCAGGGTTATGTTGACAGCTCAGGGCTAAGGGTGTGTAGACTATAGTGGATTATGTTCGTTTGACTCAGTGACATTCTGAGTAGACCTATTCAATTTGACATACCATGGGCAGTACAGTACAGTATGACAACTGTATAGTACAGTACAGTACAGTATGATAACAGTATAGTACAGTACAGTGTGAAACAGTATAGTATAGTACAATACAGTATGATAACATTATAGTACAGTATGATAACAGTATATTACAGTACAGTATGATAACAGTACAGTACAGTGTGATAACAGTATAGTATAGTACAGTATGATAACAGATAGTAGAGTACAGTATGATAACAGTATAGTACATTCAATTATGATAATGGTACAATACAGTACATTATGATAACAGCATAGCATAGTACAGTACAGTATAATAACAGTATGGTACATTACAGTATGATAACAGTATAGTACATCATGATAACAGCATAGTATAGTACAGTACAGTATGATAACAGTATAGTACATTAAATTATGATACCAGTAGAGTACAGTACAGTATGGTAACAGTATAGTACAGTACAGTATGATAACAGTATAGTACATTGAATTATGATAACAGTAGAGTACAGTACAGCATGATAACAGTACAGTACAGTATAGTATAGTATGATAACATTATAGTATACTACAGTATTATCACAGTATATTATAGTACGGCATGATAACATTATATTATATTGTAGTACAGTATGATAACAGTATAGTACAGTACAGTATGATAACAGTACAGTACAGTGCGGTATGATAACAGTATAGTACAGTACAGTATGGTAACAGTATAATACAGTACAGCATGATAACAGTATAGTATAGTATAGTATGATAACATTATAGTATAATACAGCATTATAACAGTATATTAAAGTACGGCATGTTAACATTATAATATAGTGTAGTACAGTATGATAACACTATGGTACAGTACAGTATGATAACAGTATAGTATTGTACAGTTTAATAACAGTGTAGTATAGTATGATAACAGTACAGTACAATATTATAACAGTATATAATAGTACAGTATGATAACAGTATAGTATAGTACAGTACAGTATGGTACCAGTACAGTACAGTATGATAACATTATATTACAGTACATTCCAATACAGTGGTTCCTCAATTAAAAGTTTTGAGGTTATGCCACGGGTAATTTGTGGTTTAGTACGTTACCCTGCGTCACTATTTCATTGCTCCAGACCACCACAAGGGGGAGTTAGAGCACTGATTATGCTTTTGGGTCCCAAGGTCTAATGTGTCTCTACCTGACAATGAATGGGCGATATAAACCAAATAGAAACTGATAATTATTTATTTCCTTATTCAATACATCACTTCAAAATTGAATTTCAATGAACTGAATGATGAGGATGAATAAGGTTATTCAATTTTATTCCATGATATTCTTAAGATATATGTGTTGACTGAATGTAAGCAAGTGATGTCTGCTGAATAATCAAATTGATAGTGCAGTCATATAGCCTCGGAACCTACATAAATCTGAGTGACTCACTAGTTTATGGCTTTGGATAAAAATAAATAAGTACCAACATTCTTTCTGATAGTCTTTAATAAAGACATGTTTTGGTTATCCTGACCTAGATGCCATGGATTATAGTCTCTAAAAGGAAAAATATTAACACGTCTCTTGCGCATGTCATTTTCCAGATTTGCCCTAACGAAAAATTCCCTTTAGATATGAATTTAGAATCCTCCAATCCTCTAAATGTTATTATTGGCGGAGAAGCATATAGATTGCAAAATAGTTGGGAAGAGATTTTTGATGGCACATGGTTTATGAATTGACACGCAATTTTCCGTTCCTCCTGAAAGCCTATCAGTCAAATGCATTCTCTCCGTTGCCCACATGCACTTTAAACATTTGGATAATAAAGCATTTAAAGGCTGACGTTGGTAGATTTTATGCATTAATTAATTAAATCGCTTTAGCTGACATGTTGCGGTTCATCTGATGAAGGTGCGTATGGGCCTATTTATATAATGAATATGAATATGGAGGGCAGAAATGAAATATTAAAGCTTACAACCGCTCACTTTCGGTTATTTGAAAACAAAATAATCTCCAAAATATATATATTTTTTAAAACAAGAACTTGAAAATTATATCGTGAACTCTGCAAACAACATTTCCAGTCCAAGAATGAGAATGGTAGATAACTGTAATTAATACATTTATTCAATACATTGGAATACAAAATAAGCCATCCATCCACCCATTATGGGTTATTAGCAGGCCAAGAAGGAGGGTAGGGGGAGAATTGTATCGTTACGGATGAATGTTTTCAGTTAATGCCAAACAAGTTCGATCAAGTTCGATCAGGTTTAAATCAGTAGACCTCCAGTAGGCCTACCGTAGGTGTTGTAAGTATTTTATTTATTTGTTTTTATTTAACCTTTATTTTACTACATAAAGGTCTACTTACTCTGCTGGCATCTTGACCCAGTTTATGCCCTCATTTGCAATGCAAACCCGGGCGTCAGGGCGAATACTTGTTCCAGGGTTAGGACTGTAACCACCAGAGGACTTGAAAATGAGCCGGAGCTGAGAGGATCACCAAAACTAACGGTATTTTAGTTTCAGTGCATTTTATTTAAAAAAATGTATACAGCCTTTCAATGTGTAGGCATACTGTGTAATAAAATCAATAATTGTGTACTAAAAACGTGAATGTGTTTTTGCAGAGCATACAACCATGCCGACAACCATCCGTGGCGATCAGTGGACAAAGGGCTGGACAATGGGCCGCACTGAAAAAATGCATGGTTCCTAAGAAAACAGTTAGTTTTGCTAGATTCTTAAAATGTGTTTCTGTACGCAGAATTTGTGTGTTGGAGTCACTTTTAATTCTTAATTGATCTACTGTTTCTATCATAGGCCACTGTAATCGATGGGGGCTCAGGGTGATACCATTCTGCTCATCTGATGAAGGTGCACATGGATCAGAGATCGAGTCATTGAAGGCAGACCAGCAGAAAGAGAAGTATTCTCTGAGGGCAGAGATACGGTCGACAAAGCTGATGCTTTGGTCCAGAGCCAGGTGGTATTGGCGGAGAGTCAGGCACACCTGTGAGCTCTGGAACCCCACCTCCGACAGGAGGGTTTGTCAGGTTGTTGGTTCACCCTGACATTTCCATTCCTCTTCTGACAACAGAACTTGATGAACTTCTCACCAGGCACAGCAAGGGCCGTCCGGACCGTTTTGTTATTCTGCTTTTCCAAGGATGTGTAACCGAAGAGAGATACCACGAGTGGACACAGAATACCAACAGGGATGGATCCCGAGGCAAATGTGGCTTACCAGTGAACCTCCGGGTTTTCATCATTAATACTGTGTCTCAGAAGTTTCTATCCATGACTGATGCAGCTCGAAAAATAATTAAAGACATAGATAATGATGAGGTCACCGAGCAGTCCGGACATGGCCTGCTCTCCCGTATGTAAGGAATCAGGCACTTTACCATGTGTACTATGTACTGCATTATTTATTTATTTCACCTTTATTTAACCAGGGAGGCCAGTTGAGAACAAGTTCTCATTTACAACTGCGACCTGGCCAAGATAAAGCAAAGCAGTTCGACAAAAACAACAACACAGAGTTACACATAAACAAATGTGCAGTGGTTCCTCCTTTAAAAGTTGCGATCTTGCAATGCGGGACTTAGAGGTACCCAGCCTCATGGCTTCATTTCTCCAGACCACCACATGGGGGAGATAGACCACTCATTATGCATTTGGGTCCCAAGGTTTTTATATGACCAATCGTATCGAGTGGTTCCAATGACGAATTTTGACGCGAGCCACCCTTGCCTTGTGGCATTCTTCAACAAAGATGGCTGACAAAACATTACGGTGGAACCAGATGTAAGTTGTTATAAGGTCATAACGAATCAAGCAAAAAATGTACAATTGAGAGGAATATGTTAGTTAATGTAGAGACAAACGTCTGTGCATATTTATTTGTCATAAAGTTAATTTATGAAAATCGGTATTTAGCAGGTTATCTGACTAGCTAACATTAGCCAGCTAGCTAGTGCTAGGATAATTCATTTGTAATTTGTGTTGTTTAATGTTTTAGGGACTCCTGAGAAAACCAGCAAACCAGGCTGTCGTCTTGTGAAACAGTGGATGTAAAGAATCTAGCAAGCTAAAGCATTTACTACAAATTGAATGTACAATTGTGTAAGCTTGCCTTGCAATGCAGCTGAAGTAACATAGCTAGCTAACTATTTACTTGCTTATTGTGTAGTGGAGGATAAAAAATAACTGTATGCCTATGGATGTGTAGCTAGCTACAGTATGTAGCCGATCTGTGTATGGACCCTAAAACTGAGCTAATATTCACACCAATCTATGAGCCTCAGCTATCATAGTTGTTGTATCAACTTCAAGTCTGAATGGCATTAATGAAGCCTATGGATAGAGTAGAATATAATAACTTTATTTGGCCAAGGATGCAAGTCCTATATACAAATGTACTGTAGTTATTACCATGCATGAGATCCCCACATCGTAGCCTGTACTGTAACAGCTGTCGTGGAAGAGAGAATGGCGACCAAGGCGCAGCGGGTTGCGTGCTCAACATATTTATTATGAAAAATGCGAACACCACGGAAAACAATAAACAAACTAACAACAGGAACAGAGAAGCAGGCTCAACAAAAGCAGTGCTCTCAAACAACTACCCACAAGTGACAAACAAAACACACACCTACTTATAGGACTCCCAATCAGAGGCAACTAGAAACACCTGCCTCCAATTGAGAGTCCAGCACCCAACCTACACATAGAAAAACTAACCTAGAACATACCCATAGAAATACAAACATAAACCAGTGACCAAAAAACCCCGTAATACATAAATCAACTACCCTCTGCCACGTCCTGACCAAACTACAATAACAAAATATCCTCTATACTGGTCAGGACGTGACAGTACCCCCCCCCCCCCCCCCCCCAAAGATGCAGACTCCGGATGCACCTACACAAAACGGCACTGTGCTACACCCCCCCTCCCCAACCCACCTATATCGGAGGCGGCTCAGGTGCGGGACGTGGACCCCGCTCCACCCTCGGCATCGCCCACTTAGGTGGCGCCCCTGGCCGCGTCGGAGGACTGGTGGGCGACCCTGACTTCGCCGGGCTGGCGGGCGATTCTTGCTGCGCCCGGCTGGCGGGCGTCTCTGGCTGCGCCCGGCTGGCGGACGACTCTGGCAGATCCGGACAGGCGGGCCACTCTGGCAGATCCGGACAGGCAGGCAGCTTTGGCAGATCCGGACAGGCGGGCCGCTCTGGCAGATCCGGACAGGCGGGCAGCTCTGGCAGATCCGGACAGGCGGGCCGCTCTGGCAGATCCGGACAGGCGGGCAGCTTTGGCAGATCCGGACAGGTGGGCCGCTCTGGCGGCTCCTGACTGGCGGGCGGCTCTGGCTGCTCCTGACTGGCGGGCGGCTCTGGTGGCTCCTGACTGGCGGGCGGCTCTGGCGGCTCCTGTCTGGCGGGCGGCTCTGGCGGCTCCTGACTGGCGGGCGGCTCTGGCGGCTTCTGACTGGCGGGCGGCTCTGGCGGCTCCTGACTGGCGGGCGGCTCAGGCGGCTCCTGACTGGCGGGCAGCTCAGGCGGCTCCTGACTGGCGGGCGGCTCTGGCGGCACCAGACTGGCGAGGCTGGGCTGACGCACTAGAAGCCTGATGTGTGGGGCTGGTACAGGATGTGCCAGTCTGGGCACACGCACCTCAGGGCTAGTGCGGGGAGCGGGAACAGGCCGAGTCAGACTGGGTTGACGCACTGGACCGTAGAGGCGCACTGGCGGTCTCGAGTGCAGGACTGGCATCACCCCTACTGGCTGGATGCTCACTTTCCCCTGGCACATGCGGGGCGCTGGCACTGCGCGTACCGGCCTGAAAATGCTCAGCCTCGCTACAGTACCCATCACCCCAAAGCACGGGACCTGTCCAGTTCGTCTCTGCCCAAAAATGGTACAGGGAGCTGGCCTGGGGCTCCATCCTCGCCCCGCCAAACTGCCCTTGTGCCCCCCCCAAAAGAATTCTTGGGGCTGCCTCTCGGGCTCCCTTACCAGCCGTGTTCCCCGGTCCTCGCCAGATTTCCTCCGCTGCTTGGTCCTGTTGTGGTGGGTAGTTCTGTAACAGCTGTCGTGGAAGAGAGAATGGCGACCAAGGCGCAGCGGGTTGCGTGCTCAACATATTTATTATGAAAAATGCGAACACCACGGAAAACAATAAACAAACTAACAACAGGAACAGAGAAGCAGGCTCAACAAAAGCAGTGCTCTCAAACAACTACCCACAAGTGACAAACAAAACACACACCTACTTATAGGACTCCCAATCAGAGGCAACTAGAAACACCTGCCTCCAATTGAGAGTCCAGCACCCAACCTACACATAGAAAAACTAACCTAGAACATACCCATAGAAATACAAACATAAACCAGTGACCAAAAAACCCCGTAATACATAAATCAACTACCCTCTGCCACGTCCTGACCAAACTACAATAACAAAATATCCTCTATACTGGTCAGGACGTGACATGTACATTGAATATATTCACTGATCATGTACTCTTCCTTGGCAAATAAAGGTGTGGTTCAGGTATGAATCTCTGAGACATTATTTTTCAGTCATGTTCCTGTGTCTGCATGTATGTATTGCAATTATACACTTCAACAGTGTTTACCACTCCTGCTCCTGGGAAATCAATGATTACACATTGTAACTATGCAATAGACTAGAAACATGATTGATTTGTAAGTCATATATACTGAAAAAAAATAATGCATATCTAACTCCCTTCATCTGCATTAATCTGAGGACACAGGATAGTATTTCAATGAGAGACTTAAATTCAACCAGTGGAGAATGTGAAACGCTTTATTGAAAGAAGTTGGTTATCAAGGTGTTATAAATACATAAATGCATTATAATTGTAATAATTGTAATATTATAAATACAAGTTCAATCTGTACTTCAATGCACATATGGTGTGCATTATAAAACGAGGAAGAAAGATGAGGTGGGGAGAGAGGTGTAGAAGACAGAAAGGGAAAGAGGTAAGAACAGAGGCAGACAGCACATGATGCATTACAGTGCTACCCTAATATTCTCTCAGTTCATCACAATTGCGGTGTCTCCTAACCAGCCTTGGGCCCCCAGTTGGCCCGAAGGTTATCTTTAAGAGCGGGTGAGGTGGCGATGACGGGACTAGCTTCCTCTCTCATCAAAAAATACCTGCAGACGAGTGACAAATGGGTAGAGAGAGAGCATGATTATGCCTTGTTTTTTTCATTCTAACACGGTCAGTCATCTTAAATCAGGAGGTGAAATGTAAAACTGACCTTGGATCATTAACTCTGGGACTACTACATCTCTGTCTGTATTTCAATGTAAAGCATCTCTTTAATAATACTTCCTGTTAACCCGACCAAGTGGCATCTCACCTATGATCATGCTGTGCCCTCTGTGTCAGCCAGTTCAGATGCGGAAGGGGTTCACCAAAACAGCAGATATAACCTATAGGATTTAGGGAGAAGGGGGAGAGGGATGAAGTGAAGAAGAGAGACTGTTATTGTGTGTGTGTGGTCTCACCTGGAGTCCACACTAAGTGGCTACAGAGTACTTTATGCTGAAAAACAGACACATAAGGACAAACAATAGAAGATAATGTCAATAGAAGATACTGTATGTGACGCAGACACATATCGGAGTGTACCTGAAACATTTAAATATAGAGGGCTATGTGTCTCACCACTTGGTTATTGCAAGGCTAACCCCCAGGGAAATCATGAGTTGGCAGCAACAGATAGTCAAGTGAAAATGGCTGTGTTTATGTGGTGTAAATCTGAAATTTAGCAGCTGACATTTTAAGGGTTTTTAAATTAATGCATGTGAGACAGGTTCCATGTACAAGACAGGCAGAGATGGAGAAAAAGAACACAGAACAGTTTAATTACATTACACATATTCACTTATCCAGAGCGACTTACAGTAGTGAATGCATACATTTCATTTTTTTTGTACTGGCCCTCCGTGGGAATCGAACCCACAACCCTGGCATTGCACACACCGTGCTGGCGTTGCAAACACCATGCTCTACCAACTGAGCCATAGGGAAGACTTACCTCTGGAAGAATTACCTCTGGTTAAGGACACTTTTGCCAGCAATAAGGCTTCCACGGCCTGTTCCTCGGACAGTGAACATCTGGCAATATCTACATTTTCGACCCCTTGGTTAGCTCGCTCTCTGAAAGTAAAGAAAACAGCTTATTTTTTTATAGATATGAAAACAATAACTGAGATATGACCGTTCAATCTAAAGCAGCAGATGTCATTTTCAGGATACGTCAATACAGCCCAGTGCTGCTTACCTGAGATGCCATTTTCGTAGGTGTCCGCTTTAACTTAATTTGTGTCTGAAAAAGTTGCTTTTAGAAATATTATTTTTGGTTGAAAATAAAAAATATTTTGCTCTCGACAAAAAGACTCAAATGTACCTCCATAGCATATAACAATTTTCCTGTGAATAACCACACCTTCATACAAACGTGCTACTGTATGCAGAATTCTTGACGCACAACCAAAGATGCTGCCTTATCCTGCCAGCACGCCCAGAAGCGAGGCACTCAGGAACAGAATGATAACATGTGGAAGAGGGAAAGGAATGATATGGGACAGCAATTTGTTGCAAGTTGGGGAGGAGGGCTAATAGTTGAACAATAGACTATTCAACCTTTACTAAAGAATAGTCTAATAGCTGAGCTAGTTGCGAAGAAAAAAAACTCCTATCACAGACGAGATTTGCCCTAACGACCAAGGGGTATCTTGCTACTCAATGTAATAAAGTAATGACTTTTCAAATAAGTTACCTTACAAGTTATGTTGGCTGACAATTTGTTGGCTATGCTGTCCTTATGAACCACATAGCATATCATTACAGCAGTATGTACTGGTATGTTAGCTAGCTACCTAACGTTAGTAGTTATACATCAAACTTTCCAGTATATTAACTGTCGTGTCTTTGGCATCATTAAAACTGAAGGATTTATTTATCAAATAACTCTGTAATTATTATTACGCGATTAAATTGATTAATCATGTAACTGTAATTAACTAGGAAGTCGGGGCACCAAGGAAAATATTGAGATTACAAAGTTATAATTTTCCTAATATAACTTTCAGATATTTTAATATCTGACCATTTAGTCTTCGAATTAATGAATTATTATTTACCTCATGTTAGTCTCATTCCAAATGTCGTAAATTGTTGGTTATCTGCACGAACCCAGTCTTCACTATGAGACATCCATACATCAATTGTCTTAAAATCATTTATTTAATAACTAGGTAATTCACAGAAATGCATAACAAACAGTAGATATGGTTACAAGGAAATGATAGGAGAATGTGCCCTAGTGGGCTAAACCGATATGGCGGCTTGTTAGACAAAGGGGAGTGGGGGTCAGCTGAGAAGGCACTACAGAGTTGAATATTATAACAATTGAAATGCTAAGCCTTTGCACATGAACGCTCACTCATTCGGGAACAATTGCAATCAATATATATATATTTACGATCAGTGTGTCGTCGGGATATCTGTTGAAAAGTTTGTTTCTGTTGGAGAGTTTGTCCGCTCTCTCTCTCTCTCTCTCTCTCTGTCGTGGTTAGAATGGATAGTTCAGAGTGACATTCATTCATGTTGTAATAGAATAGATGTTTCGGCGGTTGTCGGTCTTCGCGTTCAATGATACCGAATTCCTAGCTGCAGACTAGTAATTAACATCAAAGTCTTGTTCTTATTCTGTCGGTATCGATAGTCTAAGAGTTTAACCACATGGTATGGTTAAAAGTTCGGCAAGAGAAATGCATGGTCTACAACCTTTAGCCATCTCGTAATTGAGGTAAGCTTGGTCTCCTCTCAAACCTTGGCCCTTTTGTTATTGAGGTAAGCTGGTCTCCTCTCAAACCTTGGCCCTCTATCGATATCGAGGTAAGCTGGTCTCCTCTCAAACCTTGGCCCTCTCGTTATCGAGGTAAGCTGGTCTAGTGATAGAAAACCTAGGTGGGGGTTTTATTCGGAAGAGCAGAAAAGGGCCTGTCCCATGACGCCAGACCATAACTGTGCTCATGGGCGGTCCTCTGATTTAGTTAAACTCCAAAGGGAATTGGAGTTTCCTTCATTAAACAGTCCAAAATCACATTACACAATTTCACAAACAGTTCCATCCCCACTCATTCATTTTATACAACAATTAGATGTAAGCCTCATAGCTGAGGCAATTGTATAAACAGTGTTATGGTAATGTGGCCATATTGTCTCTCATGAGTTTCACAAAATTGTACCAAACGGACCAGTTCGTAGCTGGATTCTTCACTGATCTTTCATACCTTCTCCAGAACATAAATGTCATTCAGTTGTCCAGTTCTGTGAGGTGGAAGAAATTCCTTTGTTCTCTCTATGAAACTCACTCTCTCTCTATACTGTGGCCATGAGGAGAGGATCTCCTCACAGGAATTTACGACCTCTTCTGACCACAGCAGCCTGGGTGTGGGAGACAGAGGTAGGGGGATGGTGCATAGAAAAGTGCTGGTGCAGAGGGAGGGGGAAATAGTGCTCGCTGCACCCAAAGAGGGCAACGTCATGACATAACTATAGGCTATCTAACTACCCAACGTTTATTGACTTGATTATTCTCGTCATTATTTGCTTAGCTAAATGGTATAGTCGTTGTGCTTTCTCAATTCGCTCTGGCTATCTATAGGCTGGACAATAGAACAAGTCAAAATTCACCCAAGGCTGAAAAACGGCTTAAGAACGTTGGCTAAACGGGAACACTAGCATGAGCCCATAGCAAATTACACAGCGCTCTAAGGCACTAGATCTCAGTGCTTGAAGCGTCACTACAGACACCCTGGTTCAATTCCAGGCTGTATCACAACCGGCCGTGATTGGGTGGTACACAATCCCATAGGGCGGCACACAACTGGCCCAGCGTCGTCCGGATTTGGCCGGTGTAGGCCGTCATTGTAAATAAGAATTTGTCCTTAATTGACTTGCCTAGTTAAATAAAGGTTCCTTTATGGTTTTGCCTACACCTAGCGACCTGTTTAAATTATATGAGCAAAAAAATATTCAATTTTATTTGGGATGGCAAGCCAGACAAAATTATTATTGGATTATTCACTCATTAATAGCTTTGGATCAAAAGAAATAAGTACCAACATTCTTTCTGATAGTCTTGAATAAATACATGTTTTGACTGTTTTGACCAAGTTAATCTGGGCATGTTGTGTGTGTTCAATTATTTGTGACATTTAAAGCATATTGAAGATAGAAGATAGAATGAGTTCTGAGGGCTGATCTGTTATCCAACGATTTGCATAATTCTAGCTGGTTTCTGCTTTTGGTGACGCCTGACCTTGAATTGAAAATGGATGTTTGTACTTTTGTGGCTATGTTCTGTCCTAACATAATCTAACTTTATGCTTTTGCCGTAAAGCCTCTTTGAAAATCGAACAATGTGGTTAGATTAAGGAGATGTTTATCTTTTAAATTGTGTAAAATAGTTGATTGTTTGAGAAATTGAAATTATTAGATTTTTGATGTTTTGAATTTCCAGCCTTGTTAGCAATCCCGACTCGGGGTTCATTGCTAACCTGTAGCCCCAACAGGTTAATAGCCCAACTACTTTAGGTGTGAAAATCCCCCAAACTTGCAATGTATTCGATGCTTAAGTACTCTGAAGTTTTATACAGTATATATTCATCAACATCTTTATGCTTTTGCTAATAAAATAATGATAAAAAATACTTTCAAAATGCAGATGTTTATTTCAACTACTGTAAGTACATCTCAGCTACATTTTAGTTGCACTTACCCCCCCAGCTCCACGACCACATGTAAAACCGTGCTGAGATGTTTTCAAACACGTTTTTTCTCAAGTTTCTTCAACTGTCTTCTGACTGTGAATAGAGTGATGTTGATTGCATTTGCATTTAATTCGAACTGGTTATAAGATTATAGAGTACACGGCCATAAAGGCTAGATCATTTTTCAAGCTATTCAAACATTCATAGATGACCAGCAGTGTCAAATAATATAAACAGTGGTTGTAGAGGGTGCAACCAGTCAGCACATGAGGAGTAAATGACAGTTGGCTTTTCATAGCCGAGCATTCAGAGGTCAAGACAGCAAGTGTG
Organism: Salmo salar; assembly: GCF_965601325.2. Classification (NCBI taxonomy): domain Eukaryota; kingdom Metazoa; phylum Chordata; class Actinopteri; order Salmoniformes; family Salmonidae; genus Salmo; species Salmo salar. The sequence goes on from NC_138291.1 coordinate 99,581,382, forward strand.
TGTGCGAGAGAGAGAGAGGATCAGTAATGCATGGAATATAGCAATAAGAATGTCAGTTTAATATGCAGTGTAGATCACCTCCTATTACCCTTCTCAGAGTTTTAAGAATTGTGTGTGTTAAATTATTTGTGACATTGTGGCATTTAAAGCATATTGAAGATAGAAGCAATAGCATTTGAAACAATAGCTTACTTACGTGTGGTCAGCTATTTCAGCACCGTTCCATGCTGCTCTGAGACAAGCATGGGGACTGGTCTTGATGAATCAATGAGATTTGTATTTTCACTGAATCTCCGTTTGGGTATTGGTTTGACTACAATTAGGGTGTGAAAATGTTAGGATTATTTTGCTCTTAGTAGCCTACTCCCGACTGGTCACGTTGTACAGCACCATATTTTCCTAACGGAAACCCTGAGGTTTCGTTTTTCTTTTTTTTTGGAATAGAAACACCATAATATTAATCAAATTAATTAAGCTACATTTCTTAAAATAAATCCCATGTACTATGTTCTTTCAAAAAAAGGTTTTAATTTCTCTTGTACAGCCAATATCACAAAGTCAAATGCTTCTCAAGATGCCCTCTGGTGGTCAAACTAGCACTAACTAGCATTAATGGCAACGTTGGCTGACACTAAAATAACGTGTCATAGAATTCTGTGGCAGCCCGCAAGGTGTCCTGCAGTATGACACAACTTTTACAGGAAGAACCACTGTATGATAACATTATAGTACAGTACAGTATGATAACAGTATAGTATATGTAACTGGTGTGAAATGACTAGCTAGTTAGCGGGGTACATACTAATAGCGTTTCAATCGGTGACGTCACTCTCTCTGAGACCTTGAAGTAGTTGTTTCCCATGTCCTGCAAGGGTCGCGGCTTTTGTGGAGCGATAGGTAATGCTGCTTCATGGGAGGCAGTTGTTGATGTGTTCAGAGGGTCCCTGGTTCGAGCCCAGTTAGGGGCGAGGAGAGGGACTGAAGAAACACTGTTACATATAGTATAGTACAGTATTATAACAGTACAGTATAGTAGGATAACAGTATAGTACAGTACAGTATGATAACAGTATAGTATAGTACAGTACAGTATGATAACAGTATACAGTAGTATAATACAGTACAGTATGATAACAGTATACAGTAGTATACTACAGTACAGTATGATAACAGTATACAGTAGTATAGTACAGTACAGTATGATAACAGTATACAGTAGTATAGTACAATATAGTAGAATAACAGTATAGTACAGTACAGTGTGATAATAGTATAGTACAGTATTATAACAGTATAGTACAGTACAGTATGATAACAGTATAGTACAGTACAGTATGATAACAGTATACAGTAGTATAGTACAGTACACTATGATACCATTATACCATAGTATACTACAGTACAGTATGATAACAGTATACAGTAGTATAGTACAGTGCAGTATGATAACAGTATACAGTAGTATTGTACAGTAGAGTATGATAACAGTATACTAAAGTATAGTATGATACCATTATAGTATAGTACAGTACAGTATGATAACAGTGTACAGTGGTATAGTACAGTATAGTATGATAACAGTATAGTAAACGATATAATGTTAATAGTATAGTATAGTACAGTATGATGACAGTATTCAGATTCAGAAAACTTTAATCTCCTCAGAGAGGCAATTCATTTTGCAGCAGTCATAAAACATACAATGTAAAGATTGCAAAAGATATTTACAAGAAAATAGGCAGGGTAAGTGCAGTTTCATAGTGCAAGTGCTAAGTGCAATTAGTCCAACATTTTGTTAAGTTTCAGAATTGTATTCTGAATACATGTTTTTATCCGGCCAGAGGGAATGAGCTGGAATTCAGGGTGGAGTGGATGGGAAGAGTCAACCGCTAATGTATTTGCCTACTGGAGGGCTCTGCCCTGGTAGAGAGATGACAGTTCTTGCTGCCCCATAATTTCTCCTCAAGTCCTGACTATCTTGCTCAGCCTATTTTTCTGTGCAACCTTGATATTCCCAAACCAGCAGGTCAAGCAGTAGGACAGAATGCTCTCAATGAATGATTTATAAAAGAGAACCATGATAGTTAGATCAACATTAAAAAAGTGTAGTTTCCGTAGGAAATACAGTCTCTGTTGGCTGTTTTTTTTAAAAGCGTCAGTACACTGATCCCAGGACAGCTTGTTGTCAATGACTAGCCCACGGTATTTGTACCCCTAAACTATTTCAGTGGGCTCACCTTTTATCAGTGATGGTGTGTGAATGGTAGTGTTCCTTACAAAGCTAATCACCATGTCCTTTGTTTTTGGTGTATTCAATATTAGATGGGATGACTCACATCATACAGTAAAGTCATTCAGAGCCGGTCCATGCTCCGTCTCAACCCTTTCGAGAAGACTGAACACAGCAGTATCGTCAGCATATTTGATCAGGTGGCACCCTGGGAACCAGCTCCGGCAGCTGTCTGTATACAGTATGTATAGTACTGGTGAAAGAACACTGCCCTGTGGCATTCCAACTGAAGAAGTGTGTTGCCAACTCGTACCTGCTGAGACCTATCAGGAAGTGATAAGCATCTAGTCCGAAATCTCCTCTCAATCTGTCCGCGAGGACCAACGGATCGATTGTGTAAAATGCCGAGGAGAAATCTGCGAACATGATACGTACATGGGTTTTACTGCCGTCCAAATCCATGTACACCAGATGTAAGAGCGAAAGGATGGCATCATCTGTCCCTCTCTCTGACCGGTATGTAAATTGGTGGGGGTCAGGAAGGTGTCTGGTGGTGTTGATTATGTATGCTTTTTCAAGAGATTTCATCAAGAGAGATGTCAGAGCGATAGGTCTGTAATCATTTGATGCAGATGGATGAGAGGTTTTTGGGACAGGTAAAACAATAATTTTTTTCCATAGAGATGGAATTTCCAATGTATCCAGGGACCACTAGAAGAGAGAGCAGAAGACACCGCTCAGATGAGTGGAACAGTGTTTCAGGACATGACCACTTATGTTATCAGGCCCCGGGCTCTTTCGTGCTCCAGTGCTTTTGAACACTCGTTATACAACTTCCTCATTGATGACAAGCGCACTGTCGGTTGCCATGACACCTCCTTAAGACTGGCCGGGGGAGCAGGGGCCTCCCCTGTTTCAAAGCGGGTGAAGAACTTGTTTAGTTCATTGGCTGAAGAGAGGCACACCCTCTCGTCCAGGCAGGGATTGATACATTGCCTCCCTTTGAAGGGGGCGTTTGCCATATACTTAATGCCCAACCAGGCAGACAGAGAGTCTCCTTGTGACATTATCTGTTGCACCTTGTCATTCTACTGGCATCTCACCATTTGTATCTCTTTGTTCACCTCTCTCTGTACCTCTTTTCTTTCAAGTGGATTCCCGGAGGCAAATACTTGTTTCTTCTTGTTAAGCACCACTTTCAATTCTTTGGTCACCCATGGTTTGTTGTTAGGAAATATCTTACATGTTTTTGGGGGATCACCAAATCAACACAGAATTCAATATAGCCAGATGTTATGTTAGTCAACTCGTTCAGGTCAGCTGATGATTCTTCAAATACACTCCAGGTGGTACAATCAAAGCATCCCTGCAATTAATCAATACTGTCATTGTCCCACACCTGTATTTGTTTTTCACCACCTCCCTTTTGAGCAACTGTTTATGTTGGTTGTAGAAATACAATGTTCTGATCCACCCAGTGGAGGTCTGGCGAAGGATGAATACGCTTTGGGGATCGAGACGTAACATAAGTCAATTATCTTATTTTTCCTCGTTAGACAAGTCACACACTGGGGGTAAGTACTCAGTGTGCTTGAGAGTGCAGCTATTGAAATCCCCCATGATGAATTTGGGCGCATCAGGGGAAATCACATAAAGCTCTTGATTGAGGTTAAAAATGATGTCAGCTGCATTGACACTGTTTGCTCTTGGATGGATATAAACAACTGTCAGAAAAAGCATGGTGAACTCACGGGGGAGGGAGAAGGGGTGCAGTGACACTGACAGTAGCTCTGTATCGGGAGTGCAAATTTATTTCCTGACAATTGTAGTTTTACACCATCTATCATTTATCAGAACACAGACTTCCCCTCCGTGCTCCGTACCAGTAGTTTCACTGTCTCTGTCCATCTGAGTAATAGTGAATCCGTCAGGGGTAACTTCAGAGTCGGGGCCCGCCTCCGACAGCCAAGTTTAAGAATAGGCCATCACACAGGCCTCCCTGTGTACATATAGATATCATGAGTGTGCCCGCAATTTGTCCATTTTCCCCTTAAGCGATTGGACATGAGAGAGCAGGATAGTTGGAAACGGGATCTTTTTTTTGTTCCTCCTCAACCTCTGGCCAAACCTCTTTTCCTTCTTAGTAGTCCTTCACCTGGGTTGTGTTGTCTCACCATCTCTGCAGGTCTTTATTTAACCTTTATTTAACTAGACAAGTTAGTTACGAACAAATTCTTATTTTACAATGACACCCTACCAAACCCTACCCCGGTCCAAACAATTGTGCGCCGCCCTATGGACTCCCGATCACGGCCGGTTGTGATACAGCCCAGGATCAAACCAGGGTCTGTAGTGACGCCTCTAGTACTGAGACGCAGTGCCTTAGACCACTGCGCCACTCGGGAGCCCCTTTGATCCATTCTCCCAAACGTGAGTTATTACAATGTAAAAGATAGTCTCTGCTATAGCGGACGAGTTTAAACAACAAACAAATGCTGCAGGGCTCCAGTACAGTATGATAACAGTATTCTACAGTATGATAGCAGTATAGTATAGTATAGTTCAGTACAGTATGATAACAGTATAGTACAGTACAGTATGCTAACATTATTGTATAGTACAGTACAGTATGATAACAGAGATAGTACAGTACAGTATGATAACATTATAGTACAGTATGATAACAGTATAGTACAGTACTGTACAGTATGATAACAGTATAGTATAATACAGTACAGTATGATAACAGTATACTACGGTATGATACCAGTATAGTACAGTAAAGTATATAACAGTATGATAGCAGTATAGTATAGTTCAGTACAGCATGATAACAGTATAGTACAGTATGATAACAGTATAATACAGTACAGCATGATAACAGTATAGTACAGTACAGTACAGTATGATAACAGTAGAGTATAATACAGTACAGTATGATAACAGTATACTACTGTATGATACCAGTATAGTACAGTAAAGTATGATAACAGTAGGATATTAGTATAGTATAGTACAGTAAAGTATGATAACAGTATGATATCAGTATAGTATAGTTCAGTACAGTATGATAACAGTACAGTACAGTATGATAACAGTATAGTATGGCATGATACCATTATAGTACAGTAAAACATGATAGCATTATAGTATAGTACAGTCCAGTATGGTAACAGTATAGTGCAGTACAATACAGTATAATAATGGTATTTATAGTACACTATACTGTGATAACAGTATAGTACAGTATGATAACAGTATAGTAAAGCACACTGCAGTATGATAACAGTATAGTACAGTAAAGTATGATAGCATTATAGTATAGTACAGTATGATAACAGTAGAGTACAGTACTGTATGATAACGGTATAGTTGATTGTAGCTTGCAGGGCCTGTTGTCCCCCTCCTCCCCTGTTAGCTTGGAGGCTAATGGATTGATTGTAGTTGGCAGGGCCTGTTGTCCCCCTCCTCCCCTGTTAACTTGGAGGCAAATGGATTGATTGTAGTTGGCAGGGCCTGTTGTCCCCCTCCTCCCCTGTTAGCTTGGAGGCTAATGGATTGATTGTAGCTTGCGTGGGCTGTTGTCATCCTCCTCTCCTGTTAGCTTGGAGGCTAATGGATTGATTGTAGCTTGCATGGCCTGTTGTCATCCTCCTCTTCTGTTAGCTTGGAGGCTAATGGATTGATTGTAGTTTGCAGGGCCTGTTGTCCTCCTCCTCTCCTGTTAGCTTGGAGGCTAATGGATTGATTGTAACTTGCAGGGCCTGTTGTCCTCCTCCTCTCCTGTTAGCTTGGAGGCTAATGGATTGATTGTACCTTGCATGGCCTGTTGTCCTCCTCTCCTGTTAGCTTGGAGGCTAATGGATTGATTGTAGCATTCAGCACGTACATCTTTCTTGTTTGTTTATTGTCTATGTGGAGTTGACGAGAGCCCTACAGGGCACAGCTTTGCGTCAGTAAGGGGACCAATGATAGCTTGGTCCATTACAGTGCTACAGTAAACTGTCATTATTTTAGAATTTGTTTCCATTAAACACAAGCATCAAAACTAGGCTGCACAACATGTTCCTATGGGTATGGGCTGGGGTCGATTTTTGACTGGCGGTCTGTCTTGATTTGCAGGCCTGGAGGTGAGTGTTGTTGAGGAGAGGCTGATCTGCAATACTGCTGTGTGTGTGTGTGTGTGTGTGTGTGTGTGTGTGTGTGTGTGTGTGTGTGTGTGTGTGTGTGTGTGTGTGTGTGTGTGTGTGTGTGTGTGTGTGTGTGTGTGTGTGTGTGTGTGTGTGTGTGTGTGTGTGTGTGTGTGTGTCTGTTCTATGTGTCTGTGAAAGCTACAGGGACACCAGTGTTTACTCATCACTATGAAAGTGACAGTCCTGGATCCTCCTTACATAGGCAAGCTTAACCCGGGAAGCTCTCTCCATGCACGCACGCGCGCACACACACACACACACACACACACACACACACACACACACACACACACACACAGAAACACTGATCCCCCACACTTTTTTAATATTTAGCACACTCCACCTGTTTATATAAATGTTAGCATGTCTCTCTCTCTCTCTCTCTCTCTCTCTCTCTCTCTCTCTCTCTCTCCCTCTCTCTCTTTCTCTTTTTTAATATGGGAGAGTAGCACACTCGACCTGTTTATGTAAATGTGTGTCAGCCAGCTCTGGGCCAGACCGACACTAGCACATGTCTATTAGCATGTCTCTCTTCTCTTCCATCTTTCTTCTCTCTCTCTCTTCTCTCTCTCTTCGCTCTCTCTTTCTCTCTCTTCTCTCTCTCTCTCCCTCTCTCTATCTCTCCCTCTCTCTCTTCATCTCTCTTTTTTCTCTCTCATGGGAAACATATGTTTACATTGCCAAAGCAAGTGAAATAGATCATTTTTATTAACTGTAAACATAACACTCACAAAAGTTCCAAAAGAATAAAGACATTTCAAACGTCATATTATGTATAGATACAGTGTTGTAATGATGTGCAAACTAGTTAAAGTAAAAAAGAGACAATAAATAAACAAAAATATGAGTTGTATTTACAATGAACTTTGTTCTTCACTGGTTGCCCTTTTCTTGTAGCAACAGGTCACAAATCTTGCTACTGTGATTGCTCACTGTGGTATTTCACCCAGTAGATATGGGAGTTTATCAAAATTGGATTTGTTTTTGAATTCTTTGTGGGTCTGTCTAATCTGAGGGAAATGTGTGTCTCTAATATGGTCATACATTTGACAAGAGGTTAGGAAGTGCAGCTCAGTTTCCACTTCATTTTGTGGGCAGTGTGCACATAGCCTGTCTTCTGTTGAGAGCTTGGTCTGCCTTCGGTAGCATTTCTCAATAGCAAGGCTATGCTCACTGAGTCTGTACATAGTCAAAGATTTCCTTGATTTTGGGTCAGTCACTGTGTACTCTCTGTTTAGGGCCAAATAGCATTCTAGTTTGCTATGTTTTTTTGTTAATTCTTTCCAATGTGTCAAGTGATAATCTTTTTGTTTTCTCATGATTTGTTTGGGTCTAATTGTGTTGCTGTCCTGGGGTTCTGTGGGGTCTGTTTTTGTTTGTGAACAGAGCCCCAGGACCAGCTTGCTTAGAGGACTCTTCTCCAGGTACATCTCTCTGTAGGTATGACTTTGTTATGGAAGGTTTGGGAATCGCTTCCTTTTAGGTGCCTAAAGAATTTAACAGCTCTTTTCTGGATTTTAATAATTAGCGGGTATCGGCCTGATTCTGCTCTGCATGCATTATTTGGTGTTTTACATTGTACACTGGGATATTTTTGCAGAATTCTGGATGCACTGTCTCAATTTGGTATTTGTCCCATATTGTGAATTCTTGGTTGTGAGAGGACCCCAGACCTCACAACCGTAAAGGGCAATATGTTAGCCAGATCCTAGTTGGTATGTCGAATGTTATGTTCCTTTTGATGGTATAGAAGGCCCTTCTTGCCTTGTCTCAGCTCTTTCACAGCTTTGTGGAAGTTACCTGTGGCACTGATGTTTAGGCCAAGGTATATACAGTGGGGGAAAAAAGTATTTGATCCCCTGCTGATTTTGTACATTTGCCCACTGACAAAGAAAGGATCAGTCTATAATTTTAATGGTAGGTTTATTTGAACAGTGAGAGACAGAATAACAACAAAAATATCCAGAAAAACGCATGTCAAAAATGTTATAAAATGATTGCCATTTTAATGAGGGAAATAAGTATTTGACCCCCTCTCAATCAAAAAGATTTCTGGCTCCCAAATAAACCTACTATTAAAATTATAGACTGATAATTTCTTTGTAAGTGGACAAACGTACAAAATCAGCAAGGGATCAAATACTTTTTTCCCCCACTGTATAGTTTTTTGTGTGCTTTAGGGCAACAGTGTCTAGATGGAATTTGTATTTGTGGTCCTGGCGACTGGACCTTTTTTGGAACATCATTATTTTGGTCTTACTGAGATTTACTGTCAGGGCCCAGGTCTGGCAGAATCTGTGCAGAAGATCTAGGTGCTGCTGTACAGTGCCTTGCAAAAGTATTCATCCCCCTTGGCGTATTTCCTATTTTGTTGCATTACAACCTGTAAGTAAAAAAAAAAAAAATGGATTTCATGTAATGGACCTACATAAAATACTCCAAATTGGCGAAGGGAAATGAAAAAAATTACTTGTTTTAAAAAAAAAATGGTAGAAAGAAAATGTAAAAGTGGTGTGTGCATATGTATTCACCCTCTTTGCTTCTGGTGCAACCAATTACCTTCAGAAGTTACATAATTAGTTAAATAAAGTCACCTGTGTGCAATCTAAGTGTCACATGATCTGTCACATGATCTCAGTATATATACACCTGTTCTGAAAGGCCCCAGAGTCTGCAACACCACTAAGCAAGGGGCACCACCAAGCAGGCGGCACCATGAAGACCAAGGAGCTCCCCAAACAGGTCAGGGAAAAGGTTGTTGAGAAGTACAGATCAGGGTTGGGTTATAAAAAAATATCTGAAACTTTGAACATCCCACAGAGCACCATTAAATCCATTATTAAAAAATGGAAAGAATATGGCACCACACCAAACCTGCCAAGAGAGGGCCGCCCACCAAAACTCACGGACCATGCAAGGAGGGCATTAATCAGAGAGGCAACAAAGAGACCAAAGATAACCCTGAAGGAGCTGCAAAGCTCCACAGCGGAGATTGGAGTATGTGTCCATAGGACAGCTTTTAGACGTACACCCCACAGTGCTGGGCTTTATGGAAGAGTGGCCAGAAAAAAGCCATTGCTTAAAGAAAAGAATAAACAAACACGTTTGGTGTTCGCCAAAAGTCATGTGGGAGACTCTCCAAACATATGGAAGAAGGTACTCTGGTCATATGAGTCTAAAATGTTGCTTTTTGGCCATCAAGGAAAACGCTATGTCTAGTGCAAACCCAAAACCTCTCATCACCCCAGCTTTAACTTCCTGACTGATGTCTTGAGATGTTGCTCCAATCTATCCACATAATTTTCCTTTATCATGATGACATCTATTTTGAGAAGTGCACCAGTCCCTCCTGCAGCAAAGCACACACACAACATGATGTTGCCACCCCCGTGCTTCACGGTTGGATGTTGTTCTTCGGCTTGCAAGCCTCCCCCTTTTTCCCCCAAACATAACGATGGTCATTATTGCCAAACAGTTCTATTTTTGTTTCATCAGACCAGAGGACATTTCTCCAAAAAGTACGATCTTTGTCCCCATGTGCAGTTGCAAACCGAAGTCTGTCTTTTTTATTGCGGTTTTGGAGCAGTGGCTTCTTCCTTGCTGAGCGGCATTTCAAGTTATGCCGATATAGGACTCGTTTTACTGTGGATATAGATACTTTTGTAGCTGTTTCCTCCAGCATCTTCACAAGGTCCTTTGCTGTTGTTCTGGGATTGATTTGCACTTTTCGCACCAAAGTACGTTCATCTCTAGGAGACAGAATACGTCTCCTTCCTGAGCTGTATGACGGCTGCGTGGTCCCATGGTGTTTATACTTGCATACTATTGTTTGTACAGATGAACGTGGTACCTTAAAGGTGTTTGGAAATTGCTCCCAAGGATGAACCAGACTTGTGGAGGTCTACAGTTTTTTCTCTGCGGTCTTGGCTGATTTATTTTGATTTCCCCATTATGTCAAGCAAAGAGGCACTGTGTTTGAAGGTAGGCCTTGAAATACATCCACAGGTACACCTCCAATTGACTCAAATGATGTCAATTAGCCTATCAGAAGCTTCTAAAGCCTTTACATAATTTTCTGAAATGTTCCAAGCTGTTTAAAGGCACAGTCAAGTTAGTGTATGTAAACTTCTGACCCACTGGAATTGTGATACAGTGAATTATAAGTGAAATATTCTGTCTGTAAACAATTATTGGCAAAATTACTTGTGTCATGCACAAAGTAGATGTCCTAACCGACTTGCCAAAACTATACTTTGTAAACAAGAAATGTGTGGAGTGGTTGAAAAACGAGTTTTAATGACTCCAACCTAAGTGTATGTAAACTTCCGACTTCAACTGTATGTTGAAGAGGGTGGGGATTAAGCTGCATCCCCGTCTCAACCCACGGCCCTGTGGGAAGAAATGTGTCTGTTTTTGCCTATTTTAACCACACACTTGTTGTTTGTGTACATGGGTTTTATAATATTGTATGTTTTTCCCCCAACACCACTTTCCATTCATTTGTATAGCAGACCCTCATGCCAAATTCAGTCGAAGGCTTTTTTGAAATCAACAAAGCATGAGAAGAATTTGCCTTTGTTTTGGTTTGTTTGTTTGTCAATTAAGGTGTACAGGGTGAAGACGTGGTCTGTCGTACGATAATTTGGTAAAAAGCCAATTTGTCATTTGCACAGTACATTGTTTTCACTGAGGAAATGTACGAGTCTGCTGTTAATGATAATGCTGCTGTTGACACATATCCCACGGTAGTTATTGGGGTTAAATTTGTCTCCACTTTTGTGGATTGGGGTGATCAGTCCTTGGTTCCAAATATTGGGGAAGATGCCAGAGTATGAACTCTCTGAGAGACTCTGGGTTGAGGTCAGTGATAAAGTAGTCTACAGCACTACTGACAAGAGATGAGCTATAAGTGTACCTACCATAGGAGTACCCTCAAAGCCTACCCAGCGTGCGACAGAGCTACAGGAGTTGTGTCTCATTTTTGTTGGTTATGTTGTCGTAGTTGTGCCTAGGGGGGCATATGGGGGAGGGAATGCTGTCACCTCCAGGCAGGTGTTTGTCCCACTGTGTGCTGAGGGTGTCAGGTTTAGGTTGCCACAGACTAGTACATGTCCCTGGGCCTGGAAATGATTGATTTCCCCCTCCAGGATTAAGAAGCTGTCTTCATTAAAGTATGGGGATTCTAGTGGGGGGATATAGGTAGCACACAGGAGGACATTTTTCTCTGTTAAGATAATTTCCTTTTGAATTTCTAGCCAAATGTAAAATGTTCCTGTTTTAATTAATTTAATGGTGTGAGTTAGGTCTGCTCTATACCAAATTAGCATACCCCCTGAGTCCCTTCCCTGTTTCACATCTGGTAGTTTGATGGATGGCACTACCAGCTCTCTGTAACCTAGAGGGCACCCAGTGGGTCCGTCTCCTCTCTACCATGTTTCTTGTAGCATGACAATGTCTGTATTTCCGATTTATTTGATGAAGTCCAGGTTTCTGCTCTTTTGGCCAAAGGCAGATGACCTCAGGCCTTGCATATTCCAGGATGTGATAGTGAAGACTTTGTGTTCCATAAAGTGTCCAATGTTGTCGGTCATGTGGTTTGGCCTCAGGCCAGTAAGTGTGAGCAGAGCCTCCTGAGCATCTGGTACATTGCATTGGCTTGGGCTAGTGTAAGAGTGGGGATTGGGCCTTTTTGCCTGCTAACTGCCTGGGCATATGTGTGACTTCCATGTTGAGGCCCTCTTTGCGGGGGTGGGGTGCATGAGGCGGGCAGGAGGGGCAAAGTTCTGATCTGAGGGGGCCTAAATGGGATGTGGGCATGGTTGACTTGGGGGGGTATTGATTGGTTGGGGTGGGGGTGTGGATGTGGATGTGGCTGGTGGTGTTGTGGTCTGGATGTAGGTCCTCTCGGCATGGGTCCTCTATGTATAGGTCCAGGGGGCGATCCCGCAGGTCTGGGAGAATGTCTCGCTGGTCTGGGCAGGGTGGGGGTATCTTTCTCAAGGGAGAGCTTCTCCTGCTGATCTAATTCTTTGATTAGGTGAAAGTCCAGCTGAAACTGTTTGGGGTTGCCCTGTACTAATACGGTTCCAGACTTATAGAGATTTATATTAGCTGACTCAGAGTCCTCGTTGTCTATTATCCTGAGTTTCCACCCCTCGGTAACACCCCCCCTCTTAACAGAGGGGTAGTGTGTTAATATAGCACTGTGCCATGCCAGGGGCATGGTGTGTGTGGAAGATGAGGTTGCTTATGTTCCATTTTTTATAATAGTCAGCAAAAAGTGTCTCTTGATTTTCCATAAGGGGCTTCATTTTGTGCTCTTTTGTGTCTTATCACTCTTTACATACACAGGGTACTGTATTTGAATTACCTCTGAACAGCGGGAGGCAGCTTCTAAGGCCTCTCCATTTGGTTGGAGTAGACTGTGTGACTCTCCTGCCATTGTTGGGATAAAGGGCTTTGACACCTCTCACTTGACATGTCAGTGCTAATTGAAGTTGTATCAATCTTGGCAGCCTTAATGTAGCATTCAGTCCTTATAAAGTAACATAATGTATTTTTCTTCTTGGCTTTTGGAAATAAAATATAGCTTCAGACTAAACATTACTCACACAGTTCCAGGTTGGATGGTGTTTTCAGGTTTCTGTTGTTTTCCAGAGCATTTGCTGTATAGCTTTGGAATAATAATCTTTGGTAGTTGTAAGCCTTCCAGGTGATTCTGTAATTTAGTCCAAAATCAGGTTGTAGGTTTTGAGTTTTGATTTAGAGTGATGGTTATGTTGTAGAGGGTAGCATCCTGTATATGTCCCTGACAAAAAAATCCAAGTTTATCTAATTCTAAATCTATCTTTTTTTAAGAACATGCTGAAAAATGCAGGAGCTCATCTGCTCATGACTTCTCTCTCTTTCTCTCTTTCTCTCTTTCTTTATTTCTTTATTTTGATGTTTCTCCTTGGGTCTTAGACTGTGTATGTCCTGTCACTTTCTCATTGTCTGTTTCTCTGTCTATGTTGTTGCTTCAGCTGGCTGCTGCTGTAGGATACCATCCTTAAAGTGCAGTTGTTTTAGATAGTGTCTCTCTCTGAGCAGTGCCACTGGAGTAGCTGTACTTTCCCTTTCTCAAACACAGAAGGTGAAACAGGAAGAGCCCTATGCTGAGGAGGTCATGTGACCAGAGAGCTCGAGAGCTCATGTGACCAATAGGGCTCAATGGTTGTGTCCCAATCGCCTGGTGAAGCTTCATGTCCTCATCTCCTTTCCTTCAGAGCTACCACTGAAACCTTGACAGATGATGGAGACCTTTTCTTACACATGTTGATCTTTGTCCCTCTGTGGATTAATGCAATGAATTGTGTCTGCATGTTTTATGAATACCAATAAGGAGAAACAGCAGTAGAATATATAATGGCATAGTTTTTAGTTTTTTTAAGATTACAAATGGTACAATTTGGACATGACAGTCAGTGTGTGAAAAATAGAAAAGGTTATGATAGACCATAGGAACCACTTAATACAGTGAATTGAATATTGTGTATTGGAAGCCATGAAGGGAAGGAGATGAGGAAAGGACACCCTGTAAACAGTATGTAGACTCAGCTGATGTTTTCCTGGGTGTGGCAGTTGTAATAATTTCTGAATGGCTTAGTAGGCAGCTATGTGATGTCCCACTCTAGTTAAACTGTCATTAGCTGCTATAGCCCCGTCCAGGGTGAATAGTAACGAACACAGAGGAATCAGTGGAGGTTGTGTACTGATGACTCTGAAATGAGGAGGACAGCAGTAGCAGCAAGGTTAGGTCAGCCGACAGATATTTTCCAGCTCACATGGAGACCAGCTGTGCAACCTGTCTACCTGGCAAGGCATCACCTGAAAATAACTCAATTTAGCTGGGCTTGTTTAGCACCCCACACCACCTGCCCTGAAGGCTCACACCACCTGCCCTGAAGGCTAACACCATCTGCCCTGAAGGCTAACACCATCTGCCCTGAAGGCTAACACCATCTGCCCTGATGGCTCACACCACCTGCCCTGAAGGCTAACACCATCTGCCCTGAAGGCTAACACCATCTGCCCTGAAGGCTAACACCATCTGCCCTGATGGCTAACACCATCTGCCCTGAAGGCTAACACCATCTGCCCTGATGGCTAACACCATCTGCCCTGAAGGCTAACACCATCTGCCCTGAAGGCTAACACCATCTGCCCTGAAGGCTAACACCATCTGCCCTGAAGGCTAACACCATCTGCCCTGATGGCTAACACCATCTGCCCTGAAGGCTAACACCATCTGCCCTGAAGGCTAACACCATCTGCCCTGATGGCTAACACCATCTGTTAGCCTTCAGGGTGGTTAGATAACTGAGTGCTGGGCTGCTGGCCCAGTCGGCATCCCTAGCCGCGTCTTCAGAGCATGCGCAGACCAGCTGGCTTGTGTGTTTACGGACATATTCAATCAATCCCTATCCCAGTCTGCTGTTCCCACTTGCTTCAAGAGGGCCATCATTGCTCCTGTTCCCAAGAAAGCTAAGGTAACTGAGCTAAACGACTATCGCCCTGTAGCACTCACTTCCGTCATCATGAAGTGCTTTGAGAGACTAGTCAAGGATCATATCACCTCCACCCTACCTGACACCCTAGACCCACTCCAATTTGCTTACCGCCCCAATAGGTCCACAGACGACGCAATCGCAATCACACTGCACACTGCCCTAACCCATCTGGACAAGAGGAATACCTATGTAAGAATGCTGTTCATCGATTACAGCTCAGCATTCAACACCATTGTACCCTCCAAACTCGTCATTAAGCTCGAGACCCTGGGTCTCGACCCCGCCCTGTGCAACTGGGTCCTGGACTTTCTGATGGGCCAACCCCAGGTGGTGAGGGTAGGAAACAACATCTCCACCCCGCTGATCCTCAACACTGCGGCCCCACAAGGGTGCGTTCTCAGCCCTCTCCTGTACTCTCTGTTCACCCGTGACTGTGTGGCCATGCACGCCTCCAACTCAATCATCAAGTTTGCAGACGACACTACAGTGGTAGGCTGGATTACCAACAACGACGAAAGGGCCTACAGGGAGGAGGTGAGGGCCCTCAGAGTGTGGTGTCAGGAAAATAACCTCACACTCAACGTCAACAAAACAAAGGAGATGATCGTGGACTTCAGGAAACAGCAGAGGGAGACCCCCTATCCACATCGATGGGACAGTAGTGGAGAGGGTGGGAAGTTTTAAGTTCCTCGGCGTACACATCACGGACAAACTGAAATGGTCCACCCACACAGACAGCGTGGTGAAGAAGGCGCAACAGCGCCTCTTCAACCTCAGAAGGCTGAAGAAATGTGGCTTGTCACCAAAAACCCTCACAAACTTTTACAGATGCACGATTGAGAGCATCCTGTCGGGCTGTATCACCGCCTGGTATGGCAACTGCTCCACCCACAACCGTAAGGCTCTCCAGAGGGTAGTGAGGTCTGCACCACGCATCACCGGGGGAAAACTACCTGCCCTGCAGGACACCGACACCACCCGATGTCACAGGAAGGCCAAAAAGGTCATCAAGGACAACAACCACCCGAGCCACTGCCTGTTCACCCCGCTATCATCCAGAAGGCGAGGTCAGTACAGGTGCATCAAAGCTGGGACTGAGAGACTGAAAAACAGCTTCTATCTCAAGGCCATCAGACTGTTAAACAGCCATCACTAACACTGAGTGGCTGCTGCCAACATACAGACTCAATCTCTGGCCACTTTAATAATTAATAATTGGATGTAATAAATGTAAGTCACTTAAACAATGCCACTTTATATAATGTTTACATACCCTACATTACTCATCTCATATGTCATACTGTTGTTGTGTCTTTGGCATCATTAAAACTGAAGACCTATTTATCGATTAACTCTCTGTAATTATTATTACGCGATTAAACTGATGAATCATGTAACTGTAATTAACTAGGAAGTCGGGGCACCAAGGAAAATATTCAGATTACAAAGTTATAATTTTCCTAAAATAACTTTCTGATATTTTAATATCTGATCAATTAGTCTTCGAATTAATAAATTATTATTTACCTCACGTTAGTCTCATTCCAAACGTCGTAAATTGTTGGTTATCTGCACGAACCCAGTCTTCAGTATGAGTCATCCATGCATCAATTGTCTTAAAATCATTTATTTACTAACTAAGTAATTCACAGAAATGAACATTGCATTTCACTCCAGTAAACACAAGTTGAGAAGAGTTCAAGATAAGAATTCTTCCAGCTCATGTTTGGATTTCCACAAAATAGAGGTAGGAGGCACTTTTTGCACCTGCAATGCTCCACGGATAGTTAATTGTTTTGAAAGGGTTTGTTGCTCTAGCTCTCCGGTTCCAGCAGCCTCTCACAGTGAGCATAGCCATGTCGTATTAGGCCAATTAGGAAGCCAATTAGGAAGTTTAGTCCAGATACTGTCATCTTTCAACAGTGGAATGATCAGAAATGGAATCAGATGACTCATGTGGTGTAAATTAAACAGGAGTTGTTCAATTTGATAAACTCTTTGGTTAGTGTCAGTTGATCTCAAAAAGTATTTTTATAGTTAGACAACCTTACATTTAAAAATATGAAATGATACGTAAGAGTTTACCTTTCTTGTACCACAATTATAGAATATTCTATTTGTTTATACAAAATGCATAATAGGCCTATAAAAAGCACTTATGATAGCTTGGTTCTCGTAACTAAACGTTTTTTTTTGTACCCGTTTCTAAACATTTGAAAAGTAATGGAAAACAATAACCAATGGTGTAAGTTATGAGTGAACTTCGGACATCATGGTAAACTGGCTCTGCATAACTACTTGCAAAAATCACAGCTTTTGACTCCTTAAACCCAACATAGAAAAATATTGTTAGTGTCTTAACAGAAAACATAGGACAGTAAAAAGGCCTTTCTACTGACTCTGAAAAACACGAAAAGAAAGATACCCAGGGTCCCTGCTCATCTGCGTGAACATGCCTTAGGCATGCTGCAAGGAGGCATGACGACTGCAGATGTGGCCATGGCAATAAATTGCAATGTCCATACTGTGAGACACCTAAGACAGTGCTACAGGGAGACAGGACGAACAGCTGATCATCCTCGCAGTGACAGACCACATGTAACAACACCTGCACAGGATCGGTACATCCGAACATCACACCTGCAGGACAGGTATAGGATGGCAACAACTGCCCGAGTTACACCAGGAACGCACAATCCCTCCATCAGTGCTCAGACTGTCCGCAATAGGCTGAGAGAGGCTGGACTGAGGGCTTGTAGGCCTGTTGTAAGGCAGGTCCTCACGAGACATCAACAACGTTGCCTATGGGCACAAACCCACCATCGCTGGACCAGACAGGACTGGCAAAAAGTGCTCTTCACTGACGAGTCGCGCTTTTGTCTCACCAGGGGTGATGGTCGGATTCACTTTATCATCGAAGGAATGAGCGTTACACCGAGGCCTGTACTCTGGAGCGGGATCGATTTGGAGGTGGAGGGTCCATCAGGGTCTGGGGCGGTGTGTCACAGCATCAACAGACTGAGCTTGTTGTCATTGCAGGCAATCTCAACGCTGTGTGTTACAGGGAAGACATCCTCCTCCCTCATGTGGTACCATTCCTGCAGGCTCATCCTGACATGACCCTCCAGCATGACAATGCCACCAGCCATACTGCTCATTCTGTGCGTGATTTCCTGCAAGACAGGAATGTCAGTGTTCTGCCATGGCCAGCGAAGAGCCCGGATCTCAATCCCATTAAGCATGTCTGGGACCTGTTGGACCGGAGGGTGAGGGCTAGGGCCATTCCCCCCAGAAATGAATGGGAACTTGCAGGTGCCTTGGTGGAAGAGTGGGGTAACATCTCCCAGCAAGAACTGGCAAATCTGGTGCATGAAGTGGAGATGCACTGCAGTACTTATTGCAGCTGTTGGCCAAACCAAATACTGACTGTTACTTGTTCAGGGACACATTATTCAATGTCTGTTAGTCACATGTCTGTGGAACTTGTTCAGTTTATGTCTCAGTTGTTGAATCTTGTTATGTTCATACAAATATTTACACGTGTTAAGTTTGCTGAAAATAAATGCAGTTGACAGTGATAGGATGTTTCTTTTTTTGCTGAGTGTAGTTGTGTTGTTACACTGTGTTTAATATCTATATTATTGTGTGGGTGGTGTTATGCTGCGACTGGGCTGGGTCAAGTGTATGTCTGTCTGCTGCCAGTGGGTTGTGATTCATGCAGCTTTAATTGGGCCAGTGGATGGCTCTCGTGTGGAGAGCTGTGGGTCTTGGGATGTGGAGTGGACCATATTGCCCACACAGAGGACCAGGGAGGGCCTCTCATCCCTCCTCCTCCTCTTTCTCTCTCTCTTTACACACATAGTGTATTTTTGTCTCTGTGTGTTTGCATGTTCGATCATGTACATGTACATGCATTTACCTGTGTTTCCACTCGATTGTGTACTCATGCATGAATGCAGTGCTCAATCTCAGTGATATGTAACGGGGATTGCTAGCAAGGTACGTCAATCACATATCTGCAGGCCTAATGCTGTGAGAACATGTTGTCTAATGCTGTGAGCACATGTTGTCTAAAGCAGTGAGCACATGTTGTCTAATGCAGTGAGCACGTGTTGTCTAATGCAGTGAGCACATGTTGTCAAATGCAGTGAACACATGTTGTCTAACCTGTTAGGGCTAGGGGGCAGTATTGACACGGCTGGATAAAAAACGTACCGATTTAATCTGGTTACTACTCCTGCCCAGTAACTAGAATATGCATATAATTATTGGCTTTGGATAGAAAACACTCAAAAGTTTCTAAAACTGTTTGAATGGTGTCTGTGAGTATAACAGAACTCAAATGGCAGGTCAAAACCTGAGAGATTCCTTTACAGGAAGTGGCCTGTCTGACCATTTATTGTCTTTCTTTGACATCTCATTCCATTACAAAGGATCTCTGCGGTAACGTGACACTTCCCACAGCTCCAATAGGCTCTCAGAGCCCGGGAAAAACCTGAATGTCGTCATTCCAGCCCCAGGCTGAAACACATTATCGCCTTTCTCAAGTGGCCGATCAAGGGACTGTGGGCTTAGGCGCGTGCACTGGCCACCCCCGTCTTTGTGTTTTTTCCTCTGTTTTCCGAAAAGGAGATTCCCGGTCGGAATATTATCGCTTTTTTACGAGATAAATTGCATAAAAATTGATTTCAAACAGCGGTTGACATGCTTCGAAGTACGGTAATGGAATATTTAGAATTTTTTGGTCACGAATTGCGCCATGCGCACGACCCTGATTTACCATTTCGGATAGTGTCTGGGACGCACGAACAAAACGCCGCTATTCGGATATAACGATGGATTATTTTGGACCAAACCAACATTTGTTATTGAAGTAGCAGTCCTGGGAGTGCATTCTGACGAAGACAACAAAAGGTAATCAAACTTTTGTAATAGTAAATCTGATTTTGGTGAAGGCTAAACTTGCCGGGTGTCTAAATAGCTAGCCCGTGATGGCTGGGCTATGTACTTATAATATTGCAAAATGTGCTTTCACCAAAAAGCTATTTTAAAATCGGACATATCGAGTGCATAGAGGAGTTCTGTATCTATAATTCTTAAAATAATTGTTATGCTTTTTGTGAACGTTTATCGTGAGTAATTTAGTAAATTGGGGGTATGCTAGTTCTGAACGTCACATGCTAATGTAAAA
Organism: Salmo salar; assembly: GCF_965601325.2. Classification (NCBI taxonomy): domain Eukaryota; kingdom Metazoa; phylum Chordata; class Actinopteri; order Salmoniformes; family Salmonidae; genus Salmo; species Salmo salar. The sequence continues at coordinate 99,601,545 of NC_138291.1, forward strand.
AGCTGTTTTTTGATATAAATATGAACTTGATTGAACAAAACATGCATGTATTGTATAACATAATGTCCTAGGGTTGTCATCTGATGAAGATCATCAAAGGTTAGTGCTGCATTTAGCTGTCTTCTGGGTTTTTGTGACATTATATGCTAGCTTGAAAAATGGGTGTCTGATTATTTCTGGCTGGGTACTCTGCTGACATAATCTAATGTTTTGCTTTCGTTGTAAAGCCTTTTTGAAATCGGACAGTGTGGTTAGATTAACGAGAGTCTTGTCTTTAAATAGCTGTAAAATAGTCATATGTTTGAGAAATTGAAGTAATAGGATTTTTAAGGTATTTGAAAATCGTGCCACTGGATTACACTGGCTGTTACGTAGGTGGGACGATTACGTCCCGCCTAGCCCATAGAGGCTAATGCAGTGAGTGCATGTTGTCTAATGCAATGAATACACCTTGCCTAATGCAGTGAACACACAATGCCTAATTCAGTGAACACATATTGTCTAATGCAGTGAGCACATGTTGTCTAATGCACTGAACACATGTTGTCTAATGCAGTGAGCACATGTTGCCTTATGCTGTAAGCACATGTTGTCTAATGCAGTGAGCACGTGTTGTCTAATGCAGTGAACACACGTTGCCTAATTCAGTGAAAACACATTGCCTAATGCATTGAACACACATTGTGTATTGAAGTGAACACACGTTGTCTAATGCAGTAAGCACATGTTGTCAAATGCAATGAATAAACGTTGCCAAATTCAGTGAGCACATGTTGTATAATGCAGTGAGCACATGTTGCCCAATGCAGTGAAAACACTGAATAATTCATTGAAAACACGTTGTCTAATGCAGTGAACACACATTGTCTAATGCAGTGAACACATGTTGTCAAATGCCTGTAGCACATGTTGTCTGATGCAGTGAACACATGTTGTCTAATGCAGTGAACACATGTTGTCTAAAGCAGTGAGCACATGTTCTCTAATGCATTGAATGCACGTTGCCTAATGCAGTGAACACATTTTGTCTAATGCAGTGAGCACATGTTGTCTAATGCAGTGAACACATGTTGTCTAATGCAATGAATACACATTGCCTAATGCAGTGAACACACATTGCCTAATGCAGTGAACACATGTCTAATGCAGTGAACACATGTTGTCTAATGCACTGAACACATGTTGTCTAATGCAGTGAGCACATGTTGTCTAATGCAGTGGACACATGTTGTCTAATGCAATGAATACACGTTGCCTAATGCAGTGAACACACGTTGCCTAATGCAGTGAACACATGTCTAATGCAGTGAACACATGTTGTCTAATGCACTGAACACATGTTGTCTAATGCAGTGAGCACATGTTGTCTAATGCAGTGGACACATGTTGTCTAATGCAATGAATTCACGTTGCCTAATTCAGTGAACACATGTTGTCTAATGCAGTGAACACATGCTGTCTAATGCAGTGAACACATGTTGTCTAATGCAGTGAGCACATGTTGTCTAATGCAGTGAACACATGTTATCTAATGCAGTCAGCACTTGTTGTCAAATGCAATGAATAAACGTTGCCTAATTCAGTGAAAACACGTTGCCTAATGCAGTGACCACACATTGTCTAATGCAGTGAACACACATTGTCTAATGCAGTGAGCACATGTTGTCTAATGCAGTGAAAACACATTGCCTAATACAGTGAACACATGTTGTTTAATGCAGTGAGCACATTTTGTCTAATGCACTGAACACATGTTGTCTAATGCAGTGAACACATGATGTCTAATGCAGTCAGCACTTGTTGTCAAATGCAATGAATAAACGTTGCCTAATTCAGTGAAAATACATTGCCTAATGCGGTGAACACGTGTTGGACAATGCATTGAACACATGTTGTCTAATTCAGTGAGCACATGTTGTCTAATGCAGTGGACACATGTTGTCTAATGCAATGAATACACGTTGCCTAATGCAGTGAACACATGTTCCCAGCTGCGTTTTGGTCCGCTTCCTCGTCACCCGACGACGATCGTTACAGAACACCCCACCAAACCAGGACCAAGCAGCGGGAGGATAAGGAGCGCGAGAGATGGGCTCGCGAGGGTAAGGAGGTCTGGACCTGGGAGGAGATCATGTCGGGGAAAGGACCCTGGCGAAAGGATTCCCAGGTCGAGGAGGTAATGCCAGCCGGTGGACGGAGTCGCAGGCGGCGGTCGAGGAGGCCCGGAAGACACCCCCAAGACATTTTTTTTGGGGGGGCTAATGGGGTGGTCCGGAAGGGCAGAGGAAGAGCCCAGACCACTGCTCTCGTGGGGGATGACGGCGGAGGAGGAGACGGAGATGAGGCGGTTGATTGAGGACCTGCTGAGGGAAGATCTGGAGGAGGAGCCATGGGATGCGGAGTTGCGCGCTGTGTCGACCAGTGCGCCCGCACAGCCCGGTGCGTCCGGTGGACATGCCCAGCACATGCCGTGCTAGGATGGGCATCCAGCCAGGACGAGTGGCTAAACCGGCTCCACGCTTCAGTTCACCAGTGCGTGTTCACAGTCCTGTCTGGCCCGTTCCTGTTCCCCGCACCAAGCCCACGGTGCGTGTCCACAGTCCTGCCCGGCCCGTCCCTGCTCCCCGCACCAAGCCATGGGAAGCGGAGTTGCGCGCTGTGTCGCCAGTGCGCCCGCACAGCCCGGTGCGTCCGGTGGACATGCCCAGCACATGCCGTGCTAGGATGGGCATCCAGCCAGGACGAGTGGCTAAACCGGCTCCACGCTTCAGTTCACCAGTGCGTGTTCACAGTCCTGTCTGGCCCGTTCCTGTTCCCCGCACCAAGCCCACGGTGCGTGTCCACAGTCCTGACCGGCCCGTTCCTGCTCCCCGCACCAAGCCATGGGATGCGGAGTTGCGCGCTGTGTCGCCAGTGCGCCCGCACAGCCCGGTGCGTCCGGTGGACATGCCCAGCACATGCCGTGCTAGGATGGGCATCCAGCCAGGACGAGTGGCTAAACCGGCTCCACGCTTCAGTTCACCGGTGCGTGTCCACAGTCCTGTCCGGCCCGTTCCTGCTCCCCGCACCAAGCCAGTGGTGCGTGTCCCCAGTCCGGCCCGGCCCGTCCCTGCTCCCCGCACCACGCCCATGGTGCGTGTCCACAGTCCTGTCCGGCCCGTCCCTGCTCCCCGCACCAAGTCAGTGGTGCGTGTCCCCAGTCCTGTCCGGCCCGTTCCTGCTCCCCGCACCAAGCCAGTGGTGCGTGTTCCCAGTCCGGCCCGGCCCGTCCCTGCTCCCCGCACCAAGTCAGTGGTGCGTGTCCCCAGTCCGGCCCGGCCCGTTCCTGCTCCCCGCACCAAGCCAGTGGTGCGTGTTCCCAGTCCGGCCCGGCCCGTCCCTGCTCCCCGCAGCAAGTCAGTGGTGCGTGTCCCCAGTCCGGCCCGGCCCGTTCCTGCTCCCCGCACCAAGCCAGTAGTGCGTGTTCCCAGTCCGGCCCGGCCCGTCCCTGCTCCCCGCACCAGGTCAGTGGTGCGTGTTCCCAGTCCGGCCCGGCCCGTTCCTGCTGCCCGCACCAAGCCAGTGGTGCGTGTTCCCAGTCCGGCACGGCCCGTGTCCAGTCCACCGGTGCCCAATCCTGTTCCGGTCGACAGCTCCGCTCCAGAGCCTGAGCATGCCGCTCCACAGTGGTCCGGGCCAGAGGGGTAGGGCTAAGGTGGAGGCGGGGGAAAGAACACGCCCGGGGCCAGAGCCTCCACCGAGGGTGAGGCGCCCACCCGGGTCCCCCCCCCCCCCCAATAGACTTAAGTTTGGTGCGCCGGGAGTACGCACCGTTGGGGGGGGGGGTACTGTCACGCCCTGACCAGGTGAACTCGGGTATTTTGGGTCAGGGTGTGTCAATTTTGGGTATTTTTCCTTGGTTTGTTGTCTATGTTAGCGTTATAGCCTTGTGTTAGATCTATGTGGGTTATTTCTATGTTGGGTTCTGTCGATTCCCAATCAGAGACAGCTGTCACTAGTTGTCTCTGATTGGGATCACATTTAAGTTCCTCTTTCCCCCACGCTGTTTGTGGGGTGTTGTCTCTTTGATTTTGAGCAGCTAATGTATCGGCATTTTCTTGATTTTGTGTACGTGTTTATTTCAGTGTAAAAGAATAAACATGTGTTCGCTCCCAGCTGCGTTTTGGTCCGCTTCCTCGTCACCCGACGACAATCGTTACAACATGTTGTCTAATGCATTGAATACACATTGCCTAATGCAGTGAACACACGTTGCCTAATTCAGTGAACACATGTTGTCTAATGCAGTGAAAACATGTTTTCTAATGCACTGATCGCATGTTGTCTAATGCTGTGAACACATGCTGTCTAATGCAGTCAGCACTTGTTGTCAAATGCAATGAATAAACGTTGTCTAATCCAGTGAACACATGTTGTCTAATGCGCCGTACACATGTTGTCTAATTCAGTGAGCACATGTTGTCTAATGCAGTCAGCACTTGTTGTCAAATGCAATGAATAAACATTGCCTAATTCATTGAAAACATATTGCCTAATGTAGTGGACCCATGTTATCTAATGAAATGAATACACGTTGCCTAATGCAGTGAACACACGTTGCCTAATGCAGTCAGCACTTGTTGTCAAATGCAATGAACACATGTTGTCTAATGCAGTGAACACATGTTGTCTAATTCAGAGAGCACATGTTGTCTAATGCAGTGGACACATGTTGTCTAATGCAATGAATACACGTTGCCTAATGCAGTGAACACACGTTGCCTAATTCAGTGAACACATGTTGTCTAATGCAGTGAACACATGTTGTCTAATGCAGTGAACACATGTTGTCTAATGCAGTGAACACATGTTGTCTAATGCAGTCAGCAATTGTTGTCAAATGCAATGAATAAACATTGCCTAATTCAGTGAAAACACGTTGCCTAATGCAGTGAACACACATTTTCTAATGCAGTGAACACACATTGTCTAATGCAGTGAGCACATGTTGTCTAATACAGTGAAAACACGTTGCCTAATACAGTGAACACATGTTGTCTAATGCAGTGAGCACATGTTGTCTAATGCATTGAATATACATTCCCTAATGCGGTGAACACATGTTGCATAATGCATTGAACACATGTTGTCTAATGAAGTGAACACATGTTTCTAATGCAGTGAGCACATGTTGTCAAATGCATTGAATAAACGTTGCCTAATGCAGTGAGCACATGTTGTCTAATGCAGTGAGCACATGTTGTCTAATGCAGTGAACACACGTTGCCTAATTCAGTGAAAACACATTGCCTAATGCAGTGAACACACATTGTCTATTGAAGTGAACACATGTTGTCTAATGCAGTGAGCACATGTTGTCAAATGCAATGAATAAACATTGCCTAATTCAGTGAGCACATGTTGTATAATGCAGTGAGCAAATGTTGCCCAATGCAGTGAACACACTGAATAATTCATTGAAAAAACGTTGTCTAATGCAGTGAACACACATTGTCTAATGCAGTGAACACATGTTGTCTAATGCAGTGAACACATGTTCTCTAATGCATTGAATGCACGTTGCCTAATGCAGTGAACACATTTTGTCTAATGCAGTGAGCACATGTTGTCAAATTATGTGAAGACATGTTGTCTAATGCAGTGAACACATGTTGTCTAAAGCAGTGAGCACATGTTCTCAAATGCATTGAATGCGCGTTGCCTAATGCAGTGAACACATTTTGTCTAATGCAGTGAGCACATTGTAAATTGAAAGTGAGTACATTTTGTCCAATGCAGTGAGCACATGTTGTCAAATGCAGTGAACACATCTTGACTAATGCGGCGAACACATGTTGTCTAATGCAGTGAGCACATGTTGTCTAATGCAGTGAGCACATGTTGTCTAATGCAATGAATACACGTTGCCTAATGCAGTGAACACACATTGCCTATTTCAGTAAACACATATTGCCTAATGCAGTGAACACACATTGTCTAATGCAGTGAACACACATTGTCTAATGCAGTTAGCACATGTTGTCTAATGCAGTGAGCACATGTTGTCTAATGCAGTGAACACATGTTGTCTAATACATTGAGCACATGTTGTCTAATGCATTGAATGCACATTGCCTGATGCAGTGAACTAACATTGCCTAATGCAGTGAACACATGTTGTCTAATTGTAACGTTCGTCGCCTGGTGAAGAGGAAGCGGACCAAAACGCAGCTGGGGGCGAACACATGTTTATTCAACACACTGGAATTAAACATGTACACAAAAATCAAGAAAAATGCAGATACGTTACGTGCTCAAACAAAGAGACAACACCCCACAAACAGCGTGGGGAAAACAGCAACTTAAATGTGATCCCAATCAGAGACAATTAGCGACAGCTGTCTCTGATTGGGAATCGACAGAACCCAACATAGAAATAACTCACCTAGAGCCTACACAAGGCTAAAATGTAAACCAAACACAAACCAATGAAAAATACCTAACATGACACACCCTGACCCAATATACCCGAGTTCACCTGGTCAGGGCGTGACACTAATGCAGTGAGCTTGTGTTTTCTAATGCATTGAACACATGTTGTAAATGGAAAGTGAGCACATGTTGTCTAATGCAGTGAGCACATGTTGTCAAATGCAGTGAATACACGTTGCCTGATGCAGTGAACACACATTGCCTAATTCAGTGAACATATGTTGTCTAATTCAGTCAGCACATGTTGTCTAATGCACTGAACACATGTTGTCTAATGCAGTGAGCACATGTTGCCTTAAGCAGTGAGCACATGTTGTCTAATATATTTAATACATGTTGTCTAATTCAGTGTGCACATGTTGTCTAATGCATTGAATACACATTGCCTAATGCAGTGGACACATGTTGTCTAATGAAATGAATACACGTTGCCTAATGCAGTGAACACACATTGCCTAATTCAGTGAACACATGTTGTCAAATGCAGTGAACACATGTTGACTAATGCGGTGAACACATTGTCTAATACAGTGAGTGCATGTTGGCTTATGCAGTGAGCACATGTTGTCTAATGCAATGAATACACAATGCCTAATGCAGTGAACACACATTGCCTAATTCAGTGAACACATGTTACCTAATGCAGTGAACACACATTGTCTAATGCAGTGAACACACATTGTCTAATGCAGTGAGCACATGTTGTCTAATGCAGTGGACACATGTTCTCTAATGCAGTGAACACATGTTGTCTAATGCAGTGAACAGATGTTGTCTAATGCAGTGACCACATGTTGTCTAATGCAGTGAACACATGTTGTCTAATGCAGTGAAAACATGTTGTTTAATTGTCTAATGCTGTGAACACATGTTGTCTAATACAGTGAACACATGTTGTTTAATGCATGTTGTCTAATACAGTGAACATATGTTGTCTAATGCAGTGAGCACACATTGCCTGATGCAGTGAACATATGTTTTCCAATGCAGTGAACACATGTTGTCTAATGCAGTGACCACATGTTGTCTAATGCATTGAACACATGCTGTCTAATGCAGTGAACACATGTTGTCTAATGCAGTGAACACATGTTGTCTAATGCAGTGAACAGATGTTGTCTAATGCAGTGACCACATGTTGTCTAATGCAGTGAACACATGTTGTCTAATGCAGTGAAAACATGTTGTTTAATTGTCTAATGCTGTGAACACATGTTGTCTAATACAGTGAACACATGTTGTTTAATGCATGTTGTCTAATACAGTGAACATATGTTGTCTAATACAGTGAACACATGTTGTTTAATGCATGTTGTCTAATACAGTGAACATATGTTGTCTAATGCAGTGAGCACACATTGCCTGATGCAGTGAACATATGTTTTCCAATGCAGTGAACACATGTTGTCTAATGCAGTGACCACATGTTGTCTAATGCATTGAACACATGCTGTCTAATGCAGTGAACACATGTTGTTTAATGCGTGTTGTCTAATGCAGTGAACACATGTTGTCTAATATAGCGAACACATGTTGTTTAATGCATGTTGTGTAATGCATTGAACACATGTTGTCTAATGCAGTGAGCACATGTTGTCTAATGCAGTGGACACACATTGCCTAATACAGTGAACACATGTTCTGTAATACGGTAAACACATGTTGTCTAATACAGTGAACACATGTTGTTTAATGCATGTTGTCTAATACAGTGAACATATGTTGTCTAATGCAGTGAGCACACATTGCCTAATGCAGTGAACATATGTTTCCCAATGCAGTGAACACATGTTGTCTAATGCAGTGACCACATGTTGTCTGATGCATTGAACACATGTTGTCTAATGCAGTGAACACATGTTGTTTAATGCTTGTTGTCTAATGCAGTGAACACATGTTGTATAATGCAGTGAACACATGTTGTTTAATGCATGTTGTCTAATGTAGTGAACACACATTATGCAGTGAGCACATGTTGTCTAATGCATTGAATGCACGTTGCCTAATGCGGTGAACACATGTTGCATAGTGCATTGAACACATGTTGTCTAATGCAGTGAGCACATGTTGTCTAATGCAGTGGACACATGTTGTCTGATGCATTGAACACATGTTGTCTAATGCAGTGAACACATGTTGTTTAATGCTTGTTGTCTAATGCAGTGAACACATGTTGTATAATGCAGCGAACACATGTTGTTTAATGCATGTTGCCTAATGCAGTGAACACACATTGCTTAATACAGTGAACACATGTTCTGTAATACGGTGAACACATGTTGTCTAATGCAGTGAGCACATCTTGTCTAATGCAGTGAACACATGTTGTCTATTGCAGTAACCACATGTTGTCAAATGCAGTGAACACATGTTGTCTAATGCAGTGAAAACATGTTGTTTAATGCATGTTGTCAAATGCTGTGAAGACATGTTGTCTAATGCAGTGAACACATGTTGTTTAATGCATGTTCTCTAATGCAGTGAACATATGTTGTCTAATGCAGTGAACACACATTGACTAATGCAGTGAACACATGTTTTCAAAGTCAGTGAACACGTTGTCTAATGATGTGAACACATGTTGTCTAATGTAGTGACCACGTTGTCTAATGCAGTTGTCTATTGCAGTGAACAGATGTTGTATAATACAGTGAGTGTATGTTGTCTAATGCAGTGAGCACACATTGTCTAATGCCATGAACACATCTTGTCTAATGCAGTGAACACATGTTGTCTAATGCTGTGAGCACATTGTGTAATGCAGTTAACACGTTGTTTAATGCATTGAACACATGTTGTTTAATGCAGTGAACACATGTTATCTAATGCTACAATGGGGGGAAAAAGTAGGATCAGTCTATAATTTTAATGGTAGGTTTATTTGAACAGTGAGAGACAGAACAACAACAAAAATATCCAGAAAAACCCATGTCAAAAATGTTATGAATTGATTTGCATTTTAATGAGGGAAATAAGTATTTGACCCCCTCTGAATCAGAAAGATTTCTGGCTCCCAGGTGTCTTTTATACAGGTAACGAGCTGAGATTAGGAGCACACTCTTAAAGGGAGTGCTCCTAATCTCAGTTTGTTACCTGTAAAAAAGACACCTGTCCACAGAAGCAATCAATCAATCAGATTCCAAACTCTCCACCATGGCCAAGACCAAAGAGCTCTCCAAGGATGTCAGGGACAAGATTGTAGACCTACACAAGGCTGGAATGGGCTACAAGACCATCGCCAAGCAGCTTGGTGAGAAGGTGACAATATTTGGTGCGATTATTCGCAAATGGAAGAAACACAAAAGAACTGTCAATATCCCTCGGCCTGGGGCTCCATGCAAGATCTCACCTCGTGGGTTTGCAATGATCATGAGAACGGTGAGGAATCAGCCCAGAACTACACGGGAGGATCTTGTCAATGATCTCAAGGCAGATGGGACCATAGTCACCAAGAAAACAATTGGTAACACACTATGCCATGAAGGACTGAAATCCTGCAGTGCCCGCAAGTTCCCCCTGCTCAAGAATACATATACATGCCCGTCTGAAGTTTGCCAATGAACATCTGAATGATTCAGAGGTCAACTGGTGAAAGTGTTGTGGTCGGATGAGACCAAAATGAAGCTCTTTGGCATCAACTCAACTCGCCGTGTTTGGAGGAGGAGGAGTGCTGCCTATGACCCCAAGAACACCATCTCCACCGTCAAACATGGAGGTGGGAACATTATGCTTTGGGGGTGTTTTTCTGCTAAGGGGACAGGACAACTTCACCGCATCAAAGGGACGATGGACGGGGCCATGTATCGTTAAATCTTGGGTGAGAACCTCCTTCCCTCAGCCAGGGCATTGAAAATGGGTCGTGGATGGGTATTCCAGCATGACAATGACCCAAAACACACGGCCAAGGCAACAAAGGAGTGGCTCAAGAAGAAGCACATTAAGGTCCTGGAGTGGCCTAGCCAGTCTCCAGACCTTAATCCCATAGAAAATCTGTGGAGGGAGCTGAAGGTTCGAGTTGCCAAACTTCAGCCTCGAAACCTTAATGACTTGGAGAAGATCTGCAAAGAGGAGTGGGACAAAATCCCTCCTGAGATGTGTGCAAACCTGGTGGCCAACTACAAGAAACGTCTGACCTGTGTGATAGCCAACAAGGGTTTTGCCACCAAGTACTAAGTCATGTTTTGCAGATCATGCAAATCATTTTATAACATTTTTGACATGCGTTTTTCTGGATTTTTTTGTTGTTATTCTGTCTCTCTCTGTTCAAGTAAACCTACCATTAAAATTATAGACTGATAATTTCTTTGTAAGTGGGCAAACGTATAACATCAGTAGGGGATCAAATACTTTTTTCCCCCACTGTATGTGCACATGTTGTCTAATGCAGTGATAACATGTTGTCTAGCACCCCTTGTGTAGAGAGATCCTCACCAAGATGGAGGGTCACATCGGTAACAGTGGACCGATGGCCTCACACATGAGTAGCCATATCCCCTCCTACAGGGATATGGCTACAGCTGTTGCTAGGCAGCCAGTGCCAGTTGCTAGGCGATGGTGACGGCATAGGGGCTGGAGGGGTATATCTGAGGACCCATTGGAGGTGAGGGATTTTGAGAAGGGGACAAGGAGAGAGGATGCGAGGAGAGAGGGCGCTAGGAGAGAGGTCAGAGGTCATGTGGAGTCTTCCCACAGAGTGCATGATGAAGAGGAAGGTCCAATGCATTGTGGGAACAGCCCTTATAGAATGGTCTAGTCTGTGTGTATTGTCACATCTCTCCATAGAGGATGTGATATATTGTTAATTACCCCTCTGTATAAGGTGTGATGTCATCAATCCCTACCTGCTAACTCTCCATTAAGTCAGCCCCTAAGTCATCCCCTAAGTCATCCACTAATTCTTCCTCTCCACAGCCTTCCTGGCCATCCTTCTGTCTGGCCAAGGGCTACAGATGGGACAACTGTCACAGATAGACTGGGCTGGGCATTTATCAGGTCAACACACACAAACACACACACCGTCAGTGACACACACACACACACACACACACACACACACACACTCACACACGCAGCCTGACACACACCCACGGTGACAGTGACACACACACACAGCCTGACACACGCCCACGGTGACGTCGACACACACACATACACACACTCAGTGACACAAACACACAAGTACGTGCACGGTGACACAGATGCACGCATTAGAGGTCGACCGATTATGATTTTTCAACGCCGATACCGATTATTGTGGCCCAAAACCCGATGCCGATTAATCGGCCGATTTTTTTTATTTATTTATTTGTAATAATGACAATTACAACAATACTGAATGAACACTTATTTTAACTTAATATAATACATCAATAAAATCAATTTAGCCTTAAATAAATAATGAAACATGTTCAATTTGGTTTAAATAATGCAAAAACAAAGTGTTGGAGAAGAAAGTAAAAGTGCACTATGTGCCATGTAAAAAAAGCTAACGTTTAAGTTCCTTGCTCAGAACATGAGAACATATGAAAGCTGGTGGTTCCTTTTAACATGAGTCTTCAATATTCCCAGGTAAGAAGTTTTAGGTTGTAGTTATTATAGGAATTATAGGACTATTTATCTCTATTCGATTTGTATTTCATATACCTTTGACTATTGGATGTTCTTATAGGCACTTTAGCATTGCCAGTGTAACAGTATAGCTTCCGTCCCTCTCCTCGCTCCTACCTGGGCTCGAACCAGGAACACATTGACAACAGCCACCCTCGAAGCAGCGTTACCCATGTAGAGCAAGGGAAACAACTACTCCAAGTCTCAGAGCGAGTGACGTTTGAAACGCTATTAGCGCGCACCCGGCAAACTAGCTAGCCATTTGACATCGGTTACACCAGCCTAATCTTGGAAGTTGACAGGCTTGAAGTCATAAACAGCACAATGCATTGCGAAGGGCTGCTAGCAAATGCAAAAAAGTGCTGTTTGAATGAACACTTACGAGCCTGCTGCTTCCTACCACCGCTCAGTCAGACTGCTATATCAAATCATAGACTTAATTATAACATAATAACACACAGAAATACGAGCCTTAGGTCATTAATATGATCGAATCCGGAAACTATCATCTCGAAAACAAAACGTTTTTCCTGTCAGTGCAATACGGAACCGTTCCGTATTTTATCTAACTGGTGGCATCCCTAAGTCTAAATGTTCCTGTTACATTGAACAACCTTCAATGTTATGTCATAATTACGCAAAATTCTGGCATATTAGTTTGCAACGAGCCAGGCGGCCCAAACTGTTGCATATACCCTGACTGCGTGCAATGAACGCAAAATGACACAATTTCACCTGGTTAATATTGCCTGCTAACCTGGATTTCTTTTAGCTAAATATGCAGGTTTAAAAATATATACTTCTGTGTATTGATTTTAAGAAAGGCATTGATGTTTATGGTTAGGTACAGTCGTGCAACGATTGTGCTTTTTCGCAAATGCACTTTTGTTAAATCATCCGCCGTTTGGCCAAGTCGGCTGTCTTTGTTAGGAAGAAATAGTCTTCACAGTTCGCAACAAGCCAGGCGGCCCAAATAGCTGCATATACCCTGACTCTGTTTGCAAGAGAAGTGACACGTTTTCCCTAGTTAAAAGATATTCATGTTAGCAGGCAATATTAACTAAATATGCAGGTTTAAAAATATATACTTGTGTATTGATTTTAAGAAAGGCATTGATGTTTATGGTTGGAGCAACATGTACCTAAGCGATTATATGCAACGCAGGACAGGCTAGATAAACTAGTAATATCATCAATCATGTGTAGTTAACTAGTGATTATGATTGATTGATTGTTTTTTATAAGATAGTTTAATGCTAGCTAGCAACTTACCTTGGCTTCTTACTGCATTCACGTAACAGGCAGGCTCCTCGTGGAGTGCAATGTAAAGCAGGTGGTTAGAGCGTTGGACTAGTTAACCATAAGGTTGCAAGATTGAATCCCCGAGCTGACAAGGTAAAAATATGTCGTTCTGCCCCTGAACAAGACAGTTAACCCACCGTTCCTAGGCCGTCATTGAAAATAAGAATGTGTTCTTAACTAACTTGCCTAGTTAAATAAAGGTATTACTTTTTTTTTTTTATCTGCCAAATCGGCGTCCAAAAATACAGATTTCCGATTGTTATGAAAACCGATTAATCGGTCGACCTCTAGCACGCATGCACACACACAGGCAGACAAATTCACACCGTAGGGGTGAGAATGAGAGCAGGGATGTGAGGTGCAATGTGTTGGTTTCTTTTCTCCATACTTGGACAGTGTGGGTCTGAGGGTTGGTTTCTCCTCTCCATTCTGGGACAGTGTGGGTCTGAGGGCTGGTTTCTCCTCTCTGGAGTTGGAACTCATCATGCCTGCAGAGTGAGGAAGGGCCTAGCAAGATACACTGTAGGGGAGAATGGTGTTAAACACATACATGCTGCCTGCCTCTCTCCTACTCTCTCCTCTCTCCCCTACTCTCCCCTGGCCAGCAGAATACCACCCTGCATCCTACTGCTTACTTGCCTCTGAAGCTAAGCAAGGCTGGTCCTGGTCAATACCTGGATGGGAGACTAGAAGCTGTTGGAGGGCCAGTAGGAGGCTATTTTTCCTCTGGTCCCAATGCCCCAGGAAAGCGATTGGGGACATTGCCCTGTGTAGGGTGCTGTCTTTTGGATGGGATGTTAAATGGTTGTCCTGACTCTCTGTGGTTACTAAAGATCCCATGGCACTTATTGTAAGAGTAGGGCTGTTTATTCATCCTCCTCTCACCTGTAACTATTCCCCAGGTTGTTGCTGTAAATGTGAATGTGTTGTCAGTCAACTTACCTGGAAAATACATTTAAAAAATCCCCTACTCTGGCTTTCCTTTTCTCCTCCCCTTCTCTGCTAGAGGTTGGCTGTATCTCACTCTCTCTCTGTGTCATGTACAGAGTTCAGTGAGGAGAGCAGTGTGTGATTAGCTTTAGGGGTCAGGACTGAACAAAAGGAAGTGTGGGAAACCTCTACTCATGTGACCAGACATGTCTGTCAGGACTTGACATGAGGAAACAGGCAGGCAGGCTGACATACATACATACACTATATATACAACAGTATGTGGACAGCCTTTCAAATGAGTGGATTTGGCTATTTCAGCCACACCCGTTACTGACAGGTTTATAAAATTGCTCACACAGCCATGCAATCTCCATAGATGAACATTGGCAGTAGAATGGCCTTACTGAAGAGCTCAGTGACTTTCAACGTGTCACCATCATAGGATGCCACCTTTCCAATAAGTCAGTTCATCAAATTTTTGCCCTGCTAGAGCTGTCCGGGACAACTGTAAGTGCTGTTATTGTGAAGTGGAAACATCTAGGAGCAACAATGGCTCAGCCCAAAGTGGTAGGCCACACAAGCTCACAGAACGGGACCCCCGAGTGCTGAAGTGCGGAGCACCTAAAAAAACTGCCTCTGGAAGCAACGTCAGCACAAGAACTGTTCATTGGGAGCTTTATGAAATGGGTTTCCATGGTCATCCCCACAGTAACCGTACGTACATATCCCAACCAGACGCAATGGATTACAGCTGCCGCTTTCAAGCAGCGGCATCCGGACGCTTTTAAGAAGTCCCACTACGACATCCGACGAGCCATCAAACAGAAAAAGTGTCAATACAGGAGTAGGACTGAATCCTACTACACCAGCTCTAACAGTCATTGGATATGGCAGGGTTTGCAAACAATCACAGTCAAAAGTTTGGACACACCCATTCCAGGGTTTTTCTTTATTTTTACTATTATATGCATTGTAGAATAATAGTCAAGACATTAAAACTATGAAATAACACATATGGAATCATGTAGTAACCATAAAAGTGTTAAACAAATCCAAATATATTTGAGATTCTTTAAAGTAGACACCCTTTGCCTTGATGACAGCTTTGCACACTTTTGGGATTCTCTCAACCAGCTTCATGAGGTAGTCATCTGGAATGCATTTCAATTAACAGGTGTGCTTTGTTAAAAGTTCATTTGTGTAGTTGTTTTAGTTCTTAACCTCTATGGGCTAGGTGGGACGCAAGCGTCCCACCCGTGGTGCACTCCATCAACAGCAGGTGCATTTCAAGAGCGGCAAATTTGAATCCAAATAAATGTCAAAATTCAAATTTTTCAAACATACAACTATTTTACAGCCTTTGAAAGATAAACATCTCCTTAATCTAACCACGTTTTACGATTTCAAAAAGGTTTTACGGCGAAAGCATAAATTTAGAGTATGTTAGGACAGTACATTTACAAGAGTTGTGTGTAATGTTTTGTCAATTCAAAGACAGGGTCACCAAAACCATAAAACCAGCTAAAATGATGCACTAACCTTTTACAATCTCCATCAGATGACACTCCTAGGACATTATGTTAGACAATGCATGCATTTTTAGTTCTATCAAGTTCATATTTATATCCAAAAACAGCGTTTTACTATGGCATTGATGTTGAGGAAATCGTTTCCCTCCAATAACCGGCAGTCAAGTCAGCACCACAAATTAAATAATTAAAATTAGAAAACATTGGTAAAATATTATATTGTCATTTAAAGAATTATAGATTTACATCTCTTGAACGCAATCAACTTGCCAGATTTAAAAATAACCTTACTGGGAAATCACACTTTGCAATAATCTGAGCACTGCGCCCAGAAAAATACGCGTTGCGATACAGACTAGACGTCATGTTGGGGAGATCTAAAATCGAAAATACTATGTAAATAATCCATTACCTTTGATTCTCTTCATCAGATGTCACTTCCAGGTATCACAGGTCCATAACGAATGTAGTTTTGTTCAAAAAAGCTCATCATTTATGTCCAAAAATCTCCGTCTTGTTAGCACATGATCTAAGCCAGCCGGACTTCTCGTCATGAACGAGGGGAAAAAATATATTTACGTTCGTTCAAACATGTCAAACGTTGTATAGCATAAATCATTAGGGCCTTTTTTAACCAGAACATGAATAATATTCAAGGTGGACGAATGCATTCTCTTTTATAACGTATTGGAACGAGGGTACCCAACATGAACTCGCGCGCCAGGTGTCTAATGGGCCATCATCGTTCCATGGCTCTTGTTCGGTCAGATCTCCCTCCAGAAGACTCAAAACACTTTGTAAAGGCTGGTGACATCTAGTGGAAGCAATAGGAAGTGCCAAAATATTCCTCAGCCCCTGTGTTTTTCAATGGCATAGGTTTAAAGGTAATACAACACATCAGGTATCCACTTCCTGTCAGAAAATGTCTCAGGGTTTTGCCTGCCAAATGAGTTCTGTTATACTCACAGACACCATTCAAACAGTTTTAGAAACTTTAGAGTGTTTTCTATCCATATATAATAAGTATATGCATATTCTAGTTACTGGGTAGGATTAGTAACCAGATTAAATCGGGTACATTTTTTTATCCAGCCGTGCAAATACTGCCCCCTAGCCCTAACAGGTTAATGGGTTTGAGCCAAGCAGTTGTGTTGTGACAAGGTAGGGGTGGTATTCAGAAGATAGCCATATTTGGTAAAAGACCAAGTCCATATTATGGCAAGAACAGCTCAAATAAGCAAAGAGAAACGACAGTCCATCAATACTTTAACCTGTTGGGGCTACAGGTTAGCAATGAACCCCGAGTCGGGATTGCTAACAAGGCTGGAAATTCAAAACATCAAAAATCTAATAATTTCAATTTCTCAAACAATCAACTATTTTACACAATTTAAATGATAAACATCTCCTTAATCTAACCACATTGTTCGATTTTCAAAGAGGCTTTACGGCAAAAGCATAAAGTTAGATTATGTTAGGACAGTACATAGCCACAAAAGTACAAACATCCATTTTCAATTCAAGGTCAGGCGTCACCAAAAGCAGAAACCAGCTTGAATTATGCACTAACTTTTGTCAATCTCCATCAGATGACACTCCTAGGACATTATGTTATACAATACATGCATTTTTTGTTCCATCAAGTTCATATTTATATCCAAAAACAGCATTTTACAGTAGCGTGAAATTCAGATTTTTTTCTTCTCAGAAATGCTTCCGGTGAACATAACAAAATTACTATTCGAAAACATTGGTAAATTATAATATTGTCATTCAAAGAATAATATATTATCATCTCGTAATTGCTACCGAATGGCCAGATCTCAAAATAACTTTACTGGGAAATCACATTTTGCAATAAACGGGGTGCTATGCTAAGAACAACAGGCTATGCTATACAGTTAGCATCATCTAAAATCGATAATAACATTGTAAATACCCCCTTACCTTTGATTATCTCCATCAGAAGGCAGGATCCCAGGTCCGGAAGGCATTCCAGGTCCGGAACAAATGTGGTTTCTTTTGACAAAGTTCATAATTTATGTCCAAATAACACCAAGTACTTAGCGTTCATTATGCTCCCACAAAACGTGGTTGGGGGGCTGGTAAAATCACGCCGAAAAGCTAAAAAAACCTAGTAAATAATCTATTTATGTTCGTTCAAACATGTCAAATGTTGTTTAGCATTAATATTTTGGTCCATTTTTAACGTTAAACATCAGTAATATTTTCACACAACCTATCCTATGTCTAGATAAAAAATGATGACAAACTCACGTTTCTCAGATTTATGCGCAGGCGCAAAAAAATGAAGTGATGACATGTCAACTTCCTTGGATTCTAATTTGCTCTCTGTTTATCATAGACGCTTCAAACAACTTTATAAAGATCGTTGACATCTAGTGGAAGCCGTAGGTGTTGCGAAATGAATCCTTTCTCACTATGGTATCTATAAAACAATGACACTAAATAGTACAGTCACAAAATTCACATTTTTTTAAATCTATTTTTCACAGGTTTTTGCCTGCAATATGAGTTTTGTTATACTTACAGACACCATTCAAACTGTTTTAGAAAATTCAGAGTGTTTTCTATCCGAATGTGTTAATAATATGCATATCCTAGCTTCTGAGTTGGTGTAGGAGGCAGTTAAAAATGGGCACATATTTTTTTCAAAATGTCTCAATACTGCCCCGATCCCCAACATGAAGGTCAGTCAATCCGGAAAATGTCAAGAACTTTGAAAGTTTCTTCAAGTGCAGTCGCAAAAACCATCAAGCTTTGTGATGAAACTGGCTCTCATGAGGACTGCCACAGGAAAGGAAGACCCAGAGTTACCTCTGCTGCAGAGGATAATTTCATTACAGTTACCAGCCTCAGAAATTGCAGCCAAAATAAATGCTTCACAGAGTTCAAGTAACAGACACATCTCAACATCAATTGTTCAAAGGAGACTGCGTGAATCAGGCCTTCATGGTCGAATTGCTAAAAGGAAACCACTACTAAAGGTCACCAATAATAAGAAGAGACTTACTTGGGTCAAGAAACACGAGCAATGGACATTAGATCGGTGTAAATCTGTCCTTTGGTCTGATGATTTTGGTTCCAACCGTTGTGTCTTTGTGAGACGCAGATAAGGTGAAAGGATGATCTCCACATATGTGGTTACCACCGTGAAGCATGGAGGAGGAGGTATGATGGTGTGGGGGTGCTTTGCTGGTGACACTGTCTTTGATTTATTTAGAATTCAAGGCACACTTATCCAGCATGGCTACCACAGCATTCTGCAGCAATACGCCATCCCATCTGGTTTGCGCTTAGTGGGACTGTCATTTGTTCTTCAACTGGACAATGACCCAACACACCTCCGGGCTGTGTATGGGCTATTTTACAAAGAAGGAGAGTGATGGAGTGCTGCATCAGATGACCTGGTCTCCACAATCACCCGACCTCAACCCAATTGAGATGGTTTGGGATGAGCTAGGCCGCAGAGTGAAGGAAAAGCCACCAACAAGTGCTCAGCATATGTGGGAACTCCTTCAGACTGCTGGAAAAACATTCCAGGTGAAGCTGGGTGAGAGAATGCCAAGAGTGTGCAAAGCTCTCATCAAGACAAAGGGTGGCTACATTGAAGAGTCTAAAATCTAAAGTCTATTTTGATTTGTTTAACTTGTTTAACCCATCCACAGGACGGTTGAGCTAACATAGGCTAATGTGATTAGCATGAGGTTGTAAGTAACAAGAAAAGTTCCCAGGACATAGACATATCTGATATTGGCAGAAAGATTAAATTCTTGTTAATCTAACTGCACTGTTCGATTTACAGTAGCTATTACAGTGAAATAATACCATGCTATTGTTTGAAGAGAGTGCACAATTTTGAACATGAAAAGTTATTAATAAGCAAATTAGGCACATTTGGGTAGCCTTGATACAACATTTTGAACATAAATGCAATGGTTCATTGGATCGGATTACAACTTTGCACATACACTGCTGCCATCTAGTGGCCAAAATCTAAATGGCACCGGGGCTGGAATAATAGATAATGGCCTTTCTCTTGCATTTCAAAGATGATGGTAAAAAAAAAAAAAATCTTTGTATTATATTTTACCAGATCCATTGTCTTATATTCTACTACATTCCTTTCACATTTCCACGAACTTCAAAGTGTTTCCTTTCAAATGGTACCAAAAAAATGCATATCCTTGCTTCAGGGCCTGAGCTATATTTTAGGCGAAAATTGAAAAAAATGGGTGGACCCTTAATACGTTTTAATACTACATGATTCCATGTGTTATTTTATAGTTTTTATGTATTCACTATTTTTCTACAATGTAGAAAATAGTACAAATAATGAAAAACTCTTGAATGAGTAGGTGTGTATTAACAAACTTTTGACTGGTACTGTATATACATATATACAGTGGCTTGCGAAAGTGTTCACCCCCCTTGCATTTTTCCTATTTTGTTGCTTTACAGCCTGGAATTAAATTGGATTTTTGAGGGGTTTGTATCATTTAATTTACCCAACATGCCTACCAATTTGAAGATGCAAAATATTTTTTTATTGTGAAACAAACAAGAAATAATACAAAAAAACTGACAACTTGAGTGTGCATAACTTTTCACAACCCCAAAGTCAATACTTTGTAGAGCCACCTTTTGCAGAAATTAAAGCTGCAAGTCTCTTGGGGTATGTCTCCATAAGCTTGGCACATCTAGCCACTGGGATTTTTGCCCATTCTTCAAGTCAAAACTACTCAAGCTCCTTCAAGTTGGATGGGTTCCAATTGTGTACAGCAATCTTTAAGTCATACCACAGATTCTCAATTGGATTGAGGTCTGGGCTTTGACTAGGCCATTCCAAGACATGTAACTGTTTCCCCTTAAACTGCTTTAGCAGTATTCTTAGGGTCATTGTCCTGCTGGAAGGTGAACCTCCATCCCAGTCTCAAATCTCTGGAAGACTGAAACAGGTTTCCCTCAAGAATTTCCCTGTATTTAGCGCCATCCATCGTTACTTCAATTCTGACCAGTTTCCCAGTCCCTGCCAATGAAAAACATCCCCACAGCATGATGCTGCCACCACCATGCTTCACTGTGGGGATGGTGTTCTCGGGGTGATGAGAGGTGTTGAGTTTGCGCCAGACGTAGTGTTTTCCTTGATGGCCAAAAAGCTCAATTTTAGTCTCAACTGACCAGAGTACCTTCTTCCATATGTTTGGGGAGTCTCCCACATGCCTTTTGGCGAACACCAAACATGTTTGCTTATTTTTTTCTGGCCACTCTTCCGTAAAGCCCAGCTCTGTGGAGTGTACAGCTTAAAGTGGTCCTATGGACATATACTCCAATCTCCGCTGTTGGAGCTTTGCAGCTTCTTCAGGGTTATCTTTGGTCTCTTTGTTGCCTCTCTGATTAATGCCCCCCTTGCATGGTCCGTGGGTTTTGGTGGGCGGCCCTCTCTTGGCAGGTTTGTTGTGGTGCCATATTCTTTCAATTTTTTAATAATGGATTTAGTGGTGCTCCGTGGGATGTTCAAAGTTTCTGATCTTTTTTATAACCCAACCCTGATCTGTACTTCTCCACAACTTTTTCACTGACCTGTTTGGAGAGCTCCTTGGTCTTCATAGTGCCACTTGCTTGGTGGTGCCCCTTGCTTAGTGGTGTTGCAGATTCTAATTATGTGACTTCTGGAGGTAATTGATTGCACCAGATCTTATTTAGGGGCTTCATAGCAAAGGGGGTGAATACATATGCACGCACCACTTTTCCGTTTTTTATATATATATAACATTCGATTGGTTGCATGAATTTTGTTTTGCGTATCAGTTCATAAACCATGTGCCATGGATTCAGTTCGTCGAAAATCTCTTCCCAACTATTTTGCATGGCACAGCTGTCCATTTGTTGATCCTTCAATTAAACTGGTATACTTTTTGTTTAATCACTATTTTCTTTAACCAATTATGGTCTTTAATGCAGGACGACAGACAAGTTCCTCATTTTTTTCCCCCTTCCACTTCCCTCTTCCATTTTTGTGGTAATGCTGCTATTAGTTGGTTGTAATTTTAGTTAGAGTAGACATTTCCATATATTTTGGTTAGCTGCATGTGTGACATAACTCCACCAGTCCTATTTATGATATAATTTACAAAGATTATACTTTTTTATTTTAATATATAGTTTTTTTTTTATTGGTATATTTGAGTTTAACCACAATATTTGTTGTATTATTTGTTCAGTTTTTTTCTGATGGATTAAATTGAAATTGCAACCAACTTCCTGTGGCTTGTTTTAAAAATAGTAATATTTGGGAGATTTCCTTTTCAAAAAACTGAAAGTGGGAGGTTGTAATCTGAATAAAGGCAAACAGGCCATTCGTGAACATGGGGTAAGACATTCTTATTAGTTTGCTTGAGAACCAGTTCAGAATTAAGCATAACTTTTGTATGACTGAAGCCTTTAGTGAGAGGTCTAATACTTTAATATTTAATCATTTCTGCCCTCCGAATTCATATTCATTATATTAATAGGCCAATTTAATTTTGTCTGGCTTGCCGTTATAAATAATATTGTAAAAATTGTTCTCATATAATTTAAATAACTGTCCGCTAGGTGTATGCAAGACCTTAAGCAAATAGGTAAACTAGGATATGACAAAATAGTTAATTAGGGTGATTTTCCTTTCCATGGTAGCAAGATCTTATCTATTTTTGCTAACTTTCTATTCACCCTATTGGAGTGAGATCATTTATTTATTTTGGGATATGTATACCGAGTATGTAAACATCACCATCAGACCATTTTATTGGTAAACTAAATGGTAATGTAAAAGTTACATTTTTTTGGGATCCAATACGTAATATAGTACACCTATCATAATTTGCTTGTAATCCAGAGAGGTTAGAAAAAAGTATGTAGATTCTCTATGAGGCTGTGGAGGGATCCAAATTGTAGATTTAAAAGAAAACATTTATCAGCAGTGCACAATGACACCTTTGTTTTTTTAAGTCCTGGATTTCTAACCCCTTGATATTATTGTTGGATCTGATTTTAATAGATGACATTTTGATAGCCATAATAAACAGATATGCCGATTTGGACAACCTTGTTTACTCCTCTTGACAGTGTAAAACTTTCTGAAAAGTAGCCATTGTTTACTATTTTACACCTAGGGTTACTATACATGACTTTAACCCATTTTAAAACAGATTCTCCAAAATGTTAATGTTCCAGGCATTTATATATAAATTCCAGTCGTACTTTATCAAAAGCCTTTTCAAAGTCAGCTACAGTGTCCCTGATTTTTCATAGTGTTCTATTGTTTCCAGTACTTAACCTGTTAGGGCTAGGGGGCAGTATTGACACGGCTGGATAAAAAACGTACCCGATTTAATCTGGTTACTACTCCTGCCCAGTAACTAGAATATGCATATAATTATTGGCTTTGGATAGAAAACACCCTAAAGTTTCTAAAACTGTTTGAATGGTGTCTGTGAGTATAACAGAACTCATATGGCAGGCCAAAACATGAGAAGATTCCATGCAGGAAGTGGCCTGTCTGACAAGTTGTTGTTCATCTTGGCTCTTTTTATTGAAGACTGAGGATCTTTGCTATAACGTGACACTTCCTACGGCTCCCATAGGCTCTCAGAGCCCGGGAAAAACACATTATCGCGTTTGGCAAGTGGCCGATCAGAGTACTATGGGCTTAGGCGCGTGCACGAGTCGACCCCGTGCTTTATTTTCTTTCCTCTTTTTACCTAAACGCACCATTCAAACAGTTTTAGAAACTTTAGGGTGTTTTCTATCCAAAGCCAATAATTATATGCATATTCTAGTTACTGGGCAGGAGTAGTAACCAGATTAAATCGGGTATGTTTTTTATCCGGCCGTGTCAATACTGCCCCCTAGCCCTAACAGGTTAACCTCTCTAGGCTAGGCGGGACGAATTCGTCCCACCTACGTAACAGCCACTGCCAGCCTGTGGCGCGATTTTCAAAACCTTAAAAATCCTATTACTTCAATTTCTCAAACATATGACTATTTTACAGCCATTTAAAGACAAGACTCTCGTTAATCTAACCACACTGTCCGATTTCAAAAAGGCTTTACAACGAAAGCAAAACATTAGATTATGTCAGCAGAGTACCAAGCCAGAAATAATCAGACACCCATTTTTCAAGCCAGCATATAATGTCACCAAAACCCAGAAGACAGCTAAATGCAGCACTCACCTTTGATGATCTTCATCAGATGACAACCCTAGGACATTATGTTATACAATACATGCATGTTTTGTTCAATCAAGTTCATATTTATATCAAAAACCAGCTTTTTACATTAGCATGTGACGTTCAGAACTAGCATACCCCCCGCAAACTTCCGGGGAATTCGCTAACATTTTACTAAATTACTCACGATAAACGTTCACAAAAAGCATAACAATTATTTTAAGAATTATAGATACAGACCTCCTCTATGCACTCGATATGTCCGATTTTAAAATAGCTTTTTGGTGAAAGCACATTTTGCAATATTCTAAGTACATAGCCCAGGCATCACGGGCTCGCTATTTAGACACCCGGCAAGTTTAGCACTCACCATAATCATATTTACTATTATAAAAGTTTGATTACCTTTTGTTGTCTTCGTCAGAATGCACACCCAGGACTGCTACATCAATAACAAATGTTGGTTTGGTCCAAAATAATCCATCGTTATATCCGAATAGCGGCGTTTTGTTCGTGCGTTCCAGACACTATCCGAAATAGTAAAGAAGTGTCACGCGCATGGCGCAATTCGTGACAATAAAATTCTAAGTATTCCATTACCGTACTTCGAAGCATGTCAACCGCTGTTTAAAATCAATTTTTACAACATTTTTCTCGTAGAAAAGCGATAATATTCCGACAGGGAATCTCCTTTTCGGCAAACAGAGGAAAAAAATCCCAAAGGCGGGGGCGGTCGGGGTCACGCGCATAAGCCCAGTGTCCCTTGATCGGCCACTTGAGAAAGGCGATAATGTGTTTCAGCCTGGGGCTGGAATGACGACATTCTGTTTTTTCCCGGGCTCTGAGCGCCTATGGACGACGTGGGAAGTGTCACGTTAGAGCAGAGATCCTTAGTAAATGATAGAGATGGAAAAGAAGTTCAAGAAATGGTCAGACAGGCCACTTCCTGTAAAGGAATCTCTCAGGTTTTGACCTGCCATTTGAGTTCTGTTATACTCACAGACACCATTCAAACAGTTTTAGAAAATGTAGGGTGTTTTCTATCCATATGTATTAAGTATATGCATATTCTAGTTACTGGGTAGGAGTGGTAACCAGATTAAATCGGGTATGTTTTTTATCCAGCCGTGTCAATACTGCCCCCTATCCTAAACAGGTTAATTGTTGCATTCGGTTTCACTGGTTAAATAAATATGTGGAACTACTAAAACGCTGCATCTTGGTCCGCTCCTTCTAACAGCTGTGACAAAAAATCCATACAAATACCTTCGGTTATTAGAGGAGATGGAGGAGACTAAAACGGAAACATGTTTAAAGTACTTTGCTTCCTCTTTCAAAATATAATTTGGTGAATCATAATGACTTCGTCATTTGTAACAAGTTTCAGTAAATTATTTTTTGTGAAATTTCTATGTTGAAGATTAACAAAACTTTGGTGCATTTTTACCCATATTCCATTAAATTTGCTTTATTTTTTATAATATATTCCCCCATTTCTTTTTGTTTTTCCTCTAGCATATTCTGAGCCTCTATAGTAGAGTTTTTATTGTGATCTATCTGTTCTGTTAGACCTATTTCCTTTGATAAAATATGGACTCTTTTGACCTAAATTGCTTTTGTTTTAGAGCTAAGTACTGAAATGCAAGGCCTCTAAAGGCACATTTAAAAGTGTCACATGCAATAAGGGGATCTGCAGTACCTATACTATGTTGGAAAAAGTCAGTTATAAATTCCTCTGTCCTAGTTAAAGTTATCATCCAATATGCTTTGATTCAATTTCCAATATCTTCGCCCACATGGAAATTCAGTAAGAGTATTGTATATGCCAATTATCTGATGGTCCAACCGCATTCTGCCCTCTATCAACACTTTTTAAACTTTTGGTGCCAACGAGAATGACATAAGAAAGTGGTCAAGATGACTAGCTTGATTGAGCGTCCGCCATGTACAGTTGAAGTCGAAAGTTTACATACACTTAGGTTGGAGTCATTAAAACTCGTTTTTCAACCACTCAACATATTTCTTGTTAACAAACTATAGTTTTGGCAAGTCGGTTAGGACATCTACTTTGTGCATGACACAAGTAATTTTTCCAACAATTGATTACAGACAGATTATTTCACTTATAATTGACTGTATCACAATTCCAGTGAGTCAGAAGTTTACATACACTAAGTTGACTGTGCCTTTAAACAGCTTGGAAAATTCCAGACAATTATGTCATGGCTTTAGAAGCTTCTACCTGTAGATGTATTTCAAGGCCTACCTTCAAACGCAGTGCCTCTTTGCTTGACATCATGGGAAAATCAAAAGAAATCAGCCAAGACCTCAGAAAAAGAATTCTAGACCTCCACAAGCCTGGTTCATGCTTGGGAGCAATTTCCAAACGCCTGAAGGTACTGCATTCATCTGTACAAATAATAGTACGCAAGTATAAACACCATGGGACCACGCAGTCATCATACCGCTCAGGAAGGAGATGTGTTCTGTCTCCTAGAGATGAACGTATTTTGGTGCAAAAAGTGCAAATCAATTCCAGAACAACAGCAAAGGACCTTGTGAAGATGCTGGAGGAAACAGGTACAAAAGTATCAATATCCACAGTAAAACAAGTCCTATATCGGCATAACCTGAAAGGCCACTCAGCAAGGAAGAAGCCACTGCTCCAAAACCACCATAAAAAATACAGACTATGGTTTGGAAGTGCACATGGGGACAAAGATCTTACTTTTTTGTGAAATGTCCTCTGGTCTGATGAAACAAAAATAGAACTGTTTGGCAATAATGACCATCGTTATGTTTGGAGCGAAAAGGGGAGGCTTGCAAGCCTAAGAACACCATACCAACCATGAAGCACGGGGCTAGCAGCATCATGTTGTGGGGGTGCTATGCTGCAGGAGGGACTGGTGCACTTCACAAATTAGATGGCATCACAAGGAGGAAAATGATATGGATATATTGAAGCAACATCTCAAGACATCAGTCAGGAAGTTAAAGCTTGATCGCAAAGGGGTCTACTAAATGGACAATGACCCCAAGCATACTGCCAAAGTTGTGTCAAAATGGCTTAAGGACAACAAAGTCAAGGTATTGGAGTGGCCATCACAAATTCGCTGACCTCAATCCCATAGAACATTTGTGGGCTGACCTGAAAAAGCGTGTGCGAGCAAGGAGGCCTACAAATCTGACTCAGTTACACCAGCTCTGTCAGGAGGAATGGGCCAAAATCCACCCATCTTATTGTGGGAAGCTTGTGGAAGGCTTCCCGAAACGTTTGACCCAAGTTAAACAATTTAAAGGCAATGCTACCAAATACTAATTGAGTGTATGTAAACTTCTGACCCACTGGGAATGTGATGAAAGAAATAAAAGCTGAAATAAATCATTCTCTCTACTATTATTCTGACATTTCACATTCTTAAAATAAAGTGGTGATCCTAAATGACCTAAAACAGGGAATTATTTTCTGGGATTAAATGTCAGGAATTGTGAAAAACTCAGTTTAAATGTATTTGGCTAAGGTGTAGGTAAACTGTATATCTCACTAGGTCAGGATATTTTAGCCTCCATATATCCACCAGTTCCAATATATCCATGATATTCGTGATTTCCTTACGTGCATGAGGGTGATAGTTTGTAGTGTGATTTCCTTTACGGTTCATTGAGGTATTTAAAACAGTATTATAATCTCCCACCATAATAATAGAGTCTTGTATTGCTTGCAGGGTTGATCATTTAGTTTCTTTTTCCATGGGAGAAGTATATTTCACTCCCAGTCCTTTTTCCGCACAACTTCTTCTAAAATTGTTGAATTATTTTCCTGTAAAAAATAACAATTATATTTCTTCTCTTTAAGCCAGGAAAATATTGTTAATCTTTTCTTATTATCTGCTAAGCCATTACAATTACAACTGGCTATACATATTTCATCAATTACATTAATGAGATACAAGTTTCAAATCTATTTATTATAATATATGTTTGTAAATTGTGCAGCAGTTGCTCCTGGTTACAGGTACATTTTCACACAGCCTTAGTTCACCCCAGAAACCATGTGGCAAGGGGCTGTCACCTACCAGACCATGTGGCAGGGGGCTGTCACCTACCAGACCATGTGGCATGGGGGCTGTGACCTACCAGACCATGTGGCAGGGGGGCTGTGAACTACCAGATCATGTGGCAGGGGGCTATGAACTACCAGACCATGTGGCAGGGGGCTGTGACCTACCAGACCATGTGGCAGGGGGCTATGAACTACCAGACCATGTGGCAGGGGGCTGTCACCTACCAGACCATGTGGCAGGGGGCTGTGACCTACCAGACCATGTGTCAGGGGGCTGTGACCTACCAGACCATGTGGCAGGGGGCTGTGACCTACCAGACCATGTGGCAGGGGGCTGTGACCTACCAGACCATGTGGCAGGGGGCTGTGAACTACCAGACCATTTGGCAGGGGGCTGTGACCTACCAGACCATGTGGCAGGGGGCTGTGACCTACCAGACCATGTGGCAGGGGGCTGTCACCTACCAGACCATGTGACAGGGGGGCTGTGACCTACCAGACCATGTGGAAGGGGGGCTGTGAACTACCAGACCATGTGGCAGGGGGTTGTCACCTACCAGACCATGTGGCAGGGGGTTGTCACCTACCAGACCATGTGGCAGGGGGCTGTGACCTACCAGACCATGTGGCAGGGGGCTATGAACTACCAGACCATGTGGCAGGGGGCTGTCACCTACCAGACCATGTGGCAGGGGGCTGTGACCTACCAGACCATGTGGCAGGGGGCTGTGACCTACCAGACCATGTGGCAGGGGGCTGTGACCTACCAGACCATGTGGCAGGGGGCTGTGAACTACCAGACCATGTGGCAGGGGGCTGTGACCTACCAGACCATGTGGCAGGGGGCTGTGACCTACCAGACCATGTGGCAGGGGGCGGTCACCTACCAGACCATGTGGCAGGGGGGCTGTGACCTACCAGACCATGTGGCAGGGGGCTGTGAACTACCAGACCATGTGGCAGGGGGCTGTGAACTACCAGACCATGTGGCAGGGGGCTGTCACCTACCAGACCATGTGGCAGGGGGCTGTGAACTACCAGACCATGTGGCAGGGGCTGTGAACTACCAGACCATGTGGCAGGGGGCTGTGACCTACCAGACCATGTGGCAGGGGGCTGTCACCTACCAGACCATGTGACAGGGAGGCTGTGACCTACCAGACCATGTGGCAGGGGGGCTGTGAACTACCAGACCATGTGGCAGGGGGTTGTCACCTACCAGACCATGTGGCAGGGGGTTGTCACCTACCAGACCATGTGGCAGGGGGCTGTGACCTACCAGACCATGTGGCAGGAGGCTGTCACCTACCAGACCATGTGGCAGGGGGCTGTGACCTACCAGACCATGTGGCAGGGGGCTGTCACCTACCAGACCATGTGACAGGGGGCTGTCACCTACCAGACCATGTGGCAGGGGGGCTGTGACCTACCAGACCATGTGGCAGGGGGCTGTGAACTACCAGACCATGTGGCAGGGGGCTGTCACCTACCTGTCACCTACCATTAACACATTCCCTCTCTCCCTTCCTCCCTCCCTCCCTCCCTCCCTCCCAGTCTCCTTCCCTCCCTCCCTCCCCCCTGCGCTGACAGTATAATTAATAAAGTAGCAGGGTGTAATGTAAACCTAAGCTCCCCACAGGGAATACTCTTCCATAGTCACTCCAGGAGAGAAAGATTTCACATTTTCTTTTCTGTACAGTGTATGTGTGTGTGTGTGTGTGTGTGTGTGTGTGTGTGTGTGTGTGTGTGTGTGTGTGTGTGTGTGTGTGTGTGTGTGTGTGTGTGTGTGTGTGTGTGTGTGTGTGTGTGTGTGTGTGTGTGTGTACGTGCGTGCTTGCGTGAATGCATCCATGTACAACAGTATGTGCTGTGTGTAAGTGTGTGAGGCTGTGTGTGGCTGTGAGGCCGTGTGTAAGTGTGTGAGGCTGAGCGTAAGTGTGTGAGGCTGTGTGAGGCTATGTGTAAGTGTGTGAGGCTGTGTGAGGCTGTGCGTAAGTGTGTGAGGCTGTGTGAGGCTGTGTGTAAGTGTGTGAGTCTGAGGCTGTGCATAAGTGTGTGAGGATGTGTGAGGCTGTGAGGCTCTGTGAGGCTGTGCATAAGTGTGTGAGGCTGTGTGAGGCTGTGCGTAAGTGTGTGAGGCTGTGTGAGGCTGTGTGTAAGTGTGTGAGTCTGAGGCTGTGCGTAAGTGTGTGAGGAATGTGTGAGAGAGAAATGGAGAGAGCCCTACCCTGGTGAGTAGGGCTGACAGGTCTCCAACATGGTTGCTCTGTGTCACAGCCTACCCCGTCAATCCATTGATCTAGACCTCAGCAGATCTGCACCCATCCTAGCTACATACAACACATATGCTGAGTGTACAAAACATTAGGAACAACTGCTCTTTCCATGATATAGACTGACCAGGTGAATGCAGGTGAAAGCTATGATCCCTTATTGATGTCACTTGTTAAATCCACTTCAGTCAGTGTAGATGAAGTGGAGGAGACAGGTTAAATAATGATTTTTAAGCCTTGAGACAATTGAGACATGGATTGTGTAAGTGTGCCATTCAGTGGGTGAATGGGCAAGACAAAAGATGTAAGTGCCTTTGAACAGGGTATGGTAGTAGGTGCCAGGCGCACCGGTTTGTGTCGAGAACTGCTGGGTTTTTCACGCTCAACAGTTTCCTGTGTGTACCAAGAATGGTCCACCACCCAAAGGACATCCAGCCAACTTGACACAACTCTGGGAAGCATTGGAGTCAACATGGGCCAGCAGCCCTGTGGAACGATTTCTACAGCTTGTAGAGTCCATGCCCTGACAAATTGAGGCTGTTCCCGAGGGCAAAAGGGGGATGCAACTCAATATTAGAAAGGTGTTCCTAATGTTTTGTACGCTCAGTGTACACTGGGGGAGAGCTCAATCACCAACATGTCGTATCCTGCATTCTTAGTTAAGATTGAATCAGTCACTTGTTAGCTAGGTAGCATATAGGCTATCCTATCCGGACGAGACAAATGTGTAATACACCTCATAACTAGTGTGCTGTGGTGTGTGTGTGACAAGCCTGTTAATCACCTCTCTAGCATCTGCATAGCTTTGAAGTTGTTGAGGGGATTATCCTTGTAAATTCACCTCTGCTGCAGTAGCACCATCTAGAGGTGGTCATGTGTGCAGCACTGGACTGTTCCATTACCTCCCACCTGTAGGGGGTTGTAGCACTGGATTGTTCCATTACCTCCCGCCTGTAGGGGGTTGTAGCACTGGACCATTACCTCCCACCTGTAGGGGTTTATAGCACTGGACTGTTCCATTACCTCCCACCTGTAGTGGGTTGTAGCACTGGACTGTTCCGTTACCTCCCACCTGTAGTGGGTTGTAGCATTGGACTGTTCCATTTCCTCACACTTGTAGGGGATTGGGGTAGCAGTGTAGCTGTGTGTGGAGAAGCAGTGTGTGGAGAAGCATACTGACACACTTCATTAATGTGCTATATACTATATCGATCCACCAAGTCTGGAACCAGTAGGACCTATAACAGCTTCTACCCACAAGCCATAAAACCACGAAATAGTCAACCAAATAGCTACCAGGTCTATCTGCATTGACCCTCTTTGCACTAACTCTTTGGACTCTTCACTTTCACTGCTGCTACTGTTTATTATCTATCCTGTTGCCTAGTCACTTTATCTCTACCCATATGTACATATCTACCTCAATCACCTCGTACCCCTGCATATTGACTCTGTACTGGTACCCTGTTTATATAGCCAAGTTATCACCTCGTACCCCTGCACATTGACTCTGTAATGGTACCCTGTTTATATAGCCAATATATCACCTCGTACCCCTGCACATTGACTCTGTAATGGTACCCTGTTTATATAGCCAATATATCACCTCGTACCCCTGCACATTGACTCTGTAATGGTACCCTGTTTATAGCCAATATATCACCTCGTACCCCTGCACATTGACTCTGTAATGGTACCCTGTTTATATAGCCAATATATCACCTCGTACCCCTGCACATTGACTCTGTAATGGTACCCTGTTTATATAGCCAATATATCACCTCGTACCCCTGCACATTGACTCTGTAATGGTACCCTGTTTATATAGCCAAGTTATCACCTCGTACCAATGCACATTGACTCTGTAATGGTACCCTGTTTATATAGCCAATATATCACCTCGTACCCCTGCACATTGACTCTGTAATGGTACCCTGTTTATATAGCCAATATATCACCTCGTACCCCTGCACATTGACTCTGTAATGGTACCCTGTTTATATAGCCAATATATCACCTCGTACCCCTGCACATTGACTCTGTAATGGTACCCTGTTTATATAGCCAAGTTATCACCTCGTACCAATGCACATTGACTCTGTAATGGTACCCTGTTTATATAGCCAAGTTATCACCTCGTACCCCTGCACATTGACTCTGTAGTGGTACCCTGTTTATATAGCCAAGTTATCGTCGTTGTCATTTTTCTATATTTTTGTCTTGTTGGGAAGGGTCCGTAAGTAAGCATTTCACTGTTAGTCTACACCTGTTGTTTATAAATACAATTTGATTAGATTTGTTATGGACGTTAATGCACCATCCTCCTTGTCTGTCTCTTCATGTGCCATTCTGAAGTGATACATCAAATATGAATACTAATAAAGTGCTTCTCCAGCTCCAGGCTCCAGTGAGAATGCTGAGGAGCGTGTGTTTCGGGAGCGCATGCGGCCTAGGAAGAGGCAGGGTGCCGTACGAAGGAGGGTCCATCAGGTCAACGGACACAAGTTCATGGCCACCTACCTGCGGCAGCCTACCTACTGCTCCCACTGCAGAGACTTTATATGGTGAGAGACACACACACACACACACACACACACACACACACACACACACACACACACACACACACACACACACACACACACACACACACACACACACAGGCCTACGTCAGCCTTTATATGCGTGGTCATGGGCGGTCTGAGCTCTTGTCTCTCAGTGTTTCCATGGAGACAGTGGGAAAAGCCCCTAGGCTAACCATTACAGTGGAAGCTTTATCCTGGAGAGTCCAGACGGTTCTCTGCTCCCTGTTTGCACCAAGCCACTCATGGCACAGGCTACAAGCTGACAAGTACTACTTCCTAGGGCTTATGACCTAACAGATGACTGCAGAGCACACCCAGGAGGCACAGAGTCTTAAGGCTGTGAGAAGAGTCTGATCTGGGCCCGTAGGCACAAAGCATCTCAGAGTAGGAGTGCTGATCTAGGATCATGTCCCAGCCTGTCCATATAATCTAATTCATTATGATCTAAAAGGCAAAAGTGATCCTAGATCAGCACTCCTACTCTGCGAGGCTTTGTGCATACAGGCCCTGGTCTGAACTGAGCAGAACTGGGAACTGCCTGCCTACATGTTGATGTTACAGTACACAGTATCTCCTGATATGAGTCTTGATGGTAGTGCACAATGGTCTGTCTCCCACTGATATCCACTTGTAATAGTGAACCCTTTCTCTCTAGTGAACCAACTCAGTATCTGACCTGAGATTGACGTTGGTATACTGTAGCATAGTCAGATAGTCCCTAACTAGCTGTGGTGTACTGTAGCATTGTCAAATAGTCCCTAACTGGCTGTGGTATACTGTAGCATTGTCAGATAGTCCCTAACTGACTGTGGTATACTGTAGCATTGTCAGATAGTCCCTAACTGACTGTGGTGTACTGTAGCATTGTCAAATAGTCCCTAACTGACTGTGGTATACTGTAGCATAGTCAGATAGTCCCTAACTGACTGTGGTATACTGTAGCATTGTCAGATAGTCCCTAACTGGCTGTGGTGTACTGTAGCATTGTCAAATAGTCCCTAACTGGCTGTGGTATACTGTAGCATTGTCAGATAGTCCCTAACTGACTGTGGTATACTGTAGCATTGTCAGATAGTCCCTAACTGACTGTGGTGTACTGTAGCATTGTCAAATAGTCCCTAACTGACTGTGGTATACTGTAGCATAGTCAGATAGTCCCTAACTGACTGTGGTATACTGTAGCATTGTCAGATAGTCCCTAACTGACTGTGGTGTACTGTAGCATTGTCAAATAGTCCCTAACTGACTGTGGTATACTGTAGCATAGTCAGATAGTCCCTAACTGGCTGTGGTGTACTGTAGCATAGTCAGATAGTCCCTAACTGGCTGCAGTATACTGTAGCATTGTCAGATAGTCTAAACTGACTGCAGTATACTGTAGCATTGTCAGACGCTCCCTAAGTGTAACAGAGCGATAATGATGTGACCTGTATCTCTGACAGAGGTGATAAAGAGTGTTAGCACACAGCTGTGGCTATTTTAGGCCCAGCCCCCTCCCCATTGCCACAGTGACAGCGCTTATAGAGGTGGCACAACTCACTGCTATGGCTCAGGAACCTCTTAAACGTTCTGCTGTTCAATGGTTCAATTTCCATTCATTACAGCAAGCAGGGTTAGGCTGTTTAAATTCCAGATTTTGCCTTTTAATCAAAAACATAGAAAAAGACATGTTGAACGTGACAAAGCTTTTCCACAGACGTAACTTAATACTGTTCCACTCTGAATCTGACTATGTTGCATTGAGTGACTATTTCTCTCTCTCAACAGGGGTGTGATTGGGAAACAGGGCTACCAGTGTCAAGGTAACCATCATATCTATGTCTCTGTTACGGCTATCTGCACACCAATGTGTATTCCCATCGCTCTATAAGTAATAGGACCTTAACAGATAACTCAACTAACGTGTTGAAATGAAAGTGATTGACTTAGTTATCTGTTGTCTCCTAGTGTGCACGTGTGTAGTCCATAAGCGCTGCCATGAGCTCATCATCACAAAATGTGCTGGGATGAAGAAAGACAAAGAGGACACCACACCAGAGGAGGTAGGCATCATTCCAGATATGAGTTATAATGAGGTGAATCAATGTAGGGGTGTGACTGTGTGATCGTTAATGCTATTTGTCTCCCCCTGCAGGTTGGATCCCAGCGGTTCAGCGTTAATATGCCTCATAAGTTTGGTATTCACAACTTCAAAGTCCTAACCTTCTGTGACCACTGTGGATCGCTACTGTGGGGCCTGCTCAGACAAGGGCTGCAATGCAAAGGTACACCAGCACACACACACGCACATACGCACAAACATACCCACAGGCGCACGCACGCACACACACAAACACACACACACACTGAGTTATACAAACAAATGCACCACTACACACAGACAAGTACATACACAGTACATTCTCACAACATTTTGTACTGGTCAAGAAGAATGCTCTCCAATAGCATGGTCTCTCTCTCAGTCAGTAACCATGGTGTCTCTCTCAGTCTGTAACCATGGTGTCTCTCTCAGTCTGTAACCATGGTGTCTCTCTCAGTCAGTAACCATGGTGTCTCTCTGTAACCATGGTGTCTCTGTCAGTCTGTAACCATGGTGTCTCTCTCAGTCAGTAACCATGGTGTCTCTCTGTCTGTAACCATGGTGTCTCTCTCAGTCAGTAACCATGGTGTCTCTCTCAGTCAGTAACCATGGTCTCTCTCTCAGTCTGTAACCATGGTGTCTCTCTCAGTCTGTAACCATGGTGTCTCTCTCAGTCAGTAACCATGGTGTCTCTCTCAGTCTGTAACCATGGTGTCTCTCTCAGTCAGTAACCATGGTGTCTCTCTCAGTCAGTAACCATGGTGTCTCTCTGTCTGTAACCATGGTGTCTCTCTCAGTCAGTAACCATGGTGTCTCTCTCAGTCAGTAACCATGGTGTCTCTCTCAGTCTGTAACCATGGTCTCTCTCTCAGTCTGTAAGGTGAATGAACATGTGATGTCATCATGGTCTCTCTCTCAGTCTGTAAGGTGAATGAACATGTGATGTCATCATGGTCTCTCTCTCAGTCTGTAAGGTGAATGAACATGTGATGTCATCATGGTCTCTCTCTCAGTCTGTAAGGTGAATGAACATGTGATGTCATCATGGTCTCTCTCTCAGTCTGTAAGGTGAATGAACATGTGATGTCATCATGGTCTCTCTCTCAGTCTGTAAGGTGAATGAACATGTGATGTCATCATGGTCTCTCTCAGTCTGTAAGGTGAATGAACATGTGATGTCATCATGGTCTCTCTCAGTCTGTAAGGTGAATGTACACAGACGCTGTGAAAGTAACGTGGCTCCTAACTGTGGGGTGGACGCGAGGGGCATCGCCAAGGTTCTGTCTGACCTGGGGGTCACACCAGACAAGATCTCCAGCAGTGCCCAGAGGAGGAAAAAGGTTAGAGGGCACCACCATGGACACGGGGCACTGCCAGGATCAGGGGGCACTGCCAGGGCCAGAGGGCAGAGGCGAGGGGTTATGGTCAGGGGGTAGAGGCAGGGGTAGGCGGTATGGGATGGCCAGGGGTAGGCGGCAGGGGCGAGGTATATGGGCAGGGGGGAGGGGCAGGGGTAGGGGGCAGGGCCGAGGGGTAGGGAGTATGGACAGGGAGAGGAGCAGGGCAGAGGGGTAGGGTGTATGGGCAGGGGTAAGGGGCAGGGGATGACCAGGGGTAGGGAGTATGGGCAGGGGCGAGGGCTAGGTGGCTGGGGGGTATAGGCAAGGGCAACAATTGATGAGAATTCAGATTCAGTAAATGTGTACAGAATGTCCTCAATGAGACAATTCATTTTAGCAGCAGTCACAATACACAGAGATCAAATCACATATTTAAAAACATCAGAAAAGCAAAAGATATTTACATGAAAGTAGGTTGGATAGAATTATACTGAATATAATACTGCCCCCTGCCCATATCCCCTGCCCCCTAATCCTGCTCGAACCCCTTGCCCCTGCTTATAATGGATAGAATTATTCTGGATAGAATTATACTTGATAGAATTATACTTGATAGAATTATTCTGGATAGAATTATACTGGAAATAATTATACTGGAAAGAATTATACTGGATAGAATTATACTGGATAGAATTATTCTGGATAGAATTATGCTGGAAAGAATTATACTGGGTAGAATGATTCTGGATAGAATTATACTGGATAGAATTATACTGGAAATAATTATTCTTGATAGAATTATGCTGGAAAGAATTATACTGGGTAGAATGATTCTGGATATAATTATACTGGATAGAATTATACTGGATGGAATTATACTGGAAAGAATTATTCTGGATAGAAGTATACTCTATAGAATTATACTGGAAAGAATTATACTGAAAATAATTATACTGGGTAGAATTATACTGGAAATATTTTTTCTGGAATGTACTATACTGGATAGAATTATTCTGGATGGAATTATACTGTATTGAATTATACTGGATACAATTATACTGGATACAATTATTCTGGATATAATTACACTGGATAGAATTATACTTGATATAATTATACTGGATAGAATTATACTGGATAGAATGATAATGGATATAATTATACTGGAAAGAATGATAATGGATATAATTATCCTGTATATAGTTATACTTGATATAATTATACTGGATAGAATTATACTTGATATAATTATACTGGATAGAATTATACTGGATATAATTACACTGGATAGAAGTATACTGGATAGAATTATACTTGATATAATTATACTGGATAGAATTATACTGGATAGAATGATAAAGGATATAATTATACTGGAAAGAATGATAATGGATATAATTATCCTGTATATAATTATGCTTGATATAATTATACTGGATATAATTATACTGGATAGAATTATACTGGATAGAATTATGCTTGATATAATTATACTGGATATAATTATACTGGATAGAATTATACTGGATAGAATTATGCTGGATAGAATGATAATGGATATAATTATACTGGATATAATTATACTGTATAGAATTATACTGGATAGAATTATACTGTATAGAATTATACTGGAAAGAATTATACTGGATAGAATTATACTGATAGAATTATGCTTGATATAATTATACTCGATAGAATTATACTGGATAGAGTTATGCTGGATAGAATGATAATGGATATAATTATACTGGATAGAATTATACTGTATAGAATTATACTGGATAGAATTATACTGGATAGAATTATGCTTGATAGAATTATACTGTATATAATTATACTGGATAGAGTGATTATGGATATAATTATACTGGATAGAATTATACTGGATAGAATTATACTGTAAAGAATTATGCTTGATATAATTATACTGGATAGAATTATACATCATAGAATGATTATGGATATAATTATACTGGATAGAATTATACTGGATAGAATTATACTGGATAGATTTATACTGTATAGAATTATACTGGAAAGAATTATACTGGATAGAATTATACTGATAGAATTATGCTTGATATAATTATACTCGATAGAATTATACTGGATAGAGTTATGCTGGATAGAATGATAATGGATATAATTATACTGGATAGAATTATACTGTATAGAATTATACTGGATAGAATTATACTGGATAGAATTATGCTTGATAGAATTATACTGTATATAATTATACTGGATAGAGTGATTATGGATATAATTATACTGGATAGAATTATACTGGATAGAATTATACTGTAAAGAATTATGCTTGATATAATTATACTGGATAGAATTATACATCATAGAATGATTATGGATATAATTATACTGGATAGAATTATACTGGATAGAATTATACTGGATAGATTTATACGGGATAGAATGATTATGGATAGAATTATACTGATAGAATGATTATGGATAGAATTATACTGAATAGAATGATTATGGATAGAATTATATTGGATAGAATGATTATGGATAGAATGATTATGGATATAATTATACTGGATAGAATTATACTGGATAGAATGATTATGGATAGAATTATACTGGATAGAATGATTATGGATAGAATGATTATGCATAGAATGATTATGGATATAATTATACTGGATATAATTATACTGGATAGAATGATTATGGATATAATTATATTGGATAGAATGATTATGGATAGAATGATTATGGATATAATTATACTGCATAGAATTATACTGTATAAAATTATGCTTGATATAATTATACTGGATAGAATGATTATGGATAGAATTATACTGGATAGAATGACTCTGGATAGAATGATTATGGATAGATTGATTATGGATAGAATGATACTCGATAGAGTTATACTGGAGAGCATAATACTGGGTAGAATGATTGTGGATAGAATTATACTGGATAGAATTATATTGGATAGAATGATTCTGGATAGAATTATACTGGATAGAATGATTATGGATATAATTACACTGGATAGAATTATACTGGATATACTGCTAATGGATAGAATTATACTGTATAGAATTATACTGTATAGAATTATACTGGATATAATTATACTGTATACTGGATAGAATTATACTGGATAGAATTATACTGGATAGAATTACTCTGGATATAATGATTATGGATAGAATTATACTTGTTAGAATGATTATGAATATAATTATACTGTATAGAATGTTTATGGATATAATTATACTGGTTAGAATGATTATGGATAGAATTATACTGGATAGAATTATACTGTATATTATTATGCTGGACGAAATTATACTGGATAGAATTATACTGGATAGAATGATTATGGATAGAATTATACTGGATAGAATTATACTGGATAGAATGATTATGGATAGAATTATACTGGATAGAATTTTACTGGATAGAATTATACTGTATATTATTATGCTGGACGAAATTATACTGGATAGAATTATACTGGATAGAATGATTATGGATAGAATTATACTGGATAGAATTATACTGGATAGAATGATTATGGATAGAATTATACTGGATAGAATTTTACTGGATAGAATGATTATGGATAGAATTATACTGGATAGAATTATACTGGATAGAATGATTATGGATATAATTATACTGGATAGAATGATTATGGATAGAATTATACTGGATAGAATTATACTGGATAGAATGATTCTGGATAGAATTATACTGTATAGAATTATACTGGATATAATTATACTGTATAGAATTATACTGGATAGAATTATACTGGATAGAATGATTCTAGTTAGAATGATTCTGGTTAGAATGATACAACATGTTCATGTTAAGTGCTGAAGTGCCATTAGTCCAACATCTAGATGTGGTAGAGCAGGGGTGTCGAACTCAGGGGTCTGGTTGTTTCACACCCCTGTGGTAGAGATGTGTTAGAGAAGGAGAATGATTGGAGGAGGATGATGATGATGATGATGATGACGGTGAGATGATGATGATGGTGATCATGATGTTTCTCTCCATAGATAACACAAGAACCCCAGCAGCCGTTACCATGTACTCCCCAGGCAGAGGAGGACCGATCCAAATCAGCCCCCACCTCCCCATGTGATCAAGGTACACACACACATCTAGTGCAATGGACATGCTGACCACTTACTTCAGACATCACACCGATACCCAGGTTCAAGGAGTAAAATCATTTTCACATTGAATTCATGGATTCTGCATTGGAGGGTTCCGGGGAGTGATTTGTTGTTCATTTCCACCCCTGCCCATACACAGAGGAGCACACTTGTATCACTCCTTTACCTCTTTGGTTTCTCTACCAGACCTGAAAGAGTTGGAGAACATACGCAAGGCGCTGTTGTTTGACCAACGTGGACAGGAACACAAGTCGGCCTCGTCATCTTCTTCCAGCAAGGTGGTGGTGGGCTCAGAGGGGGGCGAGCCCCGGGAGAATGGAGAGCTCAAGACTGTCCAGACCAAGAGGATGACGCTGCAGAACTTCCTCTTCATCAAGGTCCTGGGCAAAGGCAGCTTCGGAAAGGTACAGTACTATCTGACTCTCTGACTGCCTGCCTGTCTGACTCTCTGACTGTCTGTCTGTCTGACTTTGTCTGTCTGTCTCTCTGTCTGTCTCTCTGTCTGTCTCTCTGTGTCTGTCTGTCTGTCTGTCTGTCTGTCTGTCTGTCTGTCTGTCTGTCTGTCTGTCTGTCTGTCTGTCTGTCTGTCTGTCTGTCTGTCTGTCTGTCTGTCTGTCTGTCTGTCTGTCTCTCTCTCTCTCTCTCTCTCTCTGTAAGCACTCTCTTTCTTTCTATCACTCTAATTGGTTAGTAATCATCCCCTCCCATTGATGATAAGAGCTGTCTGCTCTTCCATTGGACCAGTTGTTGTAAAGAGTACTTTGTGATTGGTGTTTTTTTTGGTTGGTTGGTTGGTTAGTTAGTTAGAAGTGGTTCAGTATATCCTCCTGAATCTGTCTGTCTGTCTGTCTGTCTGTCTGTCTGTCTGTCTGTCTGTCTGTCTGTCTGTCTGTCTGTCTGTCTGTCTGTCTGTCTCTCTGACTGACTCTCTGACTGACTCTCTGTCTATCTGTCTGTCTTTCCTCTCAATTTAATCAAGTGCAGAAAATGAGTCA
This sequence comes from Salmo salar, assembly GCF_965601325.2. Lineage (NCBI taxonomy): Eukaryota > Metazoa > Chordata > Actinopteri > Salmoniformes > Salmonidae > Salmo > Salmo salar. Next base: position 99,643,123 of record NC_138291.1, read on the forward strand.
GTGGCTTGAGTGTTGTTACAGTAGTAGTGTGTGTGTGTGTCTGTATGTGTGTGTCTGCGTTTATGTGTTTGCGTGTGCATGTGTATGTTAACCTCTGCGGTTCTTCCCTGTAGGTGATGCTGGCTGAGCTGAAAGGGACAGATGAGGTGTATGCTGTGAAGGTGCTGAAGAAAGACGTGATCCTGCAGGATGATGATGTGGACTGTACCCTGACAGAGAAACGCATCCTGGCCCTGGCTAGGAAACACCCCTACCTAACCCAGCTCTTCTGCTGCTTCCAGACCAAGGTAGGATACAACCCTACCTGACCCAGCTCTTCTGCTGCTTCCAGACCAAGGTAGGAAACACCCCTACCTGACCCAGCTCTTCTGCTGCTTCCAGACCAAGGTAGGAAACACCCCTACCTGACCCAGCTCTTCTGCTGCTTCCAGACAAAGGTAGGAAACATCCCTACCTGACCCAGCTCTTCTGCTGCTTCCAGACCAAGGTAGGATAGATCCCTACCTGACCCAGCTCTTCTGTTGCTTCCAGACCAAGGTAGGAAACACCCCTACCTGACCCAGCTCTTCTGCTGTGTCATGACGTTGGCCTGTGGGTAAGGTTTATGACCCCCCCATAAATACCTTTCTCCCTTCCCCTCTCTTTCTGACCCTACTGAAGGACTTGAATAGCCTGTGTTAAATATAGAGAGTCTGGGAACATCAAACAAATGGGGAAAAGGAACCATATTTTGGTAATAAAACCAGTTGGAAATATGCTTGGGAACGTAATGAGTATGGATGTCAGTTCGGTTGTCATCTGAGACATTATGACTGATGACAGGACGACATAAACTGTACCTGAGAAAGTATACACCCTCTAGTTATCAGAGTAACATGGAATTGTTATGCAATTGAAATGTTTGATATTGAAATTGTTTGTTAGGAGATTAAATGTAATTTTAGCTTCCAAATGAGAGAATTGGATTTTCATAAGGAAACTGCCCTGCTTGATCAGTGGCCCACCCCTGTGAAGAGAGAGGGGTTATAAACGATGAAACACATCCTTCCCCCTCTCCACTATATAAGCCTTTGACGAAAAGATAACGTTGTTCCAGTACGTGAGGTCTGCAGCCTCTACGTTAGAAGGACACACGTCAAGTACAGAACTAAGCCAACCTCGGCGTGAGCTTTGGTGGCGAATGGTATGAACTTTGAGCTTATTCACTACAGAAGTGATACTTCCTAGCCGTTGAGTTAGCAGCGGCCGCTGTAGACGGGGGCTAGGAAAGGACGGACGACGGATCCAGTCTAACAGACAGACGAAGATACCACCACGTATCCAATTTACCACCAGAGACATTCTTCCGAGGACAGGAAGATCTGTTGGCCAACCCGGCCAGCATCTACGACCAATCTACCGAAGCGCAGCTCAGAGTAAATATTTATTGCATTTTCCTTTTCCAAATGGGCGGTAATTTAGAATGCATAAGATAATGTATTTACGATAGGAACAAAGAAACAGCAGCTATGCTAAGTCTTCCCGCTCTTTCATTCAAGCCCAACCCCCTTTCCTTTGTGTAACCAGCCATCATACAGGTTCCGTCCACCGGGACGTTTTCTGTATGACATCATTTGTATTCTGTGTATTTGTAATTCTGTGTGATTCGTTTATTTAGTAAATAAATAATTAAACCCAATTTTGTATTGCTGATTCAACTTGTTAGCCAGGGTTCGTGAAGATAGCCAAGAATTTACAACTTTCATTATGAGACTGAAAATAAGATAAGGGTTAATATTGACTGCTATCGATGTAAAATATTACTAAGTATTTTAAGAGTTTATTCGGAAGATAACGGCTCTATAAACGTTCTTCCGTGGTGCCCCGACTTTCTAGTTAATTACATTTACATGATTAGCTTAATCAGGTAATATTAATTACATAGAAAGAATTTTATAGGTTAGCATGTCATATCACTTAATCCGGCATAGCCAAAGACACGACAGCTGCTTCCAGACAAAGGTAGGAAACACCCTACCTGACCCAGCTCTTCTGCTGCTTCCAGACCAAGGTAGGAAACTCCCCTACCTGACCCAGCTCTTCTGCTGCTTCCAGACCAAGGTAGGATACATCCCTACCTGACCCAGCTCTTCTACTGCTTCCAGACCAAGGTAGGAACCAACCCTACCTGACCCAGCTCTTTTGCTGCTTCCAGACCAAGGTAGGGAGCACCCCTACCTGACCCAGCTCTTCTGCTGCTTCCAGACCAAGGTAGGAAACTCCCCTACCTGACCCAGCTCTTCTGCTGCTTCCAGACCAAGGTAGGATACATCCCTACCTGACCCAGCTCTTCTGTTGCTTCCAGACCAAGGTAGGAAACTCCCCTACCTGACCCAGCTCTTCTGCTGCTTCCAGACCAAGGTAGGAAACACCCCTACCTGACCCAGCTCTTCTGCTGCTTCCAGACCAAGGTAGGATACATCCCTACCTGACCCAGCTCTTCTACTGCTTCCAGACCAAGGTAGGAACCAACCCTACCTGACCCAGCTCTTTTGCTGCTTCCAGACCAAGGTAGGGAGCACCCCTACCTGACCCAGCTCTTCTGCTGCTTCCAGACCAAGGTAGGAAACACACCTACCTGACCCAGCTCTTCTGCTGCTTCCAGACCAAGGTAGGAAACACCTCTACCTGACCCAGCTCTTCTGCTGCTTCCAGACCAAGGTAGGAAACACCCCTACCTGACCCAGATCTTCTACTGCTTCCAGACCAAGGTAGGAAACACCTCTACCTGACCCAGCTCTTCTGCTGCTTCCAGACCAAGGTAGGAAACAACCCTACCTGACCCAGCTCTTCTGCTGCTTCCAGACCAAGGTAGGAGACACCTCTACCTGACCCAGCTCTTCTGCTGCTTCCAGATCAAGGTAGGCTCCCTGTGGCTCAGTTGGTAGAGCATGGTGTTTGCAATGGCGTTTGCAACGCCAGGGTTGTGGGTTCGATTACCACGGGGGGCCAATACGGGGGGGGGAAAAAAATATTTGAAATGTATGCATTCACTACTGTAAGTCGCTCTGGATAAGAGCGTCTGTTAAAAATGTAAAATGTAGGAAACACCCCTACCTGACCCAGCTCTTCTGCTGCTTCCACACCAAGGTAGAAATACCCCTACCTGATCTTTTCTGCAGCTTCCAGAATAAGGTTGGGACAAATATTAGTACCTCACATAGAGGAGTACACACACACACATATACAGTGCACACGGAAAGTCTTCAGACCCCTCGACTTCTTCCACATTTTGTTACGTTGCAGCCTTATTCTAAAATTGATTAAATAAAAAATGTTCCTCATCAATCTGTACACAATAAAGTTCAAAGGCACATGACAGCCCACTTGAAGATTGCCAAAATACACCAAAAGACAAGATTCTCTGGTCTGATGAAACCAAGATTGAAATCTTTGGCCTGAATACCAAGTGTCACGTCTGGAGGAAACCAGGCACCGCTCATCACCTGGCCAATACCATCCTTACGGTGAAGCACAGTGGTGGCAGCATCATGCTGTGCGGATGTGTTTCAGCAGCAGGGAATGGGAGACTAGTCAGGATCAAGGGAAAGATGAACGGAGCAAAGTAAAGAGAGATCCTTGATTAAAACCTGCTCCAGACTGGGATGAAGGTTCACCTTCCAACAGAACAACGACCCTAAGCACACAGCCAAGACAACGCAGGAGTGGCTTCGGGACAAGTCTCTGAATGTCCCTGAGTGGCCCAGCCAGAGCCGGACTAACCCGATCTAACATCTCTGTAGAGACCAGAAAATAGCCGTGCAGCGACCCTCCCCGTCCAACCTGACAGAGCTTGAGAGGATCTGCAGAGAAGAATGGGAGAAACTCCCCAAATATAGGTCTGCCAAGGTTGTAGCGTCATACCCAAGAACACTCGAGACTGTAATCGCTGCCAAAGGTGCTTCAACAAAGTACTGGATAAAGGGTCTGAATACTTATGTAAATGTGATATTTCAGTTTTTTTTTTTTAATACATTTGCAAAAATTTCTAAAAACTATTTTTTTCTTTGACATTACGGGGTATTGTGTGTAGATTGATGAAGGGAAAAAACGATTTAACCCAATTTAGAATAAGACTGTAATGTAACGAAATGTGAAAAAAGTGAAAGGGTCTTAATACTTTACGAATGCACTGTCAATACACACAAAAACACAATACACTCACAGTTGGATTGGCAGGTGGGCAGAATGACAGACACACACTGGTATGCTCAGACCACTTCTTGACTTACCTGTCTGCTTCTTGCCAACTAACATAGGGTTAAAAACCACCACAAACACACACAGGTACATTGACTGGAATGACCACTTATGAACCACTCCATAGACAGCATTTTCGCTGGTTGGGATTTAGGTATGATTGCCACTAAGTGGCAATATAACACCATAGTTGAAGAACACAACAGGACTCAATACATGGTAATTCAAATACAGCCCGTTTCAAAAATGTTCCTCTGGCTATAGTTACTGACTGTAGGGGGTATAGGATGGTAACTGGGTCGTTCCACCAATAGAATGGCTATGGTGCCTATAGTGTAGGATGATAACCGGGTCGTTCCACCAATCGAGTGCCTATAGTGTAGGATGATAACCGGGTCGTTCCACCAATAGAGTGCCTATAGTGTAGGATGATAACCGGGTTGTTCCACCAATAGAGTGCCTATAGTGTAGGATGATAACCGGGTCGTTCCACCAATAGAGTGCCTATAGTGTAGGATGGTAACCGGGTCGTTCCACCAATCGAGTGCCTATAGTGTAGGATGATAACCGGGTCGTTCCACCAATAGAGTGCCTATAGTGTAGGATGATAACCGGGTCGTTCCACCAATCGAGTGCCTATAGTGTAGGATGATAACCGGGTCGTTCCACCAATCGAGTGCATAAATTGTTGGATAGTAACCTGGTCGTTCCACCAATAGAGTGCCTATAGTGTAGGATAGTAACCGGGTCGTTCCACCAATAGAGTGCTTTTTGGGTAGTTTAATTTAGTCCGAAATAACTATTTATTACATTGTAATGTTTAACTAGGCAAGTCAGTTAAGAACAAATTCGTATTTACAATGACAGACTACTGGGGAACAGTGGGTTAATTGCCTTGTTCAGGGGCATTCGATCCAGCAACCTTTCGGTTACTGGCCCAACGCTCTAACCACTAGGTTACCTGTCGCCCCACTAGGTTACCTGCCGACCCACTAGGTTACCTGCCGCCCCTGCCATCATAAAGAGCTCAACTTCATAACAAACGTTTTCCACATTAAAATAACTACTTTTGGAATTTTGAACATGGTTTGGTTTAGTTAGAGCGCAAATGTATGTGAATCCAACTATTAAATAGTTTGAACAAAATATACACACATAATGTCACAAGGTCACAAAAGGCAGTCTATTTGTGGAACGACCCAAACATACGTATACGGCACACACTGGTATGAAGCAGACAAGATTTGACCCTGCTGTTGGGATTAGAATATTGAAGAATAGGACTTTATATAGAGTATTAGGTTTCACCCTGCTGTTGGATTTTAAATATTGCAGTATAGGATTTTATATGTGGTTTTAGTATTAGGTTTCACCCTGCTGTTGGGATTAGAGTATTGGGGTTTAGGAATTTATATATAGTATTTTGGAAAAAGCAAATAGTGAAAGAGTAAGGTAAAAGATTGGATAACCCTTTTCTCTCCCTCACCCTCTCACTCTCTCTTAGCATGTCTCTCTCACCAGCAGGGTCAAATAATAATAATCACAGTGGTTGTTCATGTAAACGTGTCAGCCAGCTCTGGGCCAGACCAACACTGGCACATGTCTATTAGCATGTCTCTCTCTCTTCTTTCTCTCTTTCTCTCTTTCTTTCTTCTCTCTCTCTCTCTCTCTCTCTCTCTCTCTCTCTCTCTCTCTCTTCTTTCTCTGTATCTCTCTCTCTCTAACACACACACATGCACACATGCATGCACAAGCACACACTTACCTTACAGAGCAGTTGTCTAGGTGACAGGAATGTGTTGTTTGTGTTTGGCATTGTTGCAGGTATTTCATGAGGGTCCTGATTCTTATCAGGTTTGATGTGTATTCCATATGCTGTCTGTTTTCCCTGCCCCCCTCCTTACATCCCCACTCCCCCACAATATGGACAGGAAGAGCATGAGGGCTTTGCATTTACCCATTGGAACCGTCACACTTAACCATGACCCCAGTTCCTGCTGCCTTATGTAACATTGGTTCCACATCAATTAAGAAGAATTATGTCCTATACTCATAAAACGGCTGCGTCTCAAAGGGGACCTTATTCCCTATATGATGCACTACTTTAGACGAGGTGCACTATATAGGGAATAGATACACTATGTAGGGAATAGGTACACTATGTAGGGAATAGGTACACTATGTAGGGAATAGATACACTATGTAGGGAATATTTACACTATGTAGAAATAGGTACACTATGTAGGGAATAGGTGCACTATGTAGGGAATAGGGTGCCATTTGGGATGGGGCCCTTGGAGAGAGTTTGGTGAGCAGAGCTGATAGGGTTGTTGAAACAGAAGGCCCCATACACTACAGGTTTACAGCATGACATGTGGCAAGGCCAGCGAGAGGGAAGGCCTCGCAGAGAATACAGTTGATAGACAGGAGACATCAGCGTATGTTGGAATGAATGTACAAACATGAATTAATTATTTGTCACTCTCTATACTCTGTCTCTTCCTTCTTCTCTTTCTGTCTCAGTCTTTCTCCCTGTATCTCTCTCTCTCTGTCTCTCTCTCTCTGCCTCTTCTCTCTCTCTCTCTCTCTCTCTCTCTCTCTCCCCCTCTCCTTTTCTCTCTCTTGTTCCTTCATTCCTTCGCTCCATTGCAAGTTCCCTCAATGGATAATTAACCAGCAGGCCTCTGATGGGATATTTGTGTCTTGGCTTGTTTCCTGCATGGTGTGTATGAGTGTGTGCGTGTGTTGATAGTGTGTGTGTGTGCGTGCATGTTTGTGTACTATTGGTCTGCTGTACCTTCACCAGTATCACTGGACCCTAGCCAAAACACAGCCGTGTGCCCCCCAACTACCACACACATACAGGCACGTGTACTATCACCCCCAACTACCACACACATACAGGCACGTGTACTATCACCCCCAACTACCACACACATACAGGCACGTGTACTATCACCCCCAACTACCACACACATACAGGCACGTGTACTATCACCCCCGACTACCACACACATACAGGCACGTGTACTATCACCCCCGACTACCACACACATACAGGCACGTGTACTATCACCCCCAACTACCACACACATACAGGCACGTGTACTATCACCCACAACTACCACACACATACAGGCACGTGTACTATCACCCCCAACTACCACACACATACAGGCACGTGTACTATCACCCCCAACCCACTATTACCTCAAACACAAAGAAAGGTAAAATGATGATGTCGCAGGTGTTGATTGAGAGACAGCGCAAGGGTGATTGACGGATTTTAAGACGTAAACTCTTAGCGACCCATGGTCTGAATCCCATCCTCCAGTCTTTATCACCGTAAGGATCACAGCCCTTATAAGCCTAATTACCACTCAAATGTAAATAACGTTATACAAGAGTTTTATGCAGAGCTTAGGCCCCGTATAGCTGCTTATGCTGCAGCACAGAGAGAAAGGGACAGGAAAAGAGAGAGTGCATGAGCAAGAGAAAAAGAGAGATAGAGAGAGAGAGAGGGAGGGCGGGCTGGCTGGCGGGGGAGGGAGGGAGGGATGGATGGAGGAAGGGAGAGAGAGAGAGAGAGAGAGTTATAGGGAAGGGATTATCAGACACGCCAAGTCAGCCTTGAGTAAGACAGTGTGAGAGAGAAAGGAGAGAGGGAGAGAAAGAAAGTGAGGGAGAGAAAGAGGGAGAGTAAGCTGGAGAGAGGGAGAGAGAGAGAGAGAGAGAGCGAGATCGGGAGGGAGGGAGGGATGGAGGAAGGGAGAGAGAGAGCGAGCTATAGGGAAGGGATTATCATACACGCCAAGTCAGCCTTGAGTAAGACAGTGTGAGAGAGAAAGAGAGAGTTGGAGAGAAAGAGAGTGAGGGAGAGAAAGAGAGAAAGAGGGAGAGAAAGAGAGCGAGGGAAGGAGAGAGAAAAAGAGAGGGAGAGAAAGAGGGAGAGTAAGATGGAGGGAGAGAGACAGGGAGAGAAAGAGAGCGAGGTAGAGAAAGAGGGAGAGTAAGATGGAGGGAGAGAGAGGGAGAGAAAGAGGTAGTGTAAGAGAGAGAGAGAGAGAGAGAGAGAGAGAGATAGAGACCATCATTGTACACCATTGTAAATACAACCCATATTTATGCTTATACATCGTTACAACACTGTATATATACATAATATGACATTTGTAATGTCTTTATTTTTTTGAAACTTCTGTGAGTGTAATGTTTACTGTTAATTTGTATTGTTTATTTCACTTTTGTATATTATCTACCTCACTTGCTTTGGCAATGTTAACATATGTTTCCCATGCCAATAAAGCCCCTTGAATTGAATTGAGAGAGAGAGAGAGCTAGAAGGAAGAGACTAACAGGCTCATAAGATCTGCTAGAATACAGACACAATCCCATATTACTACCTCCTTTGGGAGATCCAATTCAGACAACTGTTCATTATTGGAGCCTATGAAAAGACACAGCAGACCTGCCTCCTAGTTCTTGGAACTCCCCTCACCTTTGTTCTCTCTCCATTCCCCTCATTCTCTCCTAATGGCATCAGTGAGTGAATGGGCCTTCTCTTGGCCCTTAGCTGGGCCCTGGAGCCTGACTCTGGGTTGGAGGTGACTTGACAGCCCCCCCCGCAGGTTGATTATCGTTTTTTACTCTATTAATTGTGGCAGTTGATTGTAGTCCTCCTCTTCCTGACAGCTGTGCAGACAGTCAAATAGGAGCCTCGCCATCACCAAAACACACCCGCATGCTGGACGAGCTACAGACACACACACACACACACACACACACACACACACACACACACACACACACACACACACACACACACACACACACACACACACACACACACACACACACACACACACACACACACACACACACACACACACACACAAATACACACACACAAATACACACACAGATACACACAAACACAGACATAGACACATGTACTTTCCTGTAATGATGAAAGATAAGCTGCAGGGAGAGTAAGATGGAGGTAGAGAGACAGGGAGAGAAAGAGAGGTCCTTTGTCTTAATTTTTTGTGATTGAGACTGTTCCATGACTGGAGAGTCTTCCATTAACTGAATTGAATGTATGTTCTATCTTTAGTTATTTGTATGGTCACTCTACGGTCAACCGGTCGTTACAGTTTTTTACAATCACTTTGGCACTAATTTCAGAACCTTGATGTCATTTTTCACAACTCTAGACACAAAACTCACAACCAATGATCAAAATGCACAATTTTCAAAACTCTAACACTTTTTCCAATTGCTTGGATACAATACACATAAAGCTAAGATCATTTGTTCATTGAACTAAAATCATCTGTTCAAAATGACACAACTTAACATCAAAGTATTACCATTTCAAAATGCAATTCACACATTACATCTGAGATGACTGTCTATTCATTTCATTACAATGATCTAACTATCAATTGATACAACTGATCAAAATGATAAGTAACTGTTGCATTACTCTTAATGCAAAGTTTTATGGAAACTGACAAACAATATTCCATGTTTAGATCATGAAAGTTTCAAGATAATGAGATCCATTGACATCAATTACCGTAGAACAAATTGGACTACATTATCTATGGATGTAATATTTCATCATCATTCTTTATCAGAAACTGTTTCTATGGTCCCATGTACCACTTTTCCAGGCATGTTTTCAGATTTGACATTACTGTACACTTTATTAGGTACACCTATCTAGAACTGGGTAGGACCCCCTTTTGCCTCCACAACAGCCTGAATTATTCACGGTGTTGTACGTTAAGAGATGCCCTTCTGCACACCACTGTTTTAAATGGCTGTTATTTGAGTATTTGTGGCCTTTCTGTTAGCTTGAATGAGTCTGGACGTTCTCCTCTGACCTCTCTCATTAACAAGGTGTTTTTGCCCACAGAACTGCCGCTCACTGAAAGTGTTTTGTTTATCGCACCATTCTCTGTAAACTCTAGAGACTGTAGTGCATAAAAATCCCAGGAGGGCAGCTGTTTCTGAGATGCTGGAATCACCATGTGTGGCACCAACAATCATACCACTGTCAAAGTTGCTTAGATTACGCATCTTGCCCGTTCTAATATTTGGTCGAACAACAACTAAAGCTCTCTACTCTATATACTCTATATATTGAGTTGCAGGCAGCCACTTGAATCGCTGTTCGAAGAAGCAGGATATTTGCGTTAACATGCAGGTGTACCTAATAAAGTGTATGTATGCAGGCCCTTGTAATTGCTTTTCCAATACTGCCAACTCGTGACTGATGTTTGATATCACATTATGGTATGAGTATATAGTGAAATGAGTGGTATCCACCTACAACAACATAGCGATAACATGGAGCCGGCAGGTGATCCAGGTCACAATAGAGGTCAAGCAGTGGGAGGAGGAAGACGAGGAAGACATGGTGGTCAAAGGAATGGTAGGGGACAAGCACCCCTTCTGAGAGGTGGTCGTGGGCCTCGTTTGAGAGGTGTGGGGGAACGTGGTAGAGGACAAGGCCACGGACCAAGACAGTGGCAGCAACAGCAAAGAGTGTCCAATGAAATCTGAGCAATAGTTGTTGACCATGTCGTAAATCATGGCATGACAATGACTGAGGCAGCTACAATGATTCAACCAAACCTCAGAAGATCAACCGTGGCCTCAATCATCAGACCTTTCCGCAATGAGAACCGGTAAGTCTTCAGGATGCACTAAACATTAGGCTACTCTCAGTTGTCAAATGACTGTATACTGCATGCCAATGTGTACCACAAAGTATGTGATGTGACTAAATGTGTTCTTACTGTAATTTTCCCTGTAGAATTGAGACTTGGCCAAATAGGGGAGGCAGAGGCAAAATTCTGACTGACCAACAAGAGTGGGCTGTGGTCAATTTGGTTCGGGCCAGAAATGATATTCACCCTACAGAAATTCGGCAGCACATCTTGGACAATGACGACATGTTCAACAATGTGGAAGCCATAAGTTTGCCGACTATTGCACGCATGCTGAAAAGGCACCAGGTGTCTCTAAAACAGCTATACCGTGTGCCTTTTGAAAGAAATGCAGACAGAGTGAAGCAACTGAGGACTGTGTACGCTCAGGTATGTTCAGTTTCAAGATGCCTGTTGTGAAAAATTCCCCCAAAATTCTACATCATTGTAATCAGTAATTCTCTTTCCAAAATGTATTTTTAGAGGGTGATGGAGCTGGATGCTGATGAAAACCATCACAAATTCTTATTTTTGGATGAGGCAGGCTTCAACCTGGCCAAGACAAGTAGGAGAGGTCAGAATTTCATTGGCCAGCGGGCAACCATCCAAGTACCTGGACAACGTGGGGTCAACATCACCATGTGTGTGGCTATATCGGAAGATGGTGTGGTGAGACGCAGACCTCGTATTGGATCATATAATGCAGCTCTCCTTGTAACCTTCCTTGATGATCTAAATCAGGACTGTAGAGCTGATGGCGTGACCTATGTCATTGTGTGGGATGTCAGGTTCCACCATGCTCAAATGGTGCAAGCATGGTTTCAGGCCCATCCACAATTTACCAGCCTGTACTTACCCCCATACTGTCCTTTCCTTAACCCGATTGAGGAATCTTTCTCCACATGGAGGTGGAAGGTATATGATAGGCGCCCTCGCGAACAAACCACCCTTCTCCAGGCTATGGATGACGCATGCAATGACATCACGGCAGACCAGTGTCAGGCCTGGATTCACCATGCCCGAAGATTCTTCCCAAGATGTTTGGCTAATGAAAACATCCATTGTGATGTGGATGAGAACCTGTGGCCAAATCCACAAGACAGGGTTGAGGGAAATATAGAAGTACAGTAATCAAGCCATTGTTTTGCTTTTTACAGTAAGCCAGGTGAGGAACACTGCAGTTGATGTTTTACTGTAGTTTTTTTCTTTTTTTGTAGCTAATTATTTTTGATTTGATTCAAAGAAACCTATGAGTGATTTTATTGTATTTCGTCAATACATTTCAGATTTAGTTCAATGATTCCACTGTGTCTGTAGTATTCTCTCTACTAGTCTTTTTACAGTGATTTATTTACATGTAGTACCATAATGAAACATGTATCACATATTTTGTACTAGAATATTTAATTATTGTACGAACAACTACACAGTGAAACTATCGGTATCTTGTGTGTGGGTGATCTAAATGAATGTTCCTATGGTATTTCATGATAAATTAGTTATTTTAACCAATGATTCTGCAAGTGCAAGGTTTCTTTAAAGATATGAATGCACAATGCAATGTTTTGAACATTGGACAGCCTATGTTACAAGTGATGACCGTTTTGAGTTTTGTGTCTAGAGTTTTGAAAAATCACCACAACGTTCTGAAATTAGTGCTAAAGGGATTGTAAAAAACTGTAATATTAAATAATTCAATGAGATGATTTTTAACTAAAATGTATGGCAAAGCTGAACATTTTATCCTAAATATAAACCATAAACTTTGGGGCTCCCAAGTGGCACAGGGGTCTAAGGAACTGCATCTCAGTGCTAGAGGCATCACTACAGACCCTGGTTTGATTCCAGGCTATTTCACAACCGGCCGTGATTGGGAGTCCAATAGGGTGGCGCACAATTGGCCCAGCGTCGTCCAGGTTATGGTTTAACCAGGGTAGTCCACCATTGTAAATAAGAATTTGTTCTTAACTCTCTTGTCTAGTTAAAAAAAGGTAAATATATCAACATAAAAAACTCAACACAAAAAACTTTGTGAACACCATTGGACTTTAATATGAGGGTTTCAGCATGAAATATCCTTTATATTTTTTCCACACACTTGTATATACACTGCTCAAAAAAATAAAGGGAACACTTAAACAACACAATGTAACTCCAAGTCAATCACACTTCTGTGAAATCAAACTGTCCACTTAGGAAGCAACACTGATTGACAATAAATGTCACATGCTGCTGTGCAAATGGAATAGACAACAGGTGGAAATTATAGGCAATTAGCAAGACACCCCCAATAAAGGAGTGGTTCTGCAGGTGGGGACCACAGACCACTTCTCAGTTCCTATGCTTCCTGGCTGATGTTTTGGTCACTTTTGAATGCTGGCTGTGCTTTCACTCTAGTGGTAGCATGAGACGGAGTCTACAACCCACACAAGTGGCTCAGGTAGTGCAGCTCATCCAGGATGGCACATCAATGCGAGCTGTGGCAAGAAGGTTTGCTGTGTCTGTCAGCGTAGTGTCCAGAGCATGGAGGCGCTACCAGGAGACAGGCCAGTACATCAGGAGACGTGGAGGAGGCCGTAGGAGGGCAACAACCCAGCAGCAGGACCGCTACCTCCGCCTTTGTGCAAGGAGAAGCACTGCCAGAGCCCTGCAAAATGACCTCCAGCAGGCCACAAATGTGCATGTGTCTGCTCAAATGGTCAGAAACAGACTCCATGAGGGTGGTATGAGGGCCCGACGTCCACAGGTGGGTGTTGAGCTTACAGCCCAACACCGTGCAGGACGTTTGGCATTTGCCAGAGAACACCAAGATTGGCAAATTCGCCACTGGCGCCCTGTGCTCTTCACAGATGAAAGCAGGTTCACACTGAGCACGTGACAGATGTGACAGAGTCTGGAGACACCGTGGAGAACGTTCTGCTGCCTGCAACATCCTCCAGCATGACCGGTTTGGCGGTGGGTCAGCCATGGTGTGGGGTGGCATTTATTTGGGGGGCCGCACAGCCCTCCATGTGCTCGCCAGAGGTAGCCTGACTGCCATTAGGTACCAAGATGAGATCCTCAGACCCCTTGTGAGACCATATGCTGGTGCGGTTGGCACTGGGTTCCTCCTAATGCAAGACAATGCTTGACCTCATGTGGCTGGAGTGTGTCAGCAGTTCCTGCAAGAGGAAGGCATTGATGCTATGGACTGGCCCGCCCGTTCCCCAGACCTGAATCCAATTGAGCACATCTGGGACATAATTTCTCGCTCCATCCACCAATGCCACGTTGCACCACAGACTGTCCAGGAGTTGGCGGATGCTTTAGTCCAGGTCTGGGAGGAGATACCTCAGGAGACCATCCGCCACCTCATCAGGAGCATGCCCAGGCTTTGTAGGGAGGTCATACAGGCACGTCGAGGCCACACACACTATTGAGCCTCATTTTGACTTGTTTTAAGGACATTACATCAAAGTTGGATCAGCCTGAAGTGTGGTTTTCCACTTTAATTTTGAGTGTGACTCCAAATCCAGACCTCCATGGGTTGATAAATTGGATTTCTATTGATTATTTTTGTGTGATTCTGTTGTCAGCACATTGAACTATGTAAAGAAAAAAGTATTTAATAAGATTATTTCTTTCATTCAGATCTAGGATGTGTTGTTTAAGTGTTCCCTTTATTTTTTTGAGCAGTATATTTTCCCATATATTTGTTGTCATTGTTGATTAGATGTTTTTTTTTATTAATTAGGAAATTTTGAGTGTGTGTGTGTGTGTGTGTGTGTGTGTGTGTGTGTGTGTGTGTGTGTGTGTGTGTGTGTGTGTGTGTGTGTGTGTGTGTGTGTATGTGTGTGTGTGTGTGTGTGTGTGTGTGTGTGTGTGTGTGTGTGTTTGAGTGTGTGTGTGTGAGTGTGTGTGTGTGTATCTGTGTCCTTCGACAAAAGTCAGAGAAGAACTACAGTCTGATGGAGTTCACTAGCATTCTCTTCAGAATATGGTCCAATTATTTATTATATTGTTCCTCTGAAAACCTTTGATAAGAGCAGTGGTCGTTCTGTACTTTAATAGTTTGTCTTGATTCATTTAGTGTGATTTAAAAACATTTTTTGAATGTAATGGGAAAGCGCCTGTGGAGGGAGAAGGAGGGGAATGGCAGCACTGTACTCTGTGTTTGTGTGTCATCTCTGTGAAAGAGAATGAGTAGGAGTGGTTGACAGGTTGAGTGATTGTCCTGTGTGTGTACGTGCGTTCCTGTCCTCATGTGGATGTGTATGGGTCAATGTGTATGGATGACTGTAGGTCTGTGTACAGAAGTCAATGTGTATGGATGACTGTAGGTCTGTGTACAGAAGTCAATGTGTATGGATGACTGTAGGTCTGTGTACAGAAGTCAATGTGTATGGATGACTGAAGGTCTGTGTACAGAAGTCAATGTGTATGGATGACTGTAGGTCTGTGTACAGAAGTCAATGTGTATGGATGACTGTAGGTCTGTGTACAGAAGTCAATGTGTATGGATGACTGAAGGTCTGTGTACAGAAGTCAATGTGTATGGATGACTGTAGGTCTGTGTACAGAAGTCAATGTGTATGGATGACTGTAGGTCTGTGTACAGAAGTCAATGTGTATGGATGACTGTAGGTCTGTGTACAGAAGTCAATGTGTATGGATGACTGTAGGTCTGTGTACAGAAGTCAATGTGTATGGATGACTGAAGGTCTGTGTACAGAAGTCAATGTGTATGGATGACTGTAGGTCTGTGTACAGAAGTCAATAAGTTCGAGACTTTAACTCCACCAGTCTGTCTCATTAATCATGTATCACAATTACTAAGTGTGTGTGTGATTTAATTATACTCTCTTTGCCACTGTTTGTGCCAGTGTGTGTTAATGTGTGTGCGTGTGTGCGTGTGTCTGTGCGTGTGTGAGTGTGTGTGAATCCCTCTGGACGGTGAGTATGTGGTACAGTGAGTGGGGTCAGCCTGCTGTTCTGGGCTTAAGGATCAACATTCTAGAGCTGTGTCCAGGACCACACAATGCTCTCTTCACTGAAATGATAATGATAATGCTAATGCTTGTGAAAACATGGAATGAAACCATTCATGACCATACCGACCTTACCATCTCCCTTTCTTTGTAAATGTTAAGTAACATATCTCTTGAAAAGATTTGGTTATTCATTATGGATTGTGTGTGTGTCTGTGAGTGTTTGTGTGTTTTTCTCTCTCTGTGTGTGTGTGTGTGTGTGTGTGTGTGTGTGTGTGTGTGTGTGTGTGTGTGTGTGTGTGTGTGTGTGTGTGTGTGTGTGTGTGTGTAGTCGGTTACATAAAGAGCATGTTCAGACTGGATCCTTCTTCCAATGTATGGTGGGGTGACCCAGACAGGCATGTCTGACACACACACAAACACACAGATACACACACACAGACAAACACAGACACACACAGACATGCCCATATTGTTGGGTCCTGGCGGCCATCTTGAATTTTCTCTGTGTCTGCGATGGAAGCTATTATCTGTACATTTCGAATTAGAAGCAGGAAATGTTTATTCACGTTTGATTGGGTGGGACTTGCTGTGACTCGGGGCACATTTAAACAAACTATTTCAGCATCCTGTTTCAAGTTCGCTTTCAGAAAGAGAATAGCGCTGAGGTGGACTGCTAGACAAACTCCTTCAGCCTAGAAAAATACTTCCAATAACTGCTCAGAGTTGTATGGCTTTAATAAAATACTGAGTCAACTAAATTGCTAAATTGGTCTATGTCCTGAAAGACAGAACACTCAGACACAACATTAGTTTATTGGACAGAACATTCGTTTACTGGACAGAACATTAGTTTACTGGACAGCAAATTAGTGCTGGGAGCCTACCATTACCCTAGCATTGTGAGAGGGGAGCCTGCCATTACCCTAGCAGTGTGAGAGGGGAGCCTACCATTCCCCTAGCAGTGTGAGAGGGGAGTCTACCATTCCCCTAGCAGTGTGAGAGTGGAGCCTACCATTCCCCTTGCAGTGTGAAAGTGGAGTCTACCATTCCCCCAGCAGTGTGAAAGTGGAGTCTACCATTCCCCCAGCAGTGTGAAAGTGGAGACTACAATTACCCTAGCAGTGTGAGAGGGGAGTCTACCATTACCCTAGCAGTGTGAGAGTGGAGCCTACCATTCCCCTAGCAGTGTGAAAGTGGAGTCTACCATTCCCCCAGCAGTGTGAAAGTGGAGTCTACAATTCCCCTAGAAGTGTGAGAGTGGAGCCTACCATTACCCTAGCAGTGTGAGAGTGGAGTCTACCATTCCCCCAGCAGTGTGAGAGGGGAGCCTACCATTACCCTAGCAGTGTGAGAGGGGAGCCTACAATTCCCCAGCAGTGTGAGAGGGGAGCCTGCCATTACCCTAGCAGTGTGAGAGTGGAGCCTACCATCCCCCTAGCAGTGTGAGAGGGGAGCCTACCATTACTCTAGCAGTGTGAGAGTGGAGCCTACCATTCCCCTAGCAGTGTGAAAGTGGAGTCTACCATTCCCCTAGCAGTGTGAGAGGGGAGCCTACCATTACCCTAGCAGTGTGAGAGTGGAGCCTACCATTACCCTAGCAGTGTGAGAGTGGAGCCTACCATTCCCCTAGCAGTGTGAGAGTGGAGCCTACCATTCCCCTAGCAGTGTGAGAGTGGAGTCTGCCATTCTCCCAGCAGTGTGAGAGGGGAGCCTACCATTCCCTTAGCAGTGTGAGAGTGGAGTCTACCATTCCCCCAGCAGTGTGAGAGGGGAGCCTACCATTACCCTAGCAGTGTGAGATGGGAGCCTACCATTACCCTAGCAGTGTGAGAGGGGAGCCTACCATTACCCTAGCTGTGTGAGAGGGGAGCCTACCATTCCCCCAGCAGTGTGAGAGTAGAGCCTACCATTACCCTAGCAGTGTGAGAGTGGAGCCTACAATTACCCTAGCAGTGTGAGAGGGGAGTCTACCATTCCCCTAGCAGTGTGAGAGTGGAGCCTACCATTCCCCTTGCAGTGTGAAAGTGGAGTCTACCATTCCCCCAGCAGTGTGAAAGTGGAGTCTACCATTCCCCCAGCAGTGTGAAAGTGGAGACTACAATTACCCTAGCAGTGTGAGAGGGGAGTCTACCATTACCCTAGCAGTGTGAGAGTGGAGCCTACCATTCCCCTAGCAGTGTGAAAGTGGAGTCTACCATTCCCCCAGCAGTGTGAAAGTGGAGTCTACAATTCCCCTAGAAGTGTGAGAGTGGAGCCTACCATTACCCTAGCAGTGTGAGAGTGGAGTCTACCATTCCCCCAGCAGTGTGAGAGGGGAGCCTACCATTACCCTAGCAGTGTGAGAGGGGAGCCTACAATTCCCCAGCAGTGTGAGAGGGGAGCCTGCCATTACCCTAGCAGTGTGAGAGTGGAGCCTACCATCCCCCTAGCAGTGTGAGAGGGGAGCCTACCATTACTCTAGCAGTGTGAGAGTGGAGCCTACCATTCCCCTAGCAGTGTGAAAGTGGAGTCTACCATTCCCCTAGCAGTGTGAGAGGGGAGCCTACCATTACCCTAGCAGTGTGAGAGTGGAGCCTACCATTACCCTAGCAGTGTGAGAGTGGAGCCTACCATTCCCCTAGCAGTGTGAGAGTGGAGCCTACCATTCCCCTAGCAGTGTGAGAGTGGAGTCTGCCATTCTCCCAGCAGTGTGAGAGGGGAGCCTACCATTCCCTTAGCAGTGTGAGAGTGGAGTCTACCATTCCCCCAGCAGTGTGAGAGGGGAGCCTACCATTACCCTAGCAGTGTGAGATGGGAGCCTACCATTACCCTAGCAGTGTGAGAGGGGAGCCTACCATTACCCTAGCTGTGTGAGAGGGGAGCCTACCATTCCCCCAGCAGTGTGAGAGTAGAGCCTACCATTACCCTAGCAGTGTGAGAGTGGAGCCTACCATTACCCTAGCAGTGTGAGAGGGGAGTCTACCATTCCCCTGGCAGTGTGAGAGGGGAGCCTACCATTACCCTAGCAGTGTGAGAGGGGAGCCTACCATTACCCTAGCAGTGTGAGAGTGGAGCCTACCATTCCCCTAGCAGTGTGAGAGTGGAGTCTACCATTACCCTAGCAGTGTGAGAGGGGAGCCTACCATTACCCCAGCAGTGTGAGAGGGGAGCCTACCATTACCCTAGCAGTGTGAGAGGGGAGCCTACCATTACCCTAGCAGTGTGAGAGGGGAGCCTACCATTACCCTAGCAGTGTGAGAGTGGAGCCTACCATTACCCTAGCAGTGTGAGAGGGGAGCCTACCATTACCCTAGCAGTGTGAGAGTGGAGCCTACCATTACCCTAGCAGTGTGAGAGTGGAGCCTACCATTCCCCTAGCAGTGTGAAAGTGGAGTCTACCATTCCCCCAGCAGTGTGAAAGTGGAGTCTACCATTCCCCCAGCAGTGTGAGAGTGGAGCCTACCATTCCCCTAGCAGTGTGAGAGAGGAGCCTACCATTCCCCTAGCAGTGTGAGAGTGGAGCCTTCCATTACCCTAGCAGTGTGAGAGGGGAGCCTACCATTACCCTAGCAGTGTGAGAGGGGAGACTACCTTTACAATAGCAGTGTGAGAGTGGAGCCTACCATTAACCTAGCAGTGTGAGAGGGGAGCCTACCATTCCCCTAGTAGTGTGAGAGGGGAGCCTACCATTACCCTAGCAGTGTGAGAGTGGAGCCTACCATTCCCCTTGCAGTGTGAAAGTGGAGTCTACCATTCCCCCAGCAGTGTGAAAGTGGAGTCTACCATTCCCCCAGCAGTGTGAAAGTGGAGTCTACAATTACCCTAGCAGTGTGAGAGGGGAGCCTACCATTACCCTAGCAGTGTGAGAGGTGTGCCTACCATTCCCCTAGCAGTGTGAAAGTGGAGTCTACCATTCCCCCAGCAGTGTGAAAGTGGAGTCTACCATTCCCCTATAAGTGTGAGGGTGGAGCCTACCATTACCCTAGCAGTGTGAGAGGGGAGCCTACCATTCCCCCAGCAGTGTGAGAGGGGAGCCTACCATTACCCTAGCAGTGTGAGAGTGGAGCCTACCATCCCCCTAGCATTGTGAGAGGGGAGCCTACCATTACCCTAGCAGTGTGAGAGTGGAACCTACCATTCCCCTATCAGTGTGAGAGGGGAGCCTACCATTCCCCTAGCAGTGTGAGAGTGGAGCCTACCATTACCCTAGCGGTCTGAGAGTGGATACTACCATTCCCCTAGCAGTGTGAGAGTGGAGCCTACCATTCTCCCAGCAGTGTGAGAGTGGAGCCTACCATTCCCCTAGCAGTGTGAGAGTGGAGCCTACCATTCCCCCAGCAGTGTGAGAGGGGAGCCTACCATTACCCTAGCAGTGTGAGATGGGAGCCTACCATTCCCCTAGCAGTGTGAGAGGGGAGCCTACCATTACCCTAGCAGTGTGAGAGTGGAGCCTACCATTCCCCTAGCAGTGTGAGAGTGGAGCCTACCATTACCCTAGCAGTGTGAAAGTGGAGTCTACCATTCCCCTAGAAGTGTGAGAGTGGAGCCTACTATTACCCTAGCAGTGTGAGAGGGGAGCCTACCGTTACCCTAGCAGTGTGAGAGGGGAGCCTACCATTCCCCTAGCAGTGTGAGAGTGGAGCCTACCATTACCCTAGCAGTGTGAGAGGGGAGCCTACCATTACCCTAGCAGTGTGAGAGTGGAGCCTACCATTACCCTAGCAGTGTGAGAGTGGAGCCTACCATTCCCCTAGCAGTGTGAAAGTGGAGTCTATAAATTCCCCCAGCAGTGTGAAAGTGGAGTCTACCATTCCCCCAGCAGTGTGAGAGTGGAGCCTACCATTCCCCTAGCAGTGTGAGAGAGGAGCCTACCATTCCCCTAGCAGTGTGAGAGTGGAGCCTTCCATTACCCTAGCAGTGTGAGAGGGGAGCCTACCATTACCCTTGCAATGTGAGATGGGAGACTACCTTTACAATAGCAGTGTGAGAGTGGAGCCTACCATTAACCTAGCAGTGTGAGAGGGGAGCCTACCATTCCCCTAGTAGTGTGAGAGGGGAGCCTACCATTACCCTTGCAGTGTGAGAGTGGAGCCTACCATTCCCCTTGCAGTGTGAAAGTGGAGTCTACCATTCCCCCAGTAGTGTGAAAGTGGAGTCTACCATTCCCCCAGCAGTGTGAAAGTGGAGTCTACAATTACCCTAGCAGTGTGAGAGGGGAGCCTACCATTACCCTAGCAGTGTGAGAGTGGAGCCTACCATTCCCCTAGCAGTGTGAGAGTGGAGCCTACCATTCTCCCAGCAGTGTGAGAGGGGAGCCTACCATTCCCTTAGCAGTGTGAGAGTGGAGTCTACCATTCCCCCAGCAGTGTGAGAGGGGAGCCTACCATTACCCTAGCAGTGTGAGAGGGGAGTCTACCATTCCCCTAGCAGTGTGAGAGGGGAGCCTACCATTACCCTAGCAGTGTGAGAGGGGAGCCTACCATTACCCTAGCAGTGTGAGAGTGGAGCCTACCATTCCCCTAGCAGTGTGAGAGTGGAGCCTACCATTACCCTAGCAGTGTGAGAGGGGAGCCTACCATTACCCCAGCAGTGTGAGAGGGGAGCCTACCATTACCCTAGCAGTGTGAGAGGGGAGCCTACCATTACCCTAGCAGTGTGAGAGGGGAGCCTACCATTACCCTAGCAGTGTGAGAGTGGAGCCTACCATTACCCTAGCAGTGTGAGAGGGGAGCCTACCATTACCCTAGCAGTGTGAGAGTGGAGCCTACCATTACCCTAGCAGTGTGAGAGTGGAGCCTACCATTCCCCTAGCAGTGTGAAAGTGGAGTCTACCATTCCACAGCAGTGTGAAAGTGGAGTCTACCATTCCCCTAGAAGTGTGAGAGTGGAGCCTACCATTCCCCTAGCAGTGTGAAAGTGGAGTCTACCATTCCCCCAGCAGTGTGAAAGTGGAGTCTACCATTCCCCTAGAAGTGTGAGAGTGGAGCCTACCATTACCCTAGCAGTGTGAGATGGGAGCCTACCATTACCCTAGCAGTGTGAGAGGGGAGCCTACCATTACCCTAGCTGTGTGAGAGGGGAGCCTACCATTCCCCCAGCAGTGTGAGAGTAGAGCCTACCATTCCCCTAGCAGTGTGAGAGAGGAGCCTACCATTCCCCTAGCAGTGTGAGAGTGGAGCCTTCCATTACCCTAGCAGTGTGAGAGGGGAGCCTACCATTACCCTAGCAGTGTGAGAGGGGAGACTACCTTTACAATAGCAGTGTGAGAGTGGAGCCTACCATTAACCTAGCAGTGTGAGAGGGGAGCCTACCATTCCCCTAGTAGTGTGAGAGGGGAGCCTACCATTACCCTACCAGTGTGAGAGTGGAGCCTACCATTCCCCTTGCAGTGTGAAAGTGGAGTCTACCATTCCCCCAGCAGTGTGAAAGTGGAGTCTACCATTCCCCCAGCAGTGTGAAAGTGGAGTCTACAATTACCCTAGCAGTGTGAGAGGGGAGCCTACCATTACCCTAGCAGTGTGAGAGGTGTGCCTACCATTCCCCTAGCAGTGTGAAAGTGGAGTCTACCATTCCCCCAGCAGTGTGAAAGTGGAGTCTACCATTCCCCTATAAGTGTGAGGGTGGAGCCTACCATTACCCTAGCAGTGTGAGAGGGGAGCCTACCATTCCCCCAGCAGTGTGAGAGGGGAGCCTACCATTACCCTAGCAGTGTGAGAGTGGAGCCTACCATCCCCCTAGCATTGTGAGAGGGGAGCCTACCATTACCCTAGCAGTGTGAGAGTGGAACCTACCATTCCCCTATCAGTGTGAGAGGGGAGCCTACCATTACCCTAGCAGTGTGAGAGTGGAGCCTACCATTACCCTAGCGGTCTGAGAGTGGATACTACCATTCCCCTAGCAGTGTGAGAGTGGAGCCTACCATTCTCCCAGCAGTGTGAGAGTGGAGCCTACCATTCCCCTAGCAGTGTGAGAGTGGACCCTACCATTCCCCCAGCAGTGTGAGAGGGGAGCCTACCATTACCCTAGCAGTGTGAGATGGGAGCCTACCATTCCCCTAGCAGTGTGAGAGGGGAGCCTACCATTACCCTAGCAGTGTGAGAGTGGAGCCTACCATTCCCCTAGCAGTGTGAGAGTGGAGCCTACCATTACCCTAGCAGTGTGAAAGTGGAGTCTACCATTCCCCTAGAAGTGTGAGAGTGGAGCCTACCATTACCCTAGCAGTGTGAGAGGGGAGCCTACCGTTACCCTAGCAGTGTGAGAGGGGAGCCTACCATTCCCCTAGCAGTGTGAGAGTGGAGCCTACCATTACCCTAGCAGTGTGAGAGGGGAGCCTACCATTACCCTAGCAGTGTGAGAGTGGAGCCTACCATTACCCTAGCAGTGTGAGAGTGGAGCCTACCATTCCCCTAGCAGTGTGAAAGTGGAGTCTATAAATTCCCCCAGCAGTGTGAAAGTGGAGTCTACCATTCCCCCAGCAGTGTGAGAGTGGAGCCTACCATTCCCCTAGCAGTGTGAGAGAGGAGCCTACCATTCCCCTAGCAGTGTGAGAGTGGAGCCTTCCATTACCCTAGCAGTGTGAGAGGGGAGCCTACCATTACCCTAGCAATGTGAGATGGGAGACTACCTTTACAATAGCAGTGTGAGAGTGGAGCCTACCATTAACCTAGCAGTGTGAGAGGGGAGCCTACCATTCCCCTAGTAGTGTGAGAGGGGAGCCTACCATTACCCTTGCAGTGTGAGAGTGGAGCCTACCATTCCCCTTGCAGTGTGAAAGTGGAGTCTACCATTCCCCCAGTAGTGTGAAAGTGGAGTCTACCATTCCCCCAGCAGTGTGAAAGTGGAGTCTACAATTACCCTAGCAGTGTGAGAGGGGAGCCTACCATTACCCTAGCAGTGTGAGAGTGGAGCCTACCATTCCCCTAGCAGTGTGAAAGTGGAGTCTACCATTCCCCCAGCAGAATGAAAGTGGAGTCTACCATTCCCCTAGAAGTGTGAGAGTGGAGCCTACCATTCCCCTAGCAGTGTGAAAGTGGAGTCTACCATTCCCCCAGCAGTGTGAAAGTGGAGTCTACCATTCCCCTAGAAGTGTGAGAGTGGAGCCTACCATTACCCTAGCAGTGTGAGAGGGGAGCCTACCATTACCCTAGCAGTGTGAGATGGGAGCCTACCATTACCCTAGCTGTGTGAGAGGGGAGCCTACCATTCCCCCAGCAGTGTGAGAGTAGAGCCTACCATTACCCCAGCAGTGTGAGAGTGGAGCCTACCATTACCCTAGCAGTGTGAGAGGGGAGTCTACCATTCCCCTAGCAGTGTGAGAGGGGAGTCTACCATTACCCTAGCAGTGTGAGAGGGGAGCCTACCATTACCCTAGCAGTGTGAGAGTGGAGCCTACCATTCCCCTAGCAGTGTGAGAGTGGAGCCTACCATTACCCTAGCAGTGTGAGAGGGGAGCCTACCATTACCCCAGCAGTGTGAGAGGGGAGCCTACCATTACCCTAGCAGTGTGAGAGGGGAGCCTACCATTACCCTAGCAGTGTGAGAGGGGAGCCTACCATTACCCTAGCAGTGTGAGAGGGGAGCCTACCATTACCCTAGCAGTGTGAGAGGGGAGCCTACCATTACCCTAGCAGTGTGAGAGTGGAGCCTACCATTACCCTAGCAGTGTGAGAGTGGAGCCTACCATTCCCCTAGCAGTGTGAAAGTGGAGTCTACCATTCCCCCAGCAGTGTGAGAGTGGAGCCTACCATTCCCCTAGCAGTGTGAGAGAGGAGCCTACCATTCCCCTAGCAGTGTGAGAGTGGAGCCTTCCATTTCCCTAGCAGTGTGAGAGGGGAGCCTACCATTACCCTAGCAGTGTGAGAGGGGAGACTACCTTTACAATAGCAGTGTGAGAGTGGAGCCTACCATTAACCTAGCAGTGTGAGAGGGGAGCCTACCATTCCCCTAGTAGTGTGAGAGGGGAGCCTACCATTACCCTAGCAGTGTGAGAGTGGAGCCTACCATTCCCCTTGCAGTGTGAAAGTGGAGTCTACCATTCTCCCAGCAGTGTGAGAGTATAGCCTACCATTCCCCTAGCAGTGTGAGAGTGGAGCCTACCATTCCCCCAGCAGTGTGAGAGGGGAGCCTACCATTACCCTAGCAGTGTGAGATGGGAGCCTACCATTCCCCTAGCAGTGTGAGAGGGGAGCCTACCATTACCCTAGCAGTGTGAGAGTGGAGCCTACCATTCCCCTAGCAGTGTGAGAGTGGAGCCTACCATTACCCTAGCAGTGTGAAAGTGGAGTCTACCATTCCCCTAGAAGTGTGAGAGTGGAGCCTACCATTACCCTAGCAGTGTGAGAGGGGAGCCTACCGTTACCCTAGCAGTGTGAGAGGGGAGCCTACCATTCCCCTAGCAGTGTGAGAGTGGAGCCTACCATTACCCTAGCAGTGTGAAAGTGGAGTCTACCATTCCCCTAGAAGTGTGAGAGTGGAGCCTACCATTACCCTAGCAGTGTGAGAGGGGAGCCTACCGTTACCCTAGCAGTGTGAGAGGGGAGCCTACCATTCCCCTAGCAGTGTGAGAGTGGAGCCTACCATTACCCTAGCAGTGTGAGAGGGGAGCCTACCATTACCCTAGCAGTGTGAGAGTGGAGCCTACCATTACCCTAGCAGTGTGAGAGTGGAGCCTACCATTCCCCTAGCAGTGTGAAAGTGGAGTCTATAAATTCCCCCAGCAGTGTGAAAGTGGAGTCTACCATTCCCCCAGCAGTGTGAGAGTGGAGCCTACCATTCCCCTAGCAGTGTGAGAGAGGAGCCTACCATTCCCCTAGCAGTGTGAGAGTGGAGCCTTCCATTACCCTGGCAGTGTGAGAGGGGAGCCTACCATTACCCTAGCAATGTGAGATGGGAGACTACCTTTACAATAGCAGTGTGAGAGTGGAGCCTACCATTAACCTAGCAGTGTGAGAGGGGAGCCTACCATTACCCTAGTAGTGTGAGATTGGAGCCTACCATTACCCTTGCAGTGTGAGAGTGGAGCCTACCATTCCCCTTGCAGTGTGAAAGTGGAGTCTACCATTCCCCCAGTAGTGTGAAAGTGGAGTCTACCATTCCCCCAGCAGTGTGAAAGTGGAGTCTACAATTACCCTAGCAGTGTGAGAGGGGAGCCTACCATTACCCTAGCAGTGTGAGAGTGGAGCCTACCATTCCCCTAGCAGTGTGAAAGTGGAGTCTACCATTCCCCCAGCAGTGTGAAAGTGGAGTCTACATTCCCCTAGAAGTGTGAGAGTGGAGCCTACCATTCCCCTAGCAGTGTGAAAGTGGAGTCTACCATTCCCCCAGCAGTGTGAAAGTGGAGTCTACCATTCCCCTAGAAGTGTGAGAGTGGAGCCTACCATTACCCTAGCAGTGTGAGAGTGGAGCCTACCATTCCCCTAGCAGTGTGAGAGTGGAGCCTACCATTACCCTAGCAGTGTGAGAGGGGAGCCTACCATTACCCCAGCAGTGTGAGAGGGGAGCCTACCATTATCCTAGCAGTGTGAGAGGGGAGCCTACCATTACCCTAGCAGTGTGAGAGGGGAGCCTACCATTACCCTAGCAGTGTGAGAGGGGAGCCTACCATTACCCTAGAAGTGTGAGAGGGGAGCCTACCATTACCCTAGCAGTGTGAGAGTGGAGCCTACCATTACCCTAGCAGTGTAAGAGTGGAGCCTACCATTCCCCTAGCAGTGTGAAAGTGGAGTCTACCATTCCCCCAGCAGTGTGAGAGTGGAGCCTACCATTCCCCTAGCAGTGTGAGAGAGGAGCCTACCATTCCCCTAGCAGTGTGAGAGTGGAGCCTTCCATTTCCCTAGCAGTGTGAGAGGGGAGCCTACCATTACCCTAGCAGTGTGAGAGGGGAGACTACCTTTACAATAGCAGTGTGAGAGTGGAGCCTACCATTAACCTAGCAGTGTGAGAGGGGAGCCTACCATTCCCCTAGTAGTGTGAGAGGGGAGCCTACCATTACCCTAGCAGTGTGAGAGTGGAGCCTACCATTCCCCTTGCAGTGTGAAAGTGGAGTCTACCATTCTCCCAGCAGTGTGAGAGTGGAGCCTACCATTACCCTAGCAGTGTGAAAGTGGAGTCTACCATTCCCCTAGAAGTGTGAGAGTGGAGCCTACCATTACCCTAGCAGTGTGAGAGGGGAGCCTACCGTTACCCTAGCAGTGTGAGAGGGGAGACTACCATTCCCCTAGCAGTGTGAGAGTGGAGCCTACCATTACCCTAGCAGTGTGAAAGTGGAGTCTACCATTCCCCTAGAAGTGTGAGAGTGGAGCCTACCATTACCCTAGCAGTGTGAGAGGGGAGCCTACCGTTACCCTAGCAGTGTGAGAGGGGAGCCTACCATTCCCCTAGCAGTGTGAGAGTGGAGCCTACCATTACCCTAGCAGTGTGAGAGGGGAGCCTACCATTACCCTAGCAGTGTGAGAGTGGAGCCTACCATTACCCTAGCAGTGTGAGAGTGGAGCCTACCATTCCCCTAGCAGTGTGAAAGTGGAGTCTATAAATTCCCCCAGCAGTGTGAAAGTGGAGTCTACCATTCCCCCAGCAGTGTGAGAGTGGAGCCTACCATTCCCCTAGCAGTGTGAGAGAGGAGCCTACCATTCCCCTAGCAGTGTGAGAGTGGAGCCTTCCATTACCCTAGCAGTGTGAGAGGGGAGCCTACCATTACCCTAGCAATGTGAGAGAGGAGCCTACCATTCCCCTAGCAGTGTGAGAGTGGAGCCTACCATTAACCTAGCAGTGTGAGAGGGGAGCCTACCATTCCCCTAGTAGTGTGAGAGGGGAGCCTACCATTACCCTTGCAGTGTGAGAGTGGAGCCTACCATTAACCTAGCAGTGTGAGAGGGGAGCCTACCATTCCCCTAGTAGTGTGAGAGGGGAGCCTACCATTACCCTTGCAGTGTGAGAGTGGAGCCTACCATTCCCCTTGCAGTGTGAAAGTGGAGTCTACCATTCCCCCAGTAGTGGGAAAGTGGAGTCTACCATTCCCCCAGCAGTGTGAAAGTGGAGTCTACAATTACCCTAGCAGTGTGAGAGGGAAACCTACCATTACCCTAGCAGTGTGAGAGTGGAGCCTACCATTCCCCTAGCAGTGTGAGAGGGAAACCTACCATTACCCTAGCAGTGTGAGAGTGGAGCCTACCATTCCCCTAGCAGTGTGAAAGTGGAGTCTACCATTCCCCCAGCAGTGTGAAAGTGGAGTCTACCATTCCCCTAGAAGTGTGAGAGTGGAGCCTACCATTCCCCTAGCAGTGTGAAAGTGGAGTCTACCATTCCCCCAGCAGTGTGAAAGTGGAGTCTACCATTCCCCTAGAAGTGTGAGAGTGGAGCCTACCATTACCCTAGCATTGTGAGAGGGGAGCCTACCATTACCCTAGCAGTGTGAGATGGGAGCCTACCATTACCCTAGCTGTGTGAGAGGGGAGCCTACCATTCCCCCAGCAGTGTGAGAGTAGAGCCTACCATTACCCCAGCAGTGTGAGAGTGGAGCCTACCATTACCCTAGCAGTGTGAGAGGGGAGTCTACCATTCCCCTAGCAGTGTGAGAGGGGAGCCTACCATTACCCTAGCAGT
This sequence comes from Salmo salar, assembly GCF_965601325.2. NCBI lineage: Eukaryota > Metazoa > Chordata > Actinopteri > Salmoniformes > Salmonidae > Salmo > Salmo salar. The sequence continues at coordinate 99,671,627 of NC_138291.1, forward strand.
GTGAGAGGGGAGCCTACCATTACCCTAGCAGTGTGAGAGTGGAGCCTACCATTCCCCTAGCAGTGTGAGAGTGGAGCCTACCATTACCCTAGCAGTGTGAGAGGGGAGCCTACCATTACCCCAGCAGTGTGAGAGGGGAGCCTACCATTACCCTAGCAGTGTGAGAGGGGAGCCTACCATTACCCTAGCAGTGTGAGAGGGGAGCCTACCATTACCCTAGCAGTGTGAGAGGGGAGCCTACCATTACCCTTGCAGTGTGAAAGTGGAGTCTACCATTCTCCCAGCAGTGTGAGAGTGGAGCCTACCATTCCCCTAGCAGTGTGAGAGTGGAGCCTACCATTCCCCCAGCAGTGTGAGAGGGGAGCCTACCATTACCCTAGCAGTGTGAGATGGGAGCCTACCATTCCCCTAGCAGTGTGAGAGGGGAGCCTACCATTACCCTAGCAGAATGAGAGTGGAGCCTACCATTCCCCTAGCAGTGTGAGAGTGGAGCCTACCATTACCCTAGCAGTGTGAAAGTGGAGTCTACCATTCCCCTAGAAGTGTGAGAGTGGAGCCTACCATTACCCTAGCAGTGTGAGAGGGGAGCCTACCGTTACCCTAGCAGTGTGAGAGGGGAGCCTACCATTCCCCTAGCAGTGTGAGAGTGGAGCCTACCATTACCCTAGCAGTGTGAGAGGGGAGCCTACCATTACCCTAGCAGTGTGAGAGTGGAGCCTACCATTACCCTAGCAGTGTGAGAGTGGAGCCTACCATTCCCCTAGCATTGTGAAAGTGGAGTCTATAAATTCCCCCAGCAGTGTGAAAGTGGAGTCTACCATTCCCCCAGCAGTGTGAGAGTGGAGCCTACCATTCCCCTAGCAGTGTGAGAGTGGAGCCTTCCATTACCCTAGCAGTGTGAGAGGGGAGCCTACCATTACCCTAGCAATGTGAGAGGGGAGACTACCTTTACAATAGCAGTGTGAGAGTGGAGCCTACCATTAACCTAGCAGTGTGAGAGGTGAGCCTACCATTCCCCTAGTAGTGTGAGAGGGGAGCCTACCATTACCCTAGCAGTGTGAGAGTGGAGCCTACCATTCCCCTTGCAGTGTGAAAGTGGAGTCTACCATTCCCCCAGTAGTGTGAAAGTGGAGTCTACCATTCCCCCAGCAGTGTGAAAGTGGAGTCTACAATTACCCTAGCAGTGTGAGAGGGGAGCCTACCATTACCCCAGCAGTGTGAGAGTGGAGCCTACCATTCCCCTAGCAGTGTGAGATAGGAGACTACCATTCCCCTAGCAGTGTGTGAGTGGAGCCTTCCATTTCCCTAGCAGTGTGAGAGGGGAGCCTACCATTACCCTAGCAGTGTGAGAGGGGAGACTACCTTTACAATAGCAGTGTGAGAGTGGAGCCTACCATTAACATAGCAGTGTGAGAGGGGAGCCTACCATTCCCCTAGTAGTGTGAGAGGGGAGCCTACCATTACCCTAGCAGTGTGAGAGTGGAGCCTACCATTCCCCTTGCAGTGTGAAAGTGGAGTCTACCATTCCCCTAGAAGTGTGAGAGTGGAGCCTACCATTACCCTAGCAGTGTGAGAGGGGAGCCTACCATTCCCCCAGCAGTGTGAGAGGGGAGCCTACCATTACCCTAGCAGTGTGAGAGTGGAGCCTACCATCCCCCTAGCATTGTGAGAGGGGAGCCTACCATTACCCTAGCAGTGTGAGAGTGGAACCTACCATTCCCCTTGCAGTGTGAAAGTGGAGTCTACCATTCCCCTATCAGTGTGAGAGGGGAGCCTACCATTACCCTAGCAGTGTGAGAGTGGAGCCTACCATTACCCTAGCGGTGTGAGAGTGGAGCCTACCATTCCCCTAGCAGTGTGAGAGTGGAGCCTACCATTCTCCCAGCAGTGTGAGAGTGGAGGCTACCATTCCCCTAGCAGTGTGAGAGTGGAGCCTACCATTCCCCCAGCAGTGTGAGAGGGGAGCCTACCATTACCCTAGCAGTGTGAGATGGGAGCCTAGCATTCCCCTAGCAGTGTGAGAGGGGAGACTACCATTACCCTAGCAGTGTGAGAGGGGAGCCAACCATTACCCTAGCTGTGTGAGAGGGGAGCCTACCATTCCCCCAGCAGTGTGAGAGTAGAGCCTACCCTTACCCTAGCAGTGTGAGAGTGGAGCCTACCATTACCCTAGCAGTGTGAGAGGGGAGTCTACCATTCCCCTAGCAGTGTGAGAGGGGAGCCTACCATTACCCTAGCAGTGTGAGAGGGGAGCCTACCATTACCCTAGCAGTGTGAGAGTGGAGCCTACCATTCCCCTAGCAGTGTGAGAGTGGAGCCTACCATTACCCTAGCAGTGTGAAAGTGGAGTCTACCATTCCCCTAGAAGTGTGAGAATGGAGCCTACCATTACCCTAGCAGTGTGAGAGGGGAGCCTACCGTTACCCTAGCAGTGTGAGAGGGGAGACTACCATTCCCCTAGCAGTGTGAGAGTGGAGCCTACCATTACCCTAGCAGTGTGAAAGTGGAGTCTACCATTCCCCTAGAAGTGTGAGAGTGGAGCCTACCATTACCCTAGCAGTGTGAGAGGGGAGCCTACCGTTACCCTAGCAGTGTGAGAGGGGAGCCTACCATTCCCCTAGCAGTGTGAGAGTGGAGCCTACCATTACCCTAGCAGTGTGAGAGGGGAGCCTACCATTACCCTAGCAGTGTGAGAGTGGAGCCTACCATTACCCTAGCAGTGTGAGAGTGGAGCCTACCATTCCCCTAGCAGTGTGAAAGTGGAGTCTATAAATTCCCCCAGCAGTGTGAAAGTGGAGTCTACCATTCCCCCAGCAGTGTGAGAATGGAGCCTACCATTACCCTAGCAGTGTGAGAGGGGAGCCTACCGTTACCCTAGCAGTGTGAGAGGGGAGACTACCATTCCCCTAGCAGTGTGAGAGTGGAGCCTACCATTACCCTAGCAGTGTGAAAGTGGAGTCTACCATTCCCCTAGAAGTGTGAGAGTGGAGCCTACCATTACCCTAGCAGTGTGAGAGGGGAGCCTACCGTTACCCTAGCAGTGTGAGAGGGGAGCCTACCATTCCCCTAGCAGTGTGAGAGTGGAGCCTACCATTACCCTAGCAGTGTGAGAGGGGAGCCTACCATTACCCTAGCAGTGTGAGAGTGGAGCCTACCATTACCCTAGCAGTGTGAGAGTGGAGCCTACCATTCCCCTAGCAGTGTGAAAGTGGAGTCTATAAATTCCCCCAGCAGTGTGAAAGTGGAGTCTACCATTCCCCCAGCAGTGTGAGAGTGGAGGCTACCATTCCCCTAGCAGTGTGAGAGAGGAGCCTACCATTCCCCTAGCAGTGTGAGAGTGGAGCCTTCCATTACCCTAGCAGTGTGAGAGGGGAGCCTACCATTACCCTAGCAATGTGAGTGAGGAGCCTACCATTCCCCTAGCAGTGTGAGAGTGGAGCCTACCATTAACCTAGCAGTGTGAGAGGGGAGCCTACCATTCCCCTAGTAGTGTGAGAGGGGAGCCTACCATTACCCTTGCAGTGTGAGAGTGGAGCCTACCATTAACCTAGCAGTGTGAGAGGGGAGCCTACCATTCCCCTAGTAGTGTGAGAGGGGAGCCTACCATTACCCTTGCAGTGTGAGAGTGGAGCCTACCATTCCCCTTGCAGTGTGAAAGTGGAGTCTACCATTCCCCCAGTAGTGTGAAAGTGGAGTCTACCATTCCCCCAGCAGTGTGAAAGTGGAGTCTACAATTACCCTAGCAGTGTGAGAGGGAAACCTACCATTACCCTAGCAGTGTGAGAGTGGAGCCTACCATTCCCCTAGCAGTGTGAAAGTGGAGTCTACCATTCCCCCAGCAGTGTGAAAGTGGAGTCTACCATTCCCCTAGAAGTGTGAGAGTGGAGCCTACCATTCCCCTAGCAGTGTGAAAGTGGAGTCTACCATTCCCCCAGCAGTGTGAAAGTGGAGTCTACCATTCCCCTAGAAGTGTGAGAGTGGAGCCTACCATTACCCTAGCAGTGTGAGAGGGGAGCCTACCATTACCCTAGCAGTGTGAGATGGGAGCCTACCATTACCCTAGCTGTGTGAGAGGGGAGCCTACCATTCCCCCAGCAGTGTGAGAGTAGAGCCTACCATTACCCCAGCAGTGTGAGAGTGGAGCCTACCATTACCCTAGCAGTGTGAGAGGGGAGTCTACCATTCCCCTAGCAGTGTGAGAGGGGAGCCTACCATTACCCTAGCAGTGTGAGAGGGGAGCCTACCATTACCCTAGCAGTGTGAGAGTGGAGCCTACCATTCCCCTAGCAGTGTGAGAGTGGAGCCTACCATTACCCTAGCAGTGTGAGAGGGGAGCCTACCATTACCCCAGCAGTGTGAGAGGGGAGCCTACCATTACCCTAGCAGTGTGAGAGGGGAGCCTACCATTACCCTAGCAGTGTGAGAGGGGAGCCTACCATTACCCTAGCAGTGTGAGAGGGGAGCCTACCATTACCCTTGCAGTGTGAAAGTGGAGTCTACCATTCTCCCAGCAGTGTGAGAGTGGAGCCTACCATTCCCCTAGCAGTGTGAGAGTGGAGCCTACCATTCCCCCAGCAGTGTGAGAGGGGAGCCTACCATTACCCTAGCAGTGTGAGATGGGAGCCTACCATTCCCCTAGCAGTGTGAGAGGGGAGCCTACCATTACCCTAGCAGAATGAGAGTGGAGCCTACCATTCCCCTAGCAGTGTGAGAGTGGAGCCTACCATTACCCTAGCAGTGTGAAAGTGGAGTCTACCATTCCCCTAGAAGTGTGAGAGTGGAGCCTACCATTACCCTAGCAGTGTGAGAGGGGAGCCTACCGTTACCCTAGCAGTGTGAGAGGGGAGCCTACCATTCCCCTAGCAGTGTGAGAGTGGAGCCTACCATTACCCTAGCAGTGTGAGAGGGGAGCCTACCATTACCCTAGCAGTGTGAGAGTGGAGCCTACCATTACCCTAGCAGTGTGAGAGTGGAGCCTACCATTCCCCTAGCATTGTGAAAGTGGAGTCTATAAATTCCCCCAGCAGTGTGAAAGTGGAGTCTACCATTCCCCCAGCAGTGTGAGAGTGGAGCCTACCATTCCCCTAGCAGTGTGAGAGTGGAGCCTTCCATTACCCTAGCAGTGTGAGAGGGGAGCCTACCATTACCCTAGCAATGTGAGAGGGGAGACTACCTTTACAATAGCAGTGTGAGAGTGGAGCCTACCATTAACCTAGCAGTGTGAGTGGTGAGCCTACCATTCCCCTAGTAGTGTGAGAGGGGAGCCTACCATTACCCTAGCAGTGTGAGAGTGGAGCCTACCATTCCCCTTGCAGTGTGAAAGTGGAGTCTACCATTCCCCCAGTAGTGTGAAAGTGGAGTCTACCATTCCCCCAGCAGTGTGAAAGTGGAGTCTACAATTACCCTAGCAGTGTGAGAGGGGAGCCTACCATTACCCCAGCAGTGTGAGAGTGGAGCCTACCATTCCCCTAGCAGTGTGAGATAGGAGACTACCATTCCCCTAGCAGTGTGTGAGTGGAGCCTTCCATTTCCCTAGCAGTGTGAGAGGGGAGCCTACCATTACCCTAGCAGTGTGAGAGGGGAGACTACCTTTACAATAGCAGTGTGAGAGTGGAGCCTACCATTAACATAGCAGTGTGAGAGGGGAGCCTACCATTCCCCTAGTAGTGTGAGAGGGGAGCCTACCATTACCCTAGCAGTGTGAGAGTGGAGCCTACCATTCCCCTTGCAGTGTGAAAGTGGAGTCTACCATTCCCCTAGAAGTGTGAGAGTGGAGCCTACCATTACCCTAGCAGTGTGAGAGGGGAGCCTACCATTCCCCCAGCAGTGTGAGAGGGGAGCCTACCATTACCCTAGCAGTGTGAGAGTGGAGCCTACCATCCCCCTAGCATTGTGAGAGGGGAGCCTACCATTACCCTAGCAGTGTGAGAGTGGAACCTACCATTCCCCTTGCAGTGTGAAAGTGGAGTCTACCATTCCCCTATCAGTGTGAGAGGGGAGCCTACCATTACCCTAGCAGTGTGAGAGTGGAGCCTACCATTACCCTAGCGGTGTGAGAGTGGAGCCTACCATTCCCCTAGCAGTGTGAGAGTGGAGCCTACCATTCTCCCAGCAGTGTGAGAGTGGAGGCTACCATTCCCCTAGCAGTGTGAGAGTGGAGCCTACCATTCCCCCAGCAGTGTGAGAGGGGAGCCTACCATTACCCTAGCAGTGTGAGATGGGAGCCTAGCATTCCCCTAGCAGTGTGAGAGGGGAGACTACCATTACCCTAGCAGTGTGAGAGGGGAGCCAACCATTACCCTAGCTGTGTGAGAGGGGAGCCTACCATTCCCCCAGCAGTGTGAGAGTAGAGCCTACCCTTACCCTAGCAGTGTGAGAGTGGAGCCTACCATTACCCTAGCAGTGTGAGAGGGGAGTCTACCATTCCCCTAGCAGTGTGAGAGGGGAGCCTACCATTACCCTAGCAGTGTGAGAGGGGAGCCTACCATTACCCTAGCAGTGTGAGAGTGGAGCCTACCATTCCCCTAGCAGTGTGAGAGTGGAGCCTACCATTACCCTAGCAGTGTGAAAGTGGAGTCTACCATTCCCCTAGAAGTGTGAGAATGGAGCCTACCATTACCCTAGCAGTGTGAGAGGGGAGCCTACCATTACCCTAGCAGTGTGAGAGGGGAGCCTACCATTACCCTAGCAGTGTGAAAGTGGAGTCTACCATTCCCCCAGCAGTGTGAAAGTGAAGTCTACCATTCCCCCAGCAGTGTGAGAGTGGAGCCTACCATTCACCTAGCAGTGTGAGATAGGAGCCTACCATTCCCCTAGCAGTGTGTGAGTGGAGCCTTCCATTTCCCTAGCAGTGTGAGAGGGGAGCCTACCATTACCCTAGCAGTGTGAGAGGGGAGACTACCTTTACAATAGCAGTGTGAGAGTGGAGGCTACCATTAACATAGCAGTGTGAGAGGGGAGCCTACCATTCCCCTAGTAGTGTGAGAGGGGAGCCTACCATTACCCTAGCAGTGTGAGAGTGGAGCCTACCATTCCCCTTGCAGTGTGAAAGTGGAGTCTACCATTCCCCCAGCAGTGTGAAAGTGGAGTCTACCATTCCCCCAGCAGTGTGAAAGTGGAGTCTACAATTACCCTAGCAGTGTGAGAGGGGAGCCTACCATTACCCTAGCAGTGTGAGAGGTGAGCCTACCATTCCCCTAGCAGTGTGAAAGTGGAGTCTACCATTCCCCCAGCAGTGTGAGAGGGGAGCCAACCATTACCCTAGCTGTGTGAGAGGGGAGCCTACCATTCCCCCAGCAGTGTGAGAGTAGAGCCTACCCTTACCCTAGCAGTGTGAGAGTGGAGCCTACCATTACCCTAGCAGTGTGAGAGGGGAGTCTACCATTACCCTAGCAGTGTGAGAGGGGAGCCTACCATTACCCTAGCAGTGTGAGAGGGGAGCCTACCATTACCCTAGCAGTGTGAGAGGGGAGCCTACCATTACCCTAGCAGTGTGAGAGTGGAGCCTACCATTACCCTAGCAGTGTGAGAGTGGAGCCTACCATTCCCCTAGCAGTGTGAAAGTGGAGTCTACCATTCCCCCAGCAGTGTGAAAGTGGAGTCTACCATTCCCCCAGCAGTATGAGAGTGGAGCCTACCATTCCCCTAGCAGTGTGAGATAGGAGACTACCATTCCCCTAGCAGTGTGTGAGTGGAGCCTTCCATTTCCCTAGCAGTGTGAGAGGGGAGCCTACCATTACCCTAGCAGTGTGAGAGGGGAGACTACCTTTACAAAAGCAGTGTGAGAGTGGAGCCTACCATTAACATAGCAGTGTGAGAGGGGAGCCTACCATTCCCCTAGTAGTGTGAGAGGGGAGCCTACCATTACCCTAGCAGTGTGAGAGTGGAGCCTACCATTCCCCTTGCAGTGTGAAAGAGGAGTCTACCATTCCCCCAGCAGTGTGAAAGTGGAGTCTACCATTCCCCCAGCAGTGTGAAAGTGGAGTCTACAATTACCCTAGCAGTGTGAGAGGGGAGCCTACCATTACCCTAGCAGTGTGAGAGGTGAGCCTACCATTCCCCTAGCAGTGTGAAAGTGGAGTCTACCATTCCCCCAGCAGTGTGAAAGTGGAGTCTACCATTCCCCTAGAAGTGTGAGAGTGGAGCCTACCATTACCCTAGCAGTGTGAGAGGGGAGCCTACCATTCCCCCAGCAGTGTGAGAGGGGAGCCTACCATTACCCTAGCAGTGTGAGAGTGGAGCCTACCATCCCCCTAGCATTGTGAGAGGGGAGCCTACCATTACCCTAGCAGTGTGAGAGTGGAACCTACCATTCCCCTTGCAGTTTGAAAGTGGAGTCTACCATTCCCCTATCAGTGTGAGAGGGGAGCCTACCATTACCCTAGCAGTGTGAGAGTGGAGCCTACCATTACCCTAGCGGTGTGAGAGTGGAGCCTACCATTCCCCTAGCAGTGTGAGAGTGGAGCCTACCATTCTCCCAGCAGTGTGAGAGTGGAGCCTACCATTCCCCTAGCAGTGTGAGAGTGGAGCCTACCATTCCCCCAGCAGTGTGAGAGGGGAGCCTACCATTACCCTAGCAGTGTGAGATGGGAGCCTAGCATTCCCCTAGCAGTGTGAGAGGGGAGACTACCATTACCCTAGCAGTGTGAGAGGGGAGCCAACCATTACCCTAGCAGTGTGAGAGGGGAGCCTACCATTCCCCCAGCAGTGTGAGAGTAGAGCCTACCCTTACCCTAGCAGTGTGAGAGTGGAGCCTACCATTACCCTAGCAGTGTGAGAGGGGAGTCTACCATTCCCCTAGCAGTGTGAGAGGGGAGCCTACCATTACCCTAGCAGTGTGAGAGGGGAGCCTACCATTACCCTAGCAGTGTGAGAGTGGAGCCTACCATTCCCCTAGCAGTGTGAGAGTGGAGCCTACCATTACCCTAGCAGTGTGAAAGTGGAGTCTACCATTCCCCTAGAAGTGTGAGAGTGGAGCCTACCATTACCCTAGCAGTGTGAGAGGGGAGCCTACCATTACCCTAGCAGTGTGAGAGGGGAGCCTACCATTACCCTAGCAGTGTGAAAGTGGAGTCTACCATTCCCCCAGCAGTGTGAAAGTGGAGTCTACCATTCCCCCAGCAGTGTGAGAGTGGAGCCTACCATTCCCCTAGCAGTGTGAGATAGGAGCCTACCATTCCCCTAGCAGTGTGTGAGTGGAGCCTTCCATTTCCCTAGCAGTGTGAGAGGGGAGCCTACCATTACCCTAGCAGTGTGAGAGGGGAGACTACCTTTACAATAGCAGTGTGAGAGTGGAGCCTACCATTAACATAGCAGTGTGAGAGGGGAGCCTACCATTCCCCTAGTAGTGTGAGAGGGGAGCCTACCATTACCCTAGCAGTGGTAGAGGGGAGCCTACCATTCCCCTTGCAGTGTGAAAGTGGAGTCTACCATTCCCCCGGCAGTGTGAAAGTGGAGTCTACCATTCCCCCAGCAGTGTGAAAGTGGAGTCTACAATTACCCTAGCAGTGTGAGAGGGGAGCCTACCATTACCCTAGCAGTGTGAGAGGTGAGCCTACCATTCCCCTAGCAGTGTGAAAGTGGAGTCTACCATTCCCCCAGCAGTGTGAGAGGGGAGCCAACCATTACCCTAGCAGTGTGAGAGGGGAGACTACCTTTACAATAGCAGTGTGAGAGTGGAGCCTACCATTAACATAGCAGTGTGAGAGGGGAGCCTACCATTCCCCTAGTAGTGTGAGAGGGGAGCCTACCATTACCCTAGCAGTGTGAGAGTGGAGCCTACCATTCCCCTTGCAGTGTGAAAGTGGAGTCTACCATTCCCCTAGAAGTGTGAGAGTGGAGCCTACCATTACCCTAGCAGTGTGAGAGGGGAGCCTACCATTCCCCCAGCAGTGTGAGAGGGAGCCTACCATTACCCTAGCAGTGTGAGAGTGGAGCCTACCATCCCCCTAGCATTGTGAGAGGGGAGCCTACCATTACCCTAGCAGTGTGAGAGTGGAACCTACCATTCCCCTAGCAGTGTGAGAGTGGAGCCTACCATTACCCTAGCAGTGTGAAAGTGGAGTCTACCATTCCCCTAGAAGTGTGAGAGTGGAGCCTACCATTACCCTAGCAGTGTGAGAGGGGAGCCTACCATTACCCTAGCAGTGTGAGAGGGGAGCCTACCATTACCCTAGCAGTGTGAAAGTGGAGTCTACCATTCCCCCAGCAGTGTGAAAGTGGAGTCTACCATTCCCCCAGCAGTGTGAGAGTGGAGCCTACCATTCCCCTAGCAGTGTGAGATAGGAGCCTACCATTCCCCTAGCAGTGTGTGAGTGGAGCCTTCCATTTCCCTAGCAGTGTGAGAGGGGAGCCTACCATTACCCTAGCAGTGTGAGAGGGGAGACTACCTTTACAATAGCAGTGTGAGAGTGGAGCCTACCATTAACATAGCAGTGTGAGAGGGGAGCCTACCATTCCCCTAGTAGTGTGAGAGGGGAGCCTACCATTACCCTAGCAGTGGTAGAGGGGAGCCTACCATTCCCCTTGCAGTGTGAAAGTGGAGTCTACCATTCCCCCGGCAGTGTGAAAGTGGAGTCTACCATTCCCCCAGCAGTGTGAAAGTGGAGTCTACAATTACCCTAGCAGTGTGAGAGGGGAGCCTACCATTACCCTAGCAGTGTGAGAGGTGAGCCTACCATTCCCCTAGCAGTGTGAAAGTGGAGTCTACCATTCCCCCAGCAGTGTGAGAGGGGAGCCTACCATTACCCTAGCAGTGTGAGAGGGGAGCCTACCATTACCCTAGCAGTGTGAGATGGGAGCCTACCATTACCCTAGCTGTGTGAGAGGGGAGCCTACCATTCCCCCAGCAGTGTGAGAGTAGAGCCTACCATTACCCCAGCAGTGTGAGAGTGGAGCCTACCATTACCCTAGCAGTGTGAGAGGGGAGTCTACCATTCCCCTAGCAGTGTGAGAGGGGAGCCTACCATTACCCTAGCAGTGTGAGAGGGGAGCCTACCATTACCCTAGCAGTGTGAGAGTGGAGCCTACCATTCCCCTAGCAGTGTGAGAGTGGAGCCTACCATTACCCTAGCAGTGTGAGAGGGGAGCCTACCATTACCCCAGCAGTGTGAGAGGGGAGCCTACCATTACCCTAGCAGTGTGAGAGGGGAGCCTACCATTACCCTAGCAGTGTGAGAGGGGAGCCTACCATTACCCTAGCAGTGTGAGAGGGGAGCCTACCATTACCCTTGCAGTGTGAAAGTGGAGTCTACCATTCTCCCAGCAGTGTGAGAGTGGAGCCTACCATTCCCCTAGCAGTGTGAGAGTGGAGCCTACCATTCCCCCAGCAGTGTGAGAGGGGAGCCTACCATTACCCTAGCAGTGTGAGATGGGAGCCTACCATTCCCCTAGCAGTGTGAGAGGGGAGCCTACCATTACCCTAGCAGAATGAGAGTGGAGCCTACCATTCCCCTAGCAGTGTGAGAGTGGAGCCTACCATTACCCTAGCAGTGTGAAAGTGGAGTCTACCATTCCCCTAGAAGTGTGAGAGTGGAGCCTACCATTACCCTAGCAGTGTGAGAGGGGAGCCTACCGTTACCCTAGCAGTGTGAGAGGGGAGCCTACCATTCCCCTAGCAGTGTGAGAGTGGAGCCTACCATTACCCTAGCAGTGTGAGAGGGGAGCCTACCATTACCCTAGCAGTGTGAGAGTGGAGCCTACCATTACCCTAGCAGTGTGAGAGTGGAGCCTACCATTCCCCTAGCATTGTGAAAGTGGAGTCTATAAATTCCCCCAGCAGTGTGAAAGTGGAGTCTACCATTCCCCCAGCAGTGTGAGAGTGGAGCCTACCATTCCCCTAGCAGTGTGAGAGTGGAGCCTTCCATTACCCTAGCAGTGTGAGAGGGGAGCCTACCATTACCCTAGCAATGTGAGAGGGGAGACTACCTTTACAATAGCAGTGTGAGAGTGGAGCCTACCATTAACCTAGCAGTGTGAGTGGTGAGCCTACCATTCCCCTAGTAGTGTGAGAGGGGAGCCTACCATTACCCTAGCAGTGTGAGAGTGGAGCCTACCATTCCCCTTGCAGTGTGAAAGTGGAGTCTACCATTCCCCCAGTAGTGTGAAAGTGGAGTCTACCATTCCCCCAGCAGTGTGAAAGTGGAGTCTACAATTACCCTAGCAGTGTGAGAGGGGAGCCTACCATTACCCCAGCAGTGTGAGAGTGGAGCCTACCATTCCCCTAGCAGTGTGAGATAGGAGACTACCATTCCCCTAGCAGTGTGTGAGTGGAGCCTTCCATTTCCCTAGCAGTGTGAGAGGGGAGCCTACCATTACCCTAGCAGTGTGAGAGGGGAGACTACCTTTACAATAGCAGTGTGAGAGTGGAGCCTACCATTAACATAGCAGTGTGAGAGGGGAGCCTACCATTCCCCTAGTAGTGTGAGAGGGGAGCCTACCATTACCCTAGCAGTGTGAGAGTGGAGCCTACCATTCCCCTTGCAGTGTGAAAGTGGAGTCTACCATTCCCCTAGAAGTGTGAGAGTGGAGCCTACCATTACCCTAGCAGTGTGAGAGGGGAGCCTACCATTCTCCCAGCAGTGTGAGAGGGGAGCCTACCATTACCCTAGCAGTGTGAGAGTGGAGCCTACCATCCCCCTAGCATTGTGAGAGGGGAGCCTACCATTACCCTAGCAGTGTGAGAGTGGAACCTACCATTCCCCTTGCAGTGTGAAAGTGGAGTCTACCATTCCCCTATCAGTGTGAGAGGGGAGCCTACCATTACCCTAGCAGTGTGAGAGTGGAGCCTACCATTACCCTAGCGGTGTGAGAGTGGAGCCTACCATTCCCCTAGCAGTGTGAGAGTGGAGCCTACCATTCTCCCAGCAGTGTGAGAGTGGAGGCTACCATTCCCCTAGCAGTGTGAGAGTGGAGCCTACCATTCCCCCAGCAGTGTGAGAGGGGAGCCTACCATTACCCTAGCAGTGTGAGATGGGAGCCTAGCATTCCCCTAGCAGTGTGAGAGGGGAGACTACCATTACCCTAGCAGTGTGAGAGGGGAGCCAACCATTACCCTAGCTGTGTGAGAGGGGAGCCTACCATTCCCCCAGCAGTGTGAGAGTAGAGCCTACCCTTACCCTAGCAGTGTGAGAGTGGAGCCTACCATTACCCTAGCAGTGTGAGAGGGGAGTCTACCATTCCCCTAGCAGTGTGAGAGGGGAGCCTACCATTACCCTAGCAGTGTGAGAGGGGAGCCTACCATTACCCTAGCAGTGTGAGAGTGGAGCCTACCATTCCCCTAGCAGTGTGAGAGTGGAGCCTACCATTACCCTAGCAGTGTGAAAGTGGAGTCTACCATTCCCCTAGAAGTGTGAGAATGGAGCCTACCATTACCCTAGCAGTGTGAGAGGGGAGCCTACCATTACCCTAGCAGTGTGAGAGGGGAGCCTACCATTACCCTAGCAGTGTGAAAGTGGAGTCTACCATTCCCCCAGCAGTGTGAAAGTGAAGTCTACCATTCCCCCAGCAGTGTGAGAGTGGAGCCTACCATTCACCTAGCAGTGTGAGATAGGAGCCTACCATTCCCCTAGCAGTGTGTGAGTGGAGCCTTCCATTTCCCTAGCAGTGTGAGAGGGGAGCCTACCATTACCCTAGCAGTGTGAGAGGGGAGACTACCTTTACAATAGCAGTGTGAGAGTGGAGGCTACCATTAACATAGCAGTGTGAGAGGGGAGCCTACCATTCCCCTAGTAGTGTGAGAGGGGAGCCTACCATTACCCTAGCAGTGTGAGAGTGGAGCCTACCATTCCCCTTGCAGTGTGAAAGTGGAGTCTACCATTCCCCCAGCAGTGTGAAAGTGGAGTCTACCATTCCCCCAGCAGTGTGAAAGTGGAGTCTACAATTACCCTAGCAGTGTGAGAGGGGAGCCTACCATTACCCTAGCAGTGTGAGAGGTGAGCCTACCATTCCCCTAGCAGTGTGAAAGTGGAGTCTACCATTCCCCCAGCAGTGTGAGAGGGGAGCCAACCATTACCCTAGCTGTGTGAGAGGGGAGCCTACCATTCCCCCAGCAGTGTGAGAGTAGAGCCTACCCTTACCCTAGCAGTGTGAGAGTGGAGCCTACCATTACCCTAGCAGTGTGAGAGGGGAGTCTACCATTACCCTAGCAGTGTGAGAGGGGAGCCTACCATTACCCTAGCAGTGTGAGAGGGGAGCCTACCATTACCCTAGCAGTGTGAGAGGGGAGCCTACCATTACCCTAGCAGTGTGAGAGTGGAGCCTACCATTACCCTAGCAGTGTGAGAGTGGAGCCTACCATTCCCCTAGCAGTGTGAAAGTGGAGTCTACCATTCCCCCAGCAGTGTGAAAGTGGAGTCTACCATTCCCCCAGCAGTATGAGAGTGGAGCCTACCATTCCCCTAGCAGTGTGAGATAGGAGACTACCATTCCCCTAGCAGTGTGTGAGTGGAGCCTTCCATTTCCCTAGCAGTGTGAGAGGGGAGCCTACCATTACCCTAGCAGTGTGAGAGGGGAGACTACCTTTACAAAAGCAGTGTGAGAGTGGAGCCTACCATTAACATAGCAGTGTGAGAGGGGAGCCTACCATTCCCCTAGTAGTGTGAGAGGGGAGCCTACCATTACCCTAGCAGTGTGAGAGTGGAGCCTACCATTCCCCTTGCAGTGTGAAAGTGGAGTCTACCATTCCCCCAGCAGTGTGAAAGTGGAGTCTACCATTCCCCCAGCAGTGTGAAAGTGGAGTCTACAATTACCCTAGCAGTGTGAGAGGGGAGCCTACCATTACCCTAGCAGTGTGAGAGGTGAGCCTACCATTCCCCTAGCAGTGTGAAAGTGGAGTCTACCATTCCCCCAGCAGTGTGAAAGTGGAGTCTACCATTCCCCTAGAAGTGTGAGAGTGGAGCCTACCATTACCCTAGCAGTGTGAGAGGGGAGCCTACCATTCCCCCAGCTGTGTGAGAGGGGAGCCTACCATTACCCTAGCAGTGTGAGAGTGGAGCCTACCATCCCCCTAGCATTGTGAGAGGGGAGCCTACCATTACCCTAGCAGTGTGAGAGTGGAACCTACCATTCCCCTTGCAGTTTGAAAGTGGAGTCTACCATTCCCCTATCAGTGTGAGAGGGGAGCCTACCATTACCCTAGCAGTGTGAGAGTGGAGCCTACCATTACCCTAGCGGTGTGAGAGTGGAGCCTACCATTCCCCTAGCAGTGTGAGAGTGGAGCCTACCATTCTCCCAGCAGTGTGAGAGTGGAGCCTACCATTCCCCTAGCAGTGTGAGAGTGGAGCCTACCATTCCCCCAGCAGTGTGAGAGGGGAGCCTACCATTACCCTAGCAGTGTGAGATGGGAGCCTAGCATTCCCCTAGCAGTGTGAGAGGGGAGACTACCATTACCCTAGCAGTGTGAGAGGGGAGCCAACCATTACCCTAGCAGTGTGAGAGGGGAGCCTACCATTCCCCCAGCAGTGTGAGAGTAGAGCCTACCCTTACCCTAGCAGTGTGAGAGTGGAGCCTACCATTACCCTAGCAGTGTGAGAGGGGAGTCTACCATTCCCCTAGCAGTGTGAGAGGGGAGCCTACCATTACCCTAGCAGTGTGAGAGGGGAGCCTACCATTACCCTAGCAGTGTGAGAGTGGAGCCTACCATTCCCCTAGCAGTGTGAGAGTGGAGCCTACCATTACCCTAGCAGTGTGAAAGTGGAGTCTACCATTCCCCTAGAAGTGTGAGAGTGGAGCCTACCATTACCCTAGCAGTGTGAGAGGGGAGCCTACCATTACCCTAGCAGTGTGAGAGGGGAGCCTACCATTACCCTAGCAGTGTGAAAGTGGAGTCTACCATTCCCCCAGCAGTGTGAAAGTGGAGTCTACCATTCCCCCAGCAGTGTGAGAGTGGAGCCTACCATTCCCCTAGCAGTGTGAGATAGGAGCCTACCATTCCCCTAGCAGTGTGTGAGTGGAGCCTTCCATTTCCCTAGCAGTGTGAGAGGGGAGCCTACCATTACCCTAGCAGTGTGAGAGGGGAGACTACCTTTACAATAGCAGTGTGAGAGTGGAGCCTACCATTAACATAGCAGTGTGAGAGGGGAGCCTACCATTCCCCTAGTAGTGTGAGAGGGGAGCCTACCATTACCCTAGCAGTGGTAGAGGGGAGCCTACCATTCCCCTTGCAGTGTGAAAGTGGAGTCTACCATTCCCCCGGCAGTGTGAAAGTGGAGTCTACCATTCCCCCAGCAGTGTGAAAGTGGAGTCTACAATTACCCTAGCAGTGTGAGAGGGGAGCCTACCATTACCCTAGCAGTGTGAGAGGTGAGCCTACCATTCCCCTAGCAGTGTGAAAGTGGAGTCTACCATTCCCCCAGCAGTGTGAGAGGGGAGCCAACCATTACCCTAGCAGTGTGAGAGGGGAGACTACCTTTACAATAGCAGTGTGAGAGTGGAGCCTACCATTAACATAGCAGTGTGAGAGGGGAGCCTACCATTCCCCTAGTAGTGTGAGAGGGGAGCCTACCATTACCCTAGCAGTGTGAGAGTGGAGCCTACCATTCCCCTTGCAGTGTGAAAGTGGAGTCTACCATTCCCCTAGAAGTGTGAGAGTGGAGCCTACCATTACCCTAGCAGTGTGAGAGGGGAGCCTACCATTCCCCCAGCAGTGTGAGAGGGGAGCCTACCATTACCCTAGCAGTGTGAGAGTGGAGCCTACCATCCCCCTAGCATTGTGAGAGGGGAGCCTACCATTACCCTAGCAGTGTGAGAGTGGAACCTACCATTCCCCTAGCAGTGTGAGAGTGGAGCCTACCATTACCCTAGCAGTGTGAAAGTGGAGTCTACCATTCCCCTAGAAGTGTGAGAGTGGAGCCTACCATTACCCTAGCAGTGTGAGAGGGGAGCCTACCATTACCCTAGCAGTGTGAGAGGGGAGCCTACCATTACCCTAGCAGTGTGAAAGTGGAGTCTACCATTCCCCCAGCAGTGTGAAAGTGGAGTCTACCATTCCCCCAGCAGTGTGAGAGTGGAGCCTACCATTCCCCTAGCAGTGTGAGATAGGAGCCTACCATTCCCCTAGCAGTGTGTGAGTGGAGCCTTCCATTTCCCTAGCAGTGTGAGAGGGGAGCCTACCATTACCCTAGCAGTGTGAGAGGGGAGACTACCTTTACAATAGCAGTGTGAGAGTGGAGCCTACCATTAACATAGCAGTGTGAGAGGGGAGCCTACCATTCCCCTAGTAGTGTGAGAGGGGAGCCTACCATTACCCTAGCAGTGGTAGAGGGGAGCCTACCATTCCCCTTGCAGTGTGAAAGTGGAGTCTACCATTCCCCCGGCAGTGTGAAAGTGGAGTCTACCATTCCCCCAGCAGTGTGAAAGTGGAGTCTACAATTACCCTAGCAGTGTGAGAGGGGAGCCTACCATTACCCTAGCAGTGTGAGAGGTGAGCCTACCATTCCCCTAGCAGTGTGAAAGTGGAGTCTACCATTCCCCCAGCAGTGTGAGAGGGGAGCCAACCATTACCCTAGCAGTGTGAGAGGGGAGACTACCTTTACAATAGCAGTGTGAGAGTGGAGCCTACCATTAACATAGCAGTGTGAGAGGGGAGCCTACCATTCCCCTAGTAGTGTGAGAGGGGAGCCTACCATTACCCTAGCAGTGTGAGAGTGGAGCCTACCATTCCCCTTGCAGTGTGAAAGTGGAGTCTACCATTCCCCTAGAAGTGTGAGAGTGGAGCCTACCATTACCCTAGCAGTGTGAGAGGGGAGCCTACCATTCCCCCAGCAGTGTGAGAGGGGAGCCTACCATTACCCTAGCAGTGTGAGAGTGGAGCCTACCATCCCCCTAGCATTGTGAGAGGGGAGCCTACCATTACCCTAGCAGTGTGAGAGTGGAACCTACCATTCCCCTTGCAGTGTGAAAGTGGAGTCTACCATTCCCCTATCAGTGTGA
Organism: Salmo salar; assembly: GCF_965601325.2. NCBI lineage: Eukaryota > Metazoa > Chordata > Actinopteri > Salmoniformes > Salmonidae > Salmo > Salmo salar. The sequence continues at coordinate 99,689,555 of NC_138291.1, forward strand.
GAGGGGAGCCTACCATTACCCTAGCAGTGTGAGAGTGGAGCCTACCATTACCCTAGCGGTGTGAGAGTGGAGCCTACCATTCCCCTAGCAGTGTGAGAGTGGAGCCTACCATTCTCCCAGCAGTGTGAGAGTGGAGCCTACCATTCCCCTAGCAGTGTGAGAGTGGAGCCTACCATACCCCCAGCAGTGTGAGAGGGGAGCCTACCATTACCCTAGCAGTGTGAGATGGGAGCCTACCATTCCCCTAGCAGTGTGAGAGGGGAGACTACCATTACCCTAGCAGTGTGAGAGGGGAGCCAACCATTACCCTAGCTGTGTGAGAGGGGAGCCTACCATTCCCCCAGCAGTGTGAGAGTAGAGCCTACCCTTACCCTAGCAGTGTGAGAGTGGAGCCTACCATTACCCTAGCAGTGTGAGAGGGGAGTCTACCATTCCCCTAGCAGTGTGAGAGGGGAGCCTACCATTACCCTAGCAGTGTGAGAGGGGAGCCTACCATTACCCTAGCAGTGTGAGAGTGGAGCCTACCATTCCCCTAGCAGTGTGAGAGTGTGGCCTACCATTACCCTAGCAGTGTGAAAGTGGAGTCTACCATTCCCCTAGAAGTGTGAGAGTGGAGCCTACCATTACCCTAGCAGTGTGAGAGGGGAGCCTACCATTACCCTAGCAGTGTGAGAGGGGACCCTACCATTACCCTAGCAGTGTGAGAGTGGAGCCTACCATTACCCTAGCAGTGTGAGAGGGGAGCCTACCATTACCCTAGCAGTGTGAGAGTGGAGCCTACCATTACCCTAGCAGTGTGAGAGGGGAGCCTACCATTCCCCAAGCAGTGTGAGAGTGGAGCCTACCATTCCCCTAGTAGTGTGAGAGGGGAGCCTACCATTCCCCTAGCAGTGTGAGAGGGGAGCTTCTCTTCTCCTGTTGTTCACTCAAGCGTGCAGTCAGTGAAGCAGAGGCCAAGTGATACACATACACTATTGTAACGCCAATAATTCTAGTCTCCTCATGCTTCTTAATCCACTAAACCACATTTATCTTCGGGATTCATCTGTCTCTTTGGGGTTTAGGCCAAGTATCACTTTGTGACAACTGATGATGTGAAAAAGGGATGAAATTTGAGAAAATATCCGGCTCATTTCCTATACTAGAATTCTGGGGAATATCCTTCATATTCACTTTAAACAACCATTGATTGAGACTCTGTAGGTGGGGAGTCAGTAATAAAGGACTGTAGGTTAGGGTGTCAGTATTACAGTACTGAAGTACTGTAGGTTTACTGAGGTTTCAGTAAACAGTACTCTAGTTTGGGTGTCAGTAATACAGTACTGTAGGCGGGGTGTCAGTACTACAGTAATGTAGTTATGGTGTCAGTAGTACAGTACTGTTGGTGTGGTGTCAGTACAGTTCTGTAGCTGGGGTGTCAGTAATACAGTACTGTAGGTGGTATTTCAGTAGTACAGTAATGTTGGTGGGGTGTCAGTAATACAGTACTCTAGATGTGGTGTCAGTAATACAGTACTGTAGGTGATGTGTCAGTAATACAGTACTGTAGGTTGGGTGTCATTAATACAGTACTGTAGTTGGGGTGCCAGTAATACAATACTGTAGGTGAGGTGTCAGTAATACAGTACTGTAGGTGGCGTGCCAAAACAGTTTTGTAGGTGGGTTGTCAGTATTACAGTACTTTAGGTTGAGGTGTCAGATGTACAGGAGGGTTAAGGAGGGGAGGGGTGAGGTGGAGTGAGGAAGGGTGAGGTGGGGAGAGGAGGGGTGAGGTGGGGAGGGATAAGGTGGAGTGAGGAAGGGTGAGGTGGGGAGAGGAGGTGTGAGGTGAGGTGGGCTGGGCTGGGGAGAAGTGAGGTGGTGTGGGGTGAGGAGGGGTGAGGTGGGGAGGGGTGAGGAGGGGTGAGGTGGGGAGAGGAGGGGTGAGGTGGGGAGAAGTGAGGTGGATGTGAGTGAGGAAGGGTGAGGTGGGGAGAGGAGGGGTGGGTTGAGGAGGGGTGAGGTGGGTTAGGTGGGGAGGGGTGAGGTGAGTTGAAATGGGGAGTGGAGCGTGTCAGTAATACAGTATTGTAGGTGATGTGTCAGTAACAAAGTACTTTAGGTGATGTGTCAGTAATACATTACTGTAGGTGAGTTGTCAGTAATACATTACTGTAGGTAGGGTGTCAGTAATACAGTACTGTAGGTGGCGTGCCAAAACAGTTTTGTAGGTGGGTTGTCAGTATTACAGTACTTTAGGTTGAGGTGTCAGATGTACAGGACTGTAGGTAGGGTGTCAGTAATACATTACTGTAGGTGAGGTGTCATTAACCCCTGGTCGGGCTCGACATCCAGCGAAAAATCCTATCGACATTAGCATAACAAAATGTAATATATATCTTTTTTTTTCAAATATAGGACTATGTTATATCGTTTTATAGATACACCTCTCCTGAATCGAACCACGTTGTCCGATTTCAAAAACGCTTTACAGCAAAAGCAAAACATTAGATTATGTTAGAGGAGTATATCGTAAAAGTAGCCACATAGCCATTTTCCGACCAACCACATGCATCACAAATAACCAAAAAACAGCTAAATGCAGCACTAACCTTTGATAATCTTCATCAGATGACACTCCTAGGACATCATGTTACACAATACATGGATTCTTTTGTTCGATAAAGTTCATATTTATATATAAAAACAGCATTTTACATCGGCGCGTAACGTTGACTAACTATTTTCCCTCAAATGCGTCCGGTGAAACAGCGCTACAATTTACTAAATTACTATTCGAAAACATTTTTAAAATGTAATATTGTCATTCTAAGATTTATAGATTAGCATCTCTTGAAAGCACCTGCAATGCCAGATTTAAAAATAACTTTACTGGGTAATCACACTTTGCGATAAAAGGGGATGCGATACTCAGAAAAATAGGCTACCGTTACAGGTCAGCGCCATCTTGGAACAATCGCATATCAAATCTACTCTTGTATACTATTGTCAATAATCCCTTACCTTTGATTATCTTCATCAGAAAGCACTTCCAGGAATCCCAGGTCCACAACAAATGTATTTTCGTTCGAAAAAGTTAATCCTTTACGTCCCAATAGCTTGTTCTTGTTAGCGCGTTCTGAAGGCTGCTCCAAAAGCTCCGTCGGCCGCGGGACTCCTCTTTCAATAAAATTCCTTTTTTTTTTTTTTAGGTTCGTTCAAACATGTCAAACGTTGTATAACATAAATCTTTAGGGCCTATTTCAACCAGAGCTCCAATAAGATTCAAGGGGGACGATTGCATTGTCTTTCTAAACGTTTCGAAAGGGGAGGGTAGCCAGGGGCGCCGGCGTCATAATGGTGATGGCCCTCCTCATGTGACCACTTTCCACAGCCTCTCATTCTGTCAGTTTTCACAGTAGAAGACTCAAACCACTTTGTACAGACTGGGGACATTTAGTGGAAGCAATAGGAAGTGCTCAATGAACCATTGCTCACGGTGTGATTTATAGGCAAAGTGATGAAGTTGAGTCCGCAATTCAGAATTCCACATCCTGTTACGATCGGTCTCGGGGTTTTGACTGCCATATGAGTTCTGTTATACTCACAGACACCATTCAAACAGTTTTAGAAACTTTAGGGTGTTTTCTATCCACAAGTATAAATTATATGCATATCCTAGCTTCTGAGTTTGAGTAGGAGGCCGTTTAAAATGGGCACAATTTTCTTTCAAAAATCGCTGTAGCGCCCCCTATCCTAGGCGACCGTCAAGAGGTTAATACAGTTCTTTAGGTTGGGGTATCAGTAATACAGTACTGTAGGTGGGGTGTCGGTAATACAGTACTGTAGGTTGTTCTGTCAGTAATACAGTACTGTAGGTGGCGTGCCAGTACAGTTCTGTAGGTGGGTTGTCAGTATTACAGTACTGTTGGTAGAGGTGTCAGATGTACAGTACAGTACAGTACTGGTTGGGGTGTCAGTAATAAATTACTGTAGGTGGGGTGTCAGTAATACAGTACTGTAGGTGAGTTGTCAATAATAGAGTACTGTAGGTGAGTTGTCAGTAATACAGTACTGTAGGTGGCGTGTCAGTACAGTTCTGCAGGTGGATTGTCAGTATTACAGTACTGTAGGTGGGGTGTCAGTATTACCGTACTGTAGATTGGGGTGTCAGTAATACAGTAGTCTAGGTGAGTTGTCAGTAATACAGTACTGTAGGTGGCGTGTCAGTACAGTTCTGCAGGTGGATTGTCAGTAATACAGTACTGTAGGTGGGGTGTCGGTAATACAGTACTGTAGGTGATGTGTCAGTAATATAGTACTGTAGGTGTGTTGTCAGTAATACAGTACTGTAGGTAGGGTGTCAGTAATACAGTACTGTAGGTGGCGTGCCAAAATAGTTTTGTAGGTGGGTTGTCAGTATTACAGTACTTTAGGTTGAGGTGTCAGATGTACAGTACTGTAGGTGGGGTGTCAGTATTACAGTACAGTAGGTGGGGTGTCAGTAATACAGTACTGTAGGTGATGTGTCAGTAATACAGTGCTGGTGGTGATGTGTCAGTAATACAGTACTGTAGGTGATGTGTCAGTAATACAGTACTGGGGGTGATGTGTCAGTATTACAGTACTGTAGGTGGGGTGTCAGTATTACCGTACTGTAGATTGGGGTGTCAGTAATACAGTAGTCTAGGTGAGTTGTCAGTAATACAGTACTGTAGGTGGCGTGTCAGTACAGTTCTGCAGGTGGATTGTCAGTAATACAGTACTGTAGGTGGGGTGTCGGTAATACAGTACTGTAGGTGGGGGTGTCAGTAATACAGCACTGTAGGTGGCGTGCCAGTACAGTTCTGTAGGTGGGTTGTCAGTATTACAGTACTGTTGGTTGAGGTTTAAGATGTACAGAACTGTAGGTGGGGTGTCAGGAATACAGTGCTGTATGTGATTTGTCAGTAATACAGTACTGTAGGTGAGTTGTCAGTAGTACATTAGTGTAGGTGGGATGTTAGTAATACATTACTGTAGGTGGCGTGCCAGTACAGATCTTTAGGTGTGTTGTCAGTATTACAGTACTGTTGGTTGAGGTTTCAGATGTACAGTACTGCAGGTGGGGTGTCAGGAATACAGTTCTTTAGGTTGGGGTGTCAGTAATACAGTACTGTAGGTTATGTGTTAGTAATACATTACTGAAGGTAATGTGTCAGTAATACTGTGCTGTAGGTGATGTGTCAGTAACAAAGTACTGTAGGTGAGTTGTCAGTAATACAGTACTATAGGTGAGTTGACAGTAATACATTACTGTAGGTGGGGTGCAAGTAATACAGTACTGTAGGTGGCGTGCCAGTACAGTTTTGTAGGTGGGTTGTCAGAATTACAGTACTTTTGGTTGAGGTGTCTCATGTACTGTAGGTGAGGTGTCATTAATACAGTTCTTTAGGTTGGGGTGTCAGTAATACAATACTGTAGTCGGGGTGTCGGTATAACAGTACTGTAGGTTGTTGTGTCAGTAATACAGTTCTGTAGGTTGTTGTGTCAATAATACAGTACTGTAGGTGGCGTGCCAGTGCAGTTCTGTAGGTGGGTTGTCAGTATTATAGTTCTGTTGGTTGAGGTGTCAGATGTACAGTACTGTAGGTGGGGTGTCAGGACTACAGTACTGTAGATGGGGTGTCAGTAATACAGTACTGTAGGTGGGGTGTCAGTAATACACTACTGTAGGTGAGGTGTCATTAATACAGTACCGTAGGTGGGGTGTCAGTAATACAGTACTGTAGGTGAGGTGTCAGTAATACATGCCTGTAGGTGGGGTGTCAGTAATACAGTACTGTAGGTGAGGTGTCATTAATACAGTACTGTAGGTGGGGTGTCAGTAATACAGTACTGTAGGTGAGGTGTCAGTAATACATTCCTGTAGGTGGGGTGTCAGTAATACTGTACTGTAGGTGAGGTATCAGTAATACAGTACTGTAGGTGGGGGTGTCAGTAATACAGTACTGTAGGTGATGTGTCAGTAATACAGTGCTGGGGGTGATGTGTCAGTAATACAGTACTGTAGGTGAGTTGTCAGTAATACATTACTGTTGGTTGAGGTTTCAGATGTACAGTACCGTAGGTGGGGTGTCAGGAATACATTACTGTATATTGGGGTGTCAGTAATACAGTACTGTAGGTGAGGTGTCAGTAATACATTCCTGTAGGTGGGGAGTCAGTAATACAGTACTGTAGGTGAGGTGTCATTAATACAGTACTGTATGTGAGGTGTCATTAATACAGTACTGTTGGTTGAGGTTTAATACAGTACTGTAGGTGGCGTGCCAGTGCAGTTCTGTAGGTGGGTTGTCAGTATTACAGTTCTGTTGGTTGAGGTGTCAGATGTACAGTACTGTAGGTGGGGTGTCAGTATTACAGTACTGTAGGTGGGGTGTCGGTAATACAGTACTGTAGATTGGGGTGTCAGTAATACAGTACTGTAGGTGAGGTGTCAGTAATACATTCCTGTAGGTGGGGAGTCAGTAATACAGTACTGTAGGTGAGGTGTCATTAATACAGTACTGTATGTGAGGTGTCATTAATACAGTACTGTTGGTTGTGGTTTAATACAGTACTGTAGGTGGCGTGCCAGTGCAGTTCTGTAGGTGGGTTGTCAGTATTACAGTTCTGTTGGTTGAGGTGTCAGATGTACAGTACTGTAGGTGGGGTGTCAGTATTACAGTACTGTAGGTGGGGTGTCGGTAATACAGTACTGTAGATTGGGGTGTCAGTAATACAGTACTGTAGGTGAGGTGTCATTAATACAGTACTGTAGGTGAGGTGTCATTAATACAGGACTGTAGGTGGGGTGTCAGTAACACAGTACTGTAGGTGATGTGTCAGTAATACAGTGCTGGGGGTGATGTGTCAGTAATACAGTTCTGTAGGTATGTTGTCAGTATTACAGTACTGTTGGTTGAGGTTTCAGATGATCAGCACTGTAGGTGGGGTGTCAGGAATACAGTGCAGTAGGTGATTTGTCAGCAATACAGTACTGTAGGTGAGTTGTCAGTAGTACATTAGTGTAGGTGTTGTGTCAGTAATACATTACTGTAGATTGGGGTGTCAGTAATACAGTACTGTAGGTGAGGTGTCAGTAATACATTACTGTAGGTGGGGTGTCAGTAATACTGTACTGTAGGTGAGGTGTCATTAATACAGTACTGTAGGTGTCGTGTCAGTAACACAGTACTGTAGGTGATGTGTCAGTAATACAGTACTGTAGGTAGGGTGTCAGTACAGTTCTGTAGGTGGGTTGTCAATATTACAGTACTGTTGGTTGAGGTTTCAGATGTACAGTACTGTAGGTGGGGTGTCAGGAATACAGTGCTGTAGGTGATTTGTCAGTAATACAGTACTGTAGGTGAGTTGTCAGTACAGTTCTTTAGGTGTGTTGTCAGTATTACAGTACTGTTGGTTGAGGTTTCAGATGTACAGTACTGCAGGTGAGGTGTCAGCAATACAGTTCTTTAGGTTGGGGTGTCAGTAATACAGTACTGTAGGTTATGTGTTAGTAATACATTACTGAAGGTAATGTGTCAGTAATACGGTACTGTAGGTGATTTGTCAGTAACAAAGTACTGTAGGTGAGTTGTCAGTAATACAGTACTATAGGTGAGTTGACAGTAATACATTACTGTAGGTGGGGTGCAGGTAATACAGTACTGTAGGTGGGTTGCCAGTACAGTTTTGTAGGTGGGTTGTCAGAATTACAGTACTTTTGGTTGAGGTGTCTCATGTACTGTAGGTGAGGTGTCATTAATACAGTTCTTTAGGTTGGGGTGTCAGTAATACAGTAATGTTGGTTAGGGTGTTAGTAATACAATACTGTAGTTGGGGTGTCGGTAATACAGTACTGTAGGTTATTGTGTCAGTAATACAGTTCTGTAGGTTGTTGTGTCAATAATACAGTTCTGTAGGTTGTTGTGTAAATAATACAGTACTGTAGGTGGCGTCCCAGTGCAGTTCTGTAGGTGGGTTGTCAGTATTACAGTTCTGTTGGTTGAGGTGTCAGATGTACAGTACTGTAGGTGGGGTGTCGGTAATACAGTACTGTAGGTTGGGGTGTCAGTAATACAGTACTGTAGGTGAGTTGTCAGTAATACAGTACTGCAGGTGAGGTGTCAGCAATACAGTTCTTTAGGTTGGGGTGTCAGTAATACAGTACTGTAGGTTATGTGTTAGTAATACATTACTGAAGGTAATGTGTCAGTAATACGGTACTGTAGGTGATTTGTCAGTAACAAAGTACTGTAGGTGAGTTGTCAGTAATACAGTACTATAGGTGAGTTGACAGTAATACATTACTGTAGGTGAGGTGCAGGTAATACAGTACTGTAGGTGGCGTGCCAGTACAGTTTTGTAGGTGGGTTGTCAGAATTACAGTACTTTTGGTTGAGGTGTCTCATGTACTGTAGGTGAGGTGTCATTAATACAGTTCTTTAGGTTGGGGTGTCAGTAATACAGTAATGTTGGTTAGGGTGTTAGTAATACAATACTGTAGTTGGGGTGTCGGTAATACAGTACTGTAGGTTATTGTGTCAGTAATACAGTTCTGTAGGTTGTTGTGTCAATAATACAGTTCTGTAGGTTGTTGTGTCAATAATACAGTACTGTAGGTGGCGTCCCAGTGCAGTTCTGTAGGTGGGTTGTCAGTATTACAGTTCTGTTGGTTGAGGTGTCAGATGTACATTACTGTAGGTGGGGTGTCGGTAATACAGTACTGTATGTTGGGGTGTCAGTAATACAGTACTGTAGGTGAGTTGTCAGTAATACAGTACTGTAGGTGAGTTGTCAGTAATACAGTACTTTAGGTGTTGTGTCAGAAATACAGTACTCTAGGTGTCGTGTCAGTACAGTTCTGTAGGTGGGATGTCAGTAATACAGTACTTTAGGTGTTGTGTCAGTAATACAGTACTGTAGGTGTCGTGTCAGTACAGTTCTGTAGGTGGGGTGCCATTAATACAGTACTGTAGTTGGGGTGTCAGTAATACAATTCTGTAGGCGATGTGTCAGTAATACAGTACTGTAGGCGATGTGTCAGTAAATAGTGCTGTAGGTGATGTGTCAGTAATTCAGTACTTTAGGTTATGTGTCGTTAATACATTACTGTAGGTGGGTTGTCAGTAATACATTACTTTAGGTGGCGTGTCAGTAAGACAGTACTGTGTGTGGGGTGTCAGTAATACATTACTTTAGGTGGCGTGTCAGTAAGACAGTACTGTGTGTGGGGTGTCAGTAATACATTACTTTAGGTGGCGTGTCAGTAAGACAGTACTGTGTGTGGGGTGTCAGTAATACATTACTTTACGTGGCGTGTCAGTTAGACAGTACTGTGTGTGGGGTGTCAGTAATACATTACTTTAGGTGGCGTGTCAGTTAGACAGTACTGTGTGTGGGGTGTCAGTAATACATTACTTTAGGTGGCGTGTCAGTAAGACAGTACTGTGTGTGGGGTGTCAGTAATACATTACTGTAGGTAAGTTGTCAGTAATACAGTCCAGAACCTCCTGAGATGGCCTACAGTCCGGAACCTCCTGAGACGGCCCGCAGTCTGGAACCTCCTGAGATGGCCTTCAGTCCGGGACTTCCTGAGACGGCCCGCAGTCCGGAACCTACTGAGACGGCCCGCAGTCCGGAACCTACTGAGACGGCCCACAGTCCGGAACCTCCTGAGACGGCCCACAGTCCGGAACCTCCTGAGACGGCCCACAGTCCGGAACCTCCTGAGACGGCCCACAGTCCGGAACCTCCTGAGACGGCCCGCAGTCGGGAACCTCCTGAGATGGCCTTCAGTCTGGGACTTCCCGAGACGGCCCGCAGTCCGGAACCTCCTAAGACGGCCCGCAGTCCGGAACCTCCTGAGACGGCCCGCAGCCCGGAACCTCCTGAGACGGCCCGCAGCCCGGAGTCTGCCTGTCAGTAATTCAGTAGTGTAGGTGGCGTGTCAGTACAGTTCTGTAGGTGGGTTGTCAGTATTACTGTGCTGTAGGTGGGGTGTGAGTAATACATTACTGTAGTCGATGTGTCAGTAAATAGTACTGTTGGTGATGTGTCAGTAATTCAGTACTTTAGGTTATGTGTCATTAATACAGTACTGTAGGTGGGATGTCAGTAATACAGTACTGTAGGTGGGGTGTCAGTAATACAGTACTGTAGGTGGGGTGTCAGTAATACAGTACTGTAGGTGGGGTGTCAGTAATACAATACTGTAGGTGATGTTACAGTAATACAGTACTGTTGGCGATGTGTCAGTAATACAGTACTGAAGGTGATGTGTCAATAATACTGTACTTTAGGTGGGGTGTCAGTAACACAGTACCGTAGGTGTGGTGTCAAGTAATACAGTACTGTAGGTGGGGTGTCAGTAATACATTACTGTGGGTTGGGGTGTCAGTAATACATTACTGTAGGTGGGTTGTCAGTAATACAGTAGTGTAGGTGGCGTGTCAGTACAGTGCTGTAGGTGGGTTGTCAGTATTACTGTAATGTAGGTATGGTGTCAGTAATACATTACTGTTGGTGCGGTGTCAAATAATACACTACTGTAGGTGGGGTGTCAGTAATACAGTAGTGTTGGTGTGGTGTCAGTACAGTTCTGTAGGTGGGTTGGCGGTATTACAGGTACTGTTGGTTGAGGTGTCAGATGTACAGTACTGTAGGTGGGGTGTCACTAATACATTACTGTAGGTTAGGTGTCATTGCAATACAAAAATAAAATAAACTGAAGTACAAAACAACTAACCGTGACGCAGGAGGAACAAACACTACTCACAAAATATAATCACCCACAAAAACAGGTGACACAAACATCAACTTAAATATGACCTCCAATTAGAGACAACGACAACCGGCTGCCTCTAATTGGAGGTCATGCCAAACAAAACCAACATAGAAATACAAAACTAGAAACTTAACATAGAAATACAAAAACAGACAAACACCCCCTGTCACGCCCTGAAAATAACAACTTACTATGGTCAGGACGTGACATTGATGCAGTTCTGTAGGTTGGGGTGTCAGTAACACAGTACTGTAGTTGGGGTGTCATTAATACGGTACTGGTAGTTGGGGTGCCAGTAATACAATTCTGTAGGTGGGGTGTCGGTAAAACAGTACTGTAGGTTGGGTGTCAGTAATAGAGTACTGTAGGTGAGGTGTCAGTAATACAATACTGTAGGTTATGTGTCAGTAATACATTACTGTAGGCGATGTGTCATACTGTACGTGATGTGTCAGTAATATAGTACTGTATGTGGGGTGTCAGTAATACATTACTCTATGATGGGTGGCAGTAATACATTACTGTAGGTGAGTTGTCAGTAATACAGTACTGTAGGTGGGGTGTCAGAGATACAGTACAGTAGGTGAGGTGTCATTCATACAGTTCTGTAGGTGGGTTGTCAGTAATACATTACTGTAGGTGATGTGTCAGTAATATATTCATGTAGGTGATGTGTCAGTAAGGATAGGTGGGGTGGGGTGGGTAGAGGATAGTTGGGGTGGGGTGGGGAGAGGAGAGGAGAAGTGGGGTGGGGAGGTGACGGGTGGGGAGAGGTGAGTTGAGTTGAGTTGGGGACGGTGAGATGGGGTGAGGTGGGGTGGGGAGAGGTTATGTGGGTTGTGGTGGGGAGGGGTGAGGTTGGGTTGGGAGAGGAGGGGAGAGTGAAGTGGGGTGGAGAGCTTAGCCTTAGTGACAGGTATTGATTGCTGACCATAAATACCACAGTTCTTTGTGAAGGTGGATGGGGTAATGCAGGGATAAGGCTATTTTAATATATACACTAATGCAGATGGACAATACTGGTTATGCTCAGAGGATCACACTATCAATAAACTACAGTTCAATCTTTATTGAGCTGAATTATTGAGCTACATGATAACTGTAAAAATCAACTTTTCATAATGCAATCTGATTAACTCTTCATTCTTTGAGGCTGACTTATAGAAGTAGAAACTATTCTATGGTCGTTATAGTTCGTTTTTTTATTAATGGGTGGAAAGGGTATAACCCTTTTTTTTGTCTTTCTCTTCGTCTCTCCCTCCTTCTCCAGGACCGTCTGTTCTTTGTGATGGAGTATGTAAATGGAGGAGACCTGATGTTTCAGATCCAGCGCTCCAGGAAGTTTGACGAGACGCGCTCTCGCTTCTATGCCGCCGAAGTCACTTCTGCCCTCATGTTCCTTCACCAACATGGAGTAATCTACAGGTAACAAACACACACAGACTTGTTACGGACATCACGCTGCTTGCTTAGTGAGTGCCACTTCCCCCTGATTCAACTCATACATGGCTGGAACTTGGGACCTCCTCTACTTTGCTAACACACTTGACTGCCCTCCTTGACAACGTTCCAACAGGTTGAGCCACCCTGATCTTATGATACTTTCTTAACTTTGTTAAACACGTACACAAAAATACACACACACACAAATAAACACACACAGAAATACACATGCACGGGCGAGCACACACACACACACACACACACACACACACACACACACACACACACACACACACACACACACACACACACACACACACACACACACACACACAAACACTAGAATGTATGTTAGTAGTAGCACCTAGTAACATTGTTTTCAGTATACAGATAAACCTAACCTGACTCTAAGGCCCTAACCCTCAGTATATCATAAAGCTATTGAAACAGGACAGACTGATCTGGGGCCAGGCTAATAATAACAGACAGTACATCATAAAGCTATCCAAGCAGGACAGACTGATCTGGAGCCAGGCTAATAATAACAGACACTATATCATAAAGCTATCCAAGCAGGACAGACTGATCTGGGGCCAGGCTAATAATAACAGACAGTATATCATAAAGCTATCCAAGCAGGACAGACTGATCTGGGGCCAGGCTAATAATAACAGACAGTATATCATAAAGCTATCGCGTTATTTCAACATACCAATTCTATTATATCACATAATCAACCCAGTGAAACTCAACTTAAACTTAATAGCATCACTGTTACAGTAGTCATTGTTCAATGATGACTATTCTGATATGGACTGATGTCCAGGTACAGCAGTGCAGTCTGTCCCTAATCCAAGGTCTGTCAGTCAACCTCCTTCCCAAAACAAACTCTTTTCTACCACTGCCAGTCACAGAATCATTGTCAGCCAATAGCAAAACAGACAAACTGTCAAAATGCGTCTTTGTGGCAAATCATAACATCATTGTAACAAATCATTCAATCCAAATGTATTCCCACTTTGTCCCCAAAATAACTTCCACGTAAGAAATAAGAATCCTTGATCCAAAGTTTTTCATAATAAAACAGTATTTGATGTACAGTCCAGATTTTGGTGTCACGCTAACTTTGGGATCACGGGCCATATGTACCAAACATCTCAGAGTATCAGGTAAAACTGCTCCTAAATCAGCACTCCTCTGAGATGCTTGATACATACTGACCTAGGTCTTAGGGAGTCCAAAGCGAACTGAACTGGGTCTAAGTTGTTACAGGTGTGTGTTGTGTTGTGTGTTGTGTTGTGCGTTGTTCTGCCCAGTAATGGGGCCCTGCAGGCTGTGTTTATGCCAGGTTGTTTACAGCTAGGGTTGATTTATTCTGTTTCTGGCGCTCCGTTTATCCTCTCATCTCACTGTTGACTCCCTGTTGACACACAAATCCTGACTCCCTCTGGGCTACACAACTATGTTGTCCCCGCGGAAAGTAGATCTCTCTCCCTTTCTGGTGGATATCAGTCTGCAACACGTTGAGTAGGCCCAGCTTTAAGAAATCCACCTCCTAGAGTACATGGTTTTCTGGAGTTTCTCTGCCATCTTCGCAGTCTTCTAAGTGCACCTTTGACCTGAGGACCAACCTGTGGTTGGAGTTGGGAGTTTGAAACCCACCCAGTCCGTTTTCTCTCTGTTTTCCTCAACCAACCTGACCTAACAGGAAAAGTCCCATTTGGTGAATGAATGCTTGGTCCACGCCTCTCTTCCTGAACTTAGTCACTCTGAGAGCTAAAGGAAACAGCTAGGCTCCGATGGAAATAAGGTCAACACTTCCTGGGTCAATCTGATGTTCCTTTAGAATCTTAGCTAGCCTATATTGCACAGGCATGTACTGTGTCTCGGGACCTTGGTCCAGTAAGGAACTAGCTGTGACACACTGTGTCTGTGATGGAGTGTGTACCAAACAAACATGTGATCACTCACGAGGATCCATGTTGGATTGAATCGTTGTTACTAAAGCTGGTCAATTGGGAGCGTATTCAGTATGCAAGCCTTTCTGTTTTTTTTCACTCACTCACCCACTAACTCACTCACTCCCTCTAAAATAAATATTTCATGTTCCATACTCTCATTCACAACTGTTATTTGACCTAGGTATTGGTCAGTGTCCCTCTCTGATTCAGACAATAAGAGATACAGTCTTCTGTTTAGTCTGCAGCTCCAGGAGTTATGATTTAGTGTCCTCTTAGAGTGAGTCACCTGCATAACATCAGGCCAACCGACAAACAATGCTATAAATCAGTCTCCATACACTGAATGTGCAGTGCGGGTAGGTATTATTTAGTATTGGCTTCATGAGGTAGCTGATACTGTACACTCAAAGCTACTTTGACCCCTTGGTTACCGGGTAGATGAATGTTGTTGTGTCACCTACAGGCAGTCTGCTAAGTAGGAAGCAGGCTAGGAAGCAGGAAGTGATCAAACAGTGGGAATTGTGTTGGGTCAAATCAAAAGAATAATGGTTAATAGGATGGAATGAATTTCTGGCTATGTACTGTAGGTTATCTTTCTCTGTCCATTTCTCCCCCTCTCTTTCACTCGCTCTCTCTCTCACACACACACTCTCTCTCTTTCTCTCTCTTCCTTTCACCCACTCTCTCTTCACCTCACTCTCTCTCTTCCTTTCTCTCACTCACTCTCTTGTTCTCATTCTCTCTCTCCCTCCCCCTCTCTCTCTCTCTCTCTGTGTTAGACTGGGCTGAGCAGTGAGCTTGTGTTCGGGACAGGAAAGCGGGTCAGACTCTAGCTTGTTCTTAATCAAAGCGTTCTGGCTACATGATTTTAGCAGTGCATGTAGCCATAGCGAGCCTCCTTAGGGCCTTTTTGATTAGACGTATGGTCTGAATGACTCTTTATTTTAGTGTTTATTAATAATCACAGGGAGCATGTTGTAGCTTTAAAGGTCGACTCAGCGATGCACAAAGTAAATGGTAGTAATGAGTCAAGAGCGTTGAAGCACCAAGCTAAACTTCTCCGCTCTTTTAGTCCCGTAGCTTCCACGTTGTAGCAGCGTGTGCACATACTCTGTGACTTACATCGCGCTCATCACAATATCGGTGGTGCTGCTTGTGACAACGTCATAACATTGTGTCTACTTTTAATGAAACTGTCCATTTGATATGCGAGCTCATTCTCTATAAAGCTCATTACTTCCAGAGAATATCTCATTCTCTGTAGAGCTCATTTGTCACGTCCTGACCCTAGTAAGATGTCATTTTCTATAGTAGAGTAGGGCAGGGCGTGACAGGGGGTGTTTTGGGTTGTTCTATGTTTTCTATTTCTATGTTTAATTCTAGTTTTTCTATTTCTATGTTGGGATTGTTTGGGTTGATCTCTAATTGGAGGCAGCTGTTCCTCGTTGCCTCTGATTAGAGATCATATTTAAGTAGGGGTTTTTCTCTTCCTGTTTTGTGGGTTATTATCTTTTGAGTAGTGTGTTTTCCGTTTTGTCAAGTGTACCTGACAGAACTGTTGGCTGTCGTTTTGTTGTTTTGTTTAAGTGTCTTCATTAAACAAAAAAAATGAGCACTTTACACGCTGCGCCTTGGTCCCCTTTAGATGACCCGCATTACATCATTACTTCCAGAGTAGCTCATTCACTGTAGAGCTCATTACTACCAGAGAGTAGCTCATTCGCTGTAGAGCTCATTACTTCTAGAGAGTAGCTCATTCGCTGTAGAGCTCATTACTACCAGAGACTAGCTCATTCACTGTAGAGCTCATCACTTCCAGAGAGTAGCTCGTTCACTGTAGAGCTCATTACTTCCAGAGAGTAGTTATTTCTCTTTAGAGCTCATTACTTCCAGAGAGTAGTTCATTCACTGTAGAGCTCATCACTTCCATAGAGTAGTTCATTCGCTGTAGAGCTCATCACTTCTAGAGAGTAGTTCATTCACTGTAGAGCTCATTACTTCCAGAGAGTAGTTCATTCGCTGTAGAGCTCTGGAAGTGGGCCCTTTGTCTGTTACTTCCATAGAGTAGTTCTTGTGAGCCCTTGACGATGTTGAAATTGCTTTCTGATTTCCAGGTAAGGCTATTGTATTCTGTCAGTGGATTTCGCTTTGTTTGGACTTGGTAAATCAATGAAATCAGTGAGAACCAGGATGTGATGCACGCATGTTTGCATGTGAGGTCTAACGTGTTTAACGTAGTGTCACATACTTCACCTGAGTTGACTTAGCCTTGCCTCTCTGTGACCTGTTGAACACACCAACCAAGAATACAGACAACCCTTTCTGGAACACTCTGTGCAGTCGGTACATGACCCCCCCCCCCCCCCCCCCACCTCTGAGAGAGAAAATAAAACAGTGGCTAGGTTTTGTTAGAGACAGTAGCAGTTTGATCTGTTAGTGTTGTGGGACAAGTCTGAACTGGCTTGCAGTTAACTGGTAGAGGCATGTATGCCACTGTAGATAGGGAGATGAGGAGAGGAGAGGAGATGGGAAGTGTAGGGAGGGGAAGAGAGGAGAGGGGAGGGGAAGGAGGCTGTAAGATACTGTAGATTAGGAGAGGAGAGGAGAGGAGAGGAGAGGAGAGGAGAGGAGAGGAGAGGAGAGGAGAGGAGAGGAGAGGAGAGGAGAGGAGAGGAGAGGAGAGGAGAGGAGAGGAGAGGAGAGGGAGGCTGTAAGCCACTGTAGATGAGGAGGGGAGAGGAGAGGAGAGGAGAGGAGAGGAGAGGAAGAGAGGAGAGGAGAGGAGAGGGGTAGGGAGGGGAGGGAGGCTGTAAGCCACTGTAGATAGGGAGGGGAGGGATTTTATTTATAGAGGAGTCTATCACCAGGCTTTCTGTCCCTCCTCCTTGCTCTGCACAAGCTCACCTGAGACTGGAGACCCTATGGGCGGCATCCACAGCAGAGCACGGCACAATACACACACAATCATACTCACATGCACCACAAAGGCATGTATACACCCACATACTGTGTACATGCTCAGTTCACATGCACACTCAGACACCTCTAAACTCATGAACCTAACTATAAACATACTGTGCATACATACAAACATACCACCCATGTGTGACATGCATGCTGTGAAATAAAGAGGCATTTAAAGCTACCACAGATATGATACCACAGTAACCCCCGTATTCCTCTTCTCCATGACCTCTGTGTCCTTTTGACCTCTCTGTGACCTTTCTTTATTCAGATACCTCCTCAGATTCTTCTAATTTCTACCAGATTTCTCTCCCTCTTCCTCTTTCTCTCTTTCTCCCTCTCATTCACCCACCGTATTTCCATTGCTATGTCAATGGGAGATTTTCTGAAAACAAGATTGTTATTGTTCTACCAACTCCAATAGTTAGTGTATCTAAAGGAAAACAGCTCACATTCTGTCTATGGCCTTCATTGATTATCTGTGTGTGTTAGCTTAGGAACGTATTTTTATTTTTTATTTAACCTTTATTTAACCTATTTAACTAAGTCAGTTAAGAACAAATTCTTATTTACGATGACGGCCTACCAAAAGGCAAAAGGCCTCCTGCGGGGACGGGAGCTGTGATAAAGAAAACATATATAGGACCAAACACACATCACGACAAGAGAGGCACCACAACACTACATAAAAATCTAAGAGACCGAAGACAACAACATAGCATGGCAGCAACACATGACAACACAGCATGGTAGCAACACCACATGACAACAACGTGGTAGAAACACAACATGGTAGGAACACAACATGGTAGCAGCACAAAACATGGTACAAACATTATTGGGCACAGACAACGGCACTAAGGGCAAGAAGGTAGAGACAGCAATACATCACGCGAAGCAGCCACAACTGTCAGTAAGAGTGTCCATGATTCAGTCTTTAAATGAAGAGATGGAGATAAAACTGTCCAGTTTGAGTGTTTGTTGCAGCTTGTTCCAGTCGCTAGCTGCAGTAAACTGAAAAGAGGAGCGACCCAGGGATGTGTGCTTTGGGGACCTTTAACAGAATGTGACTGGCAGGACGGGTGTTGTATGTGGAGGATGAGGGCTGCAGTATATGTCTCAGATAGTGGGGAGTGAGGCCTAAGAGGGTTTTACAAATAAGCATCAACCAGTGGGTCTTGCGACAGGTATACAGAGATGACCAGTTAACAGAGGGGTATAGAGTGCGGTTATGTGTCCTATAAGGAGCATTAGTGGCAAATCTGATGGCCGAATGGTAAGGAACATCTAGCCGCTCGAGAGCACCCTTACATGCCGATCTATAAATGATGTCTCCGTAATCTAGCATGGGTAGGATGATCATCTGAATCAGGGTTAGTTTGGCAGCTGGAGTGAAAGAGGAGCGATTACAATAGAGGAAACCAAGTCTAGATGTAACTTTAGCCTGCAGCTTTGATATGTGCTGATAGAAGGACAGTGCACCGTCTAGCCATACTCCCACGTACTTCCCATACTCCCAAGACTACCTCAAGCTCTAAACCCTCAGAGGCAGTAATAACACCTGTGGGAGGAGGGGCATTCTTCTTACCAAACCACATGACCTTTGTTTTGGAGGTGTTCAGAACAAGGTTAAGTGTAGAGAAAGCTTGTTGGACACTAAGAAAGCTTTGTTTTAAAGCATTTAACACAAAATTCGGAGAGGGGCCAGCTGAGTATAAGACTGCATCATCTGCATATAAATGGATGAGGGAGCTTCCTACTGCCTGAGCTATGTTGTTGATGTAAATTGAGAAAAGTGTTGGGCCTAGGATCAAGCCTTGGGGTACTTCCTTGGTGACAGGCAGTGGCTGAGAAAGCAGATTTTCTGACTTTATACACTGCACTCTTTGAGAGAGGAAGTTAGCCAACCAGCCCAAAAACCCCTCAGAGACACCAATACTCCTTAGCTGGCCCACAAGAATGGAATGGTCTACCGTATCAAAAGCTTTGGCCAAGTCAATAAAAATAACTGCACAATATTACTTAGAATCAAGGGCAATCGTGACATCATTGAGGACCTTTAAGGTTGCAGTGACACATCCATAATCTGAGCGGAAACCAGATTGCATACCCAAGAGAATACTATAGACATCAAGAAAGCCAGTCAGTTGATTATTGACAAGTTTTTCAAACACTTTTGATAAACAGGGCAAAATAGAAATAGGCC
This sequence comes from Salmo salar, assembly GCF_965601325.2. Classification (NCBI taxonomy): domain Eukaryota; kingdom Metazoa; phylum Chordata; class Actinopteri; order Salmoniformes; family Salmonidae; genus Salmo; species Salmo salar. The sequence continues at coordinate 99,708,918 of NC_138291.1, forward strand.
TATAACAGTTAGGATCAGCTTGATCTCCCCCTTTAAATAAAGAATGTGGCTGCCTTCCAAGCAATGGGAAACTCCCCAGAAAGGAGAGACATGTTAAAAATGTTGGAGATAGGCTTGGCGATGATAGGGTCAGCAACCTTAAAGAAGAAAGGGTCAACCATCTGACCCAGATGTTTTTTGGGATCAAGTTTAAGGAGCTCCTTTAGCACTTCGGAAATTTGTAGCGGGGCAGGGGGAAAATGGGGAGAAGCATCGGGGATAGTCGCAATAGAATGTGTGGGAGATGAGGAAATGTTGGATGGGCAAGGAGGCATGGCTGAGTCAAATAAGAATCCTGACTTTATGAAGTGATTAAAGAGCACAGCCATGTGCTTCTTGTCTGTAACAACCACATCATCAACATTAAGGGACATGGGCATCTGTGAGGAGGAGGGTTTATTCTCCAGGTCTTTAACCGTTTTCCAGAACTTCTTGGGGTTAGACCCACAGAGAAAGAACAGCTCCTTAAAGTAACTAATTTTGGCCTTCCGGATAGCCTGAGTGTACTTATTTCTCATTCGCCTGAACGATAGCCAGTCAGCCTGAGTATGCGTGTGCCAAGCCTTTTGCCAAATGCAATTCATGAGGTGGAGTAACTCTGCAAGATCATGGTTGAACCAGGGGCTGAACCTGTTTTTAATTCTAATTTTCTTTATGGGGGCATGTTTGTTAACAATACCACTGAAAATATCAAAAAAGAAGGTCCAAGCGTCTTCGACAGAGGGGATCAAGCTGATTCTATACCATTTTACAGAGGCCAGTTCATGAAGGAAGGTTTGCTAATTAAAGTTATATAGCAAGTGTCTATGACATTAAGGCTGTAAAACAGTGATCACTAAGGTCATTACAGAAAACACCAGACTAATACCTATCAGGATTATTTGTGAGGATAACATCGAGGAGAGTAGCCTTTTCTGGGTGTTTGGTGTCATACCTCAGTAATGACCAACACATCTGGATTGGAGCTGTGAACCTATACTTTCAATTGATACATTTTAGGTAATAAGCTTCTAGTGTTAACGTGCAGAAAACCCAGGCTTTTACGAGAGCAGAAATCAGTGAAGCAGATATAAGAGCACAAGTCAGAATTGGGACTTGCAACAGTATAGGCCAGAGTGTACATGCACGTTTCCAGATATCATCAGCAGTAATACAATCAGGGCACGGCAGAGTCGTGTCTCCTGTGTTCAAAGCTATTCTCATAATGTCTCTTTTACAAATCAAATGACGTTTTATTGGTCACCTGCGCTGAATTCAACAGGTGTAGAGTTTACAGTGAAATGCTTACTTAGGAGCCCATTCCCAACAATGCAGTTAAAAAGTAAGACAAATATTTGCTAAATAAAAAAGGAAATAGTAACACAAAAAAAAAACAATAACAAGGCTATATTCAAGGAGTACCAGTACCGAGTCAATGTGCAGGGGTATGAGTTTGTTGAGGTAATTGAGGTAATACTGCATGTACATGTGGGTAGGGATAAAAGTGACTAGGCAATCAGGATAACCTGCCTCAGCCTGCCTTTCAAAGCATTTCATGGTTACAGAAGTGAGTGCTACTGGGCAGCAGTCATTTAGACAGGTCATCTTGGCATTCTTTGGCACAGGGACTTATGCTGGTTTGCTTGAAATATGTAGGTATTACAGACTGGGTCAGAGAGAGGTTGAAAATGTCAGTGAAGACACTTGCCATTGGGTCAGTGCATACTCTGACTACGCGTCCTGGTAATCCATCTGGCCCTGCAGCCTTGTGAATGTTTTTTTAGTTTCCAAGATGGCGTAGCAGTCGGACGTGTGTTTGTCTTTGTCTTATCCCGTGTAAATAGCACATGTTTTTCGTATATATTTTAATCTCACTTTCTATCTACAAACTAAATATACTTTCCTGAAACCCGCCTCACCCAATGTGGTACGGATCTGCTATTTTTATTCCTTATAACTGGAACCTCCATCAGGAGCTAGCCAGCTAACTAGCTACTAGTCTTTGTTAGCCACGGCTAGCAGTCTTCACCTTTAGCTCGGACTCTAGCCAGCTTTAGCTCGGACAATACCTGCCAGTCTGCACAGCGCAGTATCAACCCAGAGCACATCGGACTGCTTCTCTCTACCACATCACCGGATTCCTGCCGCTCTGGATCATTACACCGGATCATCGCAGCTAGCTAGCTGCTACCGAGTGGTTACTGTTAGCTAATGCCTCTGTCCCGAAGCAAGTACCAGTTAGCCTTGAGCTAACCTCGAGCTAGGCCCATATACCAGATAATTCTAGGGCTACAATACTTCTTTTGCCAATTGGCCTGGACCATTTTTGTCGACACGGAGCACCGCCGATCCATCACGGCTGGTCTGCCGTTGTAATCTCCCGATGTGGTCTCAACAGGCTTTTCCATTGCTATGACGCTGAAGAGCCATCTACTATCTATCCCCGGCCCGCTAGCTTTCTGAACGCCGTGTCTCCTGCTCGCCTAGCGAAGTAGTGACTACCGAACGGCTCCCTGACTCACCTATTGCTGCTCATTGGACCCTATGATCACTCGGCTACACAGCTGATGCCCCCTGGACTGTTTCAATAACACGGTACCTCATTTTGTTTATCTATCGGCCTCAGCCTCGAACTCAGGTCCTGTATGTACCTAACTGACCCGCTCTGCCCATTCATCGCCTGTTACCCGTTGTTGTCTTAGCTCTCCCGATCAACACCTGTGATTGCTTTATGCCTCTCTCTAATGGCAATATGCCTTGTCTACTGCTGTCTCGGCTAGTTCTTATTGTTTTATTTCACTGTAGAGCCCTCAGTCCCGCTTAACATGCCATAGATATCTCTTTTATCCCACCCCCCACACATGCAGAGACCTCACCTGGCTTAACTGGTGCCTCCTGAGACGAAACCTCTCTCATCGTCACTCAACGCCCAGGTTTACCTCCACTTTACTCACATCCTACCATACCTTTGTCTGTACATTATGCGCTGAATCTATTCTACCACGCCTAGAAATCTGCTCCTTTTATTCTCTGTTCCCAACGCATTAGACGACCAGTTCTTATAGCCTTTAGCTGTACCATTATCAAACTCCTCCTCTGATCCTCAGGTGATCTTGAATTTAACCCAGGCCCTGAATACCCCAGTACCACATCTATTCTCCAGGCGCTCTCATTTGTTGACTTCTGTAACCGTAAAAGCCTTGGTTTCATGCATGTTAACGTCAGAAGCCTCCTCCCTAAGTTTGTTTTATTCACTGCTTTAGCACACTCCGCCAACCCTGAAGTCCTAGCCGTGTCTGAATCCTGGCTTAGGAATGCCACCAAAAATTCTGACATTTCCATCCCCAACTACAACATTTTCCGCCAAGATAGAACTGCCAAAGGGGGCGAAGTTGCAATCTAATGTAGAGATAGTCTGCAGAGTTCTGTCATGCTATCCAGGTCTGTGCCCAAATGGTTTGAGCTTCTACTTTTTAACATCCACCTTTCCAGAAATAAGTCTCTCACTGTTGCCGCTTGTTATAGACCCACCTCAGCCCCCAGCTCTGCCCTGGACACCATATGTGAATTGATTGCCCCCCATTTATCTTCAGAGTTCGTACTGTTAGGTGACCTAAACTGGGAAATGCTTAACACCCCGGCCGTCCTACAATCTAAGCTAGATGCCCTCAATCTCACACAAATTATCAATGAACCTACCAGGTACAATCCTAAATACGTAAACACAGGCACCCTCATAGATATCATCCTGACCAGCTTGCCCTCTAAATACACCTCTGCTGTCTTCAACCAGGATCTCAGCGATCACTGCCTCATTGCCTGCATCCGTAATGGGTCCGCGGTCAAACGACCACCCATCATCACTGTCAAACGGTCCCAAGCAGGGCTTTCTAATAAACCTGGCCTGGGTATCCTGGAAGGATATTGACCTCATCCCGTCAGTAGAGGATGCCTGGTTACTCTTTAAAAGTGCTTTCCTCACCATCTTAAATAAGATTACCCCATTCAAAAAATGTTGAACTAATAACAGATATAGCCATTCGTTCACTCCAGACTTGACTGCCCTTGACCAGCACAAAAACATCCTGTGGCGTACTGCATTAGCATCAAATAGACATTTTCAGGGAAGTTAGGAACCAATGTACACAGTCAGTTAGGAAAGCAAAGGCTAGATTTTTGAAAAAGAAATTTGCATCCTGTATCACAAATTCCCAAAAGTTTTGGGACACTGTAAAATCCATGGAGACTAAGAGCACCTCCTCCCAGCTGCCCACTGCACTGAGGCTAGGAAACACTGTCACCACCGATAAATGTTCCACCTGGCTACCCCTACCCAGGCCAACAGCTCTGCACCCCCCGCAGAAACTTGCCCCCCCTTGCTTCTCCTTCACCCAAATTGAGAGAGCTAATGTTCTGAAAGAGCTGCAAAATCTGGACCCCTACAAATCAGCTGGGCTAGACTATCTGGTCCCTGTCTTTCTAAAATGATCCACCGCAATTGTTGCAACCCCTATTACTAGCCTGGTCAACCTCTCTATTGTATCGTCTGAGATCCCTAAAGATTGGAAATCTGCCGCGGTCATCCCCCTCTTCAAAGGGGGTGACACTTTTGATCCAAACTGTTACAGACCTATATCTATCCTGCCCTGCCTTTTTCATGTCTTTGAAAGCCAAGTTAACAAACAGATCACCAACCATTTCGAATCCCACCATACCTTCTCCGCTATGCAATCTGGTTTCCAAGCTGGTCATGGGTGCACCTCAGCCACGCTCAAGGTCCTAAAGGATATCATAACCGCCATCGATAAAAGAGAGTACTGTGCAGTCGTCTTCATCGACTTGGCTAAGGCTTTCGACTCTGTCAATCACCGCATTCTTATCGGCAGACTCAACAGCCTTGGTTTCTCAAATGACTGCCTCGCCTGGTTCACCAACTACTTCTGAGATAGAGTTCAGTGTGTCAAATCGGAGGGCCTGTTGTCCGGACCTCTGGCAGTCTCTATGCGGGTGCCACTGGGTTAAATTCTCGAGCCGACTCTTTTCTCTGTATATATCAATGATGGCACTCTTGCTGCTGGTGATTCTCTGATCCACCTCTACGCAGACGACACCATTCTGTATACTTCTGGCCCTTCTTTGGACACTTAACAAACCTCCAGACAAGCTTCAATGCCATACAACACTACTTCCGTGGCCTCCAACTGCTCCTAAATGCTAGTAAAACTAAATGTATGCTCTTCAACCGATCGCTGCCCGCACCTGCCCGCCCGTCCAGCATCACTACTCTGGACGGTTCTGACTTATTATATGTGGACAACTACAAATACCTAGGTGTCTGGTTTGACTGTAAACTCTCCTTACAGACTCACATTAAGCATCTCCAATCCAAAATTAAATCTAGAATCGGCTTCCTATTTCGAAACAAAGCCTCCTTTACTCATGCTGCTAAACATACCCTCGTAAAACTGACTATCCTACAGATCCTTGACTTCAGCAATGTCATTTACAAAATAGCCTCCAACACTCTATTCAGCAAATTGGATGTAGTCTATCACAGTGCCATCCGTTTTGTCACCAAGCCCCATATACTGCCCACCACTGCGACCTGTATGCTCTCATTGGCTGGCCCTCGCTTCATATTCGTCTCCAAACCCACTGGCTCCAGGTCATCTATAAGTCTTTGCTAGATACAGCCCTGCCTTATCTCAGCTCACTGGTCACTATAGCAACACCGACCCGTAGCACGCACTCCAGCACCTACATTTCACTGGTCATCCCCAAAGCCAACTCCTCCATTGTCCGCCTTTCCTTCCAGTTCTCTGCTGCCAATGACTGGAACGAATTGCAAAAATCACTAAGCAGCAGTCTGAGCAGCTTACCGATCACTGCACCTGTACCCAGCCCACCTGTAAATTGCCCACCCAACTACCTCATCCCCATATTGTTATTTATTTTTGCTCTTTTGCATCCCAGTATCCCTACTTGCACTTCATAATCTGCACATCTATCACTCCAGTGTAAATGCTAAATTGTAATTATTTCGCCACTATGGCCTATTTATTGCCATACAGTGAGGGAAAAAAGTATTTGATCCCCTGTTGATTTTGTACGTTTGCCCACTGACAAAGAAATGATCAGTCAATCATTTTAATGGTAGGTTTATTTGAACAGTGAGAGACAGAATAACAACAAAAAAATCCAGAAAAAAACGCATGTCAAAAATGTTATAAATTGATTTGCATTTTAATGAGGGAAATAAGTATTTAACCCCTCTGCAAAACAGAGGACAACTGGTGGCAAAACCCTTGTTGGCAATCACAGAGGTCAGACGTTTCTTGTAGTTGGCCATCAGGTTTGCACACATCTCAGGAGGGATTTTGTCCCACTCCTCTTTGCAGATCTTCTCCAAGTCATTAAGGTTTCGAGGCTGACGTTTGGCAACTCGAACCTTCAGCTCCCTCCACAGATTTTCTATGGGATTAAGGTCTGGAGACTGGCTAGGCCACTCCAGGACCTTAATGTGCTTCTTCTTGAGCCACTCCTTTGTTGCCTTGGACGTGTGTTTTGAGTCATTGTCATGCTGGAATACCCATCCACGACGCATTTTCAATGCCCTGGCTGAGGGAAGGAGGTTCTCACCCAAGATTTGACAGTACATGGCCCCATCCATCATCCCTTTGATGCGGTGAAGTTGTCCTGTCCCTTTAGCAGAAAAACACCCCCAAAGCATCATGTTTCCACCTCCATGTTTGACGGTGGAGATGGTGTTCTTGGGGTCATAGGCAGCATTCCTCCTCCTCCAAACACGGCGAGTTGAGTTGATGCCAAAGAGCTCCATTTTGGTCTCATCTGACCACAACACTTTCACCCAGTTGTCCTCTGAATCATTCAGATGTTCATTGGAAAACTTCAGACGGGCATGTATATGTGCTTTCTTGAGCAGGGGGACCTTGCGGCCGCTGCAGGATTTCAGTCCTTCACAGCGTAGTGTGTTACCAATTGCTTTCTTGGTGACTATGGTCCCAGCTGCCTTGAGATCATTGACAAGATCCTCCCGTGTAGTTCTGGGCTGATTCCTCACCGTTCTCATGATCATTGCAACTCCACGAGGTGAGATCTTGCATGGAGCCCCAGGCCGAGGGAGATTGACAGTTCTTTTGTGTTTCTTCCATTTGCGAATAATCGCACCAACTGTTGTCACCTTCTCACCAAGCTGCTTGGCGATTGTCTTGTAGCCCATTCCAGCCTTGTGTAGGTCTGCAATCTTGTCCCTGACATCCTTGGAGAGCTCTATGGTCTTGGCCATGGTGGAGAGTTTGGAATCTGATTGATTGATTGCTTCAGTGGACTGGTGTCTTTTATACAGGTAACAAGCTGAGATTAGGAGCACTCCCTTTAAGAGTGTGCTCCTAATCTCAGCTCCTTACCTGTATAAAAGACACCTGGAAGCCAGAAATCTTTCTGATTGAGTGGGGGTCAAATACGTATTTCCCTCATTAAAATGCTAATGAATTTATAACATTTTTGACATGTGTTTTTCTGGATTTTTTTTGTTGTTATTCTGTCTCTCACTGTTCAAATAAACCTACCATTAAAATGATAGACTGATCATTTCTTTGTCAGTGGGCAAACTTACAAAATCAGCAGGGGATCAAATGATTTTTTCCCTCACTGTACCTCCCTACTCTTACTACATTTTCACACACTGTGTATAGATTTTTTTATTGTGTTATTTGCTGTACATTTGTTTATCCCATGTGTAACTCTGTGTTGTTGTTTTTGTCGCACTGCTTTGCTTTATCTTGGTCAGGTCGCAGTTGTAAATGAGAACTTGTTCTCAACTGACCTACCTGGTTAAATAAAGGTGAAATAAAAAATTAAATATATTTTTTAACCTGTTTAAAGGTCTTACTCATATCGGCTATGGAGAGTTTTATCATACAGTCCTTCGGAACAACTGTTGCTCTTATGCATGGTTCAGTGTCGCTTGCCTCGAAACGAGCATAGAAGGCATTTAGCTCATCTGGTAAGCTTGCGTCACTGGGCAGCTCTCGGCTGGGTTTCCCTTTGTAATCCGTAATAGTTTGCAAGCCTTAAAACACATCCGACGAGCATCAGAGCTGGTGTAGTAGGATTTGATCTTAGTCCTGTATTGATGCTTTGCCTGTTTGATGGTTTGTCGGAGGGCGTAGCCAGATTTCTTATAAGCGTCCGGATCAGTGTCTTGCTCCTTAAAAGTAGCAGCTCTACCCTTTAGCTCTGTACAGATGTTTCCAGTAATCCATGGCTTCTGGTTGGGATATGCACATATGGTCACAACGTCATCAATGCACTTATTAAAGAAGCCGGTGACTGAGGTGGTAAACTCCGCAATGCCATCGAATGAATCCCGGAACAGTCTTGTGGCTTAGTGTCCACTTCATCGGACTGCTTCCAAATTGAGCGGGTCATTGATACTTCCTTTTTGAGTTTTTGCTTGTAAGCAGGAATCAAGAGGATAGAGTTATAGTCAGATTTGCCAAATGGAGGGTGGGAGAGAGCTTTGTTTGTGTCTGTGTGTGGAAT